>NC_091993.1:20825636-21495465 GCF_044704955.1 Pristiophorus japonicus
AAAACAACCAAAAACCCCCCAAACAACCAACAAAAAACACCAAAACAAAACCCCAAACCCCCCCCCCCAAAAACACCCCAACCACCAAAAACCAACCAAACCCCAAACAACCCCCAAACCAACACCACAACCACCCCAAAACACCCCCACACCCCCCCACACACCACCACACCACCCACCCACACACCCCCCACACACACCCCCCCATACCCCCACCCCATTCTCTTCTCCCCTCATCCTCTTCCTCCCCCCATCCTCTTCTCCCATTCTCTTCCTCCCCCCCATTCTCTTCCTCCCCCTCCATCCCCCCTTCCCATTCTCCCTTCCATCCCCCCCCTCCCATTCTCTTCCTCCCCCCATCACCCCCTCCCATTCTCTTCCTCCCCCATCACCCCCTCCCCCTCATTCTCTTCCTCCCCCTCCCCCTCATTCTCTTCCTCCCCCCTCTTATTCTCCCCCCCATCACATTCTCTTCCTCCCCCCCATCCCCCCTCCCATTCTCTTCCTCCCCCCCCATTCTCTTCCTACCCCCCTCACATTCTCTTCCTCCCCCATCCCATTCTCTTCCTCCCCCCATCCCATTCTCTTCCTCCCCCCCATCCCATTCTCTTCCTCCCCCCATCCCCCCTCCCATTCTCTTCCTCCCCCAACCGCCCTCCCATTCTCTTCCTCCCCCCATTCTCTTCCTCCCCCCAATTCTATTCCTCCCCCCATCCTCTTCCTCCCCCAAATTCTATTCCTCCCCCCATCCTCTTCCTCCCCCATTCTCTTCCTCCCCCCATCCCCCCTCCCATTCTCTTCCTCCCCCCATCCCCCCTCCCATTATCTTCCTCCCCCATCCCCCCTCCCATTCTCTTCCTCCCCCCATCCCCCCTCCCATTCTCTTCCTCCCCCCATCCCCCCTCCCATTCTCTTCCTCCCCCATCCCCCCTCCCATTCTCTTCCTCCCCCCATCCCATTCTCTTCCTCCCCCCATCCCATTCTCTTCCTCCCCTCAACCCCCCTCCGATTCTCTTCCTCCCCCCATCCCCCCTCCCATTCTCTTCCTCCCCCCCATCCCCCCTTCCTTCCCCCCATTCTCTTCCTTCCCCCCCATTCTCTCCCTTCCCCCCATCCCATTCTCTTCCTCCCCCATCCCCCCTCTTCCTTCCACCCCCATTCTCTTCCTCCTCCCCCCATTCTCTTCCTCCCTCCCCCCCATTCTCTTCCTCCCCCCGTCCTCTTCTCTTCCTCACCCCCCCATCCCCTTCTCTTCCTCCCCCCCCATCCCCTTCTCTTCCTCCCCCCCCATCCCCCCTCCCATTTCTTCCTCTCCCCCCCATCCTCTCTTCCTCCCCCCCCTCCCATTCTCTTCCTCCCCTCCCCCCTCCCATTCTCATCCTCTCCCCCCATCCTCTCTTCCTCCCCCCCTCCCATTCTCTTCCTCCCCCCTCCCATTCTCTTCCTCCCCTCCCATTCTCTTCCTCCCCACCGCCCCCATTCTCTGGCCCTATGACCCTTCTCCCCCCTCTCTCTCTCTCTCTCTCTGGCCCCATGACCCAGCCCCCCTCTCTCTCTCTGGTCCTATGACCTTGCCCCCCCTCTCTCTCTCTCTCTGGCCCTATGACCCTGCCCCCCTCTCTCTCTCTGGTCCTATGACCTTGCCCCCCCTCTCTCTCTCTCTCTGGCCCTATGACCCTGCCCCCCCTCTCTCTCTGGCCCCATGACCTTGCACCCTCTCTCTTTCTCTCTCTCCCTCCCTCTGGCCCTATGACCCAGCCCCCCTCTCTTTCTCTCTCTGGCCCTATGACCATGCCCCCACCCTCTCTCTCTCTCTCTCTCTCTCTGCCCCCCTCTCCAGCCCCTATGACCTTGCCCCCTCTCTCTCTCTCTCTGGCCCTATGACCCTGCCCCCCCCCTCTCTCTCTGGCCCTATGACCCTGCCCCCCTCTCTCTGGCCCTATGACCCTACCCCTACCCTCTCTCTCTCTCTCTGGCCCTATGACCCTGCGCTCCCCTCTCTCTCTCTCTCTCTCTCTCTGGCCCTATGACCATGCACCCTCTCTCCCCTCCCTCCCTCCCTCCCTCTCTCTCCTCCCTCCCTCCCTCCCTCCCTCTCTCTCCTCTCCTCTCCTCCCCTCCCCTCCCTCTCTCTCTCTCTCTCTCTGGCCCGAAGACCTTGCACCCTCCTCACCCTCCTCTCCCCCCTCTCTCTCTCTCTCTCTGGCCCTATGACCCTGCCCCCCCCCTCTCCCTCTCCCTCTCCCTCTCCCTCTCTCTGGCCCTATGACCTTGCCTTGCCTCCTCTCTCTCTCTCTCTCTCAAGGGCTCTGCCCCCAGTGTCGCACTGCGATGACGTGTTTCCGGAGCTGGGATGTGCTGGCGTCCTGTCTCTCGGTCAGTGCCGCTTCAGTCCTGGCCTTTATTGGCTCTCTTGCGCGGGGGCCGCGGGTTCGCTCTCCGGGTATTGTCAGCAGGGGGCCGGTGCCTGGGGCCTGCACTCTCGGTGCATCTGAGCTTCTCCCCCCGCTACCACCATCTCCCCTCCCGCTACCCCCATCCCCCCTGCCCGCTACCCATCTTCCCCCCCCCCCTCTGCCCGCTACCCCCATCCCCCTGCCCGCAACCCTCATCTTCCCCCCCCTCCCACTACCCTCATCCCCCCCGCCCGTTACCCCCATCACCCCCCCTGCAACGCCCCATCTCCCCCTCCTGCTACCAACCCCCCCGCTACCCCCATCCCTCCCGCCCGCTACCCCATCACCCCTCCCACTACCCCCATCTCCCCGCTACCCCCATCTCCGTCCCCCCCCCACTACCCCCATCTCCGTCCCCCCCCCGCTACCCCATCCCCCTGCCTGCTACCCCCATCCCCCCGCCCGTTACCCTCATCTTTCCCTCATCCCCCTGCCCGTTACCCCCATCACCCCCCTGCAACCCCCATCTTCCCCCCCCGCTACCCCATCTCCCCTCCCTCCTGCTAACCCCCAAAAACCCCCCGCATCCCCCCATCTCCCCCCCCCGCTTCCCCCATCTCCCCCGCTACCCCCCATCTCCCCCCCCGCTACCCCCCATCTCACCCCCACCACTATCTTCTCCCCTCTCTCACCCCACCCCGTCCTCTCCTCACCCCATCATCTCCCCATTACCTCCTCTCCAAATTCTTCCTTATTGCCGAGCTTCCCCCATCTCTTTTTCAGCTCCCCCCCCATCTCTTTTTCAGCTCCCACCCCATCTTTCCAAGCTTCAGCAAACTCCACATCTCTTTGAAGATCAGAAATACTTGAGCCACATTGCTGATCACTGTCACAAGGCTTAGTGTGTGTGGTGGTTTCTGAGCCACCTTTGCTGCCTGCTGGAAAGTGTACATGTGTAAATGCTCGTCTGTGATGCCTCCCCCGGCGATTTAATGCCATGTTTACATTTGCTATCTAGGCTCAGGTGAAGAATGGTCACTCAGGCGAGATTACTGGAGGGCTGCCAGGGCAATTTGTCCACTCGCAAAATAGGTAGCGATGTCTCCGATCAACTGGAGCGTAGCCCATGTAACTATCCAACAAGAGCTAGCCCTTTCACGAGAGGGATGGGTTGGGGTGGTTTACACAAGTCCAGACATTTCTGACAGTCAGTCAGTGAGTGCCTGCCA
The DNA here is from genome assembly GCF_044704955.1 of Pristiophorus japonicus. Lineage (NCBI taxonomy): Eukaryota > Metazoa > Chordata > Chondrichthyes > Pristiophoridae > Pristiophorus > Pristiophorus japonicus. The sequence continues at coordinate 20,829,262 of NC_091993.1, forward strand.
TTGCTGGTTTGAGATTTTATTTGCATTGCCAAGCTGCACTTGGATCATTCCGGTGCAGGAGAGCTGCAAGCCATTGCAGTTAACAGCAGATTCCTCGCCCACTGCAGAAAACTCAGTGGAAGAGTGACGTGGCATGAGTAATGTTGTGTTGATCGGTATTTTTGCTCATGTCCTAACAAGATCATATTTTATCAGAGACCTTGAGATCGATAAATTGATTATTTACGGTTTGTAAAATCTTTCCTTTTTGGCTGCCAATTCACATGTCTTGATCTGAAGCAACATGAGCTGGTTGGGCCAGCTGGTGTGTCTCATTTGTATTCTGATCTTTGTAATAAAATAATACAGTATGTTTATATGCTGCCATCTTTTCAGTGAGGTCCGAAGGAGCTCCCTTATACCCTATTTTTGATCATCAAACGATCATCTTTAAATGCAGTTTTAAACTCTGATATGTTCTAACCGATCTCATCGAGCAGAAGAATATAAAGGAGCGATTTTTACTCCTTGCACCTGGCATAAACAGAGCATTGGTTCGCTTACTGCCATGTTTGTACCGCTGCTCTGGCTGATGCCATCTTGGGGAGGGTCCTGAGCTGGGCGGTTGCAGCACCCATCTGTTTCAGACAGGAGACTCACTGTAATAACGCTCTTTTCGGGCCTTTGCCACCCTCTTTATGCCAGGCGGACGGAGTTAAAAATCAGCCCTTTATATCCTTATACTTGGTGCGATCAGTTAGAACATATCAGTGTTTAAAAACTTGGTTAAAAAAATGATAATGCTGGAGGCCACTCTGAAACCGGCCCAGGAAATGTCTAATACTTTTTCTTTGGCGGAGCCAGGAGGAACAGGAGTGCTTGTCCTGGGCCCACAAAAAAACTCTACGCTTCTGTCTGAGGCCTTCTCCCTCCCCACCTGCCCCACACCACCCCCAAAGAGCAATGCTTTCAGGCGAGGCGAGGGAAAAATCCAATACATACATTTAAGAAATAACCCTGTAAATCATCTGGCTGTTTGTAAATGGTCCCATTGAGCGCAAAAAAATGCTGTTGTAGAAGTTAATTTTTTTATCTTCTTCCGCAGGGCGCCAACCTGATGCTGCCAGGCGCTCGGATTCTTGGATAACGCGCCGGTTTGTGCTCTCAACGGCGGCGGCTTTGGGCTGCAGACATGGCACCCAAGCCAAGTGGCTCCACAAAGGCCGAGGAGACGCCTGTCAGGGTGGCAGTCCGGATCAGACCGCTGTTGCCCAAGGAAATGCTACACGGTCATCAGTCCTGCGTCCACGCCGATCTCGACTCACAGCAGGTTACACTGGGAAACAATCGGCATTTTCAGTTTGATGTGATCTTTGACCAGACTTCCAGCCAGGACGAGGTGTACGGCAGCTGCGTGGAGCCGCTTGTCGAGGCTTTCTTTGAGGGTTTCAATGCCACCGTGTTTGCATATGGACAGACGGGATCGGGCAAAACGTATACCATTGGAGAAGCCTACATATGTAAGTTACACACAAGCGGGAGTTAATGCTTCGAAACTCACGGGCACCTCTGCGTCGAAAGAAAAGTAACGTTTGAGCTCCCGTTGTGTCTCAATAAATGCAATGCATGGTCTAGTGCTGAGCGGAAGGGAGCTATCCTCGCTCTCAGCTGTTATCTGATCTCAAACAGGACATTAAGATTTGCTTCAGTGCCCCTCAGCTAGGGAGAGGGAAAAAACAGCCAATCACTATCCAGTGACACGTTTTTCATCCATAGCAATTGTTAGTCCTGGCCAATATTTATCCCTCAACCAACATCACTAAAAAACAAATGATCTGCTCACTATCACATTGCTGTTTGTGGGACCTTGCTACGTGCAAAATGGCTGCTCCGTTTTCTACATCACAACAGTGACTACATTTCAAAAGTACTTCATTGGTTGTAAAGTGCTATGGAACGTCCTGAGGCACTATAGAAATGCAAATCTTTCTTTTTTTTTCTTTGCAAAAGAAATTTTTGCTGTCCATCGTTGCATCGCTAGATATAATAAAGAAGCCAGTATGTCTGGTTTATAAGAACATAAGAATTAGGAGTAGGCCTCGAGCCTGCACCGCCATTCAATAAGATATGGCTCATCTTCGATCTCAACTGCACTTTCCCACCCAATTTTACCTTTTTTCACTTTTGAAAAACAAATATTGCTATAATTGTCTGTCTTATCCAGCCAAATTCTTCATCTGAGAGTGTTTAATATTGCGGGGGCCACGAGTCTGGAGGACCATTTCCCAGAGGGCAGGGGGGAGGCCAAACATAGAAAATCTTGCATTTATATAGCGCCTTTCACAACCAACGGACGTCTCAAAGAGCTTTACTTTTAGAGTGTAGTCACTGTTGTAATGTGGGAAACGTGGCAGCCAGCTTGTGCTCAGGAAGCTCCCACAAACAGCAATGTGATAATGACCAGATAATTTTTTTTGTTAAGTTGATTGAGGGATAAATATTGGCCAGGACACCGGAGATAACTCCCCTGCTCTTCTTCAAAATAGTGTCACTTTTACATCTACCTCAGAGGGCAGTTTAACGTCCCATCCAAAAGACAGCCTCCGACAGTGCAATGCCACCTCAGCATTGCACTGCTGCTCAAGTTCCTGGAGTGGGACTTGAACCCACAATCTTCTGACTCAGAGGCAAGTGTGCTACCTACTGAGCCATAGCAGATCCAATGTGTAGTAGCTGGAGATCAGAGCCATCTGGTTAAGAAGTTTTATGCACTAGTCCAGTAACTATAGGTAGGTGCTCTGCTGTCTGTCGTAAGCCTGGATTGAGTTGATTTTCAGCTTGACAGCACTATTCTATTACATTGCATGCTGTGGTTTGTGTTTACACCAGTGCATGATTCCAGGGGCTATGAAGTGCGAAAGCTCCTGACCTCGAGTGCTTATTCCCCAGTTATCTTGGCCACGACACAGGGACAAGTGAAACAAATCTCAAATCAAAAGGAGGGGGGTAGTGGAATGTTTAAGTGTGTAACACTAATTGAGATATTAAATACATTTTGATAATTAGTAATGCTGTAAATTGGAGCCAAAACCAGAGAATCTCCTGAAAATTATTGCAGATATGTCCAATCGTAAAATTACCAGGACATTGAAGCGGGCAATATAAAAGGGCTCCAAAAAAAACAGACATGGTTTTGAAGAGAGAAGGGATTGGGAGATATGGTGAAAAAGACTTGCGTTTATATGGTGCCTTTCACGACCACTGGACGTCCCAAAGTGCTTTCCAGCCAATAAAGTACTTTTTGAAGTGTAGTCACTGTGGCAGCCAGTTTGCGCACAGCAAGGTCCCACAATGTAACAGTGACCAGATAATCTGTTTTTTTAGTGATGTTGATTGAGGGATAAATATTAGCCAGGACACCGGGCATAACTTCCCTGCTCATCTTCAAAGTAGTGCCACAGGATCTTTTACGTCCACCTGAGAGAGTAGACGGGGGCTCGGTTTAACGTCGCATCCGAAAGACGGCATCTCCGACAGTGCAGCACTCCCTCAGCTACACTGGAGATTTTTGTGCTCCAGTCTCTGGAGTGGGACTTGAACCCACAACCTTCTGACCCAGAAACGAGGGTGCTACCAATTGAGCCACGGCTGACATACTTACGGTGAGAAAATGGGTAGGCAGAGTTTGAGCTATTAAAAAAAAGGGGCAGGCTTTTTGAAACTAGTGGCCTGTTCCTAGATTCATTTGTTCTGTGGTGTGCTCGATAGTGTCTGTGCACTGTTGGATCCATTATATTTTTAAGTATTTACCTAGGTTTTATTCCCCCCCCACCTCAGCTTCTGTGACTGATGATGACCAGGGTATAATTCCCCGTGCTTTGGCTGAGATTTTTAAACTGATTGATGAGAATGATGCAGTGGATCACACTGTTAAGGTATCATACCTTGAGGTTTACAAAGAAGAATTCAGAGACCTGTTGGAGGTGGAAACGGCAAGCAAGGACATCCGCACTCGAGAGGATGACAAAGGAAACACAGGTCAGTGAGCTTGTGTTCAGGAAGGGTGAGATCAGATGCTGCCTTCATCCAAAACCGACCTGAGTTGTGACCCTACAGTACTAAGCTAGGGGAACTGGATTCAGGAGGTAGATGAAGTCTATAAAGAGAATGTTTTTATTTATTCATTCATTGGATGTGGGCATCACTGGCAAGGCCAGCATTTATTTCCCATCCCTAATTACCCATGAGAAGGTGGTGGTGAGCTGCCTTCTTGAACCGCTGCAGTCCGTGTGGTGAAGGTACTCCCACGGTACTGTTGGGCACAGTGTTCCATGATTTTGATCCAGCGACAATAAAGGAACAGCAATATATTGCCAAGCCAGGATGGTGTGTGACTTGGAGGGGAATCTGGAGGTGATGGTGTTCCCATGCGCCTGCTGCCCTTGTACTTCTAGGTGGCAGAGGTCGTGTGTTTGGGAGGTGCTGTTGAAGAAGCTTTGGCGAGTTGCTGCAGTGCATCTTGTCGGTGTTGCACACTGTAGCCATGATGTGCCGGTGGTGGAGGGAGTGAATGTTGAAGGTGGTGGATGGGGTGACAATCAAGCAAGCTTCTTTACCCCCCCCCGCCCCCCGAGATGTCTGCGCCCTTCAAATTCAGCTCTCTTTAGCATCCCTGATTATAACAGCTCAGCCATTGGTGGCCGTGCTGCCTGGGCCCTAATTCCCTTCCTGAACCTCTCTACTGGTTTTTCCTCCTTTAACTCGCTGTTTAAAACCTACCTCTTTGACCAAGCCTTTGGCCATCTGCTGTAATTTCTTATGTGGCTTGGTGTGAAATTTATTTGTTTTGTCTTAAAACCCTGTGAAGTGCCATGGGACGTTTTACTATGTTAAAGGTGCTATATAAATACAAATTGCTGTTCTTTAGCACGGTACTGTTATGTGCACTTGATAAATCCGTGGCAGCTTCTGTCGTGCAGGTACTGGTTTGTCTACTCAGTGACTTGTGCATATCTGTTTTGTTTCTAGTGCTCTGTGGTGTCAAGGAATGTGAAGTGGAAGGCTTGGACGAGGCTCTGAGCCTGCTGGAGATTGGTAACACTGCCAAGCACACCGGCGCCACGCAGGTCAACACTCACTCCAGCCGCTCTCACACCATCTTTACCATTACCATGGAGCAGAGGCGAGGACTTGGTCGGACCACACGGCTCGCAGGCGCTGCCGGAGACCCATTAAGCTCCACACAGGTGATCAGCTCGAAGTTCCACTTTGTGGACCTGGCCGGCTCGGAGCGAATTGTGAAGACGGGCAACACTGGCGAACGCCTGAAAGAATCCATTCAGATCAACAGTGGATTGCTGGCATTGGGGAACGTCATCAGTGCCCTGGGTGATCCAAGGAGGAAGAGTTCCCATATTCCTTATCGGGATTCCAAGATTACCAGGATCCTGAAAGACTCACTTGGTGGGAATGCCAAGACGCTGATGATTGCCTGTATCAGCCCCTCTTCGTTAAACTTTGATGAGAATTTGAACTCTCTAAATTATGCCAAAAGGGCTCAGAACATTAAAAACCAGGCAGTGATCAACTGCAAGAAGGAGGTGGATCGGACCAATGAGCTGGAACTGCAAATCAAGACTCTCCATGAGGCCTTGGAGCACAACCAGCACGTGGCGTCAAGCAAGTGCTTCAGGCGGTCGGCCGAGGAATACATGGCCCGACTGCACGCTGAGAGCTCCCATTACCGGACCTGCACGGATACTGCGTACCGAATCTTTATGGAGCTGCAGGGCGACCGGAACCTCACAGTGGATCAGGTGCTGAAAGTGAAAGAGTGGATAACAATCGTGGAAGAGACGCGGAGTGAGCTTTCCACAGCCTCTGGCCTGGACAGCGGTATCGAGTGCACATCAGCTGATGTTCCCAAGACCCGGGATGTATCCAAGCCACAGGTACACAGTTAACGGATGGGATTCTATTGGTTTATATAAAATGGTGCAAATAGCACTGAGAAAATTTAAGACAAATGTCTCGTTCTTTATTATTGAGAAAGTTAGATATAGAAATCAAGGTGCTTGCTGAAAAGAAGACATGATAAATCACAATGTAGAGGTGACTACACTTCAAAAGTACTTAATTGGCTGTAAAGCGCTTTGGGACTGTTGAGGGATATGGGGATCGGGTGGGAAAATGGATTTGAGGTCCAAGATAGCCATGAACGTGTTGAATGGCACAGCAGACTCGAAGTGCTGTATGGCCTACTCCTGCTGCTATTTCTTACATTGTGTTATTATGGGATGTCCACTTGCCGTGAAATGCGCTGTATAAATGCAAGACTTTTTTCTGGTACCAATATGGTAAATAGGCCAGTGATCACATTGTGAATGGTTCTCGTCACTTTATCTGTGATGGCAGTACATTGTGATATTCCAACCCTCCTTCTTTCTACACAGGTGTCTTTCGTGTTCAAGTCCCGCTCCAGGAACTTGAGCATATAAATCTAGGCTGACACTCCAGTGCAGTGTTGAAAGAGCACTGCACTGTCAGATGTACCGTCTTTCAGATGAGACGTTAAACCGAGGCCCCGTCTGCTCTCTCAGGTGGACGTAAAAGATCCCATGGCACTATTTCGAAGAAGAGCAGGGGAGATACCCCCGGTGTCTTGGCCAGTATTCATTCCTCAATCAAATAACAAAAACAGATTATCTGGTCATTATCACATTGCTGTTTGTGGGAGCTTGCTGTGCGCAAGTTGGCTGCCGCGTTTCCTACATTACAACAGTGACTACACTCCAAAAGTACTTCATTGGTTGTAAAGCGCTTTGAGACGTGCAGCGGTCGTGAAAGGCGCTATATAAACGCAAGTCTTTTTTTTTTTACACAGGGTCGCACTGAAGTTGACACAGACCCTGGACGAGACCAGAAGCAGCTTGTTCCAAAACTGCAGGCACAGGTTCAGCGACTGGAGGAAGAGAACAGAGATTTCCTGGCAGCCCTCGAGGATGCCATGGAGCGGTTCAAGCAGCAGGTAGCAGACACGAGTCTGGGTTCAGTCATAGAACTTAATAGCTCGAGCGCGATCAGGAGCAGCAGACACAAGGAGCTGGACTGCTTCCAGTATACACACACAAATATAAATAAAAAAGAACAACGGCTCCATCAGAAAAAAGACATGTTTGCATAAGAGTTTAAGAAAATCCAGATTGAGAAATAAGCACGCATCGATCATACCAGCTAGATACAGAGTTCATGCCTGATTATTCTATCGTGGGCTTCCCTTCCATACCATCCACTGAATGCCCTACATTAAGGGCACCTCATTTCCATCTCTGACCATCACTGAAAATTATCAAGTAGCATTGTTTATATCTCTGTAACCCTCAATCTCCCATCACAACAAATATCGATCCAGCTGCTTTTTGTATGTGCTAGTTGACCCCAATAGTAACTCCCTTCTCTGGAGTCTACTCCGCATCAACAATCCTTTGGGATTTTTTTTCCCAAATCTTTAACCTTGCTTGAGGCTTGTGAACATTATACTCATGTCCGCTAGTTCACATTTAATAGCTTACATACCGTGGATTATTTTGTTGACCGAGACCATGTTTCCCTTTGGTCTTTTCTCCTATGATAAGTTTAGTTGCTTTAACCTCCTTTCAAGTGCAGCCCAGTTTGGATTGACCCATTGGCCTGTCTTTTCTCTTTCAGGCGTTGACTGCCCCGCTGTGCAGCTCCAGCATTTTTTGTTTTCGGTGTAGACAGCGGGAAGTTGTAATGTTTGTTTGTTATACCCTACGTGAACTAGAGGTGATCCAAAACTCGGCTGCCCGTGTCCTAACTCGCACCAAGTTCCGCTCACCCATCACCCCTGTGCTCACTGACCTATGTTGAGTCCTGGTTAAGCAACGCCTCAATTTCAAAATTCTCATCCTTATTTTCAATTCCCTCCGTGGCCTCGCCCCTCCCTATCTCTATAATCTCCTCCAGCCCCACAACCCCCCGAGATGTCTGCACTCCTCTAATTCTGCCCTCTTGAGCATCCCTGATTATAATCGTTCAACCATCGGTGGCCATGCCTTCTGTTGCTCAGGCCCCAAGCTCTGGAACTCCCTGCCTAAACCTCTCCAGCTCTCTACCTCTCGTTCCTCCTTCAAGACGCTCCTTAAAACCTACCTATGTGACCTCACCTGCACTAATTTCTATTTGTGTGGCTCGGTGTCAAATTTTTATCTCGTAATACTCCTGTGAACCGCCTTGGGACATTTCATGACGTTAAAGGCGCTATATAAATACAAGTTGTTGTTATTGTTAGCAGTGACATATTAATGCTGTTGTAGGCCTTCAATACTTAACACAGAAATTACAGCACCGAAGATCCATTTGGATATGGTGCTTGTTAGCTCCATGCCAGAGCTGTCTATTCTAATCATATATCCCAGCTCTTTCCCCTTTAATATTTTTCTTCAAATATTCATTTAATTCCCTCTTAAATGTTCTGATTGACACAGCTTCAGTAGTCATTTGTGATAGTGTATTCCATTTTCTGCTCGCCCCAGAGTTTCTTCCAGCCTTCCTGATTACGCTTCTAGTACTAATCCTGCGTTTATGCCCTTTTCTGCTATATATCCTGTCAAACATTTTCATAATTTTAAAATTAGATCTGCCCTCCACAGCTCCCTCACCTTAGCTTTCTCTGCTCCAGTGAAGAGAGTCGTAGTTTTTCCAAATCTCTCATCATAACTGTATCCTCGAATTCCTGGTATCATCCAAGTGAATTTACATTGTGCATTTTCCATCACTCCTATGTGCGCAGAGGCAAGGTGAGGATAGGATCAGTCTCAGCTGTCTTGTCCACCAGGCTCGCACATAAAGAATGGCCACTTGAGAAAGGTACTGGAGGGCATCCAGTATCTGTGGGACTGTATTACACAGAATTTACAGTTCGGCCCAACTGGTCTATGCCGGTGTTTATGCGTCACGTGGATCTCCTCCCGCCCTACTTCAGCTAACCCTCTCAACATACTCTTCTATTCCTTTCTTCCTCATATAATTATCCAGCTTCCCCTTAAATGCATCTATGCTACTTGCCTCAACTACTCCCTGTGGTAGCGAGTTCCACATTCTCACCACTTTCTGGGTAAAGAAGTTTCTCCTGAATTCCTGTACCTCACCAGGGAAAATTGGGAAGGAGGGAGGGAGAGGAAGTGTTTGTTAATATTTTATTTTGAATTGTTTTTCAGAATGAAACGTTATTGGACCAGGAGGATCAGATTGTTGAATTGCAGAGCAGACTGAGGCTGGAAGGAGGGAATCAGCCTGCAGCGTCAGTGGATGAGCTGCTGGAGAATCTCCATCTTGCTGGCCTCAGCTGCAGACCTCACACTGCCCCTCTGGACACTGCTCACCCTTACAGATTAAATGTGGCACATTCCAACCACATTGCCAATGATGAGACTGGAAGAATACATTCCAAGAAGGTGCGTTTCAAGTATCCTATGAGATCCCCAGTAAATATACAGCCCAGATGTAGCATCAGTGATGTCAGCTTGCTCATTTGGTAACACTCTTGCCTCTGATTCAAAAGGTTGTGGGTTCAGGCCCTCTGAGGATTTTAATATATCGTGTGAGTTGATAATCTAGAGAAATACTGCATTGTTGCAAGTGACATCCTTTGGATAAGACATTAAGCCAAGGGCTCTCCCTGCCATTTCTGGAGGTTCAGATGGTTGTTAAAGATCCTATGACACTTGTCAGAGAAGAGAACGGAGTTTTTTTTTGATGTTCTGGTCAACACAAGTCTCTCAATCAATGGCTCATTTACGTCACTGAGACTTGTGCGATGCTGTGTGCAAAATAACTGCCATATTTTCCCACTTACCCCTCACTGTTCTTCAGAAGTAATTGATTGTGAAGCACTTTTCAGAGCGATGTGACAAGACACTATAATCGCAAGTCTTCCTTTGTTTAATGTTGCAAAGCTGAATTATACTTGATTATATCCATTAATCCCATTGCAGGAATAGAACTGGGTGACTGTCAGTGGCCTGTGATACGATTTCATTTACAACAATCAACTTGCATTTATATAGTACCGTTAACGTAGAAAAATGGCTCAAGGTGCTTCGCAGGAGTGCAATTAGGCAAAAATTGACACTGAGACAAAGAAGGAGGTGTTAGGAGGGGTGACTAAAAGCGTGGTGAAAGAGATGGGTTTTGAATGAAAGGAAGTTGGAGAAGCAAAGTGGTTTAGGGAGGGAGTTTCAGAGTATAGGGCCTAGATGGCTAAAGAGGGTGCGGATAACAACATAGTGAACCCAAGTTATTTATAACTTGTTCCCAATTTCATGATGCTATCTCACTGATCCAGATCCCCTCTGTCAGTTAAATATAAATGTCCTCCTCAGTTAACTGAAGTTTACAGACTCACAAAATGGGAGTCTATTTGTCTGAGGTTCTTCGATTCATGGATACCCAACCAACATTACAAATAAACACAGAATGTGGCTTTCCTTGTTTACAAATCTTTCGCCCCTCCCTATCTCTGTAATCTCTTTCCGCCTCACAACCACCCCCCCCCCCCCCCCACCCCCGAGATATCCGCGCTCCACAAATTCTGCCCTCTTGAGCATCCCTGATTATAACTGCTCAACCATCTGTGGCCGTACCTTCAGCTGCTTGGGCCCTAAGCTCTGGAACTCCCTCCCTAAACCTCTCTACCTCTCTTTCCTCCTTTAAGACGCTCCTTAAAATCTACCTCTTTAACCAAGCTTTTGGTCACGTGCCGTAATTTTTTAAGTGGCTCGGTGTCAAATGTATCTGTTTCGTCTTCTAACACTGCTGTGCAGCGCCTTGGGACGTTTTGCTACGTTAAAGGCGCTATATAAATAAAAGTTGTTATTCCTCCAAAAGTTTATTCATCATCTGAAGGTGCTGATTCTTTGCTGGGCACAATTCCACTGCTGCCACTTACTCTGCCTCACCTAATTGGCTATTCTACATGTGTGAGCTGAGATGGTAAGGGCTGGCCGATTATTTTACCAAAGAAGGGTTTCACAACTGAGCTCAACCTGTCCTTATCTGATTGTCACACGCATGCACTCTCCTTTCAGCAGCCGCCCAGTAACCCGCACAGAGAGCGCTCACTGGCTCCTCCATTGTAAATATTGCGCATGTGCGGAAATTTAACGGGACCACACACTAAAAGAAACAGGCCGTGCAGAACAAAGCACAGCTCGCAGGGACCATTGCTTAGAGCCTGCCTGATTTCCCTTTCCTTACTGCCACCCTGGATGAGATCAGCGAATTCAACACAGACGAGGGAGCAACCTAATGCTGTAGCATACTAGGTGGTATACTTACCCACTAAGCCATTGGGGAGCTGCCGTTACCAATTATTACAACAGAACTTGTTCAATTGACTTTATTTTTTTAATTACTGCTGTTGAAAGTTCAGCAGCAAGTGAGGGGAAACTTTTTACTGTAATTCTGGCTTCGATTCAGACACCAGTGTCAACAATGGAGAATTGTGAACCTGTGGAATTCTCTACCACAGAAAGTTGTTGAGACCAGTTCGTTAGATATATTCAAAAGGGAGTTAGATGTATCCCTTACGGCTAAAGGGATCAAGGGGTATGGAGAGAAAGCAGGAATGGGGCACTGAAGTTGCATGATCAGCCATATCATATTGAATGGTGGTGCAGGCTCGAAGGGCCGAATGGCCTACTCCTGCACCTATTTTCTATGTTTCTATGTCAGCATCTTCAGCCACCTGCTTAACCTTATTCTTGTTACTTTGCATTCTCGCCTGGCCCCAAACCATATTCCCCGCTACTTACTTTTGTCAATAGATTTGTGCAGATGCCTGTTCCATGGAGCGTGCCGGCGCTGGGTTTCGCAGCCGCAGTCACTGCTTGCAGGTGAGTCTGGCGGACGAGGATCCTATGCTTCACGGAGACTTCAGCGAGGACTGCGAGTCAACTGTGTTGCAGTCCGACGAGGAACCAGACGAGGATGAGTCCTGTAGGAGTAAAGGAAAAAGCAGGTAAGACAAAACTGAACTGACACTCACTTTACTTATAAGTTACTCCTCAAAATCATAGGGTTCACAGCATTGAATGTAGACGCTCACAGATTTATTAAGCATATAATAATAAAATATACACTGAACTGCAACACTTATGACAAAACCTTGCAAGTTTTAGCCGGGAAATTCAATACACATTGTAGTTCCGAGTTCAGTGTACTTTGTTGGCCAGACCTTCGAATTCCAAAGTATCTGTTCAAACACCCAAACTTTATACCTTTTGTTAAACCCGACATGATAATTCACATGTTTCTGCATTACCTAATACCATTCGCTTCTTCCCATGTCCCTTAAGAAACATATAGATTCTGATGGGACTTGACAGGGTTGATGCTGAGAGGATGTTTCCCCTCGTGGGGGAATCTAGAACTAGGGGGCACGTTTCAGAATAAGGGGTCACCCATTTAAGATGGGGTTGAGGAGGAATTTCTTCTCTGAGAGTCGTGAATCTTTGGAATTCTCTACTCTAGAGAGCTGTGGAGGCTGGATCATTAAATGTATTCAAGGCAGAGATAGACAGATTTTTGAACTACAGGGGGGTCGAGGGTTAGGGGGAACAGGCTGGAAAGTGGTGTTGAGGCCAAGATCAGATCAGCCATGATCTTATTGAATGGTGGAGCAGGCTCGAGGGCCCTAATGGCCTACTCTTCCTCCTATTTCTTATGTTCTAACGTTCTTATCAATAGCTTTAGTTTTAATGAATTTTCTTCCCAGTACAACTCCCTAACTTTGGTATAGTTTCACCCCGGTTGATCTGTGAATTGTATCATTAGGCTGAAAATAGTTAGAGACATTAATGAACAAAGGTCCCCCTACAGGCAATGTTATCACTTGTCTACATTTCTTACGCAAATGTGGCCTTGTGGGACTTAATGGCCCCTAGAATATATCTCCATCGCATGGTTGAATGTTATGCTTTGCGAATCAATTGGAACTGTAATGGCTTGAATTGATGGTCAAAACATAGTCTTGCCCATCAACTATGCAACAGGGGCCTCCCCATCATGTCTTCATCAGCCTGGTGTGACACTTAACTGTCATAAAGATGTCACTCATCTCTTGCTTCCCTGTGAAGCTGAAGAGATGTATAGGGTAGGGCTATCCTTATCTATTGGTAGCACTCTCTGAGTCAGAAGGTTGAAGTCCCACTCCAGTGACTTGAGCACAAAGATTGAGGCTGACACTCCAGTGCAGTGCTGAGGGAGTTTTGCACTGTCGGAGGTACCATCTTTCGGATGAGACGTTAAACCGAGGCCCCGTCTGCTCTCAGGTGGACATAAAAGATCCCATGGCACTATTTTGAAGAAGAGCCGGGAGGTTAACTTAGGTGTCCTGGCCAATATTTATCCCTCAATCAACATAACAAAACAGATTATCTGGTTTTGTGGGAACGTGCTGTGTGCAAATTGGCTGCCACATTTCCTACATTACAACACTGACTGCACTTCAAAAAAGTACTTCATTGGCTGTAAAGCGCTTTGGGACGTCCTGAGGATGTGAAAGACGCTATATAAATGCAAGTCTTTCTTTCAAGGTTTTGAGCAAACAAAGAAAGTTTGTCTGTCCACTGCTGAATTTCTTATCAATGAAAGCTCTCTGACTGTCTCTGCCTGGAATTGCTTTAAATTAGGTTTACTGTCTAAACTGACCGTTGCCCTTCACTGCATTCTATATTAAACATACATTTATCCAAAATAAAGCAAGTCTGTCTTATGGTTACACTTTTAATCTTCTAACAGAAACTCACTTAACAGGCAAACACTAAAAGTTAATATACAGGAATTGATATGAAGCAAAATCAATAGCAGTACCATATTAGCAACCTGATTAACCCTAGTAGGGAAAAAGAGGCTGAACATCTGTCTTTGTGTTGTCCTGTTTAGTATTCTGCTGAGAAATGAAGACATATTTAAAGATGTTGCATTGCTCTGATGTCCTGAGATTAATTCTTTATCCCCTAACAGACACCAGATCAATCGGACCTGGACAAAAAGAGATGTTCCTGGAATGATCAGCACAGTGAAAAGCAGAAGTGGCCTCATCCTGCTCCGAGACAGCGACTCGAGCAGTCCACAGAGTGAAGTAATGAAATGTACGCAGCCTCTCATGGTCTGGTTACTAACGACAGCAAGGGCAGCAATCAGTCCGTTCAATTCAGGGAGAATCCACTGCCCTTTGTACTTACTTGGTTATTTCCAAATATATTCCCTCCTTTTCTGAAGGCAATGACTCTCGCCATGGTACAGGTTTCATAGTTGCTAATTGCCCTCTGGTATATCACCCAAGTGGTCGCGCTTCAGGTAAAAGCATATACAATAAGTAAACAGGATTGTGGAGAGTGTCAAAGCTAAGTTAGATTGACACTTAGGCATAGGGTTTCCACTTTCAATCCCTCAGAGGGATGGGGAAGGACCAACTGTTATAGGCTTGGACCTGTCGCAGTTCTGGGTTGCTTGCAAAACTGCGTTTTCTTTTAAATAAAATATTTTCTGCACTCTTGATCTGTACAAGTGCTCATTGGCCACTGCCTGAGAATTTGCACAGACCCTGACTCCTCTTCTGCCTATTATTAAATGTTGGGCACCTGGGGCAAATAAATGGCCCCAGTGACGTATTTAAACTGTGCAGCGAAGGTTTCCTGCATTTGCCTTTGTTATCGTATGCCTGCCCACATATTGCGTCTCTGTTATGCCCCTGTGGAATTGGCACCTAGAAAACAGCATAGGAAGAGCCAGAGCTTGCCCCGAGGCATCTTTCTGCCTCCACTTTTCAAAGGCAGAGGAATGCAGAATACATAGGCCACAATGTCTGCATACGCACACTTTCCAGCAAGGATCACAGGGTAATGATCAGGAGCAGGTTCCTGGCAGATTTCTCTCTTCCTCTCCCGAGTCGAGAAGCACTGAAACCAATTGTTGTGTCCCAACTGCTGCCCTGGCTGTAATCGGCAAACCCAGCACAGACCATGGGTGAAACCAGATCTCTCTCGGTGTGTAACCCTTAAGTTAATGGCTGAGTTTATCAGGTAATTTTTTTCTAAATGTAATACACCCTCTTTAATTTATTTTATTCCAATTTACCCATTATGTCTCTCTGTGTCATCCACATCCAAGTGTTTGGCCTCCTCCCAGACTTCCACCAATCCTGACTTGAAACTGGCTCTTGTGAGGAGTGTTGAGTGCAATCTGCAATGGCAGTCACTTTAATCTTGCCCTCTCTATAGAGAAGAATTTTACCTCTGTTTGGTGCCTCCACATTGTGATGCAGGGTTCTAATGGGGGCGGTGGGAGAGCATAGGTTGGACACGCCCCAAATGCTCCATAGTGCCATATTTCACTACTGCAGCTCATTGTACTGCCTCTCTATTTTTGAGTGACAGGAGATCCAGAGTACTTGGGCTTCTCTGACAGTTGCACCATGGTGGGACTACCAGGTCCCACTGTCCTAACTCTGTGCTTCACCAAGGCAACTGAACCAGGGTAGACCTGACTGAGTCCGGGGCAGACCACAAAAAATGACATATAGATTTGGGTGGGGTGCAGAGTATATATTGTGATACACAAGATATCACAATTGTTTAGGACTGACTCGATGGACCATAGGGTCTGTCATTGTTCGTATATTCGGTTCTTTCTTTACACACACATCCTTCCAGCAAGGGTAGACAGATATCGCTTGAAAATAAAACAAAGTTATGTTATTTATTCTTTATAAAAGACCTATTGCATGGCAGCCCTTAAAAAATAGCTGGTTGTTAGCTATTCAGCTCAGCATTGTGCACAGCTTCAGCTTGAAAAACCTAAATGCTGGTGCATCTTAATTTCTTGTTCTGCAGCTCCACGCAGGAGGGGAGAGCAGAATGGGGCCCACTCTCTGCCGTTCTCGAATGAATTCAGGGAAGGTTCACCTATCTACCATCCCACGCTGAAGAACTCTGAGTGGAGGCTCGTCCAAGCGCAGCACAAGATGCGGGAACTGGCCATCAACATCCGTATGAAGGAAGAACTCATCAAAGAACTCATCAAAACAGGTACAAGGGGTCCATTTCAAATAGATTTATTTAAATGCTGTAGCCCTGACCTTTGCTAATAAAATACAGGTGAGGAAATTGGTCAGCTTCAAAATTCACTTGGTGTTCTTTTTGAGAATGGAAGTAGTATTACATTAAGAAAGACAGTAACATTTTAGGAGGAGTGCAGCAACAGATCTAGCTCTAATAAATACACTTGTACATTATATTAAAAGTCTTTGGTCTGTACCAACTTCTGTCTGCGCCACTTGACTTACTTTCGTCACTTTTCTGTCACACTTTTTGTGTCAACTTTTCCATTATAAATTCCTATCTCTGCATTTAGAATGGAAGCCGTTAATGTAAGCGCATCACTGTGATTGCGCAATCGAGCTAACAGATTAACATGATTGTCTCAAAATACATTTAGAATTTTTTCATTTACATTTTTAACACAGCAGCTGAAATTTCTAAAGTCCAAAAATAGATATTTCACAATAACATGATTACATTTATCAATTGAATTGTCTTTGGCAGCTTTAATGCCTTCATTAAATATGGAACATTTTAACAATGTACGGAACTTCAAAACATCTCTTATAATTGCAGCATTCCCTAAATAAAATAAATGAGACAGTAAGATTGCAGCAGGATATACCAGTAGTGAACTGTTTGGTACTGTGAGTAACCCTCCACATTTTCAGCTAAATCTGGTTTGTGTTTGGGTGGCTAGGGAGAGACGCCCAGGCGATGAACAAGCAGTACTGTCGGAAGATTCAAGAGCTGGAGCAGGAGGCGGAACAGGCGAGGGTGGAGCTGACAGAGGCTCAGAAACAGCTCCAGGACCTTGAGGAGAAAGAGCCCAGGGACCCGATGGAAAGGACCAAGCTGCAGGAGTACCACAAAAAAATTGTTGCCGCACAGAGTAAAGTGCAGGTGTGTGAGGTGATGTGGCTGGTAGTATCACTGCCTCCTGTTGAAACGGTTGAATTGCACAGCAAAGGTGCCGTGAACAACAGCAAGTAACAATTCTGCTGGACTGAGGTGAAAAATCTTGCAGTGTCAGCAATATAAAAGTGTACGATATGTGCCAGATCTAAGTATTTAGCTTTGAACTGCGCTCAGCTATTTATCTTTGAATGGCGATCTGCTATTTATTTTAGAATAGTGATCCAGTATTTATTTTCGAATGGCAGTTTGGTGTTTATTTTGTTGCAGAATAGTACGCTGTCACTCACTGTTGCTTTGTGCCCCAATTGTGTATCCCAGGGAGCACAGATAATGCTATCGGGCAATCTTGATTGGAAAATTTCCACTTTTGTCTCAGTGCAGCAGGCTGCAATAAGTTTGATTCTAGGGACAAATACACTAGATTATTGAATGCACAGTTCCCAGATTCAGTGGGGAATCACACATGCTGTCTCACATATGAAGAATGGCCATTTAGGTGAGATACTAGAAGGTGGTTAGCACTTGTGGAACTATAGTACCTTCAGAAGAGAGGGGGAAGAATGTTTTCGTTCAGAGTTCAGGACCTGTGTGCAAATCTTTTCAGTTTTTTCTCTCACCTACAGTAATGGATTCATCCAGTTCTGTTTCCTGCTGCAGTGGAGAAGTGCTGGCTGATTTTTTTTATCATAAGGCTGACTATCAGCTGCTGCTAATCTTGGCATAAATGTTGTTTCCAGGCGCTAAGACAGAAGAAGCGGGATACAGAGCGGCTGGTATCGCTGTCATCGCAGAGCGAGCGGCGGATCCACGAGATGGAGAGAAATGTGCAGCTGATGAAGCAGCAGCAGGCATTGCTGCAGAAAAAACTGAAAGAGGAAATGGATCAGAAAAGGCGACTGGAGACAGAGATGCAGAAAGGGAAACATCGAGTGAAGGTACAGCACAGTGCATGTTTGGGGGTTCCACTGAGGTTGGATGAATTGTCCCGTTTTACCTTTCAGAATTCAGCCTGTTTTTCTGTGCAAAGTGAAACCCAATGAGCTCTCCTCTGTATTTGAAAACAAGTACCTGTACACCGAAACTGGTACAGACACCTGCAAAAAATACAGGCACTTTATTGACAGTCCCAAATAACTTGCATGGTAACAGATATAAGTTGCAACTTGAATCCGCTTGCAAATTATGAACTACGGACAGCCTTTAATTCAACAAGTCCATTTACATCTTAAAAAGCGGGACACATAGATCATAAGAACATAAGAATTAGGAGCAGGAGTAGGCCATTCGGCCCCTCGAGCCTGCTCCGCAATTCAATAAGATCATGACTGATCTTCTACCTCAACTCCACTTTCCAGCACTATCCCCATATCCGTTGATTCCCTAATATCCAAAAATCTATCGATCTTTGTCTTGAATATACTCCACGGCTGAGCATCCACAGCCCTCTAAGGTAGAGAATTCCAAAGGTTCACCACCCTCTGAGTGAAGAAATTTCTCCTCATCTCAATTTTAAATTCCCACCCCTTATTCTGAGACTATGACCCCTGGTTCTAGACTTCCCAGCCAGGGGAAACATCCTCCCTGCATCTAATCTGTCAAACCTTGTAAGACTTTTGTATATTTCAATGAGATCACTTCCCATTCTTCTAAACTCTAGAGAACATAGGTCAACGCGAGGCGGCAGTGGGTGAAAGAAAGGGCATTTGTGCAATGGTGAGCTCTTTACCCAGCATCCATGGCAGCAGAGAAACCTCTCTATCTCCGGGATTGAATGCTTGCATGGCTCAGTCCCAGGGATAGAGCGGTTTCTCTGCCGCTATGGCTACTGGGTAAAGAAATCCCCATTCAACGAAAGCCAGGAACTGCACCAGTGCGCCAGGGAGTTGCCAGCAGCCCCCTACCCACCCTCCAGCCCCCAGCACTTCAAACATTAGCAGCTGCAGCAGACAGAGGGGGGGAGGGGGTCCTAGATAGGGGTCTGCAGGACATTCATTCCCCAAGCCCCCCCAATTTGGCTTGAATCTCCTGGGCATTCTGGCCCAACAGCAGCCATCTCGCCCTGTGCAAGCTGCCAACATAGCAGATCCCAGGATCCATACAGCCATCAATGGAAAAGGTGAGGCAAATAAATCGATAAAAGGAATGAGTGTGAGCGATTAGGAAGCATAGCCAAAATTGTGTTCAAAGGATGGGTTTTGAGAAGATGTTTAAAGGTGGAGCGAGAAGTAGAGAGGCAGAGGAATTTAAGGAGGAAGCTCCAAAGCGTGTAACGAAAGCTGCTGCAGGCTCAGCCACCACTGGTAGGGTGAAGTGAGAAGGGATGCACAAAAGGCCAGAGTCGGAAGACCAAGAGGTACAGAAGAGGAGAAGACTGCAGAGACAGGGTTGGGAAAAGCTGTAAATGCTGAAAATCTCAGCGGGTCAGGCAGCAACTGTGGAGCGAAAAACAGAGTTAACGTTTTGGGTCGATGACCCTTCGTCACAACTGATGAATGTTTGAAATGAAAGGATTGTTCAGGAGCACTGAAAAGGGGAGGAGAAAAAAGCGTGACCCCAAGCTTCCGGTCGCCTGTCACTTTAATTCTCCCGCTCCACTCCCACTCCCACTGCGACCACTCCCACTCCGACATCTCCGTCCTCGGCCTGTTACACTGTTCCAATGAAGCTCAACGCAAGCTCGAGGAACAGCACCTCATCTTTCGTTTAGGCACTTTTACAGTCTTCTGGACTCAACATTGAGTTCAACAATTTTAGACCATAACCTCTGCCCATATTTAGTGCCCTTTCCTCCTTTTTTTTTAACCCCCCCCCGACCTTATGTAGTTTTTTTCTCTCTGTCTCCCATGGCAGCTGGCAATTATTCCGCCATTCACATCCTATCGAGACTAACCTTTTCTAACTTCTGCCATTACTGTTTCAAGTCGGCCCATCATCTCTTTTGTCTCTCTAATCTCTCCTGTCTTTCACCCTATCACAGACCTTCCCTTTTTGTTCTTTATTCCCCTCCTCCTTTCAGTGCTCCTTAACAATCCGTTCATTTCAAACATTCGCCAGTTCTGACAAAAGGTTATCGACCTGAAACGTTAACTCTCTTTCTCTCTCCACAGACGCTGCCTGACCCGCTGAGATTTCCAGCATTTTCTGTTTTTAGTTCAGATTCCAGCATCCGCAGTGTTTTGCTTTTGTATCGGGTAAAGCTGTGCCAGAGTACGAAGATGAGGGCGAGGATTTTAATTCAATGTATCGAGGGGACAGAGCCAGCGATGACGAGATGCTGGGTGATCGGGGACTGTGTGTGGAACAGGATATGGAAATTCCCGGTAGATTGTGAATGCCCCCAAAGGATAATGAAGTGCTAATCTTGCCCCCTTCTGTGTGCAGGAGCTTGAAATAAAACACGAGCAGCAGAAAAAGATTCTGAAGATTAAAACCGAAGAGATCGCAGCCTTCCAAAGGAAGAGAAGGAGTGGAAGCAATGGGTCGGTTATCAGCCTCGAAGAGCAGCAGGTAAAATGATACTGAGCCATGAAGCTGAAAGAGCAAGACCTTGCACCTGAACACAGTGCATTGGGAGTTCTGACTGGATCCGCTCAACTTTACCAAAGGAGTTTCTTTTTAACTGTATTGCTTGTTTGCATCCCTCTGATTTTTCTTTCCTTAGTCCCCCAGTCCTGAAGGTGGTGACCCATACTGAGTACAGACTGAGCAGCTCCAGTGACCCTCATCTACATGAACTTTCCGTTGAATATATACTTTAACAGTAATACGCGGGTCTGTTTTATTATTGGGTATAGGGTATTGGTGAGGCCGCACCTGGAGTACTGCGTGCAGTTTTGGTCACCTTACTTAAGGAAGAATATACTAGCCTTGGAGGGGGTACAGAGACGATTCACGAGGCTGATTCCGGCGATGAGGAGGTTACCTTATGATGATAGATTGAGTAGACTGGGTCTTTACTCGTTGGAGTTCAGAAGGATGAGGGGTGATCTTATAGAAACATTTAAAATAATGAAAGGGATAGACAAGATAGAGGCAGAGAGGTTGTTTCCACTGGTCGGGGAGACTAGAACTAGGGGGCACAGCCTCAAAATACGGGGGAGCCAATTTAAAACCGAGTTGAGAAGGAATTTCTTCTCCCAGAGGGTTGTGAATCTGTGGAATTCTCTGCCCAAGGAAGCAGTTGAGGCTAGCTCATTGAATGTATTCAAGTCACAGATAGATAGATTTTTAACCAATAAGGGAATTAAGGGTTACGGGGAGTGGGCGGGTAAGTGGAGCTGAGTCCACGGCCAGATCAGCCATGATCTTGTTGAATGGCAGAGCAGGCTCGAGGGGCTAGATGGCCTACTCCTGTTCCTAATTCTTATGTTCTTATGTTCTTATTATTTAGCACTTCTTCTCAACAGGTTTTACTGATGTGTAATTATTAATTTCACACAATCGACTCAGCAAGCTACCACTGAGCTAATTGAAAATGGAGTTGAGGGAAAAGAGCATAAAAATAGGAACAGGTTGTAGGCCATACGGCCCCTCGAGCCCGCTCCGCCATTCAATAAGATCGTGGCAGATCTAAATTTGGCTTCAACTCCACTTTCTTGCCTGTACCCCATAACCCTTGACTCCCCTATAGTTCAATACCGACCCTCCGACAGTGTGGCGCACCCTCAGCACTGCCCCTCCGAGTAAGGAGATACGGAAGTCTTGCTGCAATTATATAGGGCTTTGGAGAGACCACACCTGTAGTACTGCATACAGTTTCAGTCTCCGTACCTAAGGAAGGATATACTTGCCTTAGATGGGGTGCAACGAAGGTTTACTAGATTGATTCCTGGGATGAGAGGGTTATCCTACGGAAATAGATTGAGTAGAATGGGCCTACATTCTCTGGAGTTTAGAAGAATGAGTGATGATAAATAAGATTCTGAGAGGGCTTGATAGAGTAGAACCTGAGAGGCTGTTTCCCCGGGCTGGAGAGCAGAACTAGGGGGCATAGTCTCAGAATAAGGGGTCGGCCATTTAGGACTGAGATGAGGAGAAATTTATTTACTCAGAGGGTTGTGAATCTTTGGAATTTACTACCCCAGAGGGCTGTGGATGCTCAGTCATTGAGTATATTCAAGGCTGAGGTCGATCGATTTTTGAACTCTAGGGGAAATGACGGGATATGGGGATCGGATGGGAAAGTGGAGTTGAGTCGGCGATCAGCCACAATCTTATTGAATGGTGGAGCAGGTTCAAGGGGTCAAATGGCCCACTCCTGCTTCTATTTCTTATGTTCTCAAAGGAAATTCAGGAGCTGATCCAAGAGGTTTCCTGTTTATAAAAATTAGGCAAAACTGAACAAATCCCGGGAAAGTGCACTGCCCAGTGTTGGACTGAGCCTTAAGGACCAGGACGGTCCCAGGTTCTGCCTCCTGTCTGTGCTGCCTTATCTGATCTCAACCAGGTGTAGGCATACTCCAATTGGCCTCAGTACCCAAGGGTCAGGGTTTCGACTTCTGATCACTATCCACTGATGCTTGCTGAAAAGTTAATGTGTGCAGACATTGGGTGAGGACAGAGTCAGGCACAGGTGTACT
This sequence comes from Pristiophorus japonicus, assembly GCF_044704955.1. NCBI lineage: Eukaryota > Metazoa > Chordata > Chondrichthyes > Pristiophoridae > Pristiophorus > Pristiophorus japonicus. The sequence continues at coordinate 20,851,862 of NC_091993.1, forward strand.
ACCCCTCCCAGCCAAATAGCCTGCTGGTACTCACAGTCTAGGATCAGACATTACGAATGGCCAGTTGGTCAAGCTGATAAAGGGCTGCTGAAGCCCATGGGAGCAGCTACCCCACTAAGAGTAGCATCTTCAGGACAGAAGGGTAAAACACAAAACATCTAACCCAGTCTAGTATGTCTTCGTTTCTGGGCCAATAAGCACAGCAGAGTCCTGAAAATCCTTAAGTGCCGGGATCAGAGTCTGGGGAACCTCCGCCACTGACCTTACTGGAGTATCCGTGATTGGGGGAATGTTCCTTCTTTTGCATAAAACTGGCGGACATGCATGCCGCTGTGGGCACATCCCAAGCACCTGCCAGAGGCGGGTGCAGGGGGTGCTGGGTGCAGGTCTTGTAGTGTTTGGTAGCTGCCAAAGCTCGGGGGCATGTACTGCAGTGCTGGGCGGTCGCTTTTGTCTGGATGCACGTGCCAGCGCCACTGGCATGGGAGATATTTTTACCCCGGTGCAAGTCACCCGCAAAGATGGCAGTATTTGGCCCACAGGTGTGGGGATTGAGGTCTGTTCCACCACGTGGGCCCCACAGCCATCGCAGGCGAAGTTAAAATGCCTCTCCTTCCCCCAGGAAACCACCCACCAGCAGATCCAAGACCAGGGCCAAGAAAATTCCCAGCCTACTACAAAGCAACAACAACAACTTGCATTTATGTAGTGCCTTTAACATAGCAAAACATCCCGTGGTGCTTAACAAAAGCGTTATCAATAAAAAAAAAATTGACACGAGCTACATAAGGAGATATTAGGATTGGTGACCAAAAGCTTGGTCAAAGAGGTAGTTTTCAAGGAGCATCTTAAAAGAGATTATTTAAATTTAAAGCCTAGGAGATTCTTACCTTCCTATGATCTGGAAGAGGGGACAGAGTGTAGTGTAACAAAATTTGCAGATGACACAAAGATTAGTGGGAAAGCGGGTTGTGTAGAGGACACAGAGGCTTCAAAGAGATTTAGATAGGTTAAGCGAATGGGCTAAGGTTTGGCAGATGGAATACAATGTCGGAAAATGTGAGGTCATCCACCTTGGGGGAAAAAAAAACAGTAAAAGGGAATATTATTTGAATGGGGAGAAATTACAACATGCTGCGGTGCAGAGGGACCTGGAGGTCCTTCTGCATGAATCCCAAAATGTTAGTTTGCAGGAGCAACAGGTAATCAGGAAGGCGAATGGAATGTTGGTCTTCATTGCGAGAGGGATGGAGTACAACAGCAGGGAGGTCCTGCTGCAACTGTACAGGGTATTGGTGAGGCCGCATCTGGAGCACTGTGTGCAGTTTTGGTCACCTTACTTAAGGAAGAATATACTAGCTTTGGAGGGGGTACAGAGACGAATCACTGGGCTGATACCGGAGATGAGGGGGTTACCTTATGATGATAGATTGAGTAGACTGGGTCTTTACTCTTTGGAGTTCAAAAGGATGAGGGGTGATCTTATAGAAACATTTAAAATAATGAAAGGGATAGACAAGATGGAGGCAGAGAGGTTGTTTCCACTGGTCGGGGAGACTAGAACTAGGGGGCATAGCCTCAAAATACGGGGGAGCCAATTTAAAACCGAGTTGAGAAGGAATTTCTTCTCCCAGAGGGTTGTGAATCTGTGGAATTCTCTGCCCAAGGAAGCAGTTGAGGCTAGCTCATTGAATGTATTCAAATCACAGATAGATAGATTTTTAACCAATAAGGGAATTAAGGGTTATGGGGAGCGGGTGGGTAAGTGGAGCTGAGTCCACGGCCAGATCAACCATGATCTTGTTGAATGGCGGAGCAGGCTCGAGGGGTTAGATGGCCTACTCCTGTTCCTAATTCTTATGTTCTTATGTTCCTACCACGGCCCCTGTGGCGAGGTGTGGGTGGGGTTTGGGGGAATTTTTTGTGACGTTTCCCCCTCACTGCGGCTACTCACATTAGGGGTTGGCACGCGATGTGTCCGGGTGCTGACAAAATTGGGGGAAGTGCAGCGAAAGGCCTGTGGATTTTCGAGGCCCTTGATTTCTTATGAGGGAACGGCTGCTTTTTGAGCCCTTGCTCTGAAATGGCTATTGACGATCCATTTTGTTTGTAGAAAATTGAGGAGCAGAAAAGGTGGTTGGACACGGAGATTGAGAAGGTTTTGGAACAACGGAAGGCGCTGGATGACCTGGAAGAGGAGCTGAACAAACGGGAGACCATTGTCGAAAAGAAAGAGGCCTTGCTTCAGGAGAAGAGTGGGCTGGAGAGCAAGAGGCTGCAGTCCAGTCAGGTGAGACTGCAGGAGGCTGTGCTCGAGTCGGGCGAGAAGCTGTGCTTTCATCAGGCGAGAGATTGAGAGGGTGCAATTCAGTCAGGTGGACGAGCAAGGGGCCGAAATTGCCCGCCGTCGAAACGGGGCACACCTACCATTTTCTAGGTGCTCCGTCCGCTCCAGTGCATGGGGGCGGACATGCTGCCGATTTTCAGCTCCTTGGTTTCTGTTTCCGGTCGGAGCGGTGTTGGTGTCAGGAGAGGGGCAGAAGTGCGGTCGGGACGGACGTGTGGGCAGAGTGGTCGCCACTAACGGGGTGGGTCGGAGCAGCCGACGCTCCAAGTCATCAGCGCGTCGCTGATGGCGTCACAATGTCCCTCCCCTTCAGTTAAAGGAGAGGGCCGATGTGAACTCTGCAGCCACTTTGGTGGCAAACACTGGGTCATCAGCGAGGGTTTTGCCGGGGCCAGCGACCTGGCACCCAAGAGGGGATGCTAGGCTGCATGTTGGCGGTCCGGCCTGAACCCGCGGGCATAATTGTCGGCCCAACTTAGCAGTTGGCCGACAGTAAATAATACAATGACGTCTGAAAAGCGCTTTACAGCCAATGAAGTGCTTTTGAAGTGTAGTCACAGTTGTAATGTAGGATGAGGTCCCAGGTTTGCTCACTAGTCTGCATTGAGCGAGCTGATCTTAGCTGGGGTATCGGATTGGGCGCGACAATTGGCTTCAGCACCCCCGGGCCACTCAGCCAAAAAAGGGGTACCGACCGAAAAAGCTGTCGGGGGCACCGATTGGCGGCAGCGCTATTCCCACGGGGCAATTCCACACGGAGCAATTGCCACAAGGGGTCGTCGCCGGTCAGTAAGTGGTCGGTGCGTGCACAACGTGGCGGGAAAACGGACAGGATGGTCCCCTACAGCGCTCCAAAACGAAAGGAGGGCAATATACAAAATGGCAGCCTCTGCGACAACTGAGCACCGAACCGTGGCTGCCTCTTTGAGGCGGTCACAGCCCTCATAGAAAGGGGCAATTTCGGCCCCCAAGATTCTATCAATTGAGAGCCTAAGAGGGCACTATTCAGTTAGGTAATAAAAACAAGACCCTATTAGGTAAAAGAATGAGACTGAGATCCTATTAGGGCCTCAGCTTTAACGCCTAACCTATCAGTTATGAGAGTTAGAGATCACGAGTCAAGTGCATACAAGACTATCAAAGTTTCATTTTTCAAATTTTGTCCCATCCTCTCCTGGAGGAGCTGACTCGTGATGGATATGGTTCTACTAGTGTCAGCAGCCCTTCCTTATCTCGTATATACTGTGCTATATATGTAAGCCTGGACAATGGATATTGTCAGGGTATTCAGCTGTAATCTTGCCGAGCCTGATGCCCAGCAGGAAGTTACTGGACACTGATCAGTAGTGGGAACGATGGCTGATTTTCCATTCCGCAGCCCAGGGATGCTGAAGCCAATTGTAGCGCCCAATCCGATACCCCAGTTTAAGATCAGCTCGCTCCATGCAGACTAGTGAGTAAACCTGGGACCTCGTCCTACATTACAACTGTGACTACACTTCAAAGGCACTTCATTAGCTATGAAGCGCTTTGAGACGCCCGGTGATTGTGAAAGACGCTATATAAATGCAAGTCTTTCTTTTTCTTTATGGACCTGTGCTACACTGTAACACATTTAGCTGCTAACATCAGGTTCATCATCATCATAGGCAGTCCCTCAGAATCGAGGAAGACTTGCTTCCACTCTTAAAATGAGTCCTTAGGTGGCTGAACAGTCCCAATACGAGAACCACAGTCCCTGTCACAGATGGGACAGATAGTCGTTGAGGGAATGGGTGGATGGGGAGTCTGGTTTGCCGCACACTCCCTCCGCTGCCTGCGCTTGGTTTCTGCGTGCTCTCGGCAACAAGACTCGAGGTGCTCAGCGCCCTCCCGGATGCACTTCCTCCACTTAGGGCGGTCTTTGGCCAGGGACTCCAAGGTGTCGGTGGGGATGTTGCACTTTTTCGGGGAGGCTTTGAGGATGCCCCTGTAACGTTTCCTCTGCCCACCTTTGGCTCGTTTGCCGTGAAGTTTACAAAGTAAAAGGTAGATTTTCTGACTTTGGTTTGATTCATTTTAAGGCCTCAATATGTTGGGTATTTCTTTCTCCCCCCCCGCACCCCCCCCCCGCCCCCTTTAGGCACTGAGCAATGACATTGTGAGAGTGTCGAGCCGGATTGAATCTCTGGAGAAGGAACTGTCGGAGAAGAATGGGCAGTTGCGTAACGGCAGTGCCAACAACCAACAGGAAATCCGCGAGGAGATCTCCAACCTGCGACACGAGAAGGATCAGATGGTGAAACAGCGCACCGAGCTGGATGAAAAACTGCGGATGGGAAACCTGCTGTCAGCAGAGGTGCGGCCCGTTGTGAGAGAAACCAATCTGTCCCCTGCCGCATTGTAACATCAAACAGAACCACTCGTATGTTAGAATAATAGTTCCACCGTGTTGGCTAAATAGTGTGTCCCTGAAACCATGTATTTCCGTCGAATGCATCATCATAGGCAGTCCCTCGGAATCAAGGAAGACTTGCTTCCACTCTAAAAATGAGTTCTTAGGTGACTGAACAGTCCACTATGAGAACCACAGTCCCTGTCACAGGTGGGACAGACAGTCGTTGAGGGAAAGGGTGGGTGGGACAGGTTTGTCGCACGCTCTTTCCGCTGCCTGCGCTTGGTTTCTGCATGCTCTCGGCGATGAGACTCGAGGTGCTCAGCGCCCTCCCAGATGCATTTCCTCCACTTAAGGCAATCTTTGGCCAGGGACTCCAGATGTCGGTGGGGATGTTGCACTTTTATCAAGGAGGCTTTGAGGGGGTCCTTGAAACGTTTCCCCTGCCTACCTTTGGCTCATTTGCCGAATGCACAAAACCCTAGGTACTCATGAGATGGCTGGCGCAGAGCCAGTTGCAGCCTACTCACTGCACAACAGAATTGATGCGGTGTAGCTGAGTTACAACACAGTGGATTGTATATTCATGCACAGTATCTGTCGTACACTCCCAGTATAAACCTCTTTCTGTCTATGTATTATGTAAAGTTTTGAAGTAGAGAACACTTACTATAAATGACATACTTCTTATAATGCTTTCTTTATCACTTTGTAAGAACATAAGAATTAGGAGCAGGAGTAGGCCATTTGACCCCTCGAGCCTGCTCCACCATTCAATAAGATCATGGCTGATCTTCTACTTCAGCTCCACTTTCCTGCACTGTCCCCATATCCCTTGGTTCCCTTAATATTCAAAAATCTAGCGATTTTTGTTCATAACATTCCTATAGTTGTTAAACAGTATATAAAACCATGGGAGATCTGCTAGTAAGCTAATATAAATTATGTTTTGAAATGCTATAATAGGTCCAAAAATTGCAATAAGTTAGATGGACTGATGACTGACATCCCCTCAGCAAAGGTCTGGTTGGCTCTCTAGTTGCTATGGTGCCTGTGGTTTCAGGGACCGTTTAACTGGTGTCTTTGAGCCTCCTGTTCACCGGTGGCTGGTTTTTGAGTTCTTTCTCTCCTGAAGGTGTTGATTTGTGTTGGGGTTCCACAGGTGACTACTGCCCTCTGGTGCCTCACCTAAGTCGACACTCTTATTGTGTGAGCTCAGTAGCCCGTCAGGTAGTGCACTTCCCAGTTGAGCCATTTGGGGGCACTGGTGTATGCTTTTCAATGGCACTCAAGAGAGACATTGTTAAAATGTAAACACTATCCGTTCAGCTGTGCATTGGTACAGAATAGTTCTGTAAAATTCAAATCTCACACACCTTTCAGCCAGGACATAAAACTATGCTGCAGTTACAAACTTCTGTCTAATGCTAATATTTATTTTTTAAAGTATAAATATTCAAGTATTTATCCAATTCCCCATTAAAAGTTGCGATTGAATCTGTTTTCACTACCCTTTTCAGGCAGCGCATTCCAGATCACAACAATTCCCTGTGTAAAAGTTCAGATTTATCTTGTCGCATTATAGCATATGTGTGCCTCCGCCCATTGCTCAGTGGGTAAATTAACATTTCAGATCGATGACTCTTCAGAGTTCTGATGGAAGGTTATCGACCTGAAACCTTAACTCTGTTACTCTCTCCATAGATGCTGCCTGACCTGCTGAGTGTTTCCAGCATTTTCTGTTTTTATTTCTGATTTCCAGCATCCGCAGTATTATTTGTTTCAGCATTCTATTGTTGCTCTCCAGGAAGAAAGGATCCTTTTCCAGCTGGATGAAGCTATTGAGGCACTTGATGCAGCTATTGAGTACAAGAACGAGACCATCACACGTAGGCAGAGGGTGCTGCGTGCTTCTGCCAGCATGCTGTCCCAGTGCGAAATGAACCTGATGGCAAAGCTGAGCTACCTCTCAGCATCTGAAACCAGAGCGCTGCTCTGCAAGTACTTTGACAAGGTAAGTAGCTTATCTTCTTTTAATGTGTGGATCTGTTCACGCCCCCTTCCTCGTCACTCGCTGACCCACATTGGCTCCTGGTTGAGCAGTGCCTCGATTTAAAAATTCTTATTCTTGTTTTCAAAACCCTCCATGGCCTCGCCCCTCCCTATCTCTGTGACCTCCTCCAGCCCGACAACCCTCCAAGATCTCTGCATGCCTCCAATTCTGGCCTGCCCCGCTTTTAATCGCTCCACCATTGGCGGCCGTGCCTTCAGCTGCCGAGGCCCCAAGCTCTAGAATTTCCTCCCTAAACTGCTCCGCCTCTCTACCAGTGTTCCCCTCTAAGCTGTGTGTGCGCGCAGCCATGCAGTGATCTGCAAAGTCCCGCGCAGGCCACTCACAGGCTTTTCCATTGTAAATACCGCGCATGCGCAGAAATTTAAAGGGACCACGCATTTAAAGAAACAGACCACGCAGAACGAAGCACAGCTTACGGGGAACCGTAGCTCTCTTTCCTCCTTTAAGACGCTCCTTAAAACCTATCTCTTTGACCAAGTTTTTTGTCACCTGTGCTAATATCTCCGTGTGTGGCTCGGTGTCAAATTTTCTTTGATAACGCTTCCGTGAAGCACTTTGGGAGGTTTTACTATGTTAAAGGCGCCATATAAATGCAAGTTGTTATTTAGTGTTCCTTGTTTATTCCCCAGGGGAGCCATGTGCCACAGTTTGCCTTCTCCAGACACAGCTATTTTCAGGAGAGGAGTAAGGGAGTACATATGGGGGAGGAAACAATAAAGTGAGCATTGACTGTTCCCCTTCTGGCATTGTGGGAGCCAGCATTGGGCTCGGACATTTTGTCGCCGGCGCAGGTTGTTAGTAGCGCGGCTCGCGCCCTGCAGCCGTACATCGCTTCTTGGTCAGGTGCAGCAAGCAGCAGTGGGACTGCGCTCTATGCAGCGTCCTTCTGAAGCAGTGCCACTGTGTTCCTGCAGGTGGTGACACTCCGCGAAGAGGAACGCAAGACGCAGCTGGCGTTCATGGAACTGGAGATGCGCGCGGAGGAGCAACAGAAGCTTGTTTACTGGCTGGAGGCGGCGGTGGAGCGCCAGCAACTGGAAACGGATCGTCGCCTCACTCTCCAGCAGAAGGAGCACGAGCGGAACCTGCAGCTCCTGCTGCAGCACTGCAGAGGTAGTGACTGACTGCATCCACGGAGCATGCACAGCGTGGTACACTGTTGCGTATTGTGCCCCGGTGCTCTGATGCGATATGGGCACTATCGTGATGCATATTCTTTTATACTGCATGTATTCTCTTATTTCTTTTAAATTTTATTAATTATCCTTTATGATGACAGCGTTATGGTGTAGATTCAGATCAATTGTGAGTTGGCTTGAGTTCCTACAACTCATTTCACCCTGGACTGTTTCCCATTTGACAGAAGCACCATCCAGTACAGCTCTAAGAGTGTAAAAACATAAGAAATAGGAGCAGGAGTAGGCCCAACGGCCCCTCGAGCCTGCTCCACCATTAAATAAGATCCTGGCTGACCATCGACCTCAACTCCACTTTCCCGTCCGATCTCCATATCTCTTGATTCCCCTCGACTCCAAAAATCTATCTATCTCAGCCTTGAATATATTCAGAAACTCAGCATCCACAGCCCTCTGGGGCAGAAAATGCCAAAGATTCATAACCCTCTTGAGTGAAGAAATTCCTCCTCATCTTAAATGGCTGACCCCTTATCCTGAGACTGTGCCTCCTGGTTCTAGACTCCCCAGCCAGGGGGAACAACCTCTCAACATCTACCCTGTCAATCCCCTTCAGAATCTTGTATGTTTCAATGAGATCACCTCTCATTCTTCTAAACTACAGAGAGTATCGGCCCATTCTATACAATCTCTCATCGTAAACCATATAAAGCAGAACGCCACAGGTTCAACTCCCAGTCTGTGCTGAGTTAACTGACTTTTGCCAGGCAGTGGTAAGAGTACTTTAATCAACCTCAGCGTCCCGGGTTAAAGAAGGGAAAAATTATCCTGGCTTCCTTCACGATCACTCCCGACCTCTATACAGGAAGTGCATGGGTGGGGATGTCAGATGAGAACAGAATTGGGATCACTTGTGAATTCCCCCAGTTGACTATCATGTTGACACTCACTATCTAGGCTCACAAACGAAGAACAGTCAGGAGGTACCAGAAGTTGGTTAACATCCATGAAACCGTACCATCGCCACATGTCAGAACCTTTTGGAAAAGAGAGGGAGAATTGGCAGCAAAAAAGATTTTGTCTAAACCACTGGCACCTGGTGGAACAGTTCCAAAACCTTTGTGGTCATAAGAACATAAGAATTAGGAGCAGGAGTAGGCCATTCAGCCCCTCGACCCTGCCCCACCATTCAATGAGATCATGGCTGATCTTCTACCTCAACTCCAGTTTCCTGCACTATCCCCATATCCCTTGATTTCCTTAATATCCCAAAATCTATCAATCTCTGTCTTGAATATACTCAAAGACTGAGCCTCCACAGTCCTCTGGGGTAGAGAATTCCAAAGATTCACCATCCTCTGAGTGAAGAAGTTTCTCCTCAACTCAGCGCTAAATGGCCGACCCCTTATTCTGGGATTGTGACCCCTGGTTCTAGACTGCTCAGCCAGAGGAAACATCCTCCCTGCATCTACCCTGTCAAGCCCTGGAATAATCATTATTCTATTTCTGTCGTCTATTCACAGGACAAATGGATGAAGGAATTGCTGGGAGTCAGAGGCAGTATGAGGGCTGGATCCAGACGCTGGAAAAGGAGCTGGTCTGGTATAAACGAGCCAACCATGAGCTGAACCTGAAACTGAGAGAGCTGTCCAGTTATCTCTTGAATCAACCAGCTGAGCAGAGCAAACGTAAGGAACTCCAATTAAACTGCAGCTTCCTCGCGGCCCGTTCTCAATCACAGGAATCTTTGTATTTTACCCGTAGAGCAACCAGTGCATGCAACTTTTTTGACAAAACATATGTTACATTTGCTAAAGAGGGAGTGTGAGTGATAGTCTGTCTTCCTCCGTTATAAATTTTATTTAATTCCTCCTTATTTTCTGAGTTCTCATTTTCAGACGTTACTGTTCTTAAAAAAAAAACCTGTCTATGAGTGAATGTTAATGGAAGGTAGAGTAATTAGAACTAGGGGGCACAGTCTCAGGATAAGGGGTAGGCCATCTAAGACAGAGATGAGGAGGAATTTCTTCACTCGGGGTTGTGAATATTTGGAATTCTCTGCCCGAAGGCTATGGATGCTGAGTCTCTGAATATATTCAAGGCTGAGATAGATAGATTTTTGGAGTCTAGGGGAATCAAGGGATATGGAGATCAGGCAGGAAAGTGGAGTTGAGGTCGATGATCAGCCATGATCTTATTGAATGGCGGAGCAGGCACGAGGGGCCGTAGGGCCTACTCCTGCTCTTATTTCTTATGTTCTTATTTAATGCACGCTGGCCTGTGACACCCTTTATTTCTGTCATCTTTTCCATCAATCCCAAGTGTCTGAGTGAGTGAGGTGGATTGTGCTCCTTCTGTGGACTGCCCCTCAAATCTGAATCAGACCAATGATTAATGATATTTAAAGCCCCTGTTGGTGCTCGTGTTAAATATGAAGAAGAACTTTCATTTAAATAGCACCTTTCAGTAGTCCTGTCGTGTTTTACAGCCAATTAATTATTGTTGAAGTGCAGTCACTATTGTGATGTAGGCAAACACGGCAGTAAATTTGCACACTGCAGACTTCCACATACAGCAATGGGATAAATGAGCAATTACTCAGCGTTGGTGATGTTGGTTGAGGGATAAATGATGGGCAGGATACTGGGGGAACCCACCCCACCGTGTTCTTCCAATAGTGCCATGGGATCTTTTGCATCCACCTGAATAGGCGGACATTGAACATCTCATCTGAAAGGTAGCATCTCCAACTGTGCAGCACTGTCTCCTTACTGCACTAAGTCTCAGCCTACCTTACATGTTCAAATTCTGCAGTGAGGCTGGATCCTCCAGCCTTCTGATTCCGACGTGAGAGTGTTACCACTGAGCCAACCTGACACTTTGAATTTCAAAAAGGCCCCAGGGTCAGATTGTCACTCACGGTCCTTCACATGTTGTTACCGGTAGTCACAGTGCCACAAGCAGGCTCCGAATGGAGGTCAGATGGTGCCCAGGAAGGGAGAGATATCAAGTAAAGTGAGGTGCGTTCACCAGGGCGCCCCTGTGCATTTCTACACATCTGACCATCCAATGATGACCTGGATGCAGGGCCCAGCCGTGTAATGGCTCAGGAGAGAAAGAGCATGTGTGCCCTCAAAAATAAATCGCAGATTGCTTTTATGCTGATCTGGGAGAAAACTGAAATAATGCCCATTCTGATCTGTTTCAGGTCTTGGAGTTGTTGGCAGAGCTCCACTAACTGTCGACCGAGTACCCCCGTTACCTGGAAAAGAAGAAAGCGGGAATAATATTCCATCAGAGCAAGTATCGGTGCCATCGACCACTCCAGAACAAGTTCCCAAATCCAAGGAAGAGCTCCGAGATATGGCTCACGCGCCATTGCCACCCACTTGGCGAAGGTCATCCCTGCCAACAGAGGATCAGCCCGGGTTGGAAGAACTGAGACTACGGGACTCACTGGAGCATCCATGCAATAGGGTGGTGCAGCCTGCAGAGGGTGCCATGCACTGGAGTCTCGCACCTGGGCAGAAATCCCAGAAAACACTCAGACAGGCAAGCCTCAATGCAAACATTCCTTATTTCAATCCTGGGATCATTGACGTCCGGAAAAATCCAGTGGGATAGCCGAACAGTTGGATACCACATGTGATGTTAAAGAATTCATTAGCACAAATGCCCACTGTGCAGTCAAGAAAACGCAATGCTTATGAAGAAAAGCACTTTTATTCCAAAATGTTACAAAAATCTAGCAAGACGACATTTTAAAGCAGAATTGTGATGAAGCTTTGGTGAGTAGGCAGAAATAGAAAAAGTAAACTTGTTTCAATTCACTTTTCTTTTTTATAAAAAGAACACAGAATATAAAGAATAACATTGAGATTAATGATTATAACAGTGAAGGTGAAACCCAAGGACAGAATATCTCAGCAAAATAAAGGATCAAAAATACCAGCACTGGGTGACTATATCCCCTGGCTAGAGACAACCTGATCACACACAGCGAGGAAGCTGCAGAAGCCACCATGAGTTCAAGAGTTTAGGTTTAGAAAACATAGAAAATAGGTGCAGGAACAGGCCATTCGGCCCTTCGAGCCTGCACCACCATTCAGTATGATCATGGCTGATCATGCAACTTCAGTACTCCGCTCCTGCTTTCTCTCCATACCCCCTGATCCCTTTAGCCATAAGGGCCACATCTAACTCTCTTTTGAATATATCCAACGAACTGGACTCAACAACTTTCTGTGGTAAAGAATTCCATACGTTCACAATTCTCTGGGTGAAAAAGTTTCTCCTCATCTCGGTCCTAGATTGCTTACCCCTTATCCTTAGACTGTGAACCCTGGACTTCCCCCAACATCGGGAACATTCTTCCTGTATCTAACCTGTCCAATCCCGTCAGAATTTTATATGCTTCTGTGAGATCCCCCCTCATTCTTCTAAATTCCAGTGAATATAAGCCTAGTCGATCCTGTCTTTCTTCATATGTCAGTCCTGCCATCCTGGAAATCAGTCTGCTGAACCTTCGCTGCACTCCCTCAATAGCAAGAATGCCCTTCCTCAGATTAGGTTTGATAGCTGTTCTCACAGGGAAGGATCAAAATCATCGGATCTCCTTTTTTTTTTTAAGTGTATTAATTTGCTTGCGTGTGTGTGTGTCCTTGTGCTTTGTTCCTGCGTTGTGTGTGACCTGTTTGGGTGGCCTGTGCTTTGTGTGCGTCAAGTTGAGGAATTGTGGGAATCTGTGGGACGCTTCTCCACTTTGCTGTTTAAAGCCCATTTTACACCCCAGTATATCCTAATCTGGTGTAGCGGACACCTTGCATTACCTTAAGAGAATGCCTAATCCCAGTTTTGGAACTGACCATTTTTTTATAGTTATCTGCCAAATGCTGGTTGTTAGAATAGCAATCAAAATGGTGGTACAACTATCAGTTATTTTTTGGTTACGTGTTTAGATGACACATTTCAACAAGAAACGAATCATGAGTCTACATAAAGCAATGATTTTGAAGTTGTAGCAGAGTGGACAACTCTTGGTTGTGAGGCTGAGAATCAAGCATGCTGAGTCACTAATATTCTCCAGAGGAACAGTTTACAACTTGATTCTCTAATGTCTTTTATAAAAGCTGTCAAGACATTAATTTATGTATAGGGCTGGTGGGTGTACTGGATTTTGCCTCTCGGACAGAGATTTAAATCCAGCCCAGATTGATGGGATGAAAGTCTCCTCTTTCCACTGGCTGTAACGGTCTATGTGAAATGAGTTTGGGCAGTTTCAGTTCAATTCCTGATGGGTACATGTCCACAGAACAAAACTGTTGTGAACTTGCCAGTCTCATTCAGAGAGGCCACAGGCTGGCTGTTGTTGGAAATGAGAAAACACCATACTGTTGCATTTGGGGCTGAGGCACATTGTTGGGGTCGAGGGAGCTTTATTCTGTATCTGACCCAGGAGTGCTTGATAGAAAAGTGTAGAGCAAACTTTACTCTGCATCTAACTCGTGCTGTACCTGACCTGGGAGTGTTAGATGGGATGACACAAAGGTCGGTGTACGTTGCATTTAACCCATGCTCTACATGATCTGGATGTGCTGGATGAGGCAATGTAGAGGGAGCCACATCTTGATTTTCTTGGCCGTATCATCCAGAAACAATGGTTCAGCTTCCTCATGTACCCTGATGAAACCCAGCTCTACTTCTCCACCATGTCGGTCAACCCCTCCACTACCTTTGTTGCCAGACTGATTGTCCGCATAAGTCCCAGCTTCCTCCGGTCAAACACAAGGAAGATTGAAGCCATTGTCTTCTGCCCCTGCTGCATACTCTATAGCCTTATGACCAATGTCACCCCCCCTACTCAGCATTGTCTCAAGACTGTGCACTACCTTGGCGTCCTATTTGAACATGAGCTAAGTTTTGGATCCTATATACTAAAATAGAAAGTGCTCCGTTCTCCAGAACTAACATCCTTTAGCCTGCTGAGCAAAGAAAAATCACAAAACGAGGCATGTTCTGACACTATAGGGGACCCACTTAATGCAAAGCATCTCTAGTGTGAAAGTCCTGAAGCTGCACAATGCTGCTTGGATGCATTCTGAGCTTGCCTTTAATGTGGCAATCGGGGGTTGAGCTTGACTGACACGATCAATTTGACCTCCATACTCAGCTATTCCAGCGGAGAAAATTGCTACTTGGTGCTGGGCAGTTCATAGGGCAGGAAAAGAAGCAGTGCTTTAGGAGGTGACAACAAGGTAAGGATGTATGAGGTGGGAAAGAAAGAAATCTCAAAAGAAGACTCGCTTTATTTTTGTAAACTTTAAAAACTTTATCTAACTGACAGCCAGGATTATGGTTTACAAAATTAAACATGTAATCTTTAAGGTTTACAAGATTGAACATGTAATCTTTGGCTGTCAAAACGCTCTTTAAACATTAATGCTAAGAACACTTTCGAACAAATAAAAAGGAGTTCTGCCTTTTGTAAGTATTTTAAAATTGTGTACAGTGACTGTTTCTGCTGCATGTACTGTTTTGTATTTTTTTTATTCTTGCTGTACAACAGATGCATTTTTGCTGCTTTGTTTTAAATAGAAATGCCACTCGTTTCTTTATTGCTGTCTCTCGGCTTCCTGCTTACAGAAAATGAACCGCCATGGTTGATGTGAAGCCAGTGTTGTGTATAAATTCTCTCAGTGTATCAGTGTATATTCTCACACTGGCATAGTTTCTCAAATTGATGCAGTGCTTGTGTATATTCTTACACTGACACAGTATCAGTATACATTCACACAATGATACAGTACCGATGTACATTTTCACATTGCTGTGTACCAGCTCAGGGGTATCCCACACTTTTCGGGGTGTTTTTCTGTTGGGTAAGTTTCTGTGCAATTTGGAGGGGGTGGGGCAATGATGCAGTGTGTTTTCATTGGTGCTGTGTTCAGGCCATCCCTTCTTCTGTAGGGGTGTGTTGTGGGTTATTGAGAGGGCACTTGTTGCATAGGTCTCCAAAAAGGCAACCTCAGGCCGCTGGCTACTTTCCTAGTTCTAGGTGGAGTCCTTGCATCACATGCTGTAACTGGCATGTGTCCCATGGTATCTAATCCACATAGTTGTGATGGGAAGATTAGAGTTTTGCTAAATTTTTTGGAGGGGGCGTGGCCAGATCAATCTTTTTGCAGCTATCATTAGAGTTGTGCTAATCTGTGCATCTTGGGTAGATCTGGCAGATTTGGCAATAGGCCTACCAGGTAACATTGATGCTGGTCCTGGCCATTCTGGCATCCTGGATTGCTTCCCAAATGCTTGAATTCCAGGGAAGGACTGCAAGAACAGAAATTGCTGGAAATCTCAGCAGGTCAGGCAGCATCTGTGGAGAGGAAGCAGAGTTAACGTTTCGGGTCGATGACCCTTTGTCAGAAGTGCAAGATGTGTGGTGTGTGTGTACCATTCTGGCAACATTTGCCCAACTGCTAGAGAATGTTTGGGAGGAAATAAGCCAGTTGAACATGGAGTGAACATCCTGAAAGCACCTGAAGAAACAGTTCCAGGATATGACGAAGCTCACTAGAGAGAAACCTGTCTTCAATTTGCCAAGCCATGGACAGCAACAATGAGGATCAACGGAACTCAATGTGTTCATGAGCCAGGGAGAGCTGTGGTGGAAATCTTTGGGTATTTGAGAGTGAAGGAGATGATGTGGTGAAACTGGGTTTCTCTGCCAGTGAATCTCAGATGCATTACCTTTTTCTATCATGTTTTCTATCATACATGAAATAATATACTAATATGATTAGTTTTGAATAATTATTGAAAATCAGACTGCTCCTATCAATTTTGATTATAAAGAGCATTTTCCGCTTCGTATCTACACACCAGAACTACTATTGACTGACATGCAACTCCTGTGGTACTTTCCAAACAGCCTTTGTTAACATTCATGATATCGAGAAAGGCGGCATG
Organism: Pristiophorus japonicus; assembly: GCF_044704955.1. Taxonomy (NCBI): domain Eukaryota; kingdom Metazoa; phylum Chordata; class Chondrichthyes; family Pristiophoridae; genus Pristiophorus; species Pristiophorus japonicus. The sequence continues at coordinate 20,867,755 of NC_091993.1, forward strand.
AGATAATGGATTAAAACTTACTATTGTTAAATTGAAAGAACTCAAAGCCCCGCTCCCAATTCGAAAGGATAAATCTTACTGAGTTTTTTGCTTTTTCTGCCAAGTGATGTTACAGACTTTCTTCAATATTAGAACCGTCAGCACTGTGACCATTAGTAACACAGACAACAGGAAGATCATCACGTCTACACAATGGTAAGTGTACCAGGGGAATCGGTAAGATTCTGAGCGCAAATGTGCTGCACCTTTGTGTCGTGCAACATACTCAATCCAGAAAATGGCTCTGTCCATTGGAAACTCTGGTTGGTCCCTGTGGAGAGCAGAGAGTTTCTGCATGTTTTCCCGATAAGATGTGTTGTTTATGACCTCGTTTAGTGCCTGCAATAGATCTGTTGTCTGCATGGTTGTGACATCAATCACTTTTGCTGCACCTCGGATTTCAAGTCTGAGTAAATTGTCAAACTGGTCAAAAAGCAGAGGTATGCCAACTACTGGCACCCCATGATAGATGGCTTCATAAACTCCATTGGTGCCACCATGGGCAACGAAGGCTCGTGTCTTGGGGTGCCCTAGCAGGTCACTCTGAGGGATCCATTTTGCCAGTAGTGTATTATTTCCTATGTTGGGAGGGATCTTTCCAACATATCTCCAGATAACTTTCTGGGGTACTTGAGCAAAGGCCTCTGCTAATTTCATTGTAATCTGCATCGGCAAATAGCTGATAACCGTCCCCACTGACATCACAATAATCCCATGCTTCCCTGAGCTTTGGACAAACTCTTCAAACTCTGCTGCTAGAGGTTTGGGTGGTTTACACTGGAACCCTCCAATGTACACAATATTTGGCATGGTGGGTCTCGGGAATTCAAAGATAAAATCTACTCTCATCAACCACACATCTGCACTGAGGAGAATTGTCTCGATGTCTGTCTCTGGGCCCAGATATCGATGGCAGAGTTCATTGTAAATGGGGTAAGTGAGAAATTTTGAAATGGAAAGTTGTAAAAGATGTTGGATGACATTTCCTGTTCTTTGGAGAAAATTCATTTTGTCTGTTAATTGTGAGCCAGGGACTGGGATATAGGAAAGTGGTGATGGGGCAGAGAGCAAATGAGCTTCTCCACCGGTGATCCATCGAACATTATACACCAAGGGGAGTTTTAAATAATAAGCAAGCATTGGACCTGTAGGAAAAACAGGATCGGTAAGTACTAAGTCAAATTTCGCATCTTCAAGTTGGTTTAACAAACTTTTGTTTTCAAAAACCGCAATGTTAAGCTCTCTGCTCCAATGATGACAGTCGTGCATAAAAGACATTATTTCATATTGGAACTTAATAAAGCCCCATGGAGTCCAACCATTCTGTAACGCTTGCAGTGTCTTTTGTAGTAAACGTTGCATAATGTCTTCACTTTGAGATTCCTCAGACATTACTGGTAGTCCAACCACAATGGATCGATATAGATCAGGCTTATCTTTGATGTACCAAGATGTTGAGAAATAAAGCACATTGATGTCATGCCCATGAAGTTTCAGTTCTTCTATTAGAATTCTCATATTGATCCAGTGACTTGCATCGATAGGAACAACCAATATATTAGCCCCCTGGGTTATTGGACAAGACAGGGTGATGATGATGCTTAGAACAGATGCAATCTGTAATCTGCTTTTCCATCCAGGCCACTTCATATTGAGAGGAAATGATATCTAGATCCTGTTGGAAAATTGAATAGAAATATTGGTAATACAAGATAAATTGGCAAACAATCTTCTGTTGTAGCTTTATGGGGCACTACTATAACCAATCCAGACCTGTGGGCTTAATGGCTTCTCCTATGAAATACAATTTTGGATGCCATAGAAGGAGATTGTGTTGGATTTGCAGCTGATGACCAGGGAATAGCAATTTCTAACACAGGATCAGGGAAGAACAAGTTCCAAAGTGTGACCAGCGAGCCGCAGGTTCCAACACACCTCTGGGGAACAGCATATTCAAGTAATGCCAATCCTACCGTCTCATAAATCAAGGGACAAAATCTTTAAAATCATGACATTTGGTCTAGAAATCATGATTGCTATTTTTTTCCAACGGACCTCTCGCTGACCTTTCCGCCCAGAGAGGAAGCGACTGCCGTGATGTTTGCTCCCGGACGGGAAGTGGATTCGGTTGTCACTAACTGATTACTGACATAAGAACATAAGAAATAGGAGCAGGAGTAGGTGGCCCCACTGTACCATCAATCGCAGGCCGGCCTTGCTCTTTCTGGAACATAACCTCCTCTAGCCCCACAATACTCCGAGATCTCTGTGCAGGCCTCTTACACATTCCCGATTTTAATTGCTCTGCCATTGGCTGCTTAGGCCCAACACCCTAAGCTGTAGACTTCCCTCCCTAAGCCTCTCCGCCTCTCTCACTCCATTAAGACGCTCCTTAAAATCTACTTCTTTGACCGATTGACCGAGCTTTTGGTCACTTGTCCTAATACCTCCTTATGTGACTTGGTGTCATATTTTGTTTGATACTTGCTCCAGTGAAGCGCCTTGAGGCATTTTACTCTTTAATGGTGCTATTTAAGTGCAAGTTATTGTTGCTGTTCTCGACTTCTGGCCAATTGATTTCCTTCTTTGAGACAACACTCTTCAATGTACCAGTGTAATTAAACAGACCAGGAAATATTTAAATTAGTTATGCCTGTTCATTTATTGGAACATTGTTTATGCCACAAGCAAAAACAAAATATAAACCCATATAGCAGCAATGGCCACAATCCAAGTGCTTATGTAAGATTTTCATAGTCTGTAGGCTGTTGCCAAGTTCAACACATTGTTTCGTTAAACTTCAGTCTATTTCAACAGAAGATGTGTTGCTCTGGTCGCTACGCTGCATACTGCCCCTAAGAGGAAATGGAGTGCAATGTCGAGTGCTCCACGTCATCTCTGGGCAGGACTGGGGCACTAAACACCAGAATTTTCCAGCGCTACATGGATTACCACGTGGCGCTACTGGATTTGTGCCTCCGCAAACTCCTGCTGAATTTCGCAGGAAGTGGTAGTGACACTGTGCCCCAGGCGATAAATCGTTTTCATGCATGTGCAAATCGACAAATTTTTTTCGAAAAATTCCCGAGGTTAAGGCGTTCGATCACGAGTGATGTCTTATGTCACTCCGAAATGACGTCTCTCACTTTGGAAGCTCCAATTAAAATCAGGGAAAACCCAAAGATGTTTTATAAATATATTAAGAGCAAAAGGATAACTAGAGAATGAGTGGGGCCTATTAGAGAACATAAAGCAAATCCGTGTGTGGAGGCGGAAGACGTGGGTAGGATTCTTAATGAATACTTTGCATCTGTTTTCACAAAAGAGAGAGGCGGTGCAGACTTTGCAATGAAGGAGGAGGAGTGTGAAATATTAGACAAGATAAACATAGAGAGAGAGGAAGTATTAGGGGCTTGGCAGCTTTGAACGTGGATAAATTCCCAGGCTCGGATGAAATATATCCCAGGCTGTTAAGAGAAGCATAAAAGAAAATAGCAGAGACTCTGATCATTATTTTGCAATCTTTTCTGGCTACAGGTGTGGTGCCAGAGGACTGGAGGACTGCTATGTTATACCTTTGTTTAAAAAGGGATAGACTGAGTAATTACAGGCCAGTCAGCCTAACCTCGGTGGTGGAAAAATGATTGGAAAAGATTCTGAGGAACAGAATAAATCTTTACTTGGAAAGATTTGGATTAATCATGGATTTGTCAAGGGAAGTTCATGTCTTACTAACTTGATTGGATTTTTCGAGGAAGTAACCAGGAGGGTCGATGAGGGCAGTAAGTATGATATAGTGTATATGGAATTTAGCAAAGCTTTTGATAAGGTCCCACATGGCAGACTAAAGAACAGGAGATACAGCAGCTGGCTGACAACCATGATGTGCGAGGATTCATCATCGCAGTCAAGGCCACCGACGGGCCAAACACCCAAGGCCCCACCCCACTGCTGGCCAAGAATGGGGAAACACTCATCAAGGACACCGAGGCAATCAGGGCCCGGTGGAAGGAGCACTTCAAAGATCTCAATCGAGACTCTGCCTTTGACTGAAGTGTTCTCGACTCCATCCCACAGCATGCTAGCCGCCACCCACCTCAGTGAAACCCCAACACTGCACGAGGTAGAAAAAGCCATAAGATAGCTCAAAAACAACAAGGCTATGGGTGCAGATGGAATCCCCGCTGAGGCATTAAAGTATGGCAGAGTGGCACTGCTGGCACAAATATGCGACCTCATCGCTATCATCTGGAGAGAGGAGAGCATGCCGGGAGATCTCAGAGATGCAGTAATCATGACCATCTTTAAAAAAGGGGACAAGTCTGACTGCGGTAACTACAGAGGAATCTCCCTGCTATCAGCCACTGGGAAAATCGGCGCTAGAGTCCTCCTCAACCGTCTTCTTCCCGTGGCCAAGAAGCTCCTCCCGGAGTCACAGTGCAGTTTTCATCCCCTACGGGCACAACAGAGATGATTTTTGCAGCGCGACAGCTACAGGAAAAATGCAGAGAACAGCGCCAGCCCTTATACATGGCCGTCTTCGACCTTACAAAGGCCTTTGAAACTGTCGACCGCGAGGGTCTATGGAGTGTCCTCCTCCGTTTCCAATGCCCCTAAAAGTTTGTCACCATCCTCCGCCTGCTCCACGACGATATGCAGGCTGTAATCCTTACCAACGGATCCGTCACAGACTCAATTCACGTCCGGACTAGGGTCAAACAGAGCTGCATCATCGCCCCAATCCTCTTAATCTTTCTCGCCACCATGCTCCACCTCACAGTCAATAAGCTCCCCGCTGGAGTGGAACTAAACTACAGAACCAGTGGGAACCTGTTCAACCTGCGCCGTCTCCAGGCCAGATCCACGACCACTCCAACCTCTGTCGTCGAGCTACAGTACGCGGACGATGCCTGCGTCTGTGCACATAGGCCGCACTCCAGGACACAGTCGACGTATTTACTGAGGCATACGAAAGCATAGACCTTACGCTAAACATCCGTAAGACAAAGGTCCTCCACCAGCCTGTTCTCACCGCACAGCACTGCCCCCCCAGTCATCAAGATCCACGGCATGGCCCTGGACACCATGGACCACTTCCCATAACTCGGGAGCCTCCTATCAACAAGAGCAGGCATCGACGACGAGATCCAACACCGCCTCCAGTGCGCCAGTGCAGCCTTCGATCGCCTGAGGAAAGGAATATTTGAAGACCAGGCCTTCCAAACTGCCACCAAGCTCATGGTCTACCGGGCTGTAGTAATACCTGCCTTCCTGTATGGCTCAGAGACATGGACCATGTACAGCAGACACCTCAAGTTGCTGGAGAAATATCACCAACGATGTCTCCGCAAGATCCTACAAATCCCCTGGGAGGTCAGGCGCACCAACATCAGCGTCCTCACTCAGGCTAACATCCCCAGCATTGAAGCACTGACCACACTCGATCAGCTCCGCTGGGCAGGCCACGTAGTCCGCATGCCAGACACGAGACTCCAAAAGCAAGTGCTCTACTCGGAGCTCCTTCATGGCAAATGAGCCAAAGTTGGGCAGCGAAAACTCTACAAGGACACCCTCAAAGTCTCCCTGATAAAGTGCATCATCCCTACTGACACCTGAGAGTCCCTGGTCCAAGACCGCCCTAAGTGGAGAAAGTGCATCCGAGAGGGCGCTGAGCACCTTGAGTCTCAACGCCGAGAGCATGCAGAAATCAAGCGCAGACAGAGGAAAGAGCGTACGGCAAACCAGTCCCACTCACCCCTTCCCTCAACGACTATCTGTCCCACCTGTGACAGAGTCTGTGGCTCTCGTATTGGACTGTTCAGCCACCAAAGAACTCACTTCAGGAGTGGAAGCATGTCTTCCTCAATTCCGAGGGAATGCCTATGATGACATGGCAGACTGGTCATAAAAGTAATAGGCCATGGGATCCAAGGCAAAGTGACGAGAAGGATCCAAAATTGACTCTGAGGCAGGAAGCAAAGGCTAATGGTTGATAGTTGTTTCCAGTGGGGTTCCGCAGGGCTCAATGCTGGGTCCCTTGCTTTTTGCTCAATGACTTGGACTTAAATGCTGGGGGCATGATTAAGAAGTTTGCAGATGACACGAAAATAGGCTGTGTGGTTGATAATAAAGAAGAAAACTGCGGATTGCAAGAAGATATTAATGTGCTGGTCAGAACAGTGGCAAATGGAATTCAATCTGGATAAATTTGAGGTAATGCATTTGGGGAGGTCTAACAAGGCAAGGGAATACACATTAAATGGTATGACACTGAAAAGTGTAGAGGAACAAAGGGATCTTGGAGTGCAGTTCCACAGATCCCTGAAGGTAGCAGGCCAGGTAGATAAGTTGGTTAAGAAGGCATATGGAATACTTGCCTTTATTAGTCAAGGCATGGAATACAAGAGCAAGGGTGTTATGCTTAAAGTGTATAAAATACTGGTTAGGTTGCAGCTGGAGTACTGTGTGCAGTTCTGGTCACCATATTGGTCATCACTCTGGGGGATTAGATCTCTGGATGGAGGGATTAGATCTCCGGAGAGGGGGATTAGATCTCCGGAGGGGGGGGGGGAGATTAGATCTCGGGGGAGGACTAGATCACTGGGGGATTAGATCTCTGGGGGGATCTCTGGCGGCGATTGGATCTCTCGGGGAGGGGATTAGATCTCTCTGGGGGAGGACTAGATACCTGGGGGGAGAAATAGATCACGGCGGGGGTGGGGGGGGGGAGTGGAGGAACATTATAGTTTACATACCGCCAACATACCATCGGCATAAAACCACCTTTATTCAGGCGGTGTGCAGCTCCGGTGGTATGTCGGCAGTCATCATCATCATAGGCAGTCCCTCGGAATCGAGGAATACTTGCTTCCACTCTAAAAATGAGTCCTTAGGTGGCTTAACAGTCCAATATGAGAATCACAGTCCCTGTCACAAATGGGACAGATAATCGTTGAGGGAAAGAGTGGGTGGGACTGGTTTGCCGCACGCTCTTTCCGCTGCCCCGCTTGATTTCTGCATGCTCTCGGCGATAAGACTCGAGGTGCTCAACGCCCTCCCGGATGCACTTCCTCCACTTTGGGCGGTCTTTGGCCAGTGACTCCCAAGTGTCGGTGGGGGTGTTGCACTTTATCAGAGAGGCTTTGAGCGCATCCTTGTAATGTTTCCTCTGCCCACCTTTGGTTCGCTTGCCGTGAAGGAGTTCCGAGTAGAGCTCTTGCTTTGGGAGCTTTGTGTCTGGCATGCGAACGATGTGGCCTGCCCAGCGGAGCTGATGAAGTGTGGTCCGTGCTTCAATGCTGGGGATGTTGGCCTAGTTGAGGACGCTAACGTTGGTGCGTCTGTCCTCCCAGAGGATTTGTAGGATCTTGCAGAGACATCATTGATGGTATTTCTCCAGTGACTTGAGGTGTCTACTGTACATGGTCCATGTCTCTGAGCCATACAGGAGGGCTACCAATTTTGGACTTTTGGGCGGTCTGTAGGGTGCTTCCTGTGGGCGGACAGCATACATACTGCTTGGCAGTGTGTCGCTGATGAATTTCCCGCCGGGCGGATAGGTATATTTTAATCAATTTTGCAATTTTTGGCGGTATGTCGGCGCCCCGCGGGCGATATGCGGCAGTGTGTCCAATAAATTCGGCCCCAAAGTAATTGGGGGAGGGGGTGTTAGGGGAGATATGAGGGGAAATTTCTTCACCCAGAGGGTGGTGGGGGTCTGGAACTCACTGCATGAAAGGGTGGTAGAGGCAGGAACCCTCACCACATTTAAAAGATACTTGGATGAGCACTTAAAGTGCCATAACCTACAGGGCTATGGACTAAGAGCTGGAAAGTGGGATTTGGCTGGATAGCTCTTGGTCAGCCAGTGCGGACACGATGGGCCGAAATGGTCTTCATCTGTGCTGTAAATTTCTATGATTCTTCATTGAGGGAGTAGCAAGTTCCAACACACAACCAAGGAGGAACACATTCTACAATAGTGTATCAGGGAGCAATATATTGCAGCACTGTGCTACAGTGAGCAGAACTGGTTTCAGTGTAGTGTACAAGAGAGCTGATAATAGGCTCCCAAGGAATGGAAAGTGGTCCACGTTGCCCAGAGTTGCGCCGTGGATCTTGATGACTGGGGGGCAGTGCTGTGTGGCGGGGTCAGGTTGGTGGAGGACCTTTATCTTATGGATGTTTAATATAAGGCCAATGCTTTCATAAACCAGTGAAGATGTTGACTATGACTTGGAGTTCAGTCTCTGTGTGCAGACGCAAGCGTCATCCACATACTGTAGTTCAACGACAGAGGTTGAGACGGTCTTGGATCTGGCCTGGAGACGATGAAGGTTGAACAGGTTCCCACTGGTTCTGTAATTTAGTTTCACTCTAGCGGGGAGCTTGTTGAGTTCAACCTCATCTTGTCGCCGAGAGCATGCAGAAAACAAGCGCCGGCAGCAGAAGGAGCGTGCGGCAAACCAGTCCCACCCACCATTTCCTTCAACGACTGTCTGTTCCACCTGTGACAGAGACTGTAATTCCCGTAATGGACTGTTCAGCCACCTAAGAACTCACTTTTAGAGTGGAAGCAAATCTTCCTCGATTTTGAAGGACTGCCTATGATGATGATGACAAGAGAGCAACAAATTCCAATAAAATGCAGGAGGGAGCAGCAACCTCCAGCACACTGTACCAGGAGCAGTAAGTTCCAGAGTACACCATTGACCTTGTGATTCCCAGCTTGGTGATTTGCTGATTTGAGCTTGCCTATCATTGGATATAAGGTTTGTCCTCACCGGATGAGAATGCGAATCACCTCAGCCACTGAAGCTGCAGTATTAAGCTGCAAATAACTTCAGCATAAATCACACGCCTATCTGGTCTGCCAATTATTGCTTGTGTCGAGAACTGCAGTGAAAATCATTTTAAACTTGCCAAATTGCTCTGTCTAGACACATCCAATACTCACAACTGAGACACTTTGATTGGCAAAATGCATTTAACGGTGTGATGAGTGAGGCAGCTCCAAAAGATATTGGGTTGCATCCATGCTCTGTATTGAATTAGCCAATGGATAGTCAATACAATAGGCCTCAGAACCGCCAAGCCCAATAGGGGAAAATCAGTCAAAGTTCCTGTTATGTATTGATGTGTGTATCGTCCTGGTACCTTAAATGTAATGTAAGCACAATGCTACACCACAGAGGGTGCTATGGTGGGAAACCTGGAAGTACCTGCAACAGGCACTATAAAAAGCTGACCACCACACCTAAGAGGCACTCTGGAGCTGAACAATAAAGGACGAAGGTCACTGCAGTTAGATTTACACCAGACCATGTGGAGTCAGTGATTTGTGTGCTACATACACCACATTGGCGACAAGGAAGCGGACGAACTCCACGCAACCATGGCTACTCTGGGCTCGCTAAAGGATTTTACCGTGGGCAATGATTGGGAGGCCTTCATGGAAAGGCTCGAGTACTACTTCACAGCAACGACCTGACAGAGGACACGGACGCAATGAGAGATAAGCGTAAGGCGATATTGCTCTCCAGTTGTGGAGATGAGGTTTACTGTCTCGTCAGGGATTTGCTGGCACCCGGGAGCACCAGGGACAAGTCATACGAGGAGCTGACTGAACTCATTCATGACCAGTTGAAACCGAAGAAGAGCATCCTCGCGGCCAGATACAAATTTTACCATCACTGCAGATCTGAGGGCCAGGATGTCACCAAATATGCTGCAGACCTCAGGAGACTCGCGGCGGCGTGTGATTTTGGCGCATACCTTGACGAGGCGTTACGGGACGTTTTCGTTATGGGGATTGGCCACGGGGGCCTCCTTCACAAGCTGCTAGCCACGGAACCCACAGTCACTCTGACAAAGGCCATCACCATTAGCCGGGCACATATGACCTCGACCCGCAGCACCAAGCAAATAATCCACACAGTCTCGAACCCGGCAGGCACTGTCCACAGGATAGTGCCCACCACGGACAAAACTGCAGAACGTGGCTCTGCCCAGGGCAGAGAGCACGAACCTCGGGGTCCTGGAACTCGGAGTCCGCTGAGGGGGGCCAATCAAGCAGCACCATGCTGGCGTTGTGGAGGAAGCCATGGGGCTCACCAGTGCAGGTTTGCGGATTACACGTGCAATACCTGCCACACAAAAGGCCACCTTCAGCGTATGTGTAAAAGAAATCAGACTCACTATGTAGCTGAGGAGATGGGGGATGATCCACCATCCAGCGAGGAGCAGGCAGAAGATGATGAGGTGTTGGGACTGTACACGTGTACCGACGATTCGCCCCCAGTGATAAGGGAAGTAAAAATAAACGGAGTCCCTGTAAGTATGGAAGTGGACATGGGCTCGGGTCCATCGTTGATGAGTCGGAGAACTTTTGATAAACTGTGGATTAACCCAGCTGCACGACCCAAGCTGGTCTCGGTCACAGCGAAGCTGCGTACCTACACCAGGGAACTAATACCTGTTCTTGGCAGAGCAATGGTGCAGGTATCCCATGGGGACGAGACACACGGTTTACCTTTGTGGGTCATTGCAGGCGATGGGCCGACACTCCTCGGCTGGAGGTGGATGGGGACGGTCCGTGGGAGCTGGGAAGACTTCACCACTCCACAGGCTGCTGCTCCCTGGGGTGCTGCCATGCCCCGGGTCCCCAGAGAGCAGCGCTGACCGAGCTGGAGCTGCAGCCTCAATCCACCCACAGGCAAGCAGCCCTGCAGAGAGGGGCCTAGTGGGAGGGGGGGGGGGTGAGCCGGCAGGGTGCGAGGGATCCAGGATGGCCGCGGATTGGAGGGGCCCACGCAGAGTGAGAGTTGGGCGGCGGCAGCAGCTGGAGGTCTGTGGCCATGAGTCGGGCGGCGGCAGCCGCTGGAGGTCAACGGCCACGGCGGCCGCTACGGAGGCCGCGGGGGAGGCGGCAAGTGCGGCCGCTGGAGAGGCCACAACAGCCGCAGGGGAGGCGGCTATGCTGGCTGCCGGAGAAGCGACAACGACGGCCGCAGGAGAGGTGGCAAGTCAGGTGGCAGCGGAAGGGAGTGGAGGCTGCGGTGGCGGAGGGCATCCGGAGCGGCGGAGAGCAAGGTGGCGGCGTCCTCGGTCCAGAGCATCAAAGATGACGGCACCCAAGGAGAAGCCTCGTGGAATCCTCCTGCATCAAAGATGGCGCCTTAAAAAGGAAATGCACCCGGGAGTCTTAAAAGGGCCTTACCATGTGGTGATCCCCACAAAGGACTTCTGTAAGGCAGAGCGAGTCTAAAATGAGCTATGTTAATGTGAGATGGCGAATTTATAATAAGAATTAATTTTTTAATGCTGAATGGCCACTGTATTTGTGTAAAATAATAGATATGAAGTACAATTAATGATAAGGGCTAACAAGGAAATCAGGGATCCGTTACCAGTCAATAACTAGTTAATGTACCAGATAACATGTACCATACTAACGCATTGTCTATGCCTACCTGCCTTCCGTTGGACAAGTGTGATGTTATGTATTGATGTATGTATCGTCGTCCTGCATCCTGGTAGGGGGGGGGAAGGTGATGTTATGTATTGATGTGTGTATCGTCCTGGTACCTTAAATGTAATGTAAGCACAATGCTACACCACAGAGGGCGCTGTGGTGGGAAACCTGGAAGTACCGACAACAGGCACTAGAAAAGGCTGACCACCACATCTGAGAGGCATTTTGGAGCTGAACAATAAAGGACGAAGCTCACAGCAGTTAGATTTACACCAGACCGTGTGGAGTCAGTGATTTGTGTGCTACGTACACCACAGTTGCTGCTCCCAATTAGTGAGCTCTAGAAATGGCAAACATGGATTCTAGGTCAGGACTGGATGGGGTTTACCTGATATGCACCCCCGCCACCTTAGTTAAGCATTAGCTGACATCATTATTTTGGACCAGATGTTGTTGGTGGATCTCGTGGCGTGCTCCATTAGTTAGACTTATTCATGTACATTCATGTTTTAAACTTTTTTGCCCACAAAGTTGCTGGAAGGGCACGCGAGGGCAACAGGACATTCACGACCTTGGTGAACAATGGGACAACCCGTGTCTCTCCTTAACCAATGAGAGTAAAGGATTGAGAAATAAACAGTAAGTACTGAGAAAGAGGGTGAAATTAGAGTGGTTGAATTCAATGTCAAATCAGATGCAGAAAGAAATAGAGAGTGAAAGAAAGAATGGATTAAGAGAGAGAGAGAGGTAAAAGAGACATAAAAGTAGTGCTGAACAGCTAATGGGACTCAAGATAGACAAGTCCCCTGGTCCTGATGAAATGCATCCCAGGGTATTAAAAGAGATGGCGGAAGTTATAGCAGATGCATTCGTTATAATCTACCAAAATTCTCTGGACTCTGGGGAGGTACCATCGGATTGGAAAGCAGCTAATGTAACGCCTCTGTTTAAAAAAGGGGGCAGACAAAAGGCAGGTAACTATAGGCCAGTTAGTTTAACATCTGTAGTGGGGAAAATGCTTGAAACTATCATTAAGGAAGAAATAGCGGGACATCTAGATAGGAATAGTGCAATCAAGCAGACGCAACATGGATTCATGAAGGGAAAATAATGTTTAACTAATTTACTGAAATTCTTTGAGGATATAACGGGCAAGGTGGATAGAGTTGTACCGATGGATATGGTGTATTTAGATTTCCAAAAGGCATTCGATAAGGTGCCACACAAAAGGTTACTGCAGAAGATAAAGGTACGCGGAGTCAGAGGAAATGTATTAGCAGGGATAGAAAATTGGCTGGCTAACAGAAAGCAGAGAGTCGGGATAAATGGGTCCTTTTCAGGTTGGAAATCGGTGGTTAGTGGTGTGCCACAGAGATCGGTGCTGGGACGACAACTGTTTACAATATACATAGATGACCTGAAAGAGGGGACAGAGTGTAGTGTAACAAAATTTGCAGATGACACAAAGATTAGTGGGAAAGTGGGTTGTATAGAGGACACAGAGAGGCTGCAAAGAGATTTAGATAGGTTAAGCAAATGGGCTAAGGTTTGGCAGATGGAATACAATGTCGGAAAATGTGAGGTCATCCACCTTGGGAAAAAAAACATTAAAAGGGAATATTATTTGAATGGGGAAAAATTACAACATGCTGCGGTACAGAGGGACCTGGGAGTCCTTGTGCATGAATCCCAAAAAGTTAGTTTGCAGATGCAGCAGGTAATCAGGAAGGCGAATGGAATGTTGGCCTTCATTGCGAGAGGGATGGAATAGAAAAGCAGGGAGGTCCTGCTGCAACTGTACAGGATATTGGTGAGGCCGCACCTGGAGTACTGCATGCAGTTTTGGTCACCTTACTTAAGGAAGGATATACTAGCTTTGGAGGGGGTTCAGAGACGATTCACTAGGCTGATTCCGGAGGTGAGGGGGTTACCTTATGATGATAGATTGAGTAGACTGGGTCTTTACTCGTTGGAGTTCAGAAGGATGAGGTGAATCTTATAGAAACATTTAAAATAATGAAAGGGATAGACAAGATAGAGGCAGAGAGGTTGTTTCCACTGGTCGGGGAGACAAGAACTAGGGGGCACAGCCTCAAAATATGGGGGAGCTAATTTAAAACCGAGTTGAGAAGGAATTTCTTCTCCCAGAGAGTTGTGAATCTGTGGAATTCTCTGCCCAAGGAAGCAGCTGAGGCTAGCTCATTGAATGTATTCAAATCACAGATAGATAGATTTTTAACCAATAAGGAAATTAAGGGTTACGGGGAGCGGGCGGGTAAGTGGAGCTGAGTCCACGGCCAGATCAGCCATGATTTGTTGAATGGGGGAGCAGGCTCGAGGAGCTAGATGGCCTACTCCTGTTCCTAATTCTTATGTTCTTATGTATATGTTCTTATAAAGGAAAGTAAAACGCAGTAAAATTCAAAATCTGACAATTTTAAAAGTCCCTATAATACTTCACAACCGAGAGAAATACGACTCCACACATAATCAACTTTTCTTGCCCAAAAGTAAACAATTATCAGACATTAACAATTATCGCGTTGTTTAAAGAGTACTCGGGCTATTAATTACAAGATTTAATTTTCTGTGGCGTGTTTAATGGGTAATTAATATACAAATGCAGCAATTTTCTGGAAATCACGGGGAGGTGAAGCGCGAGATGCTGTTTTTGCGATGCTAATCGACCCGCAACTTGAGGTGATTCACAATTCACGGGTATCTCTTCCTCATTGCAAGTTGCTGGCCAAATTGCGCATTAATGATGGCATGCGTCGTTCATAGAAACATAGAAAATAGGTGCAGGAGTAGGCCATTCGGCCCTTCTAGCCTGCACCGCCATTCAATGAGTTCATGGCTGAACATGCAACTTCAGTACCCCATTCCTGCTTTCTCACCATACCCTTTGATTCCCCTAGTAGTAAGGACTCCATCTAACTCCTTTTTGAATATATTTAGTGAATTGGCCTCAACAACTTTCTGTGGTAGAGAATTCCACAGGTTCACCACTCTCTGGGTGAAGAAATTCCTCCTCACCTCGGTCCTAAATGGCTTACCCCTTATCCTTAGACTGTGACCCCTGGTTCTGGACTTCCCCAACATTGGGAACATTCTTCCTGCATCTAACCTGTCTAACCCCGTCAGAATTTTAAACGTTTCTATGAGGTCCCCTCTCATTCTTCTGAACTCCAGTGAATACAAGCCCAGTTGATCCAGTCTTTCTTGATAGGTCAGTCCCGCCATCCCGGGAATCAGTCTGATGAACCTTCGCTGTACTCCCTCAATAGCAAGAATGTCCTTCCTCAGGTTAGGAGACCAAAACTGTACACAATACTCCAGGTGTGGCCTCACCAAAGCCCTGTATAACTGTAGCAACACCTCCCTGCCCCTGTACTCAAATCCCTTCGCTATGAAAGCCAACATGCCATTTGCTTTCTTAACCGCCTGCTGTACCTGCATGCCAACCTTTAATGACTGATGTACCATGACACCCAGGTCTCTTTGCACCTCCCCTTTTCCTAATCTGTCACCATTCAGATAATAGTCTGTTTCTCTGTTTTTACCACCAAAGTGGATAACCTCACATTTATCCACATTATACTTCATCTGCCATGCATTTGCCCACTCACCTAACCTATCCAAGTCGCTCTGCAGCCTCATAGCATCCTCCTCGCAGCTCACACTGCCACCCAACTTAGTGTCATCCGCAAATTTGGAGATACTACATTTAATCCCCTCGTCTAAATCATTAATGTACAGGGTAAACAGCTGGGGCCCCAGCACAGAACCTTGTGGTAGCCCACTAGTCACTGCCTGCCATTCTGAAAAGTCCCCATTTACTCCTACTCTTTGCTTCCTGTCTGACAACCAGTTCTCAATCCATGTCAGCACCAATCCCATGTGCTTTAACTTTGCACATTAATCTCTTGTGTGGGACCTTGTCAAAAGCCTTCTGAAAGTCCAAATATACCACATCAACTGGTTCTCCCTTGTCCACTCTACTGGAAACATCCTCAAAAAATTCCAGAAGATTTGTCAAGCATGATTTCCCTTTCACAAATCCATGCTGACTTGGACCTATCATATCACCGCTTTCCAAATGCACTGCTATGACATCCTTAATAATTGATTCCATCATTTTACCCACAACCGATGTCAGGCTGACCAGTCTATAATTCCCTGTTATCTCTCTCCCTCCTTTTTTAAAAAGTGGGGTTACATTGGCTACCCTCTACTCCATAGGAACTGATCCAGAGTTAATGGAATGTTGGAAAATGACTGTCAATGCATCCACTATTTCCAAGGCCACCTCCTTAAGTACTCTGGGATGCAGTCCATCAGGCCCTGGGGATTTATCGGCCTTCAATCCCATCAATTTCCCCAACACAATTTCCCGACTAATAAGGATTTCCCTCAGTTCCTCCTCCTTACTAGACCCTCCGACCCCTTTTATATCCGGAAGGTTGTTTGTGTCCTCCTCAGTGAATACCGAACCAAAGTACTTGTTCAATTGGTCCGCCATTTCTTTGTTCCCCGTTATGACTTCCCCTGATTCTGACTGCAGGGGACCTACGTTTGTCTTTACTAACCTTTTTCTCTTTCCATATCTATAGAAATTTTTGCAATCCGTCTTAATGTTCCCTGCAAGCTTCTTCTCGTACTCCATTTTCCCTGCCCTAATCAAACCCTTTGTCCTCCTCTTCTGAGTTCTAAATTTCTCCCAGTCTCCGGGTTCGCTGCTATTTCTGGCCAATTTGTATGCCACTTCCTTGGCTTTAATACTATCCCTGATTTCCCTTGATAGCCATGGTTGAGCCACCTTCCCTTTTTTATTTTTACGCCAGACAGGAATGTACAATTGTTGTAGTTCATCCATGCGATCTCTAAATGTCTGCCATTGCCCATCCACAGTCAACCCCGTCAGTATCATTCGCCAATCTATCCTAGCCAATTCACGCCTCATACCTTCAAAGTTACCCTTCTTTACGTTCTGGACCATGGTCTCTGAATTAACTGTTTCATTCTCCATCCTAATGCAGAATCCCACCATATTATGGTCACTCTTCCCCAAGGGGTCTCGCACAACGAGATTGCTAATTAATCCTCTCTCATTACACAACACCCAGTCTAAGATGGCCTCCCCCCTAGTTGGTTCCTCGACATATTGGTCTAAAAAACCATCCCTTATGCACTCCAGGAAATCCTCCTCCACCGTATTGCTTCCAGTTTGGTTAACCCAATCTATGAGCATATTAAAGTCACCCATTATAACTGCTGCACCTTTATTGCACGCACCCCTAATTTCATGTTTGATGCCCTCCCCAACATCACTACTACTGTTTGGAGGTCTGTATACAACTCCCACTAACGTTTTTTGCCCTTTGGTATTCTGCAGCTCTACCCATATAGATTCCACATCATCCAAGCTAATGTCCTTCCGAACTATTGCCTTAATTTCCTCCTTAACCAGCAATGCTACCCCACCTCCTTTTCCTTTTATTCTATCTTTCCTGAATGTTGAATACCCCTGGATGTTGAGTTCCCAGCCCTGATCATCCTGGAGCCACGTCTCCGTAATCCCAATCACATCATATTTGTTAACATCTATTTGCACAATCCGTTTTTATTTCAGCAAGATCTGGCCCCTTGTTTTAGACTTGGATCATAGCCACTTGGATGAAGCTTCGAAGGATTGTGGAATTGCAGCACAGCGGGAGTCACCAAGCGGGGTGGGGAGGTTGTGGCCGATCGATCGTTTGCTCGTCCGCCTTGGAGGTAAGATGTTAATAGCGAGGTAGTGAAATACGGTGGGCGTTGAGGTTGGAGTAGTTTCCGTCATCGCACCCAGCTCTTCAGCAAGCATGATACCAATGACGACATACAGCCTCACCAGTCAAGGGAATGGTGCACTAAATTCCTGGGATGCTGCACGATTTACAGCTGGAGCCAAGCGGTATAAGTACCTCAGACGGCTCTTTCGTGTTAAGCAGATGGATTTTGAATTTGCCGTGTGGCAGATGTTTTACCTGTTCACATCCCCACAGATGGTGTACAGAAAATTTTATTACACAAAACAGACTAAGGACCAGTGGGCCAGTGGAGAGAAAGCAGGAATGGGGTACTGAAGTTGCATGATCAGCCATGGTCATATTGAATGGTGGTGCAGGCTCGAAGGGCCGAATAACCTACTCCTGCACCTATTTTCTATGTTTCTATCTTCAGCAGAGATGGGGAGAAAATTGGAAAGAAGAATCCAAAGTATATGCTTAAAGCCATCTACTTAGTTTGGGCTTAAGTTAAGCCCAGGAGGGAAAGGCACAAAGCTAGAAAGAAGACTTGCATTTATATGATGCCTTTCATGACCACCAGAATACTCCTAGCGCTTTACACTCAATTATGTACTTTTTGATGTGTCGTCTCTGTTATAATGTAGAAACTTGGCAGCCAATTTGCGCACAGCAATTTCCCACAAACAGCAAGGTGGTAATGACCAGTTAATCTGTTATTTTTGCTATGTTGATTGAGGGATAAATATTGGCCAGGACACAGGGGATAACTCCCCTGCTTTTCTTCGAAATAGTGCCATGCTCCCAACTGAGGGAGCAGACGGGCCTCGGTTTAATGTCTCATCCGAAAGACAGCACCTGCGACAGTGCAGCGCTGCACTGGAGTGTCAGCCTCGATTTATGTGCTCAATATTTGGAGCTACTTGAACCCAGCACCTTCTGACTCCGAAGTGAGTGTGCTACCCACTGAGCCGCGGCTGACACTATTACAACAAGTGTCAAAACAACAGTTAGAGGCTCCGGCAGGGACTGGAGTGCATCATCACCCTCGGCAACCAAATTGTAATTTGTTTAAAGTTTAATTTGCCGGTTTTAGTAACCCCCCCCCCCCTTTTTAGCCAGGGGGCACTTGTATAATTTCTGTTTTTAGTTACCTAAAAAAAAAGGGAGCACTGGAAAAAATTTATTTGAGTGTGACCCCCCTTGCAGGGACATTTGTTTAGAAACATAGAAACATAGAAAAGTGCACAACTAAAATAGTTGAACTGTTAATGTGTAGTGTGATTATTAAACCTTTGCTAATAAACCAACTAGTTCTTAATTAAAAAAAACAAGTTAGAATATTGGGTCCTTTTTTTGCGTTACTTTAGGATGGCTATCCAGGCTATGGAGTGGGTACATTATGGTTTAATAGGATGCAATGCTTGAAAAGTATTAGTTATGAGGAGAGATGAGAGAAACTACGACACTTTTTTTACGAGAGCAAATAAACTGGAGAAGTTTTCATGAGGTAAATATGCAAAAACAGTTTCTTCTGGCCAGTGATTTGGTAACTAGAAGGCTAGAATTGATATCATAAAATGAAGGGAGGGATTAGGAGAAAGGTTCCCGCTCACCTGTGATTTTAACATTGGTGGATGAGGGTCCCAACGGACTCCGGTGAAAATCATTCGTGATCACAAATGAAGTGCAACGATATTCGTGGGACCTGGATGGAATTTTAACCCGCACCTTCGCTGAGCGCCTACCGCCACCAAAATTGCAGGTCACCCCATTTAAAAATAAACTTTCCTTAGTGGGGTCCATAGCAGCAGCAAGGATCCTCCGTGAACCTGAAAGCAAGTCTGGGCACCACAACAGAAGATTGAGTCTCAGCTGCCCTGGTTTAATTTCAATTTCCACAAGTGCTTTTTTTTTGAACGGCAGTTCGTACAGAATGTGAGCACACTGCTGCCTATCTGGCTTCAGGCTAGCTATACAACGCATCCGACATATTAATTTTAACATACTTTATGAAACTCTGTCATGAAATGGTAATCTTTCACTTACTGATGGAGCACAAATCGAACGCTGTAGAAAGTCTTGCATGCGAGGTAGCTGAGATTTCAACTAAAGTAGAGGACAATGAATTTCTGATTGTGTAATTTTAATCCTCATGTAATCAACTATTCACAATTCACAATTATCTTTCTGTTCATTGGGTAACGTACACGTTCAGATGGAGTGTGCCCTCTGAGTCACCATTGCCTTTAGAATTAATCCCTTCATGCTGAATTATTCCATTTTTGTGGGACGTACCAGTGCATGTGTTTGTTTCTCTCATGTATCTATCTGCTTGTCTCCCTGTTAAATATCCGCCTGCTTTCGCTTTTTCTTATTTGTTTTGCACTCCCTCTGCCCCTCTTTGAATGTTTCAAAAGCATTTAAAATAAGAAAATTAGTAGAGTCTGGGCAGCCTTGAAACCGTCGGCAAAAGTGATGCCGCGAAGAAGTAGTGAAAGTTGCGGTTAGTGAGAATATGCGCAGTCGGGTTAGCGTTAAAGTTAGAGTTTGGGTGCGGGTTAGTGTACGTATTACTCTAAAATCTTACGCTCATTTTAATGCAAGAGTTAAGTTCGGGGCAGGATTAATATTAAACTATCATCCGTTTTTGGGTCAGGGTTTCATCGGCCTCCATGTTGGGATTAAGATTTCGGTTTAAGATCATTATTAGGATGGTTTCGGGTGCCCTGAGTGCTCGTATTCAGTGTTCAACCCAGCAGAAAGGGGGCTAGGCCAAAATAGATCCCGGTGTGGGATTTCCCTCCCTGCCACATTATGACATTCGTGATCATGTTTGGGGCAGATGAAGGTTCTACACCAAATAGGCTCCGACGAAAACCCATGCCCACTAGGATGTTTGGGATCACCATGGCTTAGATTGCACCAAATCCAATATTTCATCTCTTGTTTTTAGGGGAAAAAACTAATGTCGACAAAAGTACAATTTTAGCAGAGGATGAGTTCTGCTGGTGCAAATTTTATTTCCTGGGAGGCGTCTGGAGACAGTTTTGAGTTGTGACACTTTTGAAATGCATTTTCCAGTAGTTTGAAAAAGTATTGTGATTCATCATTTGAAGACAATAATTTATTCAGAAATGTTTCCATACAAACTTAGTCATTCAATGTCCCAATTCGTTTGATTTATGCACCATTGGAAGGCAATGCTGACGACACCAAGTTAACTAAGAACTCACACTAAGAGTGGAAGCAAGTCTTCCTCAATTCCGAGGAACTGCCTATGATGATGATGAGAATAGTACAGCACAGAAGGAGGCCACTCGGCCCATTGAGTCTGCACCGGCACTTTTGAAGAGTGGGCTTGTTCTCCTTGTAGCAGAGAAGGCTCCGAGGAGATTTGACAAGAGGTTTTTAAAGTCATGAAGGGTTTAGATGGAGTAAATAAAGAGGAACTCTTTCCAATGGCTGATGGGTCGATAACCAGAGGGCACAGATTTAAGGTGATTGGCAAAAGAACCAGAGGAGACATGAGGAAAAACCTTTTTACGCAACGAGTGGTTAGGATTTGGAATGCACTGCCTATTAGGGTGATGGAAGTAGATTCAGTAGTCACCTTCAAAAGGGAATTAGATAAATACTTTAAAAATTGCGGGGATATTGGGGAAGAAGATCCGTTTATTGAGTAATGAGCCAAAGGTGGGCAGTGGAAATGTTACAAGGACACCCTCAAAGCCTCCCTGATGCAGTCCAATACAAGAGCCATAGACTCTGTCACAGGTGGGACAGATAGTTGTTGAGGGAAGGGATGGGTGGGACTGGTTTGCAGCACTCTTTCCGCTGTCTGCGCTTGATTTCAGCATGCTCTCGGCGTTGAGACTCGAGATGCTCAGCGCCCTCCCGGATGCACTTCCTCCACTTAGGGCGGTCTTTGGCCAGGGATTCCCAGGTGTCAGTGGGGATGTTGCACTTTGTCAGGGAGACTTTGAGGTAGTCCTTGTAATGTTTCCGCTGCCCACCTTTGGCTCGTTTGCCGTGAAGGAGCTCCGAGTAGAGCACTTGCTTTGGGAGTCTCATGTCTGGCATATGGCTATGTGGCCTGCCCAGCGGAGCTGATCGAGTGTGGTCAGTGCTTCAATGCTGGAGATGTTAGCCTGAATGAGGACGCTGATGTTGGTGTGCCTATCCTCCCAGGGGATTTGTTGGATCTTGTGGAGACATTGTTGGTGATACTTCTCCAGCAACTTGAGGTGTCTATTGTAATGGTCCATGTCTCTGAGCCATACAGGAGGGCAGGTATTACTACAGCCCTGTAGACCATGAGCTTGGTGGCAGTTTTGAGGGCCTGGTCTTCAAACACTTTTTTTTCTCAGGTGGCCGAAGACTGCACTGGCGCACTGGAGGTCAACACTGTGGCAGATAAAGTTCAGTGTGTGGAAATGTGAGGCCGCGAGTGCAAGAGTTCGGGCAGCGTCGGCAAGAGGCGACCGTCCGGGGTCGGCGAGAGGCCTATAAAGGCCGAGAGTGCAGAGTGCGGGCAGCGTCGGCGAGGGGCGACAGTCCGGGGTCGGCGAGAGGCCTATAAAGGCCGAGAGTGCAGAGTGCGGGCAGCGTCGGTGAGGGGCGACAGTCCGGGGTCGGCGAGAGGCCTATAAAGGCCGAGAGTGCAGAGTGCGGGCAGCGTCGGTGAGGGGCGACAGTCCGGGGACGGCGAGAGGCCTATAAAGGCCGAGAGTGCAGAGTGCGGGCAGCGTCGGTGAGGGGCGACAGTCCGGGGTCGGCGAGAGGCGGAGCTTGTGCAGCTACAGGGAGAAGGCAAAAAAGAAGTAGAAAGAAATAGAAAAGTGATGTCACAGCCAAGGGGGTAAGTGATTGGCTGGTGATTGGTAAGTAGTTTTTCTTTTTTCACTTCTATATCAGTGAGTAACTTTTTGCACCGTTGTTGCCAATTTAAATTAATCTAAGGGTTAAGTCATGGCAGGAAAACTCCGACACGTGTTATGCTCCTCCTGCACTATGTGGGAAATCAGGGACGCCTCCGGTGTCCCTGACGACTACGTGTGCGGGAAGTGTATCTGCCTCCAGCTCCTGACGGACCGCGTTGCGGAATTGGAGCTGAAGGTGGAGTCACTCTGGAGCATCCCGATGCTGAGAATGACGTGAATAGCACATTTAGTGAGTTGGGCTTACTGCAGGTAAAGGGTCCACAGCCAGATAAGGAATGGAAGACCAACAGGAAGAGCAGTGCAAGGAAGGCAGTGCAGGGATCCCCTGCGGTCATGCCCCTGCAAAACAGATACACCACTTTGAGTACTGTTGAGGGGGATGACTCATCAGGGGGGAGCAGCAGCAGCCAAGTTCATGGCACCGTGGCTAGCTCTGCTGCACAGGAGGGTAGGAAAAAGAGTGGGAGAGCGATAGTGATAGGGGATTCAATTGTAAGGGGAATAGATAGGCGTTTCTCCAGCCGCAATCGAGATTCCAGGATGGTATGTTGCCTCCCTGGTGCAAGGGTCAAAGATGGCTCAGAATGGGTGCAGGACATTCTGAAAAGGGAGGGTGAACAGCCAGTTGTCGTGGTGCACATTGGTACCAACGATATAGGTAAAAAATGGGATGAGGTCCTACGAGACGAATTTAAGGAGCTAGGAGCTAAATTTAAAAAGTAGGACCTCAAAAGTAGTAATCTCGGGATTGCTAACAGTGCCATGTGCTAGTCAGAGTAGTAATCGCAAGATAGCTCAGATGAATACGTGGCTTGAGCAGTGGGGAGGGATTCAATTCCTGGGGCATTGGAACCGGTTCTGGGGGAGTTGGGACCAGTACAAACCGGACGATCTGCACCTAGGCAGGACTGGAACCAATGTCGTAGGAGGAGTGTTTGCTAGTGCGGTTGGGGAGGAGTTAAACTAATGTGGCAGGAGGATGGGAACCAATGCAGGGAGATAGAGGGAAACAAAATAGAGACAGAAGCAAAAGACAGAAAGGAGATGAGTAAAAGTGGAGGGCAGAGAAACCCAAGGCAAAAAACAAAAAGGGCCACTTTGCAGCAAAATTCTAAAGGGTCTAAGTGTGTTAAAAAGGCAAGCCTGAAGGCTGTGTGCCTCAGTGCGAGGAGTATTCGGAATAAGGTGGATGAATTAACTGTGCAGATAGCAGTTAACGGATACGATGTGGTTGGCATCACGGAAACATCCAGGGTGACCAAGGCTGGGAACTCAACATCCAAGGGTACTCAACATTTTGGAAGGATAGACAGAAAGGAAAAGGAGGCAGGGTGGAATTGCATTAATTTCCTCTTTAACCAGCAATTGTAAGGAAAGAAATTAGCTTGGATGATGTGGAATCGGTATGGGTGGAGCTACGGAATACCAAGGGGCAGAAAACGCTCGTGGGAGTTGTGCACAGACCTCGAAACAGTAGTAGTGATGTTGGGGAGGGCATCAAACAGGAAATTAGGGGTGCATGCAACAAAGGTGCAGCAGTTATCATGGGTGACTTTAATATACATATAGATTGGGCTAACCAAACTGGAAATAATACGGTGGAGGAGGATTTCCTGGAGTGCATAAGGGATGGTTTTCTAGACCAATGTCGAGGAACCAACTAGGGGGGAGGCCATCTTAGACTGGGTGTTGTGTAATGAGAAAGGATTAATTAGCAATCTCGTTGTGCGAGGCCCCTTGGGGAAGAGTGACCATAATATGGTGGAATTCTGCATTAGGATGGAGAATGAAACAGTTAATTCAGAGACCATGGTCCAGAACTTAAAGAAGGGTAACTTTGAAGGTATAAGGTGTGAATTGGCTCTGATAGATTGGCGAATGATACTTAAGGGGTTGACAGTGGATGGGCAATGGCAGACATTTAGAGACCGCATGGATGAACTACAACAATTGTACATTCCTGTCTGGCGTAAAAATAAAAAAGGGAAGGTGGCTCAACCGTGGCTATCAAGAGAAATCAGGGATAGTGTTAAAGCCAAGGAAGTGGCATACAAATTGGCCAGAAATAGCAGCGAACCCGGGGACTGGGAGAAATTTAGAACTCAGCAGAGGAGGACAAAGGGTTTGATTAGGGCAGGGAAAATAGGGTACGAGAAGAAGCTTGCAGGGAACATTAAGACGGATTGCAAAAGTTTCTATAGATATGTAAAGAGAAAAAGGTTAGTAAAGACAAACGTAGGTCCCCTGCAGTCAGAATCAGGGGAAGTCATAATGGGGAACAAAAATGGCAGACCAAATGAACAAGTACTTTGGTTCGGTATTCACTAAGGAGGACACAAATAACCTTCCGGATGTAAAAGGGGTCAGAGGGTCGAGTAAGCAGGAGGAACTGAGGGAAATCTTTATTAGTCGGGAAATTGTGTTGGGGAAATTGATGGGATTGAAGGCCGATAAATCCCCAGGGCCTGATGATCTGCATCCCAAAGTACTTAAGGAGGTGGCCTTGGAAATAGCGGATGCTTTGACAGTCATTTTCCAACATTCCATAGACTCTGGATCAATTCCTATGGAGTGGAGGGTAGCCAATGTAACCCCACTTTTTAAAAAAGGAGGGAGAGAAAACAGGGAATTATCGACCGGTCAGCTTGACATCGGTAGTGGGTAAAATGATGGAATCAATTATTAAGGATGTCATAGCCGCGCATTTGGAAAGCGGTGACATGATAGGTCCAAGTCAGCATGGATTTGTGAAAGGGAAATCATGCTTGACAAATCTTCTGGAATGTTTTGAGGATGTTTCCAGTAGAGTGGACAAGGGAGAACCAGTTGATGTGGTGTATTTGGACTTTCAGAAGGCTTTCGACAAAGTCCCACACAAGAGATTAGTGTGCAAAGTTAAAGCACATGGGATTGGGGGTAGTGTGCTGACGTGAATTAAGAACTGGTTGGCAGACAGGAAGCAAAGAGTAGGAGTAAATGGGTACTTTTCAGAATGGCAGGCAATGACTAGTGGGGTACCGCAAGGTTTTGTGCTGGGTCCCCAGCTGTTTACATTATACATTAATGATTTAGACGAGGGGATTAAATGTAGTATCTCCAAGTTTGCGGATGACACTAAGTTGGGTGAGTGTGAGCTGCGAGGAGGATGCTATGAGGCTGCAGAGTGACTTGGATAGGTTAGGTGAGTGGGCAAATGCATGGCAGATGAAGTATAATGTGGATAAATGTGAGGTTATCCACTTTGGTGGTAAAAACAGAGAAACAGACTATTATCTGAATGGTGACAGATTAGGAAACGGGGAGGTGCAAAGAGACCTGGGTGTCATGGTACATCAGTCATTGAAGGTTGGCATGCAGGTACAGCAGGTGGTTAAGAAAGCAAATGGCATGTTGACCTTCATAGCGAGGGGATTTGAGTACAGGGGCAGGGAGGTGTTACTACAGTTGTACAGGGCCTTGGTGAGGCCACACCTAGAATATTGTGCACAGTTTTGGTCTCCTAACTTGAGGAAGGATGTTCTTGCTATTGAGGGAGCGCAGCGAAGGTTCACCAGACTGATTCCCGGGATGGCGAGACTGACATATCAAGAAAGACTGGATCAACTGAGCTTGTATTCACTGGAGTTCAGAAGAATGAGAGGGGATCTCATAGAAACATTTAAAATTCTGACGGGTTTAAACAGATTAGATGCAGGAAGAATGTTCCCAATGTTGGGGAAGTCCAGAACCAGCGGTCACAGTCTAAGGATAAGGGGTAAGCCATTTAGGACCGAGATGAGGAGAAACTTCTTCACCCAGAGAGTGGTGAACCTGTGGAATTCTCTACCACAGAAAGTTGTTGAGGCCAATTCACTAAATATATTCAAAAAGGAGTTAGATGAAGTCCTTACTACTCGGGGGATTAAGGGGTATGGCGAGAAAGCAGGAATGGGGTACTGAAGTTTCATGTTCAGCCATGAACTCATTGAATGGCGGTGCAGGCTAGAAGGCCAAATGGCCTACTCTTGCACCTATTTTCTATGTTTCTATGTTTCTATGTTTCAGGTGGTCTCTTACCAGTGTGCTCAATTCTTCAAACGACTTGCTTGCTGGTTTCTCGGGTGCCAGTAGATCCTTCATTAAAGCGTATGTTTTCGAGCCACAGCTGGTCAAGAGATGGGCTCTTCTCTTGTCTGCTTTGTCGTCTCCTAACCAATCTTTGGTTCCAAAGCTTTGCTGGAGCCTTTCTGTAAAATCCTCCCAATTGTCTCCAGCATTGTACTTATCATTTGATCCGTTGTTCGCCATTATGTGGATTCTGTAATCCCGTAACTCGTCGCCACTGTAAAGTCCTGTCCCCTCAGTACAGATTCACACGAGGCATGTCGTGAAGTCAAGGTCACACTGGACCAGCACCTTTATTTCACAGCTCTGGAATGCTGCACTTGCCTGAGACCCGTCCTTATATACCTGTCTCTTGCAAGTGCACCCCTGGTGGTAAGGTATGCTGGTGGTTACAGGTCATATCTTATTACAGTCATGTATAGCATGTTAGGATACAGTCATATGTAATAATGTAAGATACATGACAGGGGCCTGCCCAGCGGAGCTGATCAAGTGTGGTCAGTGCTTCAATGCTGGGGATGTTGACCTGATCGACGACGCTCTATGATACTCTATCCTTCAAATAGTTTCTGGAGTCACTCGCCCTCCACACCTGTCTCTGAACCTAGACATCAGTTTGTCGCTGCCCCACCCTATGTGCGTCAAATTTATCTCACCATGGAAACTCTGACTTTTTAACTTTGAACTCCCTTCTATTGTCTCCGCTCTATTTATTGTTTATTACCAAGTCACATCTATCCTCACCTTACTATGTAACCACACCTATGTAACTTGAGTCCATTCGCATGAATGTTTTGGTTGTTGTTCTGGACCCAAGCCCATAACTTCTGTTTCCCCTTTTTTTTCTTTCCTCTTTAACCCTCCTAGACTCAGCTCTCCTGTCATTGTGCTCCTTTCATTTCTCCCCTCAGCATAGAAGGAGGCCATTCAGCCTATCGAAGTGCCTGAACCATTGCATTGAGTTCACTGCCCTTGCCACTAGTCTTCCACACCATGTGGAGGGAGGTAGCGCAGCACGTCTTGGGCAGCACTGTGATCCCCAGAATCCACACACAGTGTAAGAAGAAATTTAACAACCTCACTCGGGTGGTCAGGGTAAGTGAATGCTACATACCACCATCTGAACCACAAAATTCACACACTGCCCAAAGCACCACACCCCCACCACTCACCCACCAACAATCTCTACCTACCTAGACTCACATCCACATCTCTCACCTTGCACACAATGACAGCTATAGAACTATGGCAGGCACATCACCCATACACACTGCTCCACACTCACTCACACACTTTCCTTTCTCTTGCAGGCGAAGGTGGCTCACAATGGGAGGGAGCGGGAGCACGCAGATGGGGGACAAGCTGACACCCAACCACTGTCTGCGCTGGAGAATCGATGCTGCAGATTATTGAGCGGCAGGTTGCGGGAGCCGTGGCCATCGGTGACATTGTTCCCCTTGGGCACAATAACAGTATGCTCATCCCGACTCCTTCTCACATCCTACTTCCCCCTCACCCCACAAACGTTTCTCATTTTACAGCTAATCATGCTGTATGCATGCATTTTTCCCTTCTGTATTCCTCCCCTAACCTTAACCCCATTCTTGTGCCTTTATGCTTTTAGATAATCACCGAAGCAGCTTGTCCCTGAGGGCACGGTAGAGAGCGAAGATGGAGTAGAGGAGGAAGAACACATGTCGCTACGTGCCTCACCCGCAGACACCAGCTCAGATACTGGCACAACGCATCCTTTAGAGGCTAGTATGCTCGCGAGATTTGCACAGGGTGAAGCACCGGGGATGAATGGGCTGCAGCAAGGCCAGGAGGAAGAGATAGTTCGGGGGCCAGCTCCCCGGAGGGCGAGTTTGTCAGTTCTACTGCACAGGACTGTGCGCACACCATGGAGCTCATCATTTCCAGTCTGCTAAGGATGGTAGACTCCCAGAAATACCGTGGCGACCCAGACCTGATGCCGCCTGTGATGGGCGATCTTGCAGTTTCCATTGCAGCACAAGCGGAAGCGACACAACGACTTAATGCTGTAATGCAGCCTATGCTTGGTGCCATCCAAACTTGGGCTGCTCTCATGCAGTCTCCGCTTGATGCCATGCACACTCTGACTGCTGCCATCGTGGCTGGGTCAACTACCGTCGACGAGGGGTTTTACGGTGTCGCGGCAGGTCAGCAATCTGTGTTTCAACAGATTGCTAGGGATACTGTGGTGTTGCCCCAGCGGAGTGTCAGTGGAGCAGGAACCTGCTGTCCACTCTCGGGATGACACCATTCCTGCTCCCACCACTGCCACTTCACCATTGCTCTTGTCGCTGGCTGTCATCCAGCCCACCCAGACTGCTGCCGCACATGCTGAGGTAGTGCAGTCTACAGCTGGGCCTTCCAGGTGCAGAGCTGGTCGAGGGCATCCTGCAAAGCAGTCTGAAGTCTCCCGCATGGACACTCAGCAGCCTTCCACCAGCCCTGCTGCAGTCACTGGGCCAACACTTGGTAGGAACATTAGAATAGGCAAAGGCACAGTGACAACAGGCACTAAGGATTGCATAAGGGTCTATAGTTAATATTTTAGATGTTAATATGTGCTCACTGATTTCTGATTTATTTTTCAGTTAGGATTCTTTTGTGTTGTGCCTCATTTCAGCTCTGCGCTGTGATATGGCCTGCGACAGGGATGGAATGATGGGGATGTGGTGAGCAACACGGAGCTTGGGTTTAATACATACGAACTGCAGTCTGATGAGATGGTCACACACCAACCTTCCCGAAGGCCGATTGAATGGCTGCCTCCTCCCTCACTCCTGTTCCTGCTCATCCTTGTCCTCTTCCTCTCCATCAACTTCCTCTTGAGGTGGTCCCACATCCCCGGTGGCAAGGGTTGTGCCCTCATGATGGCCAAGCTGTGCAGCATGCAACAGACCACCATGAAATGGGACTCCCACTCAGCCAAGTACTGGAGCGCTTCTCCTGCAGGCCAATGGTCTGCTCGATGATGGTCCTGGTGGCAGCATGGCTCTCATTATGAGTGCTGGGCAGGAGTGTTGGGCTTACGGAGAGGTGCCATGAGGCAGGTGTAGTGCAGTTAGCCCTTGTCTCCGACCAACCAGCCGCGAGCTTGACGTGGTGGCTGGAAGAGTGCTGGCACGCTGGTCTGGTGCAGGATGAAGGCATCGTGGCTGCTGCCAGGGTGGCGAGCATTGACCGGGAGGATTCGCTGAGCGTGGTCGCGCTCCAACTGCACATTAAGTCAGTGGTAGCCTCTGCGGTTACAGAAGATCTCAGGATTGTGATGCGATGCCCGTAATGCCTTTTAGGTGCAGTCAGTGGTGCCCTGCTTCATGGGGAATCACGCTATCTGGGCATTGTCACATGTACGCTCGTCCTGCTTCTCTCTGGTGATCGAGATGTAGTCCTTTCTACTGTAGAGAGAATCTCTGACCACGCGGATGGGGCGATGGACAGTGAACTGTGAGTAATTTCCTATGTCTCCTGTTGCAGACTGGAAAGAGCTGCTCGTGTAGAAATTGAGGGCCACAGTGACTTTGACTGTCGTGGTCGGCTGGAGGTCTGGTTGCATGAGGTGGCAGAGTTCTGTGACCACCTCCTTGATGAAGCGAAGCCTTCTAATACACTGCTTACTTAATTGAAAGAAAGAGAAGTGCTCTCAGAGTACCCTCAGAGATTAAAGCCTCCTGTTTCGAGCCCTGATGGCCGTCCTCTTCCCTCTGCGCACATGTTCCCATCTTTCTCAGGGCCTATGCTCCCTCTGCCGTAGATCGCAGAGGGCGAGGTCAACTGCCTGTACAGCACCCATTAATGTTACCAAGTGCAGTAGTTTGAATCTTTGAAGAATAAATGCACTTACTTTGTAGTTGTCACACCACTCCTGATACAAAAGAACCTTGAAATGACTTAATGAATCACGTTGGAGTTTGTGAAATGACAAGAAACCACCAAAACTGCACTAACCTGACAGTTGCGGGTCATTACTGATGATCCCTTTAAATAACATCCCTGCAGCCAGCTTCCTGGTGCTTCACGCCTGCTCTCCCTGTCGGTGTTTACTCCAGGCGCCAAGGTAGCTGGCGACAATCAATATAGCAGATCAGGCGGTCAGTGTGTGCCCAGACATCACTGTCCACCTGGCGACGTTCCTGCTGATTAAATGTTACCGGCAGTGCTGCGAGGTGCAAGGGAGGGATTTGGTGTGCGGCGCTTGATTCGCCTCGCCTCAGCAAAATTGCTCTAGCGTCCCGTTTACACCATCTACTGGTGCTAATGGCAAGCCCTAAGGGGGACGTATTGTTCCCCCTAAGAATATGCTGTTTTCTTGTTCAACAAACATGATCCTCCATTAAGCTTTGACCCTCCTGTGTCTAGTTAGCTCTGACGATTGATGGCAAAACATACGAACTGTAGAAGATCCTTCATGCTCACAGCACTGTCTTGGAAGGACCCATGGTTCTTATAATTAACTCTTTCTGTTTTCTCACATTTCAGCAGAATTGCTGATAACTCTGTTTTAAGAGACACCGTTGTTCTTTTTTATGGTGTTTTAGTTCATAATTGTTTGGCAGCACATGGAGCTCATACTAGTCGAAGTGAGGCCTGCTTTTTTGCGTCTGCCATACATTCAGGCATACCAAATGAAGAAAATGATTCTGCAAGCCCTGCAACTTCCCAAGAAATTTCACGTTTTTATTTTATGTTCTCAACCACACATGAATTAAAATGTTGTTTCCTATAAAATTTGATTTAGGTACAGCATTTCCCTCTCCGTATCTATACACAAAGACTACTATTGACTGACAGGCCATTCCTGTGGTACTTTCCAAACAGCCTTTGTTAACATTCATGATATCTAGAAAGCCGGCTGCATGCATTAGATACTGGATTAAAACTTACTATTGTTAAATTGAAAGAACTCAAAGCCCCGCTCCCAATTTGAAAGGATAAATCTTACTGAGTTTTTTGCTTTATCTGCCGAGTGATGTTACAGAGTTTCTTCAATATTAGAACCGTCAGCACTGTGACCATTAGTAACACAGACAACAGGAAGATCATCACATCTACACAATAGTAAGTGTACCAGGGGAGTCGGTAAGATTCTGAGCGCAAATGTGCTGCACCTTTGTGTCGTGCAACATACTCAATCCAGAAAATGGCTCTCTCCATTGGAGACTCTGGTTGGTCCCTGTGGAGAGCAGAGAGTTTCTGCATGTTTTCCCGATAAGATGTGTTGTTTATGACCTCGTTTAGTGCCTGCAATAGATCTGTTGTCTGCATGGTTACGACATCAATCACTTTTGCTGCACCTCGGATTTCAAGTCTGAGTAAATTGTCAAACTGGTCAAAAAGCAGAGGTATGCCAACTACTGGCACCCCATGATAGATGGCTTCATAAACTCCATTGGTGCCACCATGGGCAATGAAGGCTCGTGTCTTGGGGTGCCCTAGCAGGTCATTCTGAGGGATCCATTTTGCCAGTAGTGTATTATTTCCTATATTGGGAGGGATCTTTCCATCATATCTCCAAATAATTTTCTGGGGTACTTGAGCAAAGGCCTCTGCTATTTTTATTGTAATCTGTATTGGCAAAGAGCTGAGCAAGGTCCCCAATGACATCACAATAATCCCATGCTTCCCTGAGCTTTGGACAAACTCTTCAAACTCTGCTGCTAGAGGTTTGGGTGGTTTACACTGGAACCCTCCAACGTACACAATATTTGGCATGGTGGGTCTCGGGAATTCAAAGATAAAATCTACTCTCATCAACCACACATCTGCTCTGAGGAGAATTGTCTCGATGTCTGTGTCTGGGCCCAGATATCGATGGCAGAGTTCATTGTAAATGGGGTAAGTGAGAAATTCTGAAATGGATCGTTGAAAAAGATATTGGATGACATTTCCTGTTCTTTGGAGAAAATTCATTTTGTCTGTTAATTGTGAGCCAGTGACTGGGATATAGGAAAGTGGTGATGGGGCAGAGAGCAAATGAGCTTCTCCACCGGTGATCCATCGAACATTATACACCAAGGGGAGTTTTAAATAATAAGCAAGCATTGTACCTGTAGCAAAAACAGGATCTGTAAGTACTAAGTCAAAGTTCGCATCTTCGAGTTGATTTAACATACTTTTGTTTTCAAAAACCGCAATGTTAAGCTCTCTGCTCCAATGATGACAGTCGTGCATAAAAGATATTATTTCATATTGGAACTTAATAAAGCCCCATGGAGTCCAACCATTCTGTAAGGCTTGCAGTGTCTTTTGTAGTAAACGTTGCATAAAGTTTTCATTTGTAGATTCCGCAGACATTACTGGCAGTCCAACCACAATGGATCGATATAGATCAGGCTTATCTTTGATGTACCAAGATGTTGAGAAATAAAGCACATTGATGTCATGCCCATGCAGTTTCAGTTCTTCTATTAGAATTCTCATATTGATCCAGTGACTTCCATCGATAGGAACAACCAATATATTAGCCCCCTGGGTTATTGGACAAGACAGGGTGATGATGATGCTAAGACCAGATACGATCTGTAATCTGCTTTTCCATCCAGGCCACTTCATATTGAGAGGAAATTATATCCAGATCCTGTTGGAGAATTGAATGGAAATATTGGTAATACAAGATAAATTGGCAAACAATCTTCTGTTGTAGCTTTAAGGGGCACTACTATAACCAAATCAGACCTGTGGGCTTAATGGCTTCTCTTATGAAATACAATTTTGGATGCCACAGAAGGAGATTGTGTTGGATTTGCAGCTGATGATCAGGGAATAGCAAGTTCCAACACAGGATCAGGGAAGAACAAGTTCCAAAGTGTGACCAGCGAGCCGCAGGTTCCAACACACCTCTGGGGAACAGCATGTTCAAGTAATGCCAATCCCACCGTCTCATAAATCAAGGGACAAAATCTTTAAAATCATGACATTTGGTCTAGAAATCATGATTGCTATTTTTTTTCCCAACCGGACCTCTCGCTGACCTTTCCGCCCAGACAGGAAGTGACTTCCGTGATGTTTCATCCCAGACAGGAAGTGGATTCGGTTGTCACAAACTGATTACTGACATAAGAACATAAGAAATAGGAGCAGGAGTAGGTGGCCCCACTGTACCGTCAATCGCAGGCCAGCCTTGCTCTTTCTGGAACATAACTTCCTCTAGCCCCACAATACTCCGAGATCTCCGTGCAGGCCTCTTACACATTCACGATTTTAATTGCTCCACCATTGGCTGCTTAGGCCCTAACACCCTAAGTTGTAGACTTCCCTCCCTAAGCCTCTCCGCCTCTCTCACTCCATTAAGACGCTCCTTAAAACCTACTTCTTTGATCGATTGACCGAGCTGTTCGAATGATGCATTATTTCACTCTGAAATCGTGTCTCTCGGGATGGATTTGCGAGAGTTGGCAATACTGAAGCTCCAACACATGTCGAGGGAGCAGCAAGTTACAACGCACAACCAGGGAGGAGCAAGTTCTACCTATTTAAAAAAGGAGACAGACAAAAAGCAGGAAACTATAGACAGTTAGCCTGACATATGTGCTTGGGAAAATATTGAAGTCCATTATTAAAGAAACAGTAGCAGGACATTTGGAAAAGCATAATTCAATCAGGCAGAGCCACCATGGATTTAAGAAGAGGATGTCATGTTTGACAAATTTGCTGGGATTCTTTGAGGGTGTAACAAACAGGATGGATAAAGGGGAATCAGTGGATGTGGTGCATTTGGACTTCCAGAAGGCATTTGACTAAGTGCCACATAAAAGGTTACTGCACAAGATAAACGTTCATGGGGTTGGGGGTAATATATTAGCATGGATAGAGGATTGACTAACTAACAGAAAACAGAGAGTCAGGATAAATGGTTCATTCTTGGGTTGGCAATCAGTAACTAGTAGGGTGCTGCAGGGATCCGTGCTGAGACCCCAATTATTTACAATCAATATTAACGACTTGGATGAAGGGATCCAGTGTAACATAGCCAAGTTTGCTGCTGATACAAAGATGGGAGGAAAAGCAATGCATGAGGACACAAAAAATCTGCAAAAGGACATCGGCTCAGTGAGTGGGCAAAAATTTGGCAGATGAAGTATAATGTTGGAAAGTGTGAGGTTATGCACTTTGGCAGAAAAAAAATCAAAGGGCAAGTTATTATTTAAATGGAGAAAAATTGCAAAGTGCTCGGTGGCCTGGTGCATGAGCCCTGTCCAATATTTATCCCTCAATCAACATAAGAAAAAAAGTTTATCTGGTCATTATCACATTGCTGTTTTGTGGGAGCTTGCTGTGCGCAAATTGGCTGCCGCGTTTCCCACATTAGTGACTAGACTTCAAAAGTGCTTCATTGGCTGTAAAGCGCTTTGAGACATCTGGTGGTCTTTCTTTCTCATCACTGATCATTTAATTTGCAATGTTGTTACTTAACTATACAAAATGATTTATTGACCCTGAAATGAGCTTTCGAACACATATTCGCAGCATATAACTAAGATCGCCTATTTTCACCTCCGTAACATTGTCCTTGCCATAGCTCATCCGCTGCTGAAGCCCTCATCCATGTCTTTGTTATCTCTAGACTTGACTATTCCAATGCTCTCCTGGCTGGCCTCCCTCATTCTACCCTACGTAAACTAGAGGTGATCCAAAATTCGACTGCCCGTGTCCTAATTCGCACCAAGTCCTGCTCACCCATCACCCCTGCACTCACTGACCTACATTTGCTTCCGGTTAAGCAACACCTCAATTTCAAAATTCTCCTCCTTGTTTTCAAATCCCTGCATGGCTCACCCCTCCCTCTCTCTCTAATATCCTCCAACCCCACAACCCCCAGAGATGTCTGCGCTCCTCTAATTCCACCCTCTTGAGCATCCCTGATTATAATCGCTCAACCGTTGGTGGCCGTGCCTTCTGTTGCCCGGGCCCCAAGCTCTGGAACTCCCTGCCTAAACCTCTCCGCCTCTCTACCTTGCTCTCCACCTTCAAGATGCTCCTTAAAACCTACCACTTTGACCAAGCTTTTGGTCACCTGCCCTCATTTCTACTTATGTGGCTCGGTGTCAAGTTTTTTTATCTCATAATACTCCTGTGAAACGCCTTGGGGCGTTTAACTACGTTAAAGGTGCTATATAAATACAAGTTGTTGTTGAAACTCGAAAGCTTCTTCAGGCAGCCAAACAGATCTGAATACATAATGTCACATAAAAGCATAGTATAGGCTGCTTTTCAATTTAGTAATGGTCAGGGCAGTCATCATGAAGGCTACACCTACAGAGTGGTTTTGTCCACCGCTGACAAGTAAACATGTTGGATGTATCCAGGATCCGATAAACCCCCTGCCCCACCACTAGGAAGGATTGTGAAATGATAGTCAATATATATTGACCTCCCACTTTTGTTTTAGCACCAATGAATGTCGAGGCCTTGGGCACCACATCAACTTCCCCAGAAATACGCTTCTCACCTCTCTGTGCGCAAGCATCAACTACAACAAAAACTCTGTTTTTGCTTGTAGCGAAGCTCATGTTATCTGCTGCAGTTGGCCAAAAAAAGAGAGAAATTCAGCAATTAAAGACATTACACATAAATTACCCTAAGCTGGTAAGGCTTGACAGTGTTTCGGAGACCACGATAATAGCAGGATGAAAGACTGTGATTAGGATCAGTTCACTCATACCATCACTAATACCATACATTTAATGATGGAGAACACTGATTGAGTTGGCTCCGTGACATATTATGTCCATATCTGCCTTGCATTCCACTTTCAGCCTGAAGGTGTTTTTACCTTTCTCTGGGCTTATTTAGTAGGATCGTGAAATGGTACAGTGACTATATATTGACCTTATTACAGCAGCTGACTGCCTCTGCTGAAGGCACTTGTGCATATTTTGATACAAATTAAAGTCATTACCGTGAAGTTTAAGGTCCGTTGGCAATCAGGAGCAACATCTTCAGCAGAACACCCCGGGTTTGGGAAGGAGGAGGAGGCAGACAAGATACATTCATAAGATAAAATGCCACACCAATTAAGTGCTCAAAAAGAAGAGAAAATTGTGAAGAGTTAGCCCCAGGTACAACTACGTGACCCGTACTTGAACAGAAAACAGAACAAAGTGAACACTGCTCATTTCACTGTGGTGAATACTTGAGAGGTTGTGTTATGGTTTTCAGATGCTTTGATAGCAAGCGAAACAGGCAGAATGTTTAGAGAACTATCTAGGAGAGGCTGATATCTGTACAGATGCAATAGTTGATGTCAACGGTGGCTCCATGGTTAGCACTGTCGCCTCAGAGTCAGAAGGTCAATAAGGCCACTCCAGAGAACTGAGCACAAGAGCTAAGCTGACACTCCCAGTGTAGTCCTGACTGAGCACCACTGTGTATAAGACTATTATTTCTTCCAATCCACCATCTCTTACAATATTCAACATCCATTGTCACTTCTGGCGGGGATTGCTAGACAGCCAGTGTAGCAACTCTTGTGATAACGAGAGTTTGTATCCAGTCCAACCAGGGTCAGATTGGGGGCCTGATGGGCCTGGGGCAAACTGATCCAAATGGGCCATGTTTGTTCATGTTCATTACATTGCGTGTATGATTCTAAGTATGAAAGCATAGGCCAGTATATTCAACAATGAAAGCATATATTCTGTATCAAGTAGGTATCTGTTCTGGTAACATATATTTTTTATATGAAATAATAAATAAAGATCTTGTCGCTGCAAAAATAGGTATGTGCACGTTAGCCCAATAAACAATATTTTC
This sequence comes from Pristiophorus japonicus, assembly GCF_044704955.1. Taxonomy (NCBI): domain Eukaryota; kingdom Metazoa; phylum Chordata; class Chondrichthyes; family Pristiophoridae; genus Pristiophorus; species Pristiophorus japonicus. The sequence goes on from NC_091993.1 coordinate 20,904,882, forward strand.
CTTGGTCTTGTTTTTCCTCTCTCATTGTCTATTCTATTCAGCTGATTTGGGAGGCCTTATATTTTTTTGCTACATTTTTTTGGTGGGGCCGATGTTCTTTGGTGGGCCTGGGACTGCAGCCCCTTCCGCCCCACGGTTAATCCAACCCAAATCCAACCATATGCTTCCCAAAATGGTTTTACTTTTTGTGCAGTGTTGACCCTAATCACAGCCATTAGTTTATGGTGATTAAATTAGTTGAATTCTATTTTTTATTCCATGAAATACTGGGATTCCTACCTGTAGTGCTGTGAATTCCGTGACTTTTTCCCTTTTCCCTTGTAATCTCCTTGGTCATAATGGCCATTCTTGGCTCCTGACTGATATCTCTTTGGCTGTTTCTGGTTTCACGATATTCTCTTCTTTTTAGGGATTATCAGCAGAGGTTGGGCGTATTCCTGGAGGTTGCATCACATGACCTCCCATCGGGATCCACCCCGCCCCCACACTCCCGCCATTGGTCCATCCTCTGGGTGCCTCGCCTCCCCACGGCCAATTGGAAAGTGAACAGACTCTTTGATACCCAATTGGATTCAACTTGACTGTTCGTGAAACAATCTTTTTTTGCCCAATTTCCAATATTTTCAACATTAATAAATGTTACATGAAAATTAAAAAAACACACACGATTTTTCTTTAGTGCCCCCCTATGTGTCACCGTGTCAACTGTGGCTCAGTGGGTAGCACTCTCGCCTCTGAATCAGAAGGTTGTGGGTTCAAGTCCCACTCCAGGGGCTTGAGCACAAAAATCTAGGCTGACACTCCAGTGCAGTGCTGAGGGAGTGCTGCACTGTCGGAGGTGCCGTCTTTCAGATGAGACTTTAAACCGAGGCCCCGTCTGCTCTCTCAAGTGGACATAGACGATCCCATGACACTATTTCAAAGAAGAGCGGGAGAGTACTCACCGGTGTCCTGGAAAATATTTATCCCTCAATCAAAGTAACCAAAAAACAGATTTACTGGTCATTATCTCACTGCTATTTGTGGGAGCTTGCTGAGAGAAAATTGGCTGCTGCGTTTCCAATATTACAACAGTGATTACACTCCAAAAGTACTCCATTGGCTGTAAAGGCTTTGGGACGTCCGGTGGTCGTGAAAGGCGCTATAGAAATCCAAGTCTTTCTTTCTATGATTTTTCTCTGGGTTTTTGCTCGCAGCAGTGTCCAGGAGATTAATTTTCAATTGCTGGAGAGTCCAGACCAATCCTGGAGGGTTGGCAACAATACTCGGTTTTCCTTTCCATTTCCTGCCAACTCTTATCCAATCTTCGTTCTCGTGCTCTTTCTCTCCCCCTCTCTCTCTCCAGGCTCTTCTCCTTTGCTGTCTGCATTCCCTTCCCTTGTTCTGTTGCCCCATTGGTCGCCTTCCCCGGGCTCTGTACTCGATCAGTTCTGCACTGCCTCACATTCTGAAACTGTTGACCCCTTGTTCTAGACTTCCAAGCCAGGGGACACATCCTCCCCACATCCAGTCTATCCAACCCAGTCAGAATTTTATACGTTTCAATGAGATCCCCTCTCATTCTTCTAAACTCTAGTGAATACAGGCCTAGTCGACCCAATCCTTCCTCATACGACAGTCCTGCCATCCCAGGAATCAGTCTGGTGAACCTTCGCTGCACTCCCTCTATGGCAAGTATATCCTTTCTTGGATAAGGAGACCAAAACGGCACACAATACTCCAGGTGCCATCTCACCAAGGCCCTGTATAACTGTAGTAAGACATCCTTGCTCCTGTACTCAAATCCTCTTGCAATGAAGGCCAACATATACCATTCGCCTTCCTAACTGCTTGCTGCACCTGACTGTTTGCTTTCAATAACTGGTGTACAAGGACACCCAGGTCCCTCTGTACATTGACACTTCCCAAGCCATCAACATTTAAATAATATTTTGTCCTTATGTTTTTCCTACCAAAGTGGATAACTTCACATTTATCCATGTTATACTGCATCTGCCATGTGTTTGCCCACTCACTCAACCTATCTAAATCACCTTGCAGCGTCTTTGCATCCTCCTCACAACTCACAATCCCACCTAGTTTTGTGTCATTAGCAAACTTGAAAATATTACATTTGGTTCCCTCATCCAAATCATTTATATATATATTGTGAATAGCTGGGGTCCAAGCACTGATCCCTGTGGTACCAAACTAGTCACTGCCCACCACCCCAAAAAAGACCTGTTTATTCCTACTCTCTGTTTCCTGTCAGTTAACCAATTTTCAATCCATGCCAATACATTACCCCCAATCCTATGTGCTTTAATTTTGCACACTAACCTCTTATGTGGGACTTTATCAAAGGCCTTCTGAAAATCCAAATACACTACATCCACTGGTTCTCCCTTATCTATTCTTATCACTTCCCATATCTCGTGAGCCTCCTCTCAACAAGAGCAGGCATTGACGACGAGAACCAACACGCCTCCAGTGCACTGTGCGGCCTTCGGCCGCCTGAGGAAAAGAATGTTTGAAGACCAGGCCCTCAAAACTGCCACCAAGTTCATGGTCTACAGGGCTGTAGTGATACCCACCCTCCTGTATGACTCAGAAACATGGATCATGTACAGTAGACACCTCAAGTCGCTGGAGAAATACCACCAATGATGTCTCCGCAAGATCCTACAAATCCCCTGGGAGAAGAGACGCACCAAAATTAGCGTTCTTGACCAGGCCAACATCCCCAGCATCAAAGCACTGACCACACTTGATCAGCTCAGCTGGGCAGGCCACATCATTCGCATGCCAGACACGAGACTCCCAAAGCAAGTACTCTATTCTGAACTCCTTCACGGTAAACAAGCCAAAGGTGGGCAGGAGAAAGGTTACAAGGACACCCTCAAAGCCTCTCTGATAAATTGCAACATCACCACTGACACCTAGGAGACCTTGGCCAAAGACTGCCCTAAGTGGAGGAAGTGCATCGGGGAGGGTGCTGAGCACCTCGAGTCTCGTCACTGAGAGCATGCAGAAATCAAGCGCAGGCAGCAGAAAGAGCGCGCGGCAAACCAGTCCCACCCATCCCTTCCCTCAATGACTATCTGCCCCATCTGTGACTGAGACTGTGACTCTCATATTGGACTATACAGCCACCTAAGAACTCATGTTAACAGAGGAAGCAAGTCTTCCTCGATTCCGAGGGACTGCCTATGACGATGATGATCTATTCTATCAGTTACATCCTCAAAAAACTCCAGTAGGTTTGTCAAACATGATTTTCCTTTCATAAATTCATGTTGACTTTGTTTAATCCCGTTGATATTATCTAAGTGTGCCGTTATCACATCCTTTATAATAAACTCCAGCATTTTCCCTACTACTGATGTGAGGCTAACCGGTCTGTAGTTCCCCGTTTTCTCCCTCCCTCCCTTTTTTAAATTGTGGGGTTACATTTGCCACCCTTCAATCTGCAGGAACTGTTCCATAATCTATAGAATTTTGGAAGATGACAATCAATGCATCTACTATTTCCATGGCTACCTCTCTTTAGTACTCTGGGATGCAGATCATCAGGCCCTGGGGTTTTATCTGCCTTCAGTCCCATTAGTTTCTCCTGCACTATTTTCTTACTAATAATCATTTCCTTTAATTCCTCTTGCTCACTAGACCCTTGGTTCCCTAGCATTTCTGGGACGTTATTTGTGTTCTTTTCCATGAAGACAGAACCAAAGTATTCATTTCCTTGTTCCCCATTACAAATGCTCCTGTTTCTGTCTGTAAAGGACCTACATTTGTCTTCACTAATCTTTTTCTTTTTACGTACTTGTAGAAACTTTTGCAGTAGGTTTTTATGTTCTGTAAGAGAAATTTGGCATTTGGGGTACCAGCAGGACAAGGGTTACAGTGCTGGTTCCTGCACCGACCCACAAGGACCAAGGTTCCAGAAGTTATCAATTCAATAATATTCCGACAGGATACGATGTGAGAACCTAAACAGACATTGATAAGACCTTGCGAAGAGGCTCGAGGCAGACTCACGGGCATCAAGGAGAATCTACAAATTTTGTCCTAATGAAGTAATTCTAGTCATGGCCTAAGGTGGTCACGAGGGTCTTGGCCTGTCAATCCAAAGTAGCACTAATAAGGTAGTCCAATTAGAGAAGTAGCACTGATGAGGTAGTCCAATTAGAGATCGAGGGAGGTCTTACCAGGGAACGGAGGGGTTTTTTGAAATGTATAAAAGTTGTATGATTGTGCTGTTCGGGGAGCATCTCCACTCACAGGCGGCTGTGATGAGAGGTGTTCCCGGACGTTCGTAATAAAAGATCGTTATACCTTGCCATTCGTCTCTGTCTGCTAACTCCGAGGGCTGTTACGCGCGTTGGGGTGAGCGTCGACCCTCTATATCAGGGGGCCCGCTCGTAGGAGGAGAAGCCTTCCCATTTTCCCCTTACATGTTCCTTGCAAGTTTACTCTCATACTCTCTTTTTCCCTTCTGAATAAATCTCTTGGTCCTCTTTTGCTGAATTTTAAACTACTCCCAATCCTCAGGCTTGCTACTTTTTCTGGCAACTTTGTATAACTTCTCTTTGGATCTAATACTATCCTTAATTTCTTTTGTTAGCCATGGTTGGGCCACTTTTCCTTTTGTATTTTTACACCAGAAAGGAATGTATAACTGTTGCAATTCATGCCTTCATTCCTTAAATATTAGCCATTGCATTTCCACCTTCAGGCTTTTTAATGAATCTTTCCAATCTATCATAGCCAATTCATTCCTCATACCTTCGTAGTTTCCTTTGTTTAGATTTAGGACCCTAGTTTTGGATTGGACTACTTCACTTTCCATCTTAATAAAGAATTCAATCATGTTATGGTCACTCTTCCCTAAAGGACCCCGCACAACAAGATTGTTAATTAACCCCTTCACTTAATGGTCTAATTGCAAATGGAAAGGAAATATAATCCCATGTCACTTCACATAACCTCAGCTTGTTCAATTATTAAACTCCCTCATAGGTCACAGCTCAAATAGAAGGGATTGGGGTTACAGAACTATTAAATGCAAGCCAAATCCCCAGTGTTAACCCTGAATGGAGAAGCTAGTGTTTTTGTTTTGTGAATTTTGTGCCAGATGTTTTATGTTCCTATTAGTGGATCACCCCCAGGGGTTGCTCACTGATGGGGGTCTGGATCACAGCTTTGATATTTAACTCCCTCCCTAACAGCACTGTGGGAGCACCTTCACCACACATTCTGCAGCGGCTCAAGAAGGTGGCTCACTACCACCTTCTTGAGGGAACCTAGGGATGGGTACTAAGTGCTGGTCTTGCCAGCGAAGTCCACATCATAGCAACATCAGGAGGCCATTCAGCCCCTCAAGCCTGTGCCATCTTTCAATTAGATGATGACTGATCTGCACCTCATCTCCATTTTACCCGCCTTTGCTCCATATCCCTTGCCTAATAAAAAACCTATTGATCTCGGTCTTGGAAAGCGCTGCAGTACAGCGAGACCTGGGGGTCCTGGTGCATGAAACACAAAAGGTTAGTATGCAGGTACAGCAAGTGATCAGGAAGGCCAATGGAATCTCGGCCTTTATTGCAAAGGGGATGGAGTATAAAAGCAGGGAAGTCTTGCTACAGTTATACAGGGTATTGGTGAAGGCACATCTAGAATACAGCGTACAGTGTTGGTTTCCATATTTAAGAAAGTATATATTTGCTTTGGAGGAAGTTCAAAGAAGGTTCACTAGGTTGCTTCCGGAGATGAGGAAGTTAACATGAGGAACGGCCTCATTGGTTGGGCCTCTGCTCATTGGAGTTCAGAAGAATGAGAGGTGATCTTATCGAAACTTAAGATTATGAGGGGGCTTGCCAAGGTGGATGCAGAGAGGATATTTCCACTGATAGGGGAGACTAGAACTAGGGGACATAATCTTAGAATAAGGGGCTGCCCATTTAAAACTAAGATGAGGAGGAATTTCTTCTCTGAGGGTTCTGAGAAATCTGTGGAATTCACAGCCTCAGAGAGCTGTGGAGGCTGGGCCATTGAATAAATTTAAGACAGAGATAGACAGTTTCTTAACCGATAAGGGAATATGGGGTGCGGTCAGGGAAGTAGACCTGGGTCCATGATCGGATCAGCCATGATCGTATTAAATGGCGGAGCAGGCTTGAGGGGCCAGATAGCCTACTCCTACTCTTATTTCTTATGTCTTATATTCTATCAGGGAGCAATATATTGCAGCATTATGCTATAGCGAACAGAGCTGGTTTCCGTGTAGTGTACTAGAGAGTAGCAAATTCCAATTATGTGCTAGAGGGAGCAACAACCTCCAGCACACTGTAACATGAACAGTAAATTCCCACCAAGGATACGAGTAAATACAGTGTGACCTTGTGATTCCCAGCTTGGTGATGTGATGGGTTGAGCTTCCTATCATGAATGTAAGGTTTGTCCTCACCGGATGAGAATAGCAGTCACCTGAGCCACTGAGCCTGCAGTATTAAGTTTAAATAACTTTAGCATAAACCACAAGACTACTTGGTTTGTCTAATTACTGCTGTTGTTGAGAATTGCAGTGCAAATGATTTTAAACTTTCCAGATTTCTGTCTAGACAGATCCAATGCTCACGCCTGAGACACTCTGACGTTGCAGTGGCAAAATGCATTTAGCAGTGTGGTGATGAGTGAGAGAGCTCAAAAAGATATTGGGTTGCATCCCTGCTTTGTACTGAATTAGCCAATGATCAGTCAATACAATAGTCTCATGACCTACAAGCCCAATGGGGGAAAATCAGTCAAGATTCCTGTTCCCAATTAATGACCCCGAGAAATTGCTCATGTGGATGCTAGGTGAGGACCGGATGGGGTTCTGCTGATGTGCCCCCCATCCTCACCCCTTCACCTTAGTTAATTATTTGCTGACATCATTATTTTGAGCCAGAGTGTTAGAGTGGGGGTTATCATGGTAGCTCCGTTAGTTTGACTTATTCATGCACATGAGGTTTTAACATTTTTTGCCCACAAAGTTGCTGGAAGTGCACATTGATAATGGCACAGCGAGAGCAGTAGGACCTTGGTGAACAATGGGACAAACTATATCTCCTTAACCAATGAGAGTAAAGGTTTGAGAAATAAACAGGAAGTAATAATAATTTTTATTTATATCGCGCCTTTAACGTAGTAAACATCCCAAGGCGCTTCACAACGGTGTTATAAGACAAAACAGATAAATTGACATGGAGCCACAAAGGATTAAATTAAGGCAGATGACCAAAAGCTTGTTTAAAGAGGTAGGTTTTAAGAAGTGTCTTAAAGGAGGAAAGAGAGGCGGAGTGGATTAGGGAGGAGTTCCAGAGCTTAGGGCCCAAACAGCTGAAGGCACGGCCACCGATGGTTGAGCAGTTATAATGAGAGATGTTCAAGAGGCCAGAATTTGAGGAACGCAGACATCTTGCGGGGTTGTGAGATTGAAAAAGATTACAGAGATAGGGAGGGTCAAGGCCATGGAATGATTTGTAATTGAGGATGAGAATTTTGAAATCAAGGCATTGTTTAACTGGGAGCCAATATAGGTCAGAAAGCACAGGGGTGATGGGTGATCGTCACTTGGTGCGAGTTAGGACACGGGTTGCTGAGTTTTGGATGACCTCAAGTTTACTTGGTGTAGAATATGGGAGGCCGACCAGGAGTGATTTGGAGTAGTCAAGTCTAGAGATGACAAAAGCATGAATGAGAGTTTCAGCAACAGAAGAGCTGAGGCAGGGATGGAGGCGGGCAATGTTACGGAGGTGGAAAAAAGGCAGTTTTAGTAATGCCGCGGATATGTGGCTGGAAACTCATTTCAGGGTCAAATATGACACCTAAGTTGCAAACAGTCTTATTCACCCTCGATTTGATGCTAGGGCGAGAGATGGAGTCAATGGTTAGGGAACACAGTTTGTGGCGGTGACCAACGATAATGGCTTCAGTCTTCCCAATATTTAATTGGAGAAAATTTCTGCTCATCCAGTACTGGATGTCGGACAAGCAATCTGACAATTTAGACACCAAGCAGGGGTCGAGAGAAGTGGTGGAGAGGTAGAGCTGGGTGTCGTCAGCATACATGTGGAAACTGACTTTGCGTTTTCTGATGATATCTCCACAGGGCAGCATATAGATGAGAAATATGAGGGGGGCAAGGACAGATCCTTGGCGGACACCAGAGGTAACCATGTGAGAGTGGGAAGAGAAGCCATTGCAGGAGATGTTCTGGCTACAATTAGATACTTAAGAATGGAACCAGGCAAAGGCAGTCCCACCTAGCTGGACATTGTTGGAGAGGTGTTGGAGGAGAATAGAGTGGTTAACTGTGTCAAAGGCTGCAGACAGGTCCAGAAGGACGAGGAGGGATAGCTTACCTTTGTCACACTCTCAAAGGATGTCATTTGTGACTGATGAGAGCCGTTTCGGTACTCATCAAAGTCACAAATTACATCCTTTTGTGAGAAGTACTAAGAAAGAGGGTGAATTAGAGTGGATGCATTCAATGTCAAATCGGGTGCAGAAAGAGAAATAAAGAGAGCGGAAGAAAGAATGGATTAAGAGAGAGGTCAAAGAGACAGAAAGTAAAAAAACACATGTAAAATTTTAAATCTGACCATTTTTGAATTTCCTGTAACACTTCACAACCTGCAGGAATGAGATTCCGAGCACATAATTGTTTATTTTCTGGGCAAGAAAGGTTGATTGGTAGTCATTAACAATGATCCCGTTGTTTAAAAGGATACTCACGCTATTAATTACATAGAAACATAGAAACATAGAAAATAGGTGCAGCAGTAGGCCATTCGGCCCTTCGTGCCTGCACCACGATTCAATGAGATCATGGCTGATCATTCCCTCAGTACCCCTTTCCTGCTTTCTCTCCATACCCCTTGATCCCTTTAGCCATAAGGGCCATATCTAACTCCCTCTTGAATATATCCAATTAACTGGCATCAACAACTCTCTGCGGCAGGGAATTCCACAGGTTAACAACTCTCTGAGTGAAGAAGTTTCTCCTCATCTCAGTCCTAAATGGCCTACCCCTTATCCTAAGACTGTGTCCCCTGGTTCTGGACTTCCCCAACATCGGGAACATTCTTCCCACATCTAACCTGTCCAGTCCCGTCAGAAACTTGTATGTTTCTATGAGATCCCCTCTCAACCTTCTAAACTCCAGTGTATAAAGGCCCAGTTGATCCAGTCTCTCCTCATATGTCAGTCCAGCCATCCCTGGAATCAGTCTGGTGAACCTTCGCTGCATTCCCTCAATAGCAAGAACGTCCTTCCTCAGATTAAGAGACCAAAACTGAACACCGTATTCCAGGTGGGGCCTCACTAAGGCCCTGTACAACTGCAGAAAGACTTCCCTGCTCCTATACTCAAATCCCCTAGCTATGAAGGCCAACATACCATTTGCTGCCTTCACCGCCTGCTGTACCTGCATGCCAACGTTCAATGACTGATGAACCATGACACCAGGTCTCGTTGCACCTCCCCTTTTCCTAATCTGCTGCCATTCAGATAATATTCTGCCTTCGTGTTTTTGCCCCCAAAGTGGAAACCTCACATTTATCCACTTTATACTGCATCTGTCATGTATTTGCCCACTCGTCTAACCTGTTCAAGTCACCCTGCAGCCTCTTAGCGTCCTCCTCACTGCTCACACCACCACCCAGTTTAGTGTCATCTGCAAACATGGAGATATTACACTCAATTCCAACATCTAAACCACTAATGTATATTGTAAAGAGCTGGGGTTCCAGCACTGAGCCCTGCGTCACTCCACTAGTCACTGCCTGCCATTCTGAAAAGGACCCATTTATCCCGACTCTCTGCTTCCTGTCTGCCAACCAGTTCTCTATCCACGTCAGTACATTAACCCCGATACCATGTGCTTTGTTTTCAATCTCTTATGTGGGACCTTGTCCAAAGCCTTTTGAAAGTCCAAATACACCACATCCACTGGTTCTCCCTTGTCCACTCTATTAGTTACATCCTCAAAAAATTCCAGAAGATTTGTCAAGCATGATTTCCCTTTCATAAATCCAAGCTGACTTGGACCAATCCTGTCACTCCTTTCCAAATGCGCTGCTATTTAATCCTTAATGATTGATTCCAAAATTTTCCCCACTACTAATGTCAGGCTAACCAGTCTATAATTACACGTTTTCTCTCTCCCTCCTTTTTTAAAAAGTGGTGTTACATTAGCTACCCTCCAGTCCATAGGAACTGATCCAGAGCCGATAGACTGTTGGAAAATGATCACCAATGCATCCACTATTTCTATGGCCACTTCCTTAAATACTCTGGGATGCAGACTATCAGGCCCCCGGGATTTCTCGGCCTTCAATCCCATCAATTTCCCTAACACAATTTCCCGCCTAATAAGGATATCCTTCAGTTCCTCCTTCTCACTAGATCCTCGGTCCCCTAGTACATCGGAAGATTATTTGTGTCTTCCTTCATGAAGACAGAACCAAAGTATTTGTTCAATTGGTCTGCCATTTCTTTGTTCCCCATTATAAATTCACCCAAATCCGACTGCAAGGGACCTACGTTTGTCTTCACTAATCTTTTTCTCTTCACATATCTATAGAAGCTTTTGCAATCAGTTTTTATGTTCCCGGCAAGCTTCCTCTCGTACTCTATTTTCCCCCTCCTAATTAAACCCTTTGACCTCCTCTGCTGAATTTTAAATTTCTCCCAGTCCTCAGGTTTGCTGCTTTTTCTGGCTAATTTATATGCCTCTTCCTTGGATTTAACACTATCCTTAATTTCCCTTGTTAGCCACGGTTGAGCCACCTTCCCCAATTACAAGACTTAACTTTCTGTGGCGGCTTTAATGGATAATTAATATACAAATGCCGCAACTTTCTGGAAATCACTGAAAGGTTAAGCGCGAGATGCTGTTTTTGCGATGCTAATCGACCTGCAACTTGTGGTGATTTGCAACTCACGGGGTATCTCTTCTTCATTACACGTTGCTGGCTAATTTCCGCAATAATGACACCGTGCGTCGTTCACAATCCGTTTTTATTTCAGCAAGATCTGGCCACTTGTTTCAGACTTGGATCATAGCCACTTGGATGAAGGGCTGTGGAATTGCAATGCAGTGGGAGTCACCATCTTCAGCAGAGATGGGGAGAAAATTGGAAAGAAAAAAAACAAAGTACATACTTAAAGCCATGTACTCAATTTGGGCTTAAGTTAAACCCAGAAGAGAGATGCAAAAATCGAACCAACAGTTTGAATATTGGGTCCAATTTTGGGCATGCTGCTTTATTGTGGTTGTCAAGGCCATGGAGTGGTAACAGAACGGATTAAATAGGATGGTATCAGGGATGTGAAGCATGAAAAGGAGGAGAGACGAGAAAAGCTGCGGCATTTTTTATGAGAGTAAATAAGCATAAGAGAAGTTTTCACCGGGGAAATAATTTCTGCTGGTCAGTAAGTTGGTAACTAGAATGCATCAATTGATATCATCAAAAAATGAAGGAGCTGCAATTTTAATGCCGTTTGTTTTGTTAGTGAATCATGGTCCCACCGGGCTCCAGTGGAAACCATTTGTGATCGCAAATGGAGTGCAACGACATACATGGGACCTTGTTGGAATTTTATTCCGATCCTTAGCTGAGTGCCAGCCGCAGTCATCAATGTTCTCATTAAGCTGCGCGGCCAAGCAACGCTCTAGAGGTCCTGCGTAGGCCTCTTGCCGGGTTTTCAATGGAAAAACCGCGCATGCGCGGAGATTGGAATGGGCCACGCAGCCTGTTAAAGGGGCTGTGCACCTGAAAAAAATTACAGGGAACATTGCCGGTTACCCCATTTGAAAATAAACTTTCCTTAGTGGGGTCCATAGCAGCAGGAGTGCTCTGTGACCCTGAAGGCAAGTCTGGGCACCACAACAGAATTTGAGCCTCTGTTGCCCTGGTTTAATTCGGATGCCCACAACTGCTGTTTTTGAACTGCAGTTCATACAGAATGTAAACACACTGCTGCCTATCTGGCCTCAGGCTGGCTATTCAATGCATCCAAAAGATTAATTTTAACTTGTAGTTTATAAAATTCTTTGTCATGAAATGGTAATCTTTCACTTACCGATGAAGCACAAATCGAACGCTGTAGAAAGTCTTGCACGCAAGGTAGCTGAGATTTCAACTAAAGTAAAGAGTGCAATGATTTAATCCACTGTATGTCCAAAGTCTAAGCTACTTTCTGATTGTGTACTTTAACTCCTCATAGAAACATAGAAACATAGAAAATAGGTGCATGAGTAGGCCATTCGGCCCTTCGAGCCTGCACCGCCATTCAATGAGTTCATGGCTGAACATGCAACTTCAGTACCCCATTCCTGCTTTCTCGCCATACCCCTTGATCCCCCTAGTAGTAAGGACTACATCTAACTCCTTTTTGAATATATGATGACCAATTATATGCAATTTGATATTATCTTTCTGCTGGCATTGGTAATATATAAGTTCATATGGAGTGTGTCCTCTGAGTAACCATTGCCTTTCGAATTAACCCCTTGATTCTGAATTGTTGCGTTTTTGTGGGACGTACCAGTGCATGTGTTTGTTTCTCTCTATATTTCTGTCTGCTTGTCTCCGTATTAAATATTTTCCTGTTTTCTGTTTTCTTATTTGTCTTGCACTCCCATGACTCCTTTTCCTCTCTGCCCCTCTTTGTATGTCTCTGAGGCACTTAATGTAGAAAATTGGTACAGTCTGGGAAGCCTTGAAACCTTTGGCAAAAGTGATGCCAAGAAGAAGTAGAGTGAAAGTTGCGGTTTGTGTTAAAGATAGAGCTTGGGTGCGGGTTAGTGTAGGTATTGCATTAAAATAACGCTAAGATTTTAGAGCATGTGTTAAGGTCAGGGCAGGATTAATATTAGGCTATCAACCCTTTTTGGGTCAGGGTTTCATCGGCCTCCATGTTGGGATTAAAGTTTCGGCTTAAGATCATTATTAGGATAGTTTTGAGTGCTAATGGAAATAGAGCTGAATACAGAAATGCTGGAAATTATTTTTTGGGTGGTAGGTGAAGTTCAGGCCAGGATCCAGACATAGAACCGCAGATGGGTTCTATCTCAATTGCAGTGAGTGCTTGTATTCAGTGTTCAACCCAGCCACAGGAACTCAGTAGAAAGGAGGCCAGGCCAAAATATATCCTGGTATGGGGATTCCCTCCCTGCCACATATGACATTAGTTGGGCAGATGGAGGTTCTTCCCCAAGTAGGCCCCGACAAAACCCATGCCCACCCGGTTTTTTGGGATCACCATGACTTAGGTTGCACCTATACCCAATATTTCATCTGTTTTATGGGGAAAAACTGACGTAGACAAAAGTACAATTTTTGTAGTGGTGAATTTAGACATTTTTTCCAGAGGAAGTGAGTTCTGCTGGTACAAATTTTAGTTTCTTGGAGGGGTCTGGAGACAGATCGAACACCTGAGAAGTTTTGATTTATGACAATTTTTAGTGCAGTTTCCAGTAGTTTGAAAAAGCATTGTGATTCATCATTTGAAGATAATTTATTCACAAAAGTTTTATAGTCATTGCTATGTCCCAATTGGCTTCATTTTTACACCATTGGAAAGCAATGCTGATGACACCAAGTTAGGGGTCACAGTAAATAGGTAAATAGTGTAGCTGAGAACAAAAAGTTGCAATGGGATATTGATAGATTAAGTGAGTGGGCAACACTGTGGCAAATGGAGTTTAGTGTGGGTAAATGTTGTGAGGTCATCCACGTTGAATCTGAGAAAGATATATCAGTGTATTTTGTAAATGGTGAGCAGCTAGGAGCTGTGGAGCAGCAGAGATTTAGGGGTGCAAGTAGAGAAATCACTGGTTGTGTAGGGGATGGCATCAAACAGGAAATCAGATGCATGTAGCAAGGGTACTAATTATATGTGACTTCAATCTACATATTGAGTGGCCAAACCAAATTAGTAATAATAGAGGCAGATGAATTCCTAGAGTGTGTACGAGATGGTTTTTTAGACCAGTATGTTGAGGAGCCTACTAGGGAACAGGCTATCCTAGATTGGGTATTGTGTAATGAGAAGGGGTTAATTAACAGTCTTGTTGTGCGGGATCCTTTAGGGAAGAGTGACCATAACATGATTGAATTCTTTATTAAGATGGAAAGTGAAGTAGTCCAATCCAAAACTAGGGTCCTAAATCTAAAAAAAAGAAACTACGAAGGTATGAGGAATGAATTGGCTATGATAGATTGGGAAGATTCATTAAAAGGCATGACAGTGGATAGGCAATGGCTAATATTTAAGGAACGAATGCATGAATTGCAACATACATTCCTTTCTGGCGTAAAAACACAAAAGAAAAAGTGGCCCAACCATGGCTAACAAAAGAAATTTAGGATAGTATTAGATCCAAAGAGGAGTTATAGAAAGTTGCCAGAAAAAGTAGCAAGCCTGAGGATTGGGAACAATTTAGAATTCAGCAAAAAAGGGGAAAAATAGAGTAAACTTGCACGGAACATAAAAACCGATTGCCAAAGTTTCTACAAATACGTAAAAAGAAAAAGATTAGTAAAGACAAATGTAGGTCCTTTACAGGCAGAAACAGGGGCCTTTGTAATGGGGAACAAGGAAATGGCAGAACAATTAAATAAATACTTTGGTTCTGTCTTCACGGAAGAGGACACAAATAACGTCCCAGAAATGCTAGTGAACCAAGGGTCTAGTGAGCAAGAGGAATTAAAGGAAATGATTATTAGTAAGAAAATAGTGCTGGAGAAACTAATGGGACTGAAAGCAGATAAATCCCCAGGACCTGATGATCTGCATCCCAGAGTACTAAAAAGAGGTAGCCATGGAAATAGTAGATGCATTGGGTGTCATCTTCCAAACTTCTGTAGATTATGAAACAGTTCCTGCAGATTGGAGGGTGGCAAATGTAACCCCACAATTTAAAGGAGAGAGAGAGAAAATGGGGAATGGCAGACCGCTTAGCCTGACATCAGTAGTAAGAAAAATGCTGGATTCTATTATAATGGATGTAATAACGGCACACTTAGATAATATCAACGGGATTAAACAAAGTCAACGTGGATTTATGAAAGGAAAATCATGTTTGACAAACCTACTGGAGTTTTTTGAGGATGTAACTGACAGAATGTAGTGGCTGTAATGTATTTGGATTTTCAGAAGGCCTTTGATAAAGTCCCACATAGGAGGGTAGTGTGCAAAATTAAAGCACATAGGATTGGGGGAAATGCATTGGCATGGATTTAAAATTGGTTAGCTGACAGGAAACAGAGAGTAGGAATAAACGGGTCTTTTTCGGGGTGGCGGGCAGTGACAAGTAGGGTACCACAGGGATCAGTGTTTGGGCCCCAGCTATTTACAATATATATAAATGAGTTGGATGAGGGAACCAAATGTAATATTTCCAAGTTTGCTGATGACACAAAGCTAGGTGGAATTATGAGTTGTGAGGAGGATGCAAAGATGCTGCAAGGCGATTTAGATAGGTTGAGTGAGTGGGCAAACACATGGCAGATGCAGTATAATGTGGATAAATGTGAAGTTATCCACTGTGGTAGAAAAAACATAAGGACAAAGTATTATCTAAATGGTGATGGCTTGGGAAGTGTCGATGTACAGAGGGGCCTGGGTGTCCTTGTACACCAGTCATTGAAAGCAAATATGCAGATGCAGCAAGCAGTTAGGAAGCCAAATGGTATGTTGGCCTTCATTGCAAGAGGATTTGAGTACAGGAGCAAGGATGTCTTACTACAGTTATACAGGGCCTTGGTGAGACCGCACCTGGAGTATTGTGTGCAGTTTTGGTCTCCTTACCTAAAAAAGGATATACTTGCCATAGAGGGAATGCAGCGAATGTTCACCATACTGATTCCTGGGATGGCAGGACTGTCATATGAGGAGAGATTGGGTTGACTAGGCCTGTATTGACTGGAGTTTAGAAGAATGAAACGTATACAATTTTGATTGGGTTGGATAGACTGGATGAGGAGAGGATGTTTCCTCTGGCTGGGAAGTCTAGAACAAGGGGTCACAGTCTCAGGATACTGGGTAGGAAATTTAGGACTGAGGTGAGGAGAAATTTTTTCACTCAGAGGGTGATGAACCTGTGGAATTCTCTACCACAGAAGGCTGTGGAGGCCAAGTCACTGAATATATTTTAGAGGGAGATAGCTAGATTTCTAGAAACAAAAGGCATCAAGAGGTATGGAGAAAAAGCGGGAATATGGTGTTGAGATAGAGGATCAGCCATGATCATATTGAATGGCGGTTCAGACTAGAGGAGCCAAATGGCTTATGACTGCTCCTATTATCTGTGTTTCTAGAGGCTTGGTTTCAAGATGGCTCCTGGGCTGACAGCTCCAGAGGGAGTTCCTTTACTGTGCAAATCTACCCTTGGCTATCCATAGCCATCCTTTGCCCTTTCTCCCGCAATCTCCTCTCTTCCACTCTTTACGTTCTCCTGGTTGTCATAGTGGGTGCATTTTAGCCCTAACTGCAAGTTCAAGCTGGAAGTTTAAAGTTACCCGGGCCCAATGTCCATCTCCCGACCATGCCTGCTCTTTGTTGTTATCAGTGAGCACTGGATCTTTGCTCAAATTTGGCTTCCTTATTCCTGTAATTCTCTGCCATTAAGCCCAGGCTCCTCCAATGGACTTCACTGTAAGACTCTGCTGCTGTGACTGATCTTCTAATGTTGCATAAGTTTGGGTCCTGGCCAGAAATTCAATCTCCTGGGCTGAAGTCCATTTCTTCAACGCTTCTGGATCTTATAGTGACATCGAACTTTGTCAGCATTTTTCTGCCCCGCGACTGACTCTGAACACCTCCTGGCTCTGCATTTCCACGGAAACACCTCCAGCAGTACGCCTTCTGATACTCTACCCATCAAATAGTTTCTGGACTCACTCACCCTCTACACCTGTCTCTGAACCTGGACATCAGTTTGTGGGTGCTCCACGCTATCTACGTCAAATTTATCCCACTATAGAATCTCTGGCTTTAACTTTGGTCTCCCTCCAATTGTTTCCACTCTATTCCTCATTTATTACCGGGTCACATCTATCCTAAAATTATGTAATCACACCTATGTAACTTGAGTTTTCCTGTGTTCATTTGCGTGCGTGTATTGGCTGCTGTTCTGGGCCTAAGCCCACAACGTCTATTTCCTCTTTTTCCTTCTTTCCTCTTTAGCCCTCCTAGACTCAGCTCTCCTGTCACCTTGCCTCCTATCATTTCTCCCCTCAGCACAGATGGAGGCCATTTGGCCCATCGAGGTGCCTGAACCATTGCTTTGAATTCACTGCTCTCGCCACTCGTCTTCCACACCATGTGGAGGGAGGTAGCGCAGCATGTCTCGGGCAGCACTTTGATCCCCAGAATCCGCACACAGTGCAGGAAGAAATTTAACAACCTCACTTGGGTGGTCAGGGTGAGTGAGTACTTCAGCAAATGCTACATGTTGGGGGGGTGACTCATCAGGGGAGGGCAGCAGCAGCCGAGTCCATGGCACCACGGGTGGCGCTGCTGCACAGGAGGGCAGGAAAAAAAGTGGGAGAACTATAATGATAGGGGATTTTATTGTAAGGGGAATAGATAGAAGTTTCTGCGGCTGCAATCGAGACTCCGGGATGGTATGTTGCCTCCCTGGTGCAAGGGTCAAGGATGCCTCGGAGCGGCTTCAGGACATTTTGGAGGGGGAGGGTGAACAGCCAGTTGTTGTGGTGCATATAGGTACCAACGATATAGGTAAAAAATGGTATGAGGTATTACAAGCTGAATTTAGGGAGCGAGGAGTTAAATTAAAAAGCAGGACCTCAAAGGTAGTAATCTCAGGATTGCTACCAGTGCCACGTGCTAGTCAGAGTAGGAATTGCAGGATAGCTAAGATGAAGACGTGGCTTGAAGAGTGATGCAGAAGGGAGGGATTCAAATTCCTAGGACATTGGAACCAGTTCTGGGGGAGGTGGGACCAGTACAAACCAGACGGTCTGCACCTGGATAGGACCGGAACCAATTAACTAGGGGGACTGTTTGCTAGTGCTATTGGGGAAGGGTTAATCGAATATGGCAGGGGGATGGGAACCTATGCAGGGAGACAGAGGGAAGTAGAATGGGGGCAGAAGCAAAAGCTAGAAAGAAGAAAAGTAAAGGTGGAGGGCAGAGAAACCCAAGGCAAAAATCAAAAAGGGCCACATTACAGCAAAATTTTAAACGGGCAAAGTGTGTTAAAAAGACAAGCTTGAAGGCTCTGTGCCTCAATGTGAGGAGTATTCGTAATAAGGTGGACGAATAAACTGCGCAGGCAGCTATTAACGAATATGATATAATTGGGATTACGAAGACATGGCTCCAGGGTGACCAAGGCTGGGAACTCAACATCCAGGTGTATTCAACATTCAGGAAGGATAGGCAGAAAGGAAAAGTAGGTGGGGTGACGTTGCTGGTTAAAGAGGAAATTAACGCAATAGTAAGGAAGGACATTAGCTTGGATGATGTGGAATCTGTATGGGTAGAGCTGCGGAATACAAAAGGGCAGAAAATACTTGTGGGATTTGTGTACAGACCACCAAACAGTAGTAGTGAGGTTGGGGACAGCATCAAACAAGAAAGTAGGGATGCGTGCAATAAAGGTACAGCAGTTATTATGGCCGACTTTAATCTACATATAGATTGGCTAACCAAACTGCTGGCAATACAGTGGAGGAGGATTTCCTGGATTGTATTAGGGATGATTTTCAAGACCAATATGTCAAGGAAACAACTAGAGGACTAGCCATCCTAGACTAGGTGATGTGTAATGAGAAAGGACTAATTAGCAATCTTGGGGAAGAGTGACCATAATATGGTAGAATTCTTTATTAAGATGGAGAGTGACACAGTTAATTTAGAGACTAGGGTCTTGAACTTAAGGAAAGGTAACTTCGATGGTATGAGACGTGAATTGGCGAGAATAAATTGGTGAATAATACTTAAAGGGTTGACGGTGGATAGGCAATGGCAAACATTTAAAGATCACATGGATGAACTTCAACAATTGTACATCCCTGTTTGGAGTAAAAATAAAATGGGGAAGGTGGCTCAACCGTAGCTAACAAGGGAAATTAGGGATAATGTTAAATCCAAGGAAGAGGCATATAAATTTAGCCAGAAGAAGCAACAAATCTGAGGACTGGGAGAAATTTAGCATTCAGCAGAGGAGGACTAAGGGTTTAATTAGGAGGGGAAACATAGAGTATGAGAGGAAGCCTGCTAGGAACATAAAAACTGACTGCAAAAGCTTCTATACATATGTGACGAGAAAAAGATTAGTGAAGACAAACGTAGGTCCCTTGCAGTCAGAATCAGGTGAATTTATAATGTAGAACAAAGAAATGGCAGACCAGTTGAACAAATACTTTGGTTCTGTCTTCACGAAGGAAGACACAAATAACCTTCCGGAAATACTAGGGGACCAAGGGTCTAGTCAGAAGGAGGAACTGAAGGAAATCCTTATTAGTCAGGAAATTGTGTTCGGGAAATTGATAGGATTGAAGGCCAATAAATCCCCAGGGCCTGATAGTCTGCAATCCAGAGTACTTAAGGAAGTGGCCCTAGAAATAGTGGATGCATTGGTGGTCATTTTCCAACAGTCTATCGACTCTGGATCAGTTCCTATGGACTGGAGGCTAGCTAATGTAACACCACTTTAAGAAAGGAGCGAGAGAGAAAATGAGGAATTATAGACCGGTTAGCCTGACATCAGTAGTGGGTAAAATGTTGGAATCAATTGTTAAAGATGAAATAGCAGTGCATTTGGAAAGTAGTGACAGAATCGGTCCAAGTCAGCATGGATTTATGAAAGGGAAATCATGCTTGACAAATCTTCTAGAATTTTTTGAGGATGTAACGAGCAGAGTGGACAAGGAAGAACCAGTGGATGTGGTGTATTTGGACTTTCAAAAGGCTTTTGACAAGGTCCCACACAAGAGATTGATGTGCAAAATCAAAGTACATGGTATTGGGGGTAATGTACTGACGTGGATAGAGAACTGGTTGGCAGACAGGAAGCAGAGAGTTGGGATAAACGGTCCTTTTCAGAATGGCAGGCAGTGACTAGTGGAGTGTAGCAAGGCTCAGTGCTGGGACCCCAACTATTTACAATATACATCAATGATTTAGCTGAAGGAATTGAGTGTAATATTTTCCATGTTTGCAGATGACACTAAGCTGGATGGCGGTGTGAGCTGTGAGGAGGATGCTTAGAGGCTGCAGCGTGCCTTGGACATGTTAGGTGAGTGGGCAAACGCATGGCAGATGCAGTATCGTGTAGATAAATGTGATGTAATCCACTTTGGTGGCAAAAACACAAAGGCAGAATATTATCTGAATGGCGGCAGATTAAGAAAAGGGGAGGTGCAGTGAGATCTGAGTGTCATGGTACATCAGTCATTGAAAGTTGGCATGCAGGTACAGCAGGCGGTGAAGAAGGCAAATGGCATGTTGGCCTTCATAGCTAGGGGATTTGAGGATAGGAGCAGGGAGGTCTTACTGCAGTTGTACAGGGCCTTGGTGCAGCCTCACCTGGAATATTGTGTTCAGTTTTGGTTTCCTAATCTGAGGAAGGACATTCTTGCTATTGAGGGAGTGCAGCGAAGGTTCACCAGACTGATTCCAGGGATGGCAGGACTGACATATGAGGAGAGACTGGATCGACTGAGCCTGTATTCACTGGAGTTTAGAAGGATGAGAGGGGATCTCATAGAAACATATAAAATTCTGACGCGACTGGACAGGTTAGATGCAGGAAGAATGTTCCCGATGTTGGGGAATTCCAAAACCAGGGGACACAGTCTAAGGATAATGGGTAAGCCATTTAGGACCGAGATGAGGAGAAATTTCTTCACTCAGAGAGTTGTTAACCTGTGGAATTCTCTACCGCAAAGAGTTGTTGATGTCAGTTCATTGGATATATTCAAGAGTGAGTTAGATATGGCCCTTACGGCTAAAGGGATCAAGGGGTATGGAGAGAAAGCAGGAAAGGGGTAATGAGGTGAATAATCAGCCATGATCTTATTGAATGGTGGTGCAGGCTCGAAGTGCCGAATGGCCTACTCCTGCACCTATTTTCTATGTTTCTATACCACCATCTAAACCACAAAGTTCACACAAAGCCCAAAGCACCTCTACCTATGAACACTCACACCCGCATTTCACATCCTGCACACAATGAGAGCTATATAACTATGGCAGGCACATTACCCATACACATTGTTCCACACTCACTCACACTTTTCTGTAATTCAGCTTGGTGGCATCCAATCTCAGACTGCTCTCATGCAGCCTCAGCTTGATGCCACGCAAGCTCTGACTGCTGCCTTTGTGGCAGGGTCTAGCACGGTCACTTTTACGGTGTCGTAGCAGGCCAACAAACTGTGTTCAAACAGATTTCTAGGGATACTGTGGTGTTGCCCCAGGGGAGTGGCAGTGGGTCAGTGGAGCAGGAACCTGCTGTCCACTCTCAGGATGACAACATTCCTGCTCCCACCATTGCCATTTCACCATTGCTCTTGTCGCTGGCTGTCATCCAGCCCACCCAGACTGCTGCCGCATATGCTGAGGTAGTGCAGTCTACAGCTGGGCCTTCCAGGTGCAGAGCTGGTCGAGGGCATCCTGCAAAGCAGTCTGAAGTCTCCCGCATGGACACTCAGCAGCCTTCCACCAGCCCTGCTGCAGTCACTGGGCCAACACTTGGTAGGAGTACTAGAGTAGGCAAAGGCACAGTGACAACAGGCACTAAGGGATTGCATAAGAGTCAATAGTTAATATTTTATGTGTAAATATGTGCTCACTGATTTTTGATAAATGTATTCATTCAGTTTGGATTCTTTTGTGGTGTGTCACATTTCAACTTTGCGCTGTGATATGGCCTGCGACAGGGATGGAATGATGGGGATATGGAGAGCAACGGGGATCTGGGGTTTAATTCATACGAACTGCAGTCTAATGAGATGGTCACACACCAACCTTCCCGAAGGCCGATTGAGTGGCTGCCTCCTCCCTCACTCCTGTTCCTCCTTGTACTCCTCATCCTCCACCTTGTCCTTCTCGTCGTCCTCCTCATCCTTCTTCCTCTCCTCCTCCTGAGGTGGTCCCACAATCCCCGGTGGCAAGGGTTGTGCCCTCTTGATGGCCGAGCTGTGGAGCATGCAACAGGCCAACATAAAATGGGACTCCCACTCAGCCAAGTACTGGAGGTCTCCTCCCGCAGGCTAATGGTCTGCTCAATGATGTTCCTGGTGGCAGCATGGCTCTCATTATATGAGTGCTGGACAGGAATGTTGGGCTTGCGGAGGGTTGCCATGAGCCAGGTGAAGAGCAAATAGCCCTTGTCTCTGACCAACCAGCCGCGAGCTTGACGTGGTGGCTGGAAGAGTGCTGGCACACTGGTCTGGTGCAGGATGAAGGCATCGTGGCTGCTGCCAGGGTGGCAAGCATTGATCGGGAGGATTCGCTGAGCGTGGTCACACTCCAACTGCACATTAAGTCAGTGGTAGCCTCTGTGGTTACAGAAGATCTCAGGATTGTGATGCAGTGCCCGCAATGCCTTTTAGGTGCAGTCAATGGCGCCCTGCTTCATGGGGAATCACGCTATCCGGGCATTGTCACATGCACGCTCGTCCTGCTTCTCTCTGGTGATCAAGATGTAGTCCTTTCTACTGTAGAGTGAATCTCTGCTCACGAATGCGGCGATGGTCGACGAACTGTGAGAAGATAGCTGTGTCTCCTGTTACAGACTGGAAGGATCCGCTTGTGCAGAAATTGAGGGCCACAGTGACCTTAACTGCCGTGGTAGCCCTGGTCTGAGTCTGGAGGTTTCGTTGTATGAGGTGGCAGAGATCGGTGACCATCTCCTTGGTGAAACGAAGCCTTCTAATACACCGCTCTTTCGCTTAATTTAAAGAAGGAGAAGTGCTCTCGGAATACCCTCAGAGATTAAGGCCTGCTGTTGAGAGCTCTGCTGGCCGTTCTCATCCCTCTGTGCACATGTTCCCATCTTTCTCGCTGCCTACGCACCCTCCCTCGTAGTGCCTGGAAGGCGAGGTCGACTGCCAGTAGAACCCCTATTAATGTTACCAAGTGTAGCAGTTTGCATCTTTGAAGAATAAATGTAGCTACTTTTTAGGTGCCACAACACCTCTGATACAAACGAACCTTGAAATTACTGAATTAAACTGACACAAAACCAGCGAAACAATACTAATTTGACAGCTGCAAATCATTACTGATGATCCCTTGAAATAACGTCCATGGAGCTGGCTTCCTGATGCTTCACGCCAGCTCCCCCTGTCAATGTTTACTCCAAACACAAGATAGGTGGCGACTGTCTGTAAACTTTACCAGGGGGTGCACCTGGTAGTGACCCAAGGGTCACCTGCACACCCCAGGCAAGCAGGTATAAAAGGCAGTCTACCATGCTGCTTCCTCACTCTGGAGTTTCAATAAAGAGACCAAGGTCACAACAGTTTGAGCCTACAGTATACAGTCTTGTGGCGTTATTCGGAACATAACAATTGGTGACGAGGGACAGATCACGAACTTTCATGCGATTATAGCTGCCATTGATATCCTTGAGATTTGTTGAGGGTGATGATTGGGAAGCCTTCGTTGAGTGTCTTGACCAGTACTTCGTGGCCAACGAGCTGGATACGGAGGATACCGCAGTCAAGCGCAGGGCGATTCTCCTCACCATTTGTGGGTCCACGATATATGGCCTCGTCAAAAATCTGCTTGCACCGATGAAACCAATGGACAAGACATATGCAGAGTTGTGCATGCTGGTTCAGGAACACCCCAAGCCAAAGAGAGCATCTTAATGGCCAGGTGTCACTTTTACACACAACATCTCTCCGAGGGCCAGAACGTGGCGAGCTATGTCGCTGACCTAAGACGCCTTGCAGGACCGTGCAAGTTTGCTGGATTTTTGGGGGAAATGTTGCGGGACTTGTTATGCTTGGAATCGGTCACAAGGTCATTCTTCGCAAACTGCTGTCTGCCGAATCCCTAGATCTGAGCAAGGCCATCACGATAGCCCAGGCTTTCATGTCCATGAACGATAACACTAAACAGATATCTTTGCAGCATCGAAGTTCACCGGCAAGTACTGTGCATAAAATAACGTCTTCAGCAGGCAGAATTGTACATGGCAGGGCCTACATGCCTGCAGAGGCCAGACCTAGGATGACTCAGAGTCCGCTGTGGGGCATGAATGCGAATCCATTAACACCATGTTGGCGCTGTGGGGGTAATCATTGGGCCCATCAATGTCGATTCAAGCACTACGTGTGCAAGGGCTGTGGAACAATGGGGCACCTCCAACGAATGTGCAAACATACTGCGACTCACCACGTGGCAGAGTCGACAGAAGATGACCGATCCGGCGCGGATCACGCTGAACGAGTAAGAGAGGCGACTCAACCCGAGGCTGGAGGAAGTATATGGGGTACATACCTTCACCACCAAAAGCCCTCCGATAATGTTGAAAGTCAAATTAAGCGGCATTCCAGTTTCCATGGAATTGGACACGGGGGCGAGTCAGTCAATTATGAACCAGAGGCTTTTGAGAAACTGTGGGGCAACAAGGCACAAAGGCCAAAACTAGGCCCGATTCACACAAAGCTGCGTACTTACACCAAAGAGCTCATACCAGTCATTGGCAGTGCGACAGTGAAGGTATCGTATGATGGAACTGTGCATGATTTATCACTATGGATTGTACCAGGCAATGGCCCAACGCTGTTCGGCAGAAGCTGGCTAGGAAAGATCCGATGGAACTGGGACGACATCAAAGCACTGTCTTCGGAGGATGATGCCTCGTGCGCCCAAGTGTTAAACAAATTCCCGTCATTTGAGCCAGGCATCGGCAACTTCACAGGCACCAAAGTGCAGATCCATCTAATCCCTGATGCAAGGTTCATCACAAAGCCCGGGTGGTTCCATATATGATACGAGAGAAAGTCAAAATCGAGCTGGACAGACTTCAACGAGCAGAAACCATATTGCTTGTTGAGTTAAACGAGTGGGCCAGTCCAATTGTACCGGTGTTGAAAAGCGATGGGATGGTCAGAATCTGCGGGAACTATAAGGTAACGATCAACCGAGTCTCGTTATAGGACTAGTACCCACTACCCAAAGCGGATGACCTGTTCGCAATGCTAACAGGCGGGAAGTCATTCACCAAGCCGGATTTAACCTCTGCTTACATGCCACAAGAGCTGGCTGAACCGTCGAAAAAATTGACATGCACCAACACGCATAAAGGACTGTACATATACCACAGATGCCCTTTTGGGATTCGCTCGGCTGCTGCTATCTTCCAGAGGAACATGGAGAGTCTGCTGAAATCGGTTCCGCGCACCGTGGTTGTCATGTATTTCACCATCTTGCAATGACAATAGTTATGTAACTGTAACTCATGCACACTGTACTTGTACCCTTGAAATGCACACCCTGACCACAGGGGGTGAGCTTGCGGGAGACACTCCTCACATGGGTTTCCAGGTATAAAAGAGGAGGTCCCACCCAGGGTCAGCACTCCTTGGTCCTGGGAATAAAGTGAAGGTCACAGAGTGACCGTGTCTGATATATACATGCCTCGTGTGAGTTTGTAACAAGGTGCAGAGACACTACATTTGGCGACGAGAAACGGGAATCACCGAACCACGAGGATGGCCACCGGTGGCACAGAGGAACGCTACTGTGTGGTGAGGACTGGGATGACTTTGTGGAAAGACTTTGTCAGAGCTTTGTCACAAAGGACTGGCTAGAAGAGACAGTGGCTGATAAGCAGAGGGCGCAACTACTGACCAGCTGTGGTCCTCAGACATATGCGCTGATGAAAGACCTGCTCGCACCCCAAAAGCCAGCGGACAAGTCCTTCGAAGAGCTCAGCCAGCTGATCAGTGAGCATCTCAAGCCGGCAAGTAGCGTACACATGGCCCGGCACCGGTTCTACTCTCACCGGCGTCGGGAGGGTCAAAACGTCTCAGACTTCGTGGCGGAACTGTGGCGTTTGGCCAGTCTCTGTAAGTTCTCCGATGCCTGCAGGGGGGAGATGTTAAGGGACTTTTTCATCGAGGGCATTAATCATGCCTGCATTTTCAGGAAGCTCATAAAGACTAAGGACTTGACTTTAGAAGGGGCAGCGTTGATAGCTTAGACCTTTATGGCAGGGGAAGAGGTGACCAAGCTAATTTACACACGCGGCCCTGGTTTTAACATTGTGATGAACCAGGGAGAGATTGTTGTAAAAGTGATACAGAACCCCGCAGGCAGGCAAGGGCAATTCAACACCGCCCAGGCAGGCAGGCAAGGGCAATTCGACACCGCCCAGGCAGCAACAAGCTCCAGGGTGGGCCCGCAACAGAGACAATAGAAAGGGGATCAGCAATTCCCGCCATCATGAGGAACAATGCATCACGTGATGCGACCATTAACATCCCCCATCAGGGTGCTTAGAAACAGCCAAACGGGCCATCAGAGAGGAATGCCTGGGAATAGTCGCTTTGTTAACAACAATCTCAGCTCATGCTGGAGGTGTGGGGGTTAGACACACTGCCAAAAGCTGCAGGTTCCAGCTTTATACCTGTAGGATTTGTAATGTCAGTGGACACTTGGCCAGGATATGCAAAAAGGCAGTAGCGAGGCTAGTCTGCGAGACAGAGGAACCAGACGAGGGGTCTGCAATACAGGATGAGGCCTGGGGAACAACCATGGATGCTGAAGTTCAGAGAGTTCATGTGGCTGACGTCCACAGCTCATACACTAAAACGCCACCCATGATGATGAAAGTCTTACTGAATGGCATCCCGGTGCACATGGAGCTGGATACGGGAGCTAGCCAGTCACTCATGAGCACCCAACAATTTGAGAGACTATGGCCACACAGAGCTAGCAGGCCCAAACTGGAACGCATTGACACGCAGCTACGTACGTACACCAAAGAGATAATCCCAGTGCTGGGCAGTGCAAACTTGGTGGTAATGCACAATGGATTACAGAACCGGCTGCCACTCTGGATTGTTCCGGGAAATGGCTCCGCGTTTTTGGGGAGAAGTTGGCTCGCTGAGATGAATTGGAAATGGGGGGATGTGCACGCCATTTCATCCGTGGAGCGAAGTTCATGCTCGCAGGTATTGCAAAAATTCGAGTTACTCTTTCAACCCGGTGTCGGAATGTTCAAGGGCACTAAAGTAGTGATACAGATCACTCCGAATGCCAGACAGTGCACCACAAAGCCAGAGCGGTGCCGTACGTGATGCGTGAGAAAATTGAAAGTGAACTGGACAGGCTGCTCAGAAAGGGAATAATTTCGGCCATTGAATTCAGCGACTGGGCAATTCCCATCGTTCCCATCCTCAAAGCAGATGGCTCGGTTAGGATTTGTGGCGACTACAAAGCCACCGTCAACCGAGTGTCGCTGCAAGACCAATACCCACTTCTGAGAGCGGACGACCTCTTTGCCACGCTGACAGGTGGAAAGCTGTTCACGAAGCTGGACCTCACTTCGGCCTACATGACTCAGGAACTGGCGGAAGATTCCAGGCTTCTGACCACCATCACGACTCACAAAGGATTATTTGTCTACAACAGGTGCCCGTTTGGCATTCCTTCGGCAGCGGCTATCTTTCAGTGAAACATGGAAAGCTTGCTCAATTCCATCCCTGGAACGGTCGTATTCCAAGACAACATCCTTATAACGGGTCGAGACACCGAGGAACACCTCCGCAACCTGGAGGAGGTGCTACGCCGATTGGATCGGGTAGGCTTGCGGCTGAAAAAGGCCAAGTGCGTGTTTTTGGCCCCAGAAGTCGAGTTCCTGGGCAGGAGGGTTGCCACAGGCGGGATCCGGCCCACTGAATGGAAAACTGAGGCGATTCGCCGGGCGCCCAGGCCTGGCAACATGTTGGAGTTGCGATCATTCCTGAGACTTTTGAACTATTTTGGGAACGTTCTGCCGAACTTAAGCACATTGTTGAAGCCGTTACATGTGCTCCTCTGTAAAGGGTGTGAATGGTTTTGGGGGGATTGTCAAGAACGGGCTTTCAATAAGGCGAGAAACCTGCTGTGTTCCAACAAACTGTTGACTTTGTATGACCCCTGTAAAAAACTGGTTTTAACATACGATGCGTCATCCTACGGGGTTGGGTGTGTGTTGCAGCAGGGTAACGATGACAGCCGACTCCAACCAGTGGCTTACACCTCCAGGTCACTCTCCCAGGCAGAGCATGGATACGGAATGGTCGAGAAGGAGGCACTCGCGTGTGTGTACGGTGTGAAAAAGATGCACCAGTACCTTTTCAGTAGACAGTTCGAGCTAGAGACGGACCACAATCCATTAACATCCCTGTTGTCCGACAGCAAGGCTGTCAACGCTAATGCGTCCGCTCGCATACAGCGATGGGCTCTCACGCTGGCTGCGCATGACTACACCATACGGCACTGGCCAGGCACCGAAAATTGCGCTGACGCACTCAGCAGGCTCCCACTGGCCACCACCAAGGGAGCGTCGGAGCAGAGCACCGAGATAGTCATGTCCGTTGAGACTTTTGATATTGCGGGCTCCCCCATCACAGCCCGACAGATTAAACTCTGGACCAACAGGGACCCCCCTCCTATCCATGATAAAAAAATGTGTCCTGACTGGGAATTGGGCGCCCGCACACAGGGCGTGCCCCGAGGAAGTCAGACCATTTCAGAGACAGATGGATGAGCTCTCCATCCAAGCCGACTGCCTGCTATGGGGCAGCTGTGTAGTCATGCCCCAGAAAGGAAGGGAAGCGTTCATCAGGGAACTCCACAGCGAGCACCCTGGCATCGTGTTAATGAAGGCCATTGCCCGGTCACATGTATGGTGGCCGGGGATTGACTCAGACCTGGAACACTGGGTTCGCAGGTGCACGAAGTGTGTCCAGCTGGGCAATGCCCCCAGGGAGGCTCCACTCAGCCCGTGGCGCTGGCCCACCAGGCCATGGTCACGCATTCACGTAGACTATGCGGGCCCGTTCATGGGGAAAATGTTCCTGATCGTTGTCGATGCATACTTGAAGTGGATCGAGTGCATCATATTGAACTTGTGCACGACATCTATCACTGTGGAGAGTCTACGTACGGTTTTTGCGACCCACGGCTTGCTGGACATCCTGGTCAACGACAATGGCCCGTGTTTTACCAGCCATGAATTCCAGGAGTTTATGTCGGGCAATGGGATCAATCACGTCCGTACAGCGCCGTTCAAGCCGGCTTCCAATGGCCAGGCGGAACGGGTGGTCCAAGTCATAAAGCAGGGCATGCTACGCATCCAAGGACCCTCCCTTCAGTACCGCCTATCGCGCCTCCTGCTGGCCTACAGGTCCCGGCCGCACTCGCTCACGGGAGTCCTGCCAGCAGAACTCCTCATGAAATGCACGCCCCAGACCTGGCAGACATTCTTGAGGCCAAGCGCCAGTCCCAAACCGAGCTCCATGATCGAGGCTCAAGGGGGAGGTGTATAGAAATAGATGACCTGGTATTTGTTCTTAACTGTGCTTTGGGATCCAAATGGCTTGAGGGCACTGTAATCAGCAAAGAAGGAAACAGGGTCATGGTGGTCAGACTAAACAATGGGCAGATATGCCGCAAACACTTGGACCAAGTAAAGACAAGGTTCAGGAGGAACCGGAAGAAGAGCATGATGAGATGCTCCCACATCACTGCCAGGCATGAGCAACAAAGACAGCCCTCAGCATGCACAGTCCCGGTGGCCAGCCCGGACAGGCCGGAGTCACCTCAAGTGACAGAGACACGTGATGAGGCTCAGCCACCAGAGCCACAACCGCGGCGCTCCACGAGAGAGCGTCGACCACCCGATAGACTTAACCTCTGAAACTAAAAGATTTCAGGGGGGAGGTGATGTCATGTATTTCACCATCTTGCAATGACAATAGTTATGTAACTGTAACTCATGCACACTGTACCTGTACCCTTGAAGTGCACACCCTGACCACAGGGGGTGAGCTTGCAGGAGACACTCCTCACCTGGGTGTCCAGGTATTAAAGGGGAGGTCCCACCCAGGGTCAGCACTCCTTGGTCCTGGGAATAAAGTGAAGGTCACAGAGTGACCGTGTCTGATATATACATGCCTCGTGTGAGTTTGTAACAAGGTGCAGATACACTACAGGGGTGTTTCAAGATGACATCTGATCACTGGTCGCAACACCACTGAACACTTGCACAACCTGGAAGAGGTTCTAAAGCGACTGGACAGAGTGGGACTCAGGCTGAAATGCTCCAACTGTGTTTTCCTGGCCAGAGGTCGAATTTTTGGGGAGAAAGATTGCGGCGGATGGCATCAGACCCACAGACTCCAAGACGGAGGCCATCAAGAATGCACCCAAACCACAGAATGTGACGGAGCTGCATTTGTTCCTGGGACTCCTCAACTATTTTGGTAACTTTCTACCGGGGTTGAGCACTTTGCTGGAACCTTTGCATTTATTGTTACGCAAGAGTGATGACTGGGTTTGAGGTAAATCTCAAGAGACAGCCTTTAATAAGGCCAGAAACCTGTTATGTTCTAAGTTACTTGTATCGTATGACCCATGTAAACGTTTAGGACTAGTTTGTGATGCATCTTCGTACGGGGTCGGTTGGCTTGCTGTAACATACAATGTGTCAGGCAAACAGCAAACGGTTGCCTATGCGTCCAGAAGCTTATCTGAGGCTGAAAGAGCCTACAGTATGGTTGAGAAAGATGCATTAGCATGCGTATACGGGATTAAGAAAATGCACCAATACCTATTGGACTCCGGTTCGAGCTCAAAACCGACCACAAACCGCTCATTTCGCTGTTCTCAGAAAGCAAAGGTATTAACACCAATGCTTCGTCCCGCATCCAAAGATGGCCAATAACATTATCTGCATATGACTATGTAATCCGCCACAGACCTGGCACTGAGAACTGTGCTGATGCCCTCAGTCGGCTACCATTGCCCACCACCGGGGTGGAAATGGTGCAACCCGCAGACTTGCTTCTTGTAATGGATGTTTTTGAGAGCAAGGGGTCACCCGTCACAGCTCGCCAGATGAAGACCTGAACTAGCCAGGACCCTATGCTATCACTAGTAAAAAAACTGTGTCCTTAATGGGAGCTGGTCGGCTGTTCCCAGGGAAATGCAAGATGAAATTAAGCCGTTTTACCGACGCAAGGATGAAATGTCCATCCATTCGGATTGTCTCCTATGGGGGAATCGCGTGATTTTGACAAAAACAGACAGGGAAACGTTTATATGTGACCTACACACTACCCACCCAGGCATAGTCATGATGAAGGCTATCACCAGGTCGCACGTTTGATGGCCCAGCATTGACTCGGACTCATACATACACCAATGTAACACTTGCTCACAGTTGAACAATGCACCAAGGGAGGCCCCACTGAGTCTGTGGTCAGTGATCCGTGATCCAGGGTCCACATCGACTTCGCTGGCCCCTTTCTAGGAAAGCTGTTCCTAGTAGCAGTGAACGCTTACTCTAAATGGATTGAATGTATAATAATTTCATTATGTACGTCCACTGCCACCATTGAAAGCTTCCGGGCCATGTTCGCCACCCATGGTTTGCCCAACGTCCTTGTTAGTGACAATGGACCATGTTTCACTAGTTCAGAATTCAACGAGTTCATGACCCGCAATGGCATCAAACATGTCAGGTCTGCCCCATTTAAGCCCGCATCTAATGGTCAAGCGGAACGGGCATTCCAAACTATCAACCAGAGCTTGAAACGCGTGATGGATGGTTCTCTGCAGACCCGGTTATCTCGGGTTCTGCTCAGCTACTGGACGCGACCCCACTCGCTTACTGGTGTTCCCCCTGCAAAATTGTTAATGAAGAGAGCACTCAATAACAGGCTCTCCTTAGTCACCCGGATCTCAACGATCATGTAGAAACCCGGCGTCACCGGCATAACGTGTACCACGATTGCGCGGCTGTATCGCGTGACATTGAGGTTAATGACCCTGTGTTTCATCTCAATTACGGTCATGGTCCCAAATGGGTTGCTGGCACTGTGTTAGCCAAGGAGGGGAAAAGAGTGTTTGTTGTAAAACTTTTGAATGGAAAAACATGCAGAAAGCATTTGGATCAGACCAAATTGCGATTCACTGACAACCAAGAACAATTTGAAGAGGACATTACCATAATTGATCCACCAACACACACCCAACCAGCAATCGACCTCGCTGTCAACAAGGATGAACCCACCATGCCCGACAGTCCAATCAGACCAGCTGCGTGCACTGTAGTGCAGCAATGATCTGACCAACTCACCCATGCAATTGTAAGGGGAATAGATAGGCGTTTCTGCGGCCGCAACCGAGACTCCAGGATGGTATGTTGCCTCCCTGGTACAAGGGTCAAGGATGTCTCTGAGCGTGTGCAGGACATTCTAAAAAAGGAGGTAGAACAGCCAGTTGTCGTGGTGCACATTGGTACCAACGACATAGGTAAAAAAAGGGATGAGGTCCTACGAAACGAATTTAAGGAGCTAGGATCTAAATTAAAAAGTAGGACCTCAAAAGTAGTAATCTCGGGATTGCTACCAGTGCCACATGCTAGTCAGAGTAGGAATCGCAGGATAGCGCAGGTGAATACATGGCTTAAGCAGTGGTGCAGCAGGGAGGGATTCAAATTCCTGGGGCATTGGAACCGGTTCTGGGGGAGGTGGGACCAATACAAAGCGGACGGTCTGCACCTGGGCAGGACCGGAACCAATGTCCTAGGGGGAGTGTTTGCTAGTGCTGTTGGGGAGGAGTTAAACTAATATGGCAGGGGGATGGGAATCAATGCAGGGAGACAGAGTTAAACAAAAAGGAGACAAAAGCAAAAGACAGAAAGGAGATGAGGAAAAGTGGAGGGCAGAGAAACCCAAGACAAAAAACAAAAAGGGCCACTGTACAGCAAAATTCTAAAAGGAAAAAGGGTGTTAAAAAAACAAGCCTGAAGGCTTTGTGTCTTAATGCAAGGAGTATCCGTAATAAGGTGAATGAATTAACTGTGCAAATAGATGTTAACAAATATGATGTGATTGGGATTACGGAGACGTGGCTCCAGGATGATCAGGGCTGGGAACTCAACATCCAGGGGTATTCAACATTCAGGAAGGATAGAATAAAAGCAAAAGGAGGTGGGGTAGCATTGCTGGTAAAAGAAGAGATTAATGCAATAGTTAGAATGGACATTAGCTTGGATGATGTGGAATCTATATGGGTAGAATTGCAGAACACCAAAGAGCAAAAAACGTTAGTGAGAGTTGTGTACAGACCTCCAAACAGTAGTAGTAATGTTGGGGAGGGCATCAAACAGGAAATTAGGTGTGCATGCAATAAGGGTGCAGCAGTTATAGTGGGTGACTTTAATATGCACATAGATTGGGCTAACCAAACTGGAAGCAATACGGTGGAGGAGGATTTCCTGGAGTGCATAAGGGATGGTTTTCTGGACCAATATGTCGAGGAACCAACTAGAGGGGAGGCCATCTTAGACTGGGTGTTGTGTAATGAGAGAGGATTAATTAGCAATACCGTTGTGCGAGGCCCCTTGGGGAAGAGTGACCATAATATGGTGGAATTCTGCATTAGGATGGAGAATGAAACAGTTAATTCAGAGACCATGGTCCAGAACTTAAAGAAGGGTAACTTTGAAGGTATGTGGTGTGAATTAGCTAGGATTGATTGGCGAATGATACTTAAGGGGATGACTGTGGATGGGCAATGGTAGACATTTAGAGACTGCATGGATGAACTACAACAATTGTACATTCCTGTCTGTCGTAAAAATAAAAAAGGGAAGGTGGATCAACCGTGGCTATCAAGGGAAATCAGGGATAGTATTAAAGCCAAGGAAGTGGCAAACAAATTGGCCAGAAATAGCAGTGAACCCGGAGACTAGGAGAAATTTAGAACTCAGCAGAGGAGGACAAAGGGTTTGATTAGGGCCGGGAAAATGGAGTACGAGAAGAAGCTTGCAGGGAACATTAAGACGGATTGCAAAAGTTTCTGTAGATATGTAAAGAGAAAAAGGTTAGTAAAGACAAACGTAGGTCCTCTGCAGTCAGAATCAGGGGAAGTCATAACGGGGAACAAAGAAATGGCGGACCAATTGAACAAGTACTTTGGTTCGGTATTCACTAAGGAGGACACTAACATCCTTGCGGATATAAGAGGGGTCAGAGGGTCTAGTAAGGAGGAGGAACTGAGGGAAATCCTTATTAGTCGGGAAATTGTGTTGGGGAAATTAATGGGATTGAAGGCCTATAAATCCCCAGGGCCTGATGGACTGCATCCCAGAGTACTTAAGGAGGTGGCCTTGGAAATAGCGGATGCATTGACAGTCATTTTCCAACATTCCATTGACTCTGGATCAGTTCCTATGGAGTGGAGGGTAGCCAATGTAACCCCACTTTTTAAAAAAGGAGGGAGAGAGAAAACAGGGAATTATAGACTGGTAAGCCTGACATCGGTAGTGGGTAAGATGATGGAATCAATTATTAAGGATGTCATAGCTGCGCATTTGGAAAGAGGTGACATGATAGGTCCAAGTCAGCATGGATTTGTGAAAGGGAAATCATGCTTGACAAATCTTCTAGAATTTTTTGAGGATGTTTCCAGTAGAGTGGACAAGGGAGAACCAGTTGATATGGTATATTTGGACTTTCAGAAGGCTTTCAACAAGGTCCCACACAAAAGATTAATGTGTAAAGTTAAAGCACATGGGATTGGGGGTAGTGTGCTGACATGGATTGAGAACTGATTGTCAGACAGGAAGCAAAGAGTAGGAGTAAATGGGTACTTTTCAGAATGGCAGGCGGTGACTAGTGGGGTACCGCAAGGTTCTGTGCTGGGGCCCCAGCTGTTTACCCTGTACATTAATGATTTAGACGAGGGGATTAAATGTAGTATCTCCAAATTTGCGGATGACACTAAGTTAGGTGGCAGTGTGAGCTGCGAGGAGGATGCTATGAGGCTGCAGAGCGACTTGGATAGGTTAGGTGAGTGGGCAAATGCATGGCAGATGAAGTATAATGTGGATAAATGTGAGGTCATGCACTTTGGCAGAAAAAAAATCAAAGAGCAAGTTATTATTTAAATGGAGAAAGATTGCAACGTGCTGCAGTACAATGGGACCTGGGGGTACTTGTTCATGAAACACAAAAGGGTAGTATGCAGGTACAGCAAGTGATCAGGAAGGCCAATGCAATCTTGGCCTTTATTGCAAAGGGGATGGAATATAAAAGCAGGGAAGTCTTGCTGCAGCTATACAGGATATTGGTGAGGCCACACCTGGAATACTGCGTGCAGTTTTGGTTTCCATATTTATGAAAGGGTATACTTGCTTTGGAGGCAGTTCAGAGAAGTGTTCACTAGGTTGATTCCAGAGATGAGGGGGTTGACTTATGAGGAAAGATTGAATAGGTTGGGCCTCTACTCATTGGAATTCAGAAGAATGAGAGGTGATCTTATCGATACATATAAGATTATGAGGGGGCTTGACAAGGTGGATGCAGAGAGGATGTTTCCACTGATGGAGGAGACTAGAACTAGAGGGCATGATCTTGGAATAAGGGGCCGTCCATTTAAAACAGAGATGAGGAGAAATTTCTTCTCTGAGGGTTGTAAATCTGGGTGGAATTCGCTGCCTCAGAGAGCTGTGGAAACTGGGGCATTGAATAAATTTAAGACAGAAATAGACAGTTTCTTAAACGAAAAGGGGTTATGGGGTGCGGGCAGGGAAGTGGAGCTGAGTCCATGATCAAATCAGCCATGATCTTATTGAATGGCGGAGCAGGCTCGAGGGGCTATATGGCTTACTCCTGTTCCTATTTCTTGTGTTCTTATGTTCTTAACATGATTCTGCATTTAACCTTGACAATCCTGAGTGTATATAGATTTGACCACTGATGGGAAACAGATGCCAACTGTAGCAGGTCCTTTATCCTGACAGCACTGTCTTGCAAGGACCCATGGATCTTATAATTAACACTTTCTGCTTTCCCAGACCTCAGCAGAATTGCTGATAATTCTGTTTTAACAGACACCATTGTACTTTGTTATGGTGCTTTGAGTACATAATTGTTTGGCAGTACATGGAGTTCATACTAATGTAAGTGAGGCCTGCTTTTTTGTGTCTGCCATACATTCAGGCACACCAAATGAAGAAAATGATTGTGCAAGTCCTTTAATTCCCAAGAAGTTTCACGTTTTTATTTCATGTTCTCGACCACACATGAACTAAAATGTTGTTCGTTCTTATAAAATTTGATTTAGGTACAGCATTTCCCTCTCCGTATCTGTACACAAGGACTACTATTGATTGACAGGCCACTCCTGTGGTACTTTCCAAACAGCCTTT
Organism: Pristiophorus japonicus; assembly: GCF_044704955.1. NCBI lineage: Eukaryota > Metazoa > Chordata > Chondrichthyes > Pristiophoridae > Pristiophorus > Pristiophorus japonicus. The sequence continues at coordinate 20,941,330 of NC_091993.1, forward strand.
GTTAACATTCATGATATCTAGAAAGGCAGCTGCATGCATTAGGTACTGGATTAAAACATACTATTGTTAAATTGAAAGAACTCAAAGCCCCGCTCCCAATTCGAAAGGATAAATCTTACTGAGTTTTTTCCTTTTTCTTCCGAGTGATGTTGCAAAGTTTCTTCAGTATTAGAACCGTCAGCACTGTGACCATTAGTAACACAGACAACAGGAAGATCATCACATCTACACAATAGTAAGTGTACCAGGGGAGTAGGTAAGATTCTGAGCGCAAATGTGCTGCACCTTTGTGTCGTGCAACATACTCAATCCAGAAAATGGCTCTCTCCATTGGAGACTCTGGTTGGTCCCTGTGGAGAGCAGAGAGTTTCTGCATGTTTTCCCGATAAGATGTGTTGTTTATGACCTCGTTTAGTGCCTGCAACAGATCTGTTGTCTGCATGGTTGCGACATCAATCATTTTTGCTGCACCTCGGATTTCAAGTTTGAGTAAATTGTCAAACTGGTCAAAAAGCAGAGGTATGCCAACTACTGGCACCCCATGATAGATGGCTTCATAAACTCCATTGGTGCCACCATGGACAATGAAGGCTCGTGTCTTGGGGTGCCCTAGCAGATCATTCTGAGGGATCCATTTTGCCAGTAGTGTATTATTTCCTATATTGGGAGGGATCTTTCCAACATATCTCCAAATAACTTTCTGGGGTACTTGAGCAAAGGCCTCTGCTATTTTCATTGTAATCTGCATCGGCAAAGAGCTGACCAAGGTCCCCAATGACATCACAATAATCCCATGCTTCCCTGAGCTTTGGACAAACTCTTCAAACTCTGCTGCTAGAGGTTTGGGTGGTTTACACTGGAACCCTCCAATGTACACAATATTTGGCATGGTGGGTCTCGGGAATTCAAAGATAAAATCTACTCTCATCAGCCACACATCTGCTCTGAGGAGAACTGTCTCAATGTCTGTGTCTGGGCCCAGATATCGATGGCAGAGTTCATTGTGAGTGGGGTAACTGAGAAATTTTGAAATAGAAAGTTGGAAAAGATATTGGATGACATTTCCTGTTCTTTGGAGAAAATTCATTTTGTCTGTCAATTGTGAGCCAGTGACTGGGATATAGGAAAGTGGTGATGGGGCAAAGAGCAAATGAGCTTCTCCAGCAAAGACCCATCTAACATTATACACCAAAGGGAGTTTTAAATAATAAGCAAGCATTGGACCTGAAGGTAAAGCAGGATCTGTCAGTACTAAGTCAAAGTTTGCATCTTCAAGCTGGTTTAGCAAACCTTTGTTTTCAAAAATTGTAACTGTAAGCTCTTGAGCCCAACGATGAATCACACTAACAAAAGACATTATTTCATATTGAAACTTAACAAAGTTCCATGCTGTCCAACCATTCTGTAATGGTTCCAGTGCCTTTTGTATAGAAATTTCCATAAAGTCTTTAGTTGCAGTTTCCCCAAAGAATCCTTGCAGTTGAATCACAATGGATCGATATAGATCAGGCCTCTCTTTGATGTACCAAGATGTTGAGGAATAAAGCACAGCGATATTGTGCCCATGAAGTTTCAGTTCTTCTATTATAATTCTCATATTGACCCAGTGACTTCCATCGACAGGTACAACCAATATATTAGCCCCGTGGGTTATTGGACAAGACAGGGTGATGATGATACTAAGAACAAATGCAACCTGTAATCTGCTTTTCCATCCAGGACACTCCATCTTGAGATGGAACGAGATCCAGGTCCTGTTGTAGAATGGAATAGATATATTGGTGATACAACATAAATTGGAAGATATAGGAATGTAAGAACTAGCAGCAGGTTTAGGCCATACTGCCCCTAGAGCCGGCTTGCCATTCAATAAGGGGAATAGATAGACATTTCTGTGGCCGCAATCGACACTCCATCATGGTATGTTGCCTCCCTGGTGCAAGGGTCAAGGATGTCTCGGAGCGGGTGCAGGAAATTTTGAAGGGGGAGGGTAAATAGCCAGTTGTCGTGGTGCATATAGGTACCAACGATATAGGTAAAAAACAGGATGAGGTCCCACAAGATGAATTTAGGGAGCTAGGAGCTAAATTTAAAAAGTAGGACCTCAAAAATAGTCATCTCAGGATTGTACCAGTGCCACGTGCTAGTCAGAGTAGGAATCGCAGGATAGCTCAGATGAATACTTGGCTTAAGGAGTGGAGCAGAAGGGAGGGATTCAAATACCTGGGACATTGGAACCGGTTCTGGGGAAGGTGGGACCAGTACAAACCGGACGGTCTGCATCTGGGCAGGACTGGAACCAATGTCCTGGGGGAGTGTTTGCTAGTGCTGTTGGGGAGGAGTTAAACTAATCTGACAGGGGGAAGGGAACCTATGCAAGGAGACAGAGGGAAGTAGAATGGGGACAGAAGAAAAAATAGAAAGAAGAAACATAAAAGTGGAGGGCAGAGAAACTCAAGGCAAAAAGCAAAAAGGGCCACATTACAGCAAAATCCTAAAGGGGCAAAGGGTGTTAAAAAGACAAAGCTGAAGGCTCTGTGCCACAATGCGAGGAATATTCGGAATAAGGTGGATGAATTAACTGCGCAGATAGCAGTTAACGGATATGATGTAATTGGCATCACGGAGGCATGGCTCCAGGGTGACAAAGGCTGGAACTCAACATCCAGGGGTGCTCAACATTCAGGAAGGATAGACAGAAAGGAAAAGGAGGTGGGGTTGCTGGTTAAAGAGGAAATTAATGCAATCGTAAGGAAGGACATTAGCTTGGATGATGTGGAATCTGTATGGCTGGAGCTACGGAATACCAAAGGGCAGAAAACGCTAGTGGGAGTTGTGTGCAGACCACCAAACAGTAGTAATGAGGTTGGGGACAGCATCAAACAAGAAATTAGGGATACGTGCAATAAAAGTACAGTAGTTATCATGTGCGACTTTAATCTACATATTGACTGGGCTAACCAAACTGGGAGCAATGCGGTGGAGGAGGATTTCCTGGAGTGTATTAGAGATGGTTTTCTGGACCAATATGTCGAGGAGCCAACTAGAGAGCTGGCCATCCTAGACTGGGTGATGTGTAATGAGAAAGGACTAATTAACAATCTTATTGTGCGAGGCCTCTTGAGGAAGAGTGACCATAATATGGTAGAATTCTTTATTAAGATGGAGAGTGACACAGTTAATTCAGAGACTAGGGTCCTAAACTTGGGGAAAGGTAACTTTGATGGTGTGAGACGTGAATTGGCTGGAATAGACTGGCGAGTGATACTTAAAGGGTTGACGGTGGATAGGCAATGGCAAACATTTAAAGATCACATGGATGAACTTCAACAATTGTACATCCCTGTCTGGAGTAAAAAACAAAATGGGGAAGGTGACTCAACCGTGGCTAACAAGGGAAATTAAGGATAGTGTTAAATCCAAGGAAGAGGCATATAAATTGGCCAGAAAAAGCAGCAAACCTGAGGACTGGGAGAATTTTGTAATACAGCAGAGGAGGACAAAGGGTTTAATTAGGAGGGGGAAAATAGAGTATGAGAGGAAGCTTGCTAGGAACATAAAAACTGACTGCAAAAGCTTCTATAGAGATGCGAAGAGAAAAAGATTAGTGAAAACAAATGTAGGTTCCTTGCAGTCAGATTCAGGTGAATTTATAATGGGGAACAAAGAAATGCCGGACCAGTTCCTGCGTGCAGTTTTGGTCACCTTACTTAAGGAAGGATATACTGGCTTTGGAGTGGGTACAGAGATGATTCACTAGGTTGATTCCTGAGATGAGGGGGTTACCTTATGATGATAGATTGAGTAGACTGGGTCTTTACTCGTTGGAGTTCAGAAGGATGAGGGGTGATCGTATAGAAACATTTAAAATAATGAAAGGGATAGAAAAGATAGAGGCGGAGAGGTTGTTTCCACTGTTCGGGGAGACTAGAACTAGGGGGCACAGCCTCAAAATACGGGGGAGCCAATTTAAAACCGAGTTGAGAAGGAATTTCTTCTCCCAGAGGGTTGTGAATCTGTGGAATTCTCTGCCCAAGGAAGCAGTTGAGGTTAGCTCATTGAATGTACTCAAGTCACAGATAAATAGATTTTTAACCAATAAGGGAATTAAGGGTTACGGGGAGCGGGCGGGTAAGTGGAGCTGAGTCCACGGCCAGATCAGCCATGATCTTATTGAATGGCGGAGCAGGCTCGAGGGGCTAGATGGCCTACTCCTGTTCCTAATTCTTATGTTTCTTATGTTTCTTATGTTATGTTATGTTTCTTATGTGTGTTAGTTAAATAAATACTTTGGTTCTGTTTTCATGAAGGAAGACACAAATAACCTTCTGGAAATACTAGGGGACTGAGGGTCTAGTGAGAAGGAGGAATTGAAGGAGATCCTTATAAAGCGGGAAATTGTATTAGGGAAATTGATGGAATTGAAGCCCGATAAATCCCCGGGGCCTGATAGTCTGCATCCCAGAGTACTTAAGGAAGTGTCCATAGAAATAGTGGATGCATTGGTGATCATTTTCCAACAGTCTATTGAATCTGGATCAGTTCCTGTAGATTGGAGGGTTGCTAATGTAACACCACTGTTTCTAAAAGGAGGGGGAGAGAAAACCAGTAATTATACGTCGGTTAGCCTGACATCAGTAGTGGGGAAAATGTTGGAATCAATTATTAACAATGAAATAGCAGCGTATTTGGAAAGCAGTGACAGGATCGATCCAAGTCAGCATGGATTTATGAAAGGGAAATCATGCTTGGCAAATCTTCTGGAATTTTTTGAGGATGTAACTAGTAGAGTGGACAAGGGAGACCAGTGGATGTGGTGTATTTGGACTTTCAAAAGGCTTTTGACAAGGTCCCACACAAGAGATTGATGTGCAAAATCAAAGCACATGGTATTGGGGTAATGTGCTGACGTGGATAGAGAACTGGTTGGCAGACAGGAAGCAGAGAGTTGGGATAAACGGGTCCTTTTCAGAATGGCAGGCAGTGACTAGTGGAGTGCCGTAGGGCTCAGTACTGGGATCCCAGCTCTTTACAATATACATTAATGATTTAGATGAAGGAATTGAGTGTAATATCTCCAAGTTTGCAGATGACACTAAACTGGGTAGCGATGTGAGCTGTGAGGAGGATGCTAAAAGGCTGCAGGGTGACTTGGACAGGTTAGGTGAGTGGGGCAACGCATGGCAGATGCAGTATAATGTGGATAAATGTGAGGTTATCCACTTTGGGGGCAAAAACACGAAGGCAGAATAATATCTGAATGGCGGCAGATTAGGAAAGGGAGAAGTGCAACGAGACCTGGGTGTCATGGTTCATCAGTCATTGAAAGTTGGCAAGCGATGAAGAAGGCAAATGCTATGTTTGAGTGTAGGAGCAGGGAACTCTTACTGCAGTTGTACAGGGCCTTGGTGAGGCCTCACCAGGAATATTGTTTTCAGTTTTGGTCTCCTAATCTGAGGAAGGACGTTCTTGCTATTGAGGGAGTGCAGCGAAGGTTCACCAGACTGATGGGATTGACATATGAGGAGAGACTAGATCAACTGGGCCTTTATACACTGGAGTTTAGAAGGATGAGAGGGGATCTCATAGAAACTTATAAAATTCTGACAGGACTGGACAGATTAGATGCGGGAAGAATGTTCCCGATATTGGGGAAGTCCAGAACCAGGGGACACAATCTTAGGATAAGGGGTAGGCCATTTAGGACTGAGATGAGGAGAAACTTCTTCACTCAGCGTTGTTAACCTGTGGAATTCCCTACTGCAGAGAGTTGTTGATGCCAGTTAATTGGATATATTCAAGAGGGAGTTAGATATGGCCCCTATGGCTAAAGGGATCAAGGGATATGGAGAGAAAGCAGGAAAGGGGTACTGAGGGAATGATCAGCCATGATCCTATTGAATAGTGGTGCAGGCTCGAAGGGCCAAATGGCCTACTCCTGCACCTATTTTCTATGTTTCTATGTATGCTGACGAAGCCCAGCTCTACCTCTCCACCACTTCTCTTGACCCCTGCTTGGTATCTAAATTGTAAGATTGCTTGTCCAATATCCAGGACTGGATGAGCAGAAATTTTCTCCAATTAAATATTGGGAAGACCGAAACCATTATCTTTGGTTCCCGCCACAAACTGCGTTCCCTAACCACTGACTCCATCCCTCTCCCGAGCATCAAGCTGAGGGTGAAAAAGACTGTTCGCAATCTAAGTTTACATTTGACCCTAAAATGAGTTTCCAGCCACATATCCGCGGCATAACTAAAACTGCCTTTTTCCATCTCTGTAACATTGCCCACCTTTGCCCCTGCCTCAGCTCTTCTGCTACTGAAACCCTCATTCATGCCTTTGTTACCTCTAGATTTGACTACACCAATTCACTCCTGGTCGGCCTCCCACATTCTACACTATTTAAACTTGAGGTCATCCAAAACTTAGCAGCCTGTGTACTACCCCGAACCAAGTCAAGATCACCCATCACACCTGTGGCTCCCGGTTAAACAACGCCTCGAGTTCAAAATTCTCATCCTTCTTTACAAATCACTCCATGCCCTTGCCCCTCCCTATCTCTGCAATCTTTTTCAGCCTCACAACCCCACAACATGTCGGCGCTCCTCAAATTCTGGCCTCTTGAATATCCCTCATTAAAGCTGCTCAACCATCAGTGGCCGTGCCTTCAGCTGTTTGGGCCCTAAGCTCTGGAACTCAGTCCCAAAACCTCTCCGCCTCTCTACCTCTCTTTCCTCCTTTAAGACGCTCCTTAAACCTACCTCTTTAAACAAGCTTTTGGTCATCTGCCTTAAATTCTTCTTTTGTGGCTCGGTGTCAAATTTAGCTGTTTTGTAACACTGCTGTGAAGCGCCTTGGGATGTTTTACTACGTTACAGGTGCTATATAAATAAAAGTTATTATTATTAAGCTCATGGCTTAACTTCTACATAAACTCCACTTCCCATCCCTACCCCCTTATCCCTTAATTCCCTTGGTGCCCAAAAATGCATCGATCTCAGTCTTGAATATGCTCAAAAAACGAGCATTCACTGCACTCTAGGGTATACGGGCTCAATTTTCCCCAAAGCATTTTTTTGGTGTACTTGAAGAGTTTGCCTGATTTTTTGGGGGGGCCTAAGTACGCCCCCAAAAAAATTCTAAGTTTCCCCGTTGGCTTTCTTCATGTTGGCGTGGCGTAACCCGGCCTTTAGTTTTGGGGGTGGAGCCTTGATCTACGCCAAAAAAGATCGGTCTAGCATGGTAACCAGGGACACAATGCCATGGTAGCCAGGGACACAATGTGAACTGAGGCTGTAAAGTGAAGCATACAGCCAGCTCCCAACACATTAAAAGAATTCAAAAAAACATACCAGCAACTTACCTCCAACCCCGCCCGTAGGACTTGTCGGTCCGTCCCCATTCTCCGTTCCCATTCTCGGTTCTCTCTCTCTCTCTCTCTCTCTCTCTCTCTCTCTCCTCTCGCTCTCTCCTCTCTCTCTCCTCTCTCTCTCTCCTCTCCTCGCTCTCTCCTCTCTCCTCTCTCTCTCTCCTCTCCTCGCTCTCTCCTCTCTCTTCTCACTCTCTCCTCTCCTCACTCTCTCCTCTCTCTTCTCACTCTCTCCTCTCCTCGCTCTCCTCTCTCGCTCTCCTCTCTCCCCTCTCTCTCTCTCCTCTCTCCTCTCTCTGGAAAATTGAGCCCTACAATTCCAAAGATTCGCAATGCTCTGTGAAGAAATTACTCCTCACCTCAGTCCTAAAAAGCCACCCCCTTATCTTGACACTACGAACTTGAGTTCTAGACTCTCTTGCCAGGGGAAACAGCTCTCAGAATCTACCCTGTGAAGCCCTCTAAGAATTTTATATCTTTAATGAGATCACCTTTCATTCTTCTAAACTCCAGAAAATATAGACCTATTCTACTCAATCTCTCCTCATGAGATAGCCCTGTCATCCTGGGACTCAATCTAGTGAAACTTTGTTGCACCCCGTCTAAGGGAAGTATATGCTTCCTTAGGTAAGGAGACAAAAACTGTACACAGTACTCTAGATGTGGTCTCACCAAAGCCTTCTATAATTGTCGCATCTTCCTTACTCTTATATTGCAATCCCCTTAAAGACTAATATTTAATTTACCTTCCTAATTGCTTGATGTATCTGATGTTAACTTCCTGTGATTTGTCTACAAGGACATCCAAATCTATTTAAATCACAACATTTACTAATCTCTCACCTTTAAAAAAATATTTAGGTGCGATAGACTTAGGTAAGGCTGACTTCAACTGGATGAGGCAGAGACTGTCCACAGTAAACTGGGCAAATCTGTTCATGGGTAAAACAACAGAAGATTAGTGCAAGGTGTTTAAAAAAGAATTTAATGTGATACAGAACCAGTTATACCCCTGAGTGCCAAGAGCTTTACTTGTCAAAAAATCTAGCAATGGATGACTAAAGAGGTGAGGGACAGCATAAAACTAAAAGAAAAAGCATACAAAAATGCAAAAAATAGCACAGATCTTGGCGAATGGTAAAGATACAAAGAATAGCAAAGAGTCACAAAACAGATAGTAAGAGCTACAAAAAGAGAGTATGAAAAATAAATTGCAAAGAATATCAAAATCAATACAACATTTTTTTTACAGTTATCTTAGGGAAAAGGGGGACCAGTATTGGCCCCTTAAGAACTGAAAATGGTGATATTGCAAATGACAAGGAAATGGCGGACATGTTGAATAATTACTTTGTGTCAGTATTTACGGCAAACCCAAGGAAACTAATATTGAATTAAGGACATGGACTCAATAAAATTAGCATAAGTAAAATTGCAATAATGAAGAAAATAATGGCAATAAAGTGTGACAGATCCCCAGGATCAGATGGTCCCATACTTGGGATTTAAAGGATGTAGGTGAGCACTTTACAGATGCCATAACTATAATCTTCCAAAGTTCTCTAAATTCAGCAACTGTGGCTTTAGATTGGAAAGCTGTGCATGTCACTCCACTATTTAAGAATGGCGACAGAGGGAAACCGGGGAATTATAGACCAGTTAGCCTAACATCTGTAATCGGGAAATTGCTAGAGTTTATGGGGCCGACATTGCCCCTTTCTATAAGAGACGTGTCAGTAAGGACTAGTCACTCGGTCGGCGCAGAGGGGCCGACATTTTGAAAATTGCCTTCCATTATTTTTGGAGTGCTGTACACAACCACCCCAGCCATCTTCCCGCCCCAGCGGGCTCGCACCGACCCCTTACCGACCAGCGGCGACCCACTTTCCGCCCCTTGTGTGAAATTGTCCCACAGGAGCGTATCAGCCGCCGTTCGGTGCCCTAGACAGCTTTCCCCAGCAGGAAGCTTCTTGTGGCCGGGCAGCATATCCGCCCTTAAAGAGGAGGGCGCTCTACCGCGGGCGGCATTTTATTTTAATTGTCGACCGACTCTGAAGTCGGCCCCGACAATGGCAACCGCTGACCCGGCCGAAACCTCCCTGTTGGTCCTGTGGGTGCCACTAAAGTGGCTGCAGAGCTCGCAGTGGCCCTCCCCTTCTGCTGTGATGCATCAACGCGGCACATCTGCACTGTGCTGATGTCATCTGCGCTGTGCTGATGTCATCTGCGCGGTGCTGATGACTCGGAGCAGCGGCCGACCCACTCCAACTGCACTTCTGCCCCGCTCCCGACCTCGCTGCAACAAAAAAAAAAGTCCTGAATTTCACCAGATTATCCGCCCATACATTTGGGTAGACAGAACATTTATCAAACGGTAAACGCCCCCCATTTGGGACGGAGGGCAATTTTGGCCGCTATAATAAAGGATAGGGTGACTGAACACCTCAAATTTTCAGTTGATCAGGGAGAGCCAGCATGGATGTCTGAAAGGTAGGTCATGCCTGACAAATCTAATTTAATTTTTTGAGGAGGTGACTAAATTAGTGGACAGGGGAATGTCAATGGATGTTATTTATATGGACTTCCAGAAGAAATTTGATCAAATTTGTTGACGATGGTAGAATTTGATCAAGTCTGTTAATGATGGTAGAAGCCCATGAATTGAGGACAAATTATTGAGCTGGTTAGGAAATTGGCTGAGTGGCAGGATATTGGGATACTGATAGATTAAATGGTCAAAACTGTGGCAAATGGATTTCAATGTAGGCAAAGGTGAGCTCATCCACTTTGGACCTAAAAAGAATGGAACAGGGTAGTTTCTAAATGGTGAAAAGCTAAAAACAGTGGATGTTCAAAGAGACTTGGGGATCCAGGGGTATATAGATCATTAAAATGTCATGAACAGGCACAGGGAATAATCAAAAAGGCTAATGGAATGCTGGCCTTTGTAGCTACAGGACTAGAATGGAAGTGGGTAGAAGCTATGCTGCAGCTATACAGAACCTTTTAGATCACCCCTGGCGTAATGTGAGCAGTTCTGGACACCACACCGTAAGAAGAATACATTGGGCTTGGAGGGAGTGCAGTGTAGGTTTACCAGAATGGTACTCAGACTTCAAGGGTTAAGTTACGAGGAGAGATTGTACAAATTAGGGTTGTATTCCCTAGAATTTAGTAGGTTAAGGGGTGATCCGATCAAAGTTTTCAAAATACTACGGGGAACAGATAGGGTTGATAGAGAGAAACTATTTCCGCTGGTTGGGGATTCTCGGACTGGGGGCAGTGTCTAAAAATTAGAGCCGGACTTCTCTGGAGTGAAATCAGGAACAGAGGGTGGTAGAGATTTGGAACTCTCTTCCGCAAATGCCAATTGGTTCCAGATCTTGGAACTTTAAATCTGAGATTGATAGCTATTTGTTAAGCAAAGATATTAAGGGATATGTGCCAAAAGTGTGTATATGGAGTTAGGTCGCAGATCAGCCATGATCTCATTGAATGGCGGAACAGGCTCGAGGGGCAAAATAGCATACTCCTGCTCCTATGTTCCTATATGTTGCTTTTCCATTCTTCCTATCAAAGTGAATCTTTTAACATTTCCCCGGGGCATTTCTGACACATTTGTGCCTTTACAGGGCATTGTTATTACCAAATCAGACCTGAGGATTGAATGGCTTCTCATGCCGAATACAATTTTGGATGCCATAGATGCAGATTGTGATGGATTTGCAGCTGATGATGAGGGAGCAGTACGTTCCAACACATGACCAGGGATTAGCAAGTTCTCCAATAAAGCAACATATTCCAGCACAGTGTAGCAGACAGCAGAATTTCCAGCATATGTACTAGAGACCAGCTAATTCCAGCAAAGTGTACCAGGAGCAATACATTCCAGGTTAGCATACCAGTGACTACAGTGACCTTGTGATTGCCACCTTGGTGATTTGCTGGTTTGAACTGTACTGTCATGGATGGAAGGAGGGGTTGCCCTCACCGGATGAGAATGTGAATCACCTGAGCCACTGAACCTGCAGTATTCAGAGATATGGTGGCTATAGTAAAGCTCTGGGGTGATGATCAGATTAAACTTGCCAGATTGCTCTGTCGAGACACATCCAGTGCTCACAACTGAGATACTTTGAAGGTGCAGTGACAAAATGCATTTAGCGGTGTGGTGATGAGTGAGACAGTTCAAAAAGGTATTCGGTTGAATCCCTGCTCTGTACTGAATTAGCCAGTGGTCGGTCAATACTATTGATCTTGGGTCCCCCACACCCAATGGGAGGAAATCAGTCAGAGTTCCTGCTCCCAGTTAGTGACCCCTAGAAATATGCACATGTGGATATTAGGTTAGGACTGGATGGGGTTCAACTGATATGCCTCCTATCCCCTCCACCATGGTTAATTACTTTGTGAAAACATTAAGAATATTAGAACATAAGAATAAGGAGCAAGAGTAGGCCATTCGGCCCCTCGAGCCTGCTCCGCCATTCAATAAGATCATGGTTGATCTTTTACCTCAATTCCACGTTCCTGCACTGTCCTCATATCCCTTGATTTTGTGATTCAATGTGTGTCTCCTTAACCAATGAGATTCAGGACTTGAGAAATAAACAGGAAGTACTGAGAAGGATGGCGAATTAGAGTGGGTGCATTCAATGTCAAATTAAGTACAGAAAGAGAAATAAAGAGAGGGAAAGGAAGAATGGATTAAGAGAGAGAAATAAAAAGGAAAGACAGGAAAAGAAAAAAAGTAAAATTCAAAGTTAGATCATTTTTTAATTTCCTATAATAATTCAAAACCTGAAGGAATGTGACTCCAGACATATAATTTTTTATTTTCTGGTCAAGAGAGGTTGATTGGCAGTCATTAACAATTATCCTGTCATTAAAAGGGTGCTCCTGCTATTAATTACAGGACTTCATTTTCTATGGTGAGTTTAATGGACAATTAATGTACAAGTGCAGCAACTTCATGGAAATGATGGGGAGATGCCATTTTTTCAAAGCTGATCGACCAACAACTTATTCATGGGGTATCTGTTCCTCGTTATATGTTGCTGGGTAATTTATGCATTATTGACGGCATGCATCATTCAGACGCATTATTTTTTCAACAAAATCTGGCCCCTTGTTTTACACTTGGATCATAGCCACTTGGATGACGCTTCGAGGGGCTGTGGAATTGCAGCACAGCGGGAGCCACCGTCTTCAGCAGAAATGGGGAGAAAACTGGAAAGAAGAAATGGAAGTACATACTTAAAGCCATCTACTCAGTTTGGGCTAAAGTTAAACCCAGAAGAGAAAGGCAAAAATCTAACCATCTGGGCCACAGTTAGAATATTGGGAATAAATATAGAAGATGCTGGAAATACTCAACAGGTCAGGCAACATCTGTGCAGAGAGAAACAAAGTTAACGGCCACGATTTTCCCATCTTGGCGGGTTCATGGCGGGTGGTGTCCTGGCTGATCCAGACCCCGCTGCTGGCTCCATCCCGCTCTGGAAAATAAATTTCCCTTGATTGGGATTGTTAAGCCCACCCATCGCGCTTCCCGGCCAATTTGAGGAGGCATGTCTGGTGACGTAATTTGATGATGTGTCATCAGCTGGTTTCCTTAAAGGGACCATGCCCAAATTTATTTTGGCATTTGTGCTGTCTGTGTTCTACAGCATTGAGGTGTTGTAAATGCAAACAAGCACTGCGCAAAGGTGCATGGCTGCACCCTGACTCTTCATGTGCTTATGGAGGGAGTCATAGCATGCAGGAGGTCCTATTAGGCAGAAGAGACTTCCCTAGGAGATCATCACAGCCTGCTTGCACATTGCAGAGGAGAGCACAAGCAGGGATGTGGTCATGAGGACCTGGGTGCAGTGCTGCAATCATTTAAATGATCTCAGTAGATCAAGAAATGTTAGTACAAAGCCACACTCAACCTAATATTGCTGTGCCTCCCATCACATCAGAATATAAGAACATAAGAAATAGGATCAGGAGTAGGCCATATGGCCCCTCGAGCCTGCTCCGCCATTTAATAAGATCATGGCTGATCTGATCATGGACTCAGCTCTACTTCCCCATTTGCTCCCCATAACCCCTTATCCCCTTATCGTTTAAGAAACTGTCTATTTCTCTCTTAAATGTATTCAATGTCCCAGCTTCCACAGCTCTCTGAGGCAGCGAATTCCACAGATTAACAACCCTCAGAGAAGAAATCCTCATCTCTGTTTTAAATGGGTGGCCCCTTATTCTAAGATTATGCCCTCTAGTTCTAGTCTCCCTCATCAGTGGAAACATCCTCTCTGCATTCACCTTGTCAAGCCCCCTCATAAACTTATACGTTTCGATAAGTTCACCTCTCATTCTTCTGAATTCCAATGAGTAGAGGCCCAACCTACTCAACCTTTCCTCATAAGTCAGCCCCCAAATCCCCAGAATCAACCTAGTGAACCTTCTCTGAACTGCCTCCAAAGCAAGTATATCCTTTCGTAAATATGGAAACCAAAACTGCACGCAGTATTCCAGGTGTGGCCTCACCAATGCCTTATATAGCTGTAACAAGACATCCCTGCTTTTATACTCCAACCTCTTTGCAATAAAGTCCAAGATACCATTGGCCTTCCTGATCACTTGTTGTGCCTGCATACTATCCTTTTGTGTTTCATGCATAAGTATCCCCAGGTCCCGCTGTACTGCGGCACTTTGCAATCTTTCTCCATTTAAATAATAACTTACTCTTTGATTTTTTTCTGCCAAAGTGCATGACCTCACACTTTCCAACATTATACTCCATCTGCCAAATTTTTGCCTACTCACTTAGCCAATCTATGTCCTTTTGCAGATTTTTTGTTTCCTCCTCACACATTGCTTTTCCTCCCATCTTTGTATCATCAGCAAACTTGGCTACGTTACACTCAGTCCCTTCTTCTAAGTCATTTATATAGATTGTAAACAGTTGGGGTCCCAGCACTGATCCCTGCGGCACCCCATTAGTTACTGGTTGCCAACATCTCCATCACTCTGTCTTCTCTACCCTACTCCTACACATCCTCACACCAACTTACCTTGGGTCTCCACTCATCCCTCTCTATCAATATTATCACATGCCCATCTCCCTAGCTACCTCTCACACTCACCTTCATCCTAGTGCAATCATACCAACTAACAACACACAAGGTAGGCACTTGGGTGTTTTACGCAATGTTCCTGTAAAGTTTCTGTTTATGCAGTGTCAAACATTGAAATCTTTATTTTCAACACTTTGTGTTCTTGGAAAGTTTTGTGTGCACCTTTGGAAGTGGCTTAATGAGTTGCAGTGAATGGTGAGACATAATGATATGCCCCGCAATGGTCATGAGTGTGAAAGAAATGGCTTGGGCATTGTAGGGCTCCTTTATTGTGTTAGTGTGAGGTGGCGCATTGTGTTGCAGCCAGAGTATACAGCATCAAGTGAAGTAAATCTGGCCATGATGAGTCCATGCCTGGCCTGTCGGGCGCTGATGCCCTCTGCCCTGTGTAGCATCAGTTGATTGCGGAGACGGTTGGTGTTGTTGTTGTGGCTGCTGGTGTGTCTGGTGTTGGGGCTGATCATGGTGGTATTCTGAGGAACAAGTTGAGAGAGTATAAAGGGCACACATGCTGATGGTATAGATGGCAGGTGAAGTGGAGTTGACAAAAGCGACCTGTCAATTGTGAAAGAGGTAATGATGTCAAATTGGATGGATACTTGTGTAAAGACTTGAGCATGGTGAATCTGTGTGGACATGCTGGGAGGAAGAGCTTGTGGCTAAGGGAAGATATCTCTAAGGTGGGAGCTATTACTTTACATTTCAAGCCGTCAACTCAACAGCTCCCGCCTCAGCTTGACAGATGCGGTCCACGACAACCGTGGACCCCATGGGCGAGCTGTCAATGCAAAAGATAAGCTGAAAATCATTCTTAAGTGGCTCTAAATAAGCCACTTATTACCTGAATTGGGTCCCCCACCGTTGCCTGTCGGGTCTGCTCAATGTTGATAGACCCGCCATTGGGAAAGGCGTGTGGCGCTGGGTTCCCAGTGGGGCGCTGACCCGCTTTGAAAAAAAAGCACTTTCTCACTCGACTGCCACCAATAGTGCCCGCTGACCCCCCCCTCCCCCCCGCCCCAACAACATTCTGGCCAACAATTCAGGTTGATGACCTTTCCTCAGTTCTGCCTGACCTGCTGAGTATTTCCAGCATATACTGCTTTTATTTCCGATCTCCAGCATCCGCAGTATTTTGCTTTTGTGTTAGAATATTGGGTCATGTTTTGGGCACAGTATTTTAGGGTGGCTGTCAAGGCCCTGGAGAGGGTACAGAATGGATTCATTAGGATGGTACCAGGGATGCAAAGCGTGAAAAGCGTCAGTCATGAGGAGAGACGAGAGAAACTGTGGCACTTTTCATGAGAGCACATAGCTTAAGCGAAGTTTTTAGCAGGTAAATAGCAAAAAGCGTGATAGTGATTTGGTAACTAGAGGCATCATTTGATATCATCACAAAATGGAGGGAGAGTTTAGGAGAAATAATCTTACTCTGTTCCCGCCAAGCTGCGATTTTAATGCCGCAGGATTTTTGTGGCGGATGAGAGTCCCAGCGAACTCCAATGGAGATAATTCATCAACGCAAATGTGGGTACAACGCCATAACTGCTCCATAGCTGAGATCATGCTCCAGTCACCCTGCTCGGTAAAGTTGTCGGGACGCCAGCGAGGCCCGCTGTGGTAAATTTAAAAATAAACTGCCCCTGAGGGAAAGTCTGGGCACTACAACAAAAGCCTGGGTCTCTGCTGCCTTAGGTCCCTCCCTCCACCTCCGCCCGGTTTTTGTTCTTTGCCGCTTTCTGCCGGAAAAGGCCAAGCAGCAGACCAGCAGCATTCAAATGAGTCCTGGCAGTTAAAATCTGCTAGGCCTCTGACTTCCATTCCCACATGAGATTGCTGCTGACACCCACTGGCTTCCTGCAACGATTTAAAATCAGCCCTCTTGTTTTTCATTGCTCCGCCCATTAGCACTTTCTATCAGTACCTCAGGCTCCCTGTTTATTGCTTTTGTTTAATTCCGATTGCCCCAAGTACTATTTGTCATGTATGTAACCAGCATACTACTGTAACCCTTATACAATTGTAACCCTCATGTAACCACTACATACTGTACATACTTACTAGAAATGCACACCTTGACCACAGGACGTGTACTTGTGGGAGACACTCCTTACCTGGAGATTCATGTATATAAGGGGAGGTCCCTCGCAGGGCCAGCACTCCTTGGTCCAGACAATAAAGGTGAAGGACACAGAGTGACTGTGTGTGCAGTACGTGCCTCGTCTGATTATGTTTAAGAGTTAAGGACTCAACACCTGGCGATGGGAAACGGGAATCACTGAACCCAGAGGATGGCCACCGGTAGCTCAGAGGAACGTTACTGTGTGGGTGAAGACTGGGCCGATTTTGTGGAGAGACTCCAGCAGACCTTAGTCACGAAGGACTGGCTAGGAGAGGATGCGGCTGACAAGCAGAGGACGCATCTACTAACAAGCTGCGGGACAAAAACATATGCGCTGATGAAGGACCTGCTCGCACCCCATAAACCGGCCGACAAGTCTTTTGAAGAGCTCAGCCAGCTGATCAGCGAACACTTAAAACCGGCGAGCAGCATACACATGGCCCGGCACCGGTTCTACACACACCGACATCGGGAAGGGCAAAACATCTCGGACTTCGTGGCAGACTTGCGCCGCTTGGCCAGCCTCTGTAAGTTCTCAGACGCCTGCAGGGGGGAAATGTTAAGGGATTTTTTCATTGAGGGCATTAGCCATGCCGGGATCTTCAGGAAGCTCATAGAGACCAAGGACTTAACTCTAGAAGGGGCAGCATTGATAGCTCAAACTTTCATAGCAGGGGAAGAAGAGAACAAGCTAATTTACGCTAGTAGTCCTGGGTCCAACGTGGCGACAGACCAAGGAATTAACGTGATAAACGCGGCTCAAGATCTCGCAGTCAGGCAAAGGCATTTTGAAACTGCAGCAGTCAGACAAAGGCATTTTGTAACTGCCCAAGCTGAAACCGACTCTAAGGTGGGCCCCCGACAGGGACAATGGAGAGGGGAGCGGCAATTTACGCCATCAAGGAGACTATTAACACCCACCATCAGAGTGTTTAGAAACAACCAAGGGAACAATCAGAGAGGAATGCCTGCTAACAGCCCTTTCGTGAACAACAATCTCAGCCAATGCTGGAGATGTGGGGGCAAACATTATGCGAAAAGCTGCAAATTTCAGCAGTTCGTCTGTAGGAATTGTAATGCCAGAGGACATTTGGCTAATGTTTGCAAACAGCCGGTAGCGAGGCTAATCTATGAGACAGAGGAATCAGGCGAGGGGCTTGCAGTGCAGGACAATGCCTGGGGTAACGCCATGGATGCTGAAGTTCAGCGGGTTCATGTGGCTGACGTCCACAGCTCATACACCAAAACGCCACCCATGATAATGAAAGTTTTATTGAATGGCATCCCGGTGCGCATGGAGCTGGACACAGGAGCAGCCAGTCCCTCATGAGTGCACAACAATTTGAGAAACTATGGCCACACATAGCTAGCAGGCCCAAACTGGAACGAATTAATCCGCAGCTACGGATGTACACCCAAGAGATCATTCCAGTGCTAGGCAGTGCAAACGTGGTGGTAACACACAATGGGTCACAGAACCGGCTGCCACTCTGGATTGTTCCAGGAAATGGCCCCGCGCTTTTGGGAAGGAGCCGGCTAGCCGAGATGAACTGGAAATGGGGGGATGTGCACGACATTTCATCTGTGGAGCGAAGCTCATGCTCACAGGTACTACAAAAATTCGGGTCACTGTTTCAACCCGGTGTCGGAACGTTCAAGGGTACAAAAGTAGTTATACGCATCACCCCGGACGCCAGACCAGTGCACCACAAAGCCAGAGGGGTGCCGTACGTGATGCGTGAGAAAATTGAGAGTGAACTGGACAGGCTGCTCAGAGAGGGCATAATTTCACCCGTTGAATTCAATGACTGGGCAAGTCCCATTGTTCCTGTCTTTAAAGTGGATAGCTCGGTTAGGATCTGCGGTGACTACAAAGCCACCATCAACCGGGTGTCCCTGCAGGACCAATACCCGCTCCCGAGGGCGGAGGACCTTTTTGCCACATTGGCAGGTGGCAAGCTGTTCTCAAAATTGGACCTCACTTCAGCCTACATGACTCAGGAACTGGCTGAAGAATCCAAGCTTCTGACCACCATCATGACGCACAAGGGTTTATTCATCTACAACAGGTGTTCTTTTGGCATCCGTTTGGCGGCTGCCATCTTTCAGAGAAACATGGAAAGCTTGCTGAAATCCATTCCCGGCACAATCGTATTCCAGGACAACATCCTAATAATGGGTCGAGACACCGAGGAACACCTCCACAACCTGGAGGAGGTGCTACGCCAACTGAATCGGGTAGGCCTGCGGCTGAAGGTCAAGTGTGTGTTTTTGGCCCCAGAGGTCGAGTTTTTGAGCAGGAGGGTTGCCGCAGATGGGATCCGGCCTACCGAATCCAAAATGGAGGCAATCCGTCGTGCACCCCAGCCCGGCAACACATCGGAGTTGCAATCGTTCCTGGGACTTTTGAACAATTTCGGGAACTTCCTGCCGGACTTAAGCACATTGGTGGAGCCGTTACACGCACTCCTGCGTAAGGGTTGCGAATGGTTTTGGGGGGACTGTCAAGAACGGGCTTTCAACAGGGCACGTAACCTGCTTTGTTCTAACAAACTGTTAACATTGTATGACCCCTGTAAAAAACTAGTTTTAACATGCGATGCATCATCATACGGGGTTGGGTGTGTGTTGCAGCAGGGTAATGGAGACGGACAACTCCAACCGGTGGCTTATGCCTCCAGGTCGGTCTCCCAGGCAGAGCATGGGTACAGCATGGTCGAAAAGGAAGCACTCGCTTGCGTTTATGGTGTGAAAAAAATGCACCAATACCTTTTCAGCAGACCGTTCGAGTTAGAAACGGACCACAAGCCGTTAACTTTTCTGTTGTCCAACAGCAAGGCGGTCAATGCCAATGCGTCAGGTCGCATACAGCGATGGGCTCTCATGCTGGCTGCGTATGACTACACCATACGGCACCGGCCAGGCACCGAAAACTGCGCTAACGCGCTCAGCAGGCTTCCCCTGGCCACCACCGAGGGGGCGGCGGAGCAAAGCGCTGAGATGGTCATGGCCGTTGAGGCTTTTGACACCGCAGGCTCCCCCATCACAGCCCACCAGATCAAACTCTGGACCAACAGAGACCCCCTCCTATCCATGATAAAGAAATGTGTTCTGACGGGGGATTGGGCGCCTACGCACAGGGCGTGCCCCGAGGAGGTCAGACCGTTTCAGAGACAGATGGATGAGCTCTCCATCCAAACCGACTGCCTGCTATGGGGCAGCCGAGTAGTCATGCCCCAGAAGGGGAGGGAAGCATTCATCAGGGAACTCCACAGTGAGCACCCTGGAATTGTGCTAATGAAGGCAATTGCCCGGTCACATGTATGGTGGCCGGGGATTGACTCAGACCTGGAACACTGGGTTCGCAGGTGCACGACGTGTGCCCAGCTGGGCAACGCCCCCAGAGAGGCCCCGCCCAGCGCGTGGCCCTGGCCCACCAAGCCTTGGTCACGCATTCACGTGGACTATGCGGGCCCGTTCATGGGAAAAATTTTCTTGATAATTGTCGATGCATACTCGAAATGGATCGAGTGCAACATATTAAACTCGTGCACGGCATCCATCACCATGGAGAGCCTGCGCACGGTTTTCGCGACCCACGGCTTACCGGACATTCTGGTCAGCGACAATGGCCCGTGTTTCACCAGCCATGAATTCCAGGAGTTTATGTCGGGTAATGGCATCAAACATGTCCGAACGGCGCCATTCAAGCCGGCTTCCAATGGCCAGGCGGAACGTGTGGTCCAAGTCATAAAGCAAGGCATGCTCCGCATCCAAGGACCCTCTCTGCAGTACTGCCTATCTTGCCTCCTGCTGGCCTATAGGTCCCAGCCGCACTCGCTCACGCGAGTTCCGCTCCTCATGAAACGTACACTCAAAACGCGGCTGTCCCTCATCCACCCAACCCTGGCAGACATTGTTGAGGGCAAGAGCCAGTCCCAAACCGAGTGCCGCAATCGTAACTCAAGGGAGAGGTGTATAGAAATGGATGATCCGATATTTGTACTTAACCACGCATTGGGACCCAAGTGGCTAGAGGGCACCGTAATTGGTAAAGAGGGAAACAGGGTCATAATGATCAGAGTCAATAATGGGCAGATATGCCGCAAACACTAGGACCAAGTAAAGAAAAGGTTCAGCATTGACACTGATGAACATGAAGAAGAGCATGAGATGTCAACCACACCACTGCCAGTGGACGAGCAACAAGGACAATCACCAGCATGCACAGTCCCTGCGGCCAGCCCGGTCAGGCCGGAATCACCTCAGGTGACAGAAACGCATGCCAAGGCTCAGCCACCAGAGCCTCAACTGCGGCGCTCCACGAGAGAGCGTCGACCACCTGATAGGCTTAACCTTTGAGTCAAAAAGACGTGAGGGGGGAGGTGATGTCATGTATGTAACCAGCATACTACTGTAACCCTTATACAATTGTAACCCTCATGTAACCACTACATACTGTACATGCTTACTAGAAATGCACACCTTGACCACAGGACGTGTACTTGTGGGAGACACTCCTTACCTAGAGATTCAGGTATATAAGGGGAGGTCCCTCGCAGGGCCAGCACTCCTTGGTCCAGACAATAAAGGTGAAGGACACAGAGTGACTGTGTGTGCAGTACGTGCCTCGTCTGATTATGTTTAAGAGTTAAAGGACTCAACACTATTTTTGAACAGTAATAGAATCAGGAGGAGGCCATTCAGTCCCTCGAGCCTGATCCGCCATTCAATGAGATCATGGCAGATCTGTGACCTAACTCCATGTACTCGCATTTGCCTCATATCCGTTAATACGCTGTACCTTTGGTCAGCAAAAATCTATCAATCCCACATTTGAAATTAACAATTGATCTAGTATCAACTGCGTTTGCGGAAGAGGTCCAAACTTCTACCACCCTTTGGGGTCAAGTTTCGGCCTGAGTTGCTCCTATTTTTTTGGAGCAACTGGTTTACAATGGAGTATCTTAGAAATTGCAATTCTCGGCATTTAGTTTGCTCCAGTTCTGGTGAGTTAGAACAGTTTCTTTTTGGAACAAATTTTTTTTTTCAAAAGGGGGTGTGTCTGGCCACTTACGCCTGTTTTGCAAGTTTAGGCAGTAAAATCTTACTCCAAACTAACTTAGAATGGAGTAAGTGTAGCTTTTTGTACGCTCAGAAAAACCTTGCCTACACTTTGAAATCAGGCATAGGTTACAAATCAGGCATAGGGAACGAGGGGAGGGGAGGGAAGTAATTAAATTCTACAAGCATTCAACAGTCTCACTTATACAAATAAAGAGCCATCCTGAATAAAAAATTATAAACAAAGCAAATAAAAAATAATGAATATTCCTACCTGTGTGAAGCAGCAGCAGTCTTCGAGCTGCGAAGGAGGCTGAGGCCATTCGGCCAGGAGACAGGGGAGGGACACGGTTGGGGCCACACACAGAGGCAACGCAGCAGCCTCCACAGCTGTGAATTTATTTTTATAGGCTGCAGGCCGTTCGGCCAGGAGACAGGATAGGCGTGCAAAGCACCGGGAGGGAGAGCAAGCCAGTTTAAAAGTTAAATTTGTAATTCAAGTATGGGTGCTGCATTGTCAACACCACAGATTATGCAATGGTTCGCCAGCAATTCACTGCATAGGAGAGAACTGATTAGAGCTCACCATACCAGGAACGTCATAGCCCGTAGGCTGATGGACAGGAGACCTCACCCACGTCGGCAATATCGAGCCAGGACATGAGCGAGGCTGATTGTGTCAAAAGGCTGCGTTTCCGCAGAGAAGTTGTCGTTGAGATCTGTGATATGCTGAGAGCAGATTTGCAGCCCAGAAGCAGAACATCAACTGCCTTGTCTGTTGAAGTGAAGGTAACAGCTGCATTTGCCTTCTATGCCTCGGGATCGTTTCAGGTTACAACTGGAGATGTGTGCGCCATCTCTCAACGTGCAATACATGCCTGCGTTTACCAGGTCACGGCTGCACTGTATGCGCGGAGGAATGACTTCATCAAGTTCCCAATGACCGCACAAGCGATCCATGACAGGGCTGTGGGCTTCTTCAGGATTTCTGGCTTCCCAAAGATACATGGCTGCATTGATTGTACCCACATTGCCTTGCGAGCACCTGTGCAGGATTCCGAGCAGTACAGAAATAGAAAAGGTTTCCACTCCATCAATGTGCAGCTCGTGTGTGATGACAAGCAGCGCATCATGTCAGTCGATGCAAGATACCCTGGCAGCACTCCTGATGCGTTCATCCTACGCGACAGCGTTATATCTGACATGTTTGAGCAGCAGCCAGAAGGGCAGAGCTGGCTACTGGGAAACAAAGGTTACGGCCTGGCCACCTGGCTCATGACGCCCCTACGCGTGACATGGACGGAAGCTGACCGTCAATACAACATGGCGCACGTTGCGACGCGCAGCATCATTGAGAGGACCATTGGCAACTTGAAACATTGTTTCCGATGCCTGGACCATTCCGGAGGCCACTTGCAATACTCTCCTTAGATTGTCGGTTACTTCACTGTTGTGTGCTGCATGCTGCATAACTTAGCCATCATGAGGCAGCAGGAGCTGGTAGTGGAACCAGAAGATCCACATGAGAGGCTAGTGCCTGATGATAGTAATTTGGAAGAGCAGGATGAGGATGATGACGACGATCAGGAAAGCACGCAAGTGCCTGATGCCGGAGCACGAGGTCGGAGGTGGGCGGTCCATTGTACTCCTTTAACGATTGCTCGAGCCCTGCGCCAGCAGCTTATCCGTGAACGCTTCAATTACTGATGCCTGAGGGCTCAGCAACAACTGTTCCGCATGGACATGTTTATTTTTTGGCGTTGTTCCTATGTTGTGTTGTGTTAATGGAACATGATTCAGTTTTAATTAAAAAATATTTTATTGAAAAGTTAACATCACTGTAATAAAATATTTGTTGTATCAAACTTTATTTTTTAATATGACTCTTGAAGATCACTTAAAAACTTGTAAAGTTACAAAACAATTTCAATGTGAAAAATCTTACACTCTTAAGATCACTTAAACTTCAAGATCACTTTTTAGGTGCAAAATTAAATAAGTTACAAAATGTGAGAGCATTTACACTATAAGATCACTTAAAAACCCTACTTATAAGTTGTAAAGTTACAAAACTTACAAAACAATTTCAATTTGAAAAATGTTACTACAGCTACATCAAGAACAAGAACAAAAGCAGCAAAGAAAGGCTGCAACCATGTCTCATCCACAGCTCGGTGAATGTTCACTTCTTCATGGGGTTGTCATTTGATTGGCGGGGCTGTGTGCCCTTATTGCAGCTGCTATCTCCATGAAGGCCTGTGCCGTCGCTTGCACTCCCTCGGACATTCTCTCCCTCATTTCCCGTGTCATTACTGCTATTACTCCCGTCGGTATCGTCACCTCTTCACCCACTGCACTGACACTACCGATGAGTGATCGGGTTAGCTCATTGGTCTCCATACCAATGCCACAACCTGAGCCACATCTGTTGCACGCTGCATCTCAGGAGAGCGTGTCTCCAATCTCCTTCTCCTCTGCCTGGGTCTGCCTGCGGCACCACTACACTGGGAGGCACATGCTGGGATGGTGGGATGCTCGGTGTTCCAAATGGCACCACTACACTGGGAGGCGTGGGCTGGGACAGTGGGACGCTCGGTGTTCCAGACGGCAGTACTAGAGTGGGAGACGCAGGCTGGGATGGTGCGGCCCTGGGTCTTGCATCCGGCACCACTGGAGTGCGAGCCGTGGGCTGGGCTGATGGGTGAATGGGTGTAAGCTGCTCCATTATATCACCAGCACCACTGGGACCCGCAACGTCAGAATCAAAACCATGGAAGGTGGAACCAGAACCTATGCAAGGGGTTGAAACTCTGATGCCCCTTAATGTGGGCTCATAAACATTAATTTGGAAGGTCTCCCCGTAGACATTTCAGTCATTGCCGCCAGCATCCAGTCTGGATCGCCCACATCTGGTTCTACTGGTTCTTGTTCTGGATCTTCAGGGTTGGCGGCATCATCATCATCATCACGTTCTGCAAAATATATCCAAACAGTCAAATGTTTAACAGCAAAGGAGGGGGCAGGATGGATGGCATGACTCTCATACATAGCAGCATGTTGATTTGAAGGCCCACGATGCATTTTCAGGACTTACCCTCTTCCTCGTGTGCGGGCCCAGCTTGTGCTGTACTGATTGCTTTTCTCCATGTACGACTCATCATAGCAGCTACCCTCTGTTCCAAGTGTGTCAGTGAATGTAGATTGGGCACGCCTCCTCCTGTTTGAGTTGCTTCCCTTTTGTTGTGGGCCAATTTCTTTTGCAAAGAGTAAAATATAACTTTTTACAGAGTGCATCTTTCTGCAGGGTGGGACATACAGATAGTCACATGACAATTACGATTACATTAAAAAATAAAATATTACTTACACTAACTACTTGACCAAGCTCGTGCCATTTCTTTTTACACTGGCTTCCAGATCTCATGGTATGAACCACTGCGCAGTAATCTTCTGCAACTTGGTTCCAGCGTTTCTTCATTTCTTTGGGTGGCACTTTTATGCGACCTCTGTTGCTTGTATCCAGCTCCTGCCATATCTGCTCAATGACGTTTACTAATATCTCCACTTCCTCATGCAAGAAATTCTTTGTTCTTGGTGGACGTTGTTCCATTGCTGTGTTGAATTGACACCCTTATTTTTCAAAGCACACAGTCCTTATTTTGCATGCACCTATGCAGCACTTGTTGTGGAAGTTTAGCAGCAAAAAGCAGCACTCACTGATTTCAGCAGGTGATTTCTTCAACAGTGCTGCTAAAAGCATTCCTTCAGGCACAATAAAATCACCAAGATTCAATCCCAAGCCTTTCCAGAGGTCCACGAAACAAATCAGCACTTTTCTTCAAGTTCCTTTAAAAATGGCCGAGTGCCAATGTTTGTGACCTACTGCGCGTGCGCACTCCAACGCGCATGCGCAGGGCTGCCGGCACGACTTCTTCACATCTAAGTTAGCCCCGCCCCCCCTGCACTTCCAGAATCGGCGCGACGCTGTGGCTCCGCCCCCCGTTGATCTCTGCGCGCTGCGCCGAGCTCCGAGGGATCTGCAGGGAGGCCGAGAATTCCAAGGTAAGTTTTTGTTAGGCTTTTGGGCGCAAAAAACGGGCGTCGATGTCGGGGCTGTGCCGTTCTAGACGCGTCCCGAAACTTGACCCTTTTATGTGTAGAAGTGTTTCCTAACTTCACTTCTGAAAGATCTGGCTCTAACTTTTCAGCTATGTCCCCTAGACCTAGGCCCCAATATTGGTGGCTTTACCGCCCACTGCCACCTGCTGCCATGTTTTGCTGTCGTTTTCCTCTCCTTGCCATTTTCCACTTGGGCTGGAGCAGGCGGGACGGGAGTATCGACGGGAACTGCCCGCTGACGTCCTCTGGCGGCCGAGTAGCGTAAGTGGCCTCCCGCCTGCCGAGCTGCCAGATTGGAGTCGGCACCTGCAGGAGGAAAGATTGCTGCGTGGAGGCTGTCCTGACCCCAATGGTAGGTATGAAGTACGGAAAAAAAGGTTAGTGACCATATTTCTTTTTACAGCGACTTACCTGGATGGGGTCCCCTGAAGGTGTTCCGGTGTTTTTTTTTATTTGCCATGATTTTTATTTGCAGCTCTTCCACCCTCCCTGTGCCCAACTCCAACCTCGGTGGCAAGAGCCTTTGCCACTGAGATTGGTTGGGAAAATGTTGGAGTCCATTATTAAAAAAGCAGTAGCAGGACATTTGGAAAAGCAAAATTCAGTCAGGCACAATCAGCATGGATTTATGAAGGGGAAGTCAAGTTTGATAAATTTGCTGGAATTCTTTGAGGATGTAACGAACAGGGTGGATAAAGGGGATCCAGTAGATGTGGTATATTTGGACTTCCAGAAGGCATTTGACAAGGTGCCACATAAAAGGTTACTGCACAAGATAAACATTCATGGGGTTGGGGGTAATATATTAGCATGGATAGAGGATTGGCTAACAAACAAAAAACAGAGAGTCAGGATAAATGGTTCATTCTCTGGTTGGCAAGCATTAACTAGTGGGGTGCTGCAGCAATCAGTGCTGGGACCCCAACTATTCACAATCTATATTAACGACTTGGAAGAAGGGACTGAGTGTAATGTAGCCAAGTTTGCTGATGATACAAAGATGGGAGGAAAAGCAATATGTGAGGAGGACGCAACAAATCTGCAAAAGGACATAGATTGGCTAAGTGAGTGGGCAAAAATTTGGCAGATGGAGTATAATGTTGGAAAGTGTGAGGTCATGCACTTTGGCAGAAAAAAATCAGAGCAAGTTATTATTTAAATGGAGAAAGATTGCAAAGTGCTGCAGTACAGCGAGACCTGGGGGTACTTGTGCATGAAACACAAAAGGTTAGTATGCAGGTACAGCAAGTGATCAGGAAGGCCAATGCAATCTTGGCCTTTATTGCAAAGGGGATGGAGTATAAAAGCAGGGAAGTCTTGCTATATAACTATACAGGGTATTGATGAGGCCACACCTGGAATACTGCGTGCAGTTTTGGTTTCCATATTTACGAAAGGATATACTTGCTTTGGAGGCAGTTCAGAGAAGGTTCACTAGGTTGATTCCGGAGATGAGGGGGTTGACTTATGAGGAAAGGTTGAGTAGGTTGGGCCTCTACTCATTAGAATTCAGAACAATGAGAGGTGATCTTATCAAAATGTATAGGATTTTGAGGGGTCTTGACAAGGTGGATGCAGAGAGAGGATGTTTCCACTGATGGGGGAGGCTAGAACTAGAGGGCATGATCTTTAGAATAAGGGGCTGCCCATTTCTTCTCTCAGAGGGTTGTAAATCTGTGGATTCGTTGCCTCAGAGAGCTGTGGAAGCTGGGACATTGAATAAATTTAAGAAACGGACAGTTTCTTAAACGATAAGGGGATAAGGGGTTATGGGGAGCGGGCGAGGAAGTGGAGCTGAGTCCATGATCAGATCAGCCATGATCTTATTGAATAGCAAATCAGGCTCGAGGGGCCATATGGCCTATTCCTGTTCCTATTTCTTATGTTCTTATTGAGAGCTCCCGCCTGCTGCCGCACAGATTGATGGCATAAGCCGTAGTTTGGCCGTCGGTCGGTACTGTCACCTCTTTTAGAGGAATCTTCCAGGCAAAGTACCACCCGGTCTCTCAGCAGCCACCGGCGGTCCTTTGGGCCACACTTGGGCAGGCCTTGGCCTTCACCAATTTTGACCCCCTAGACTTTTCAATCAGCGGGAAAACATTCTCCATATCTACCCTATCAGTTCCCTCTCATATCTTGAAATCTTCGATCAAACCACCCCTTAACCTTCTAAATTCCAGGGAATACAACCGTACTTTGTGTGATCTCTTATTTTAACCCTTGGAGTCCAGGTATCATTCTGGTAAATCTGCG
This sequence comes from Pristiophorus japonicus, assembly GCF_044704955.1. Taxonomy (NCBI): domain Eukaryota; kingdom Metazoa; phylum Chordata; class Chondrichthyes; family Pristiophoridae; genus Pristiophorus; species Pristiophorus japonicus. The sequence goes on from NC_091993.1 coordinate 20,969,381, forward strand.
CTGCACTCCCTCCAAGCCCAATATGTCCTTCCTAAGCTGTGGTGCTCAGAAACTGAAGACGATACTCCAGGTGTGGCCTAACCAGGGTTTAGTATAGCTGTAGCATACCTTCTACCCCCCTTGTATTCTCATCCTCTAGCTATAAAGGCCAGCATTTCACTAGCCTTTTTGATTATATTCTGTATCTGTCCATGACACTTTAATGATCTTTGTACATGGAGCCTTAAGTCTTTCTGGTCTTCCACTGTTTCTAGCTTTTCACCGTTTAGAAAGTACTCTGATCTATCCTATTTCAGTCCAAAGTGCATGACATCACACTTGCCGATATTGAAATCAATTTGCCACAATTTTGCCCATTCACTTAATCTATTAATATCTCTTTGTAATTTCATGCTTCCATCTACACTGCCGCCTATTTTTGTGTCAGCAGGAAACTTGAATATGTGGCTCTCTCTCCCATCATCTAAGTCATTAATAGATGTAGTGAAAAGTTGAGGCCCCAACACAGATCCATATACATTCCCCTGTCCACTACTTTGGTCACCTCTTCAAAAAATTCAATCAAGTTCGTCAGGCATGACCTACACTTTACAGATCCTTGCTGTCCCTCTCTGATAAGCTGAAAATTTTCAAGGTGTTCAATCACTCTATCCTTAATTATAGACTCTAGTAATTTCACAACAACAGATGTTAGGCTAACAGATCTATAATTATCTGGCTTTCCCCCTCTCAACTTTCTTACATAATGGAGTGATATGTGCAATTTTCCAATCTAAAGGAACAGTTCCTAAGTCAAGAGAACTTTGGAACATTATAGTGAGGGCGTCTGGAATGTTGTACATACAGAAATTAAATGCAGTGCTGCATATCTGACCTCACCATATCTGGCTCTTCACTGCATCTGAAAGATTAGTTTTAACTTGTAGTTTATGAAACTCTTTGTTATGAAATTGTAATCTTTCGCTTACCGATGAAGCCTAAATCGAATGCTGTAGAAAGTCTTGTATTCCAGCGAACTGAGATTTCAACCAAAGGAAAGAATACAATAAAGTAATCCAACTGGTAGGTCCAAAGTCTAAGTGAATTTCTGATTGTGTAATCTATTCCTTAATTGATTTGTTATTCACATTTTACAATTAGCTTTCTGTTGGCATGGGCAACGTATAAGTTCAGGTGTAGGGTTTCCCCTGAGTCATATCATCTTTATTCTGAATTGATTCTGAATTGTTCCATTGTCGAAGACAGTAATAATGCATATCAGTGCATGGGCAAACTTTTTAAGTTACATTTCCCCCCAACATCAACATGAGAGAATCTTGGAGTGCATGACCACAGATCCCTGAAGGTAGCAGGACAGGTAGATAAGATGGTCAAAAAGGCATACGGAATGCTTGCCCTTATTGGCTGAGGCATAGAATACAAGAACAGGGGGGGTTATGCTTGAACTGTATAAAACACTAGTTAGGCCACAGCTAGAGTACTGTGTGCACTTCTGGTCACTGCATTACAGGAAGGATGCGATTGCAGTGGAGAGGGTACAGAGGAGATTTACGAGGATGTTGCCAGGAGTGGAGAATCTTAGCTATGAGAACAGATTGGATAGGCTGGGTTTGTTTTCCTTGGAACAGAGGAGGCTGAGGGGGGACCTCATTGAGTTGTATAAAATTATGAGCGGCCTAGATATAGTGGATAGAAAGAGCCTATTTCCCTAAGCAGTGGGGTCAACAATCAAGGGGGAATCAATTTAAAGTAATTGGTAGAAGGTTTAGAGGGGATTTGAGGGGAAATTTCTTCACCCAGAGGGGGTCTGGAACTCACTGCCTGAAAGGGTGGTCGAGGCAGAAACCCTCGCCACATTTATGTATTTAATGTGCTGTAACCTGCAGGGCCAAGGATCAAGAGCTGGAAAGTGGGATCAGGCTGGATAGCCTCTTGTTGGCCGGCACGGACACGAAGGGCCGAAATGGCCTCCTTCCGTGCTGTAAATTTCTATGATTCTATTCTATGAAAGGGGAAAGGCCAATTTAGGGTAAGAATGGCTAAGGCTGCTCAATTGGAAAACGGTACATTTGTGAGAAAGGTGCTAAGGTTGGGCACATTTATTTGGTAGTGGAAATTGGTAACAGATTTATGAGTGAATTTTCCAATTGGCAAAAGTTAAATGTTGATGGTAAGCCAGTTAAAATAAATAACTATGCTGCGCTGTGCCTAATGGATGAAATGATGAGTTTTGTCATGAACCTCACCCAAGAAGTAGATTTAATTTACTGGAAACAAGTCATGCTAAACTAGTTGATCTCTTGTAACATTGGTCTTTGCCAAATGCAAACATAAAATGTGTTTGTTCCTTCGTGTATCTGTCTTTCTGTTTATCTCCTTGTTAAATATTTGTCCGCTTGCTGTTTTTGTGTTTGTGTTGCACGCCTTCTGTTGCCTTTTGCCTCTCTGCTCCTCTTTGTAGGGGCCCTATTTTCACCACCATTGTGCGCTGTCTTTTGGCGTCCAAACGTTTTTTGGCCTGAAATACTCATTTTCCAACTTTTGCCAATGTTTGGACGCCGGCGTCAACCATGTGCACCAGTTTAAAAATTTTTGCCGCAGACACGAGTCAAAATGGGATCAGGCACCGTTTTTCTGTACTTAATCGATTTTGGCCGTCCACTATTTTTTTCAACACAGCGCACAGTGCCCAAAAGCCCTGCAAAAAAAAAAAAACGTTAACTTAAGGAATCAGTGCAGGGCACAAGAGGACAGGAGCGAGGCAATTAGAATACACGATAAAAAACAGTTTTTTCAAAGGGAGCACTTTTTGGAGCAAGGGAAGAAGATTTCTGGGCCAAAAGGACTGCTCCCCCCGCTGCATTCCCGGGCCGAAGGGAATGCTCCCCACTGGCTGGACCCGCTGTAATCCTGGGCCAAATGGGGAGCAGTTCTTTCGGCCCGGGATTGCAGCAGATCCAGCTGGTGGGGGGGCGGGGGGCGGGGTGGGGGTGTGCGGTGGCCGCGGGTCCAGCAGGGGGAGAGGTCCTTTGTGGCCCTTTCAATGGCGGTGGGGTACCAACCTTTCAGGGAGCACGCTCCAGCGTCTCTGGTTGCCCTGGCTTTTCGCGCATGCCAGAGAGTTTTTAGCGCAGACTTGAAGCTCCACCACCCCCCCCCCCCCCCCAGACTAACTCCGGCGAGCGCCGCGCCAAATTCACATCTCTCTTTGGCGAAAGTCCCGATTTCTTTTCTGGCGCAATCGTACACAAAAAAAATCGTACATTAACATGCGCGGGCGCCAAAACTCCAGCAAATGGAAAATAGGGGCCTATGTCTCTGAGAAAATTGGAAGACTCTGAGCAGCCTTGAAACCTTCTGCAACTGAGACATGGAGAAGAAGTAGAGTGAACATCCACAGTAGGGTTATAGTTAAAGATAGAGCTAGGATGCGGGTTAGGGTTACCTTAGTGTTGTATTAAGATGAGACTAAGATTTCAGGGTCAGAGTTAAGGTCAGGGGCAGGATTAATATTAGGCTATGGTCCGTTTTTGGGTTAGGTTTCATCTGCCTCCATATCATCCCAACCCATTGCCAACCCATTGCCACTCTATCCATGCAAACTACTGCTCCATCTCCAACCTCCCTTTCCTCTGCAATGTCCTTGCATGTGTTGACGCCTCCAAAACCAATACCGATCAGTCCTACAACTCCATGTTTGAATCCCTCCAATCAAGTTTCCGCCCCGTCACAGCCCTTATCATAGTCACAAATGGCATTCTTTGTGACTATCCTTCTTCTTCATCCTTGACCTGTCTGCTGCCTTTGACACAGCTGATCACAGCATCCTCCTCCAATACCTTTCCTCCATCGTCCAGCTGGGTAGGTGTTATGTATGCAATAAAGTTTCAAACTGAGTACTGTTTAATTAAGCAAGGTACGACCTTGCCTGTGCTTTATTTAGTCACAAAGTGATTCACTCACAAAATGGCTGGCCTTTTATACCAGAGCAGCACCATGTGCATGCTGCTCAGTGGCCTCCAACAATGACGCCATCTGGTGGCTACAAACAGCATGCACATACATGACAGTGGGACTACCCTTGCCTGGTTCCATTCATATCTATCCAATCGTAGTCCGAGAATCACCTGAATGGCTTCTGTTCCCACTCACACACCAATACCCCTGAAATCCCCCAAGGATCTATCCTTGGCCCCCTCCAATTTCTCATCTACATGCTGGGCCTCGGCAACATCACCTGAAAACACATCAGATTCCACATGTATAAAGAGGGCACCCAGCTCTACCTCACCACCAGCTCTCTTGATCCCTCCACTGTCTCTGATTTGTCACACTGCTTGTCTGACATCCAGTCCTGGAAGAGCAGAAATGACCTCCAACTATATATTGGGAAAACCAATGCCATTGTCTTTGGTCCCCGCCACAAACATTGTTTCCGAGCCACCGACTCCGCCAAGTTCTGTTCACCCATCACCCCTGTGCTCATTGGTTCCTGGTCCAGGAAAGCCTCGATTTTAAAATTCTCATTCTAGTATTCAAACTCCTCCATGACCTCACCCCTCCCTATATCTGTAACCTCCTCCAGCCCTACAACCCTCCGTGATCTCGGCACTCCACCAATCCTGGCTTCTTGTGCATCCGCGATTTTCAACGCTCCACCATTGGTTGCCTGGCATACAGCAACCTGGACCTAAGGCTCTGGAATTCCCTCCCTAAACTTCTCCATCTCTCTACCTCTGTCTCCTCCTTTAAGACGCTTCTTAAAATCTACTTCTTTGACCAAGCTTTTGGTCACCTGTCCTAATCTTTCCTTATGTGGCTCATTGTCATATTTTGTTTAATAACACTCCTGTTATGTCCCTTGGGACATTTTATTACGTTAAAAGTGCAATATAAATGCAAGTTGTTGTTGTTGTAGTGGACAGGTACACAAAATAATTAAATAATCTTAAGGAGGCTAGAATACAAGGGAGTGGAAATTATGTTCGTGATCTAAAGCTCTGGTTAGACATCATTTAGAGTAGTAGGCACCACACCTCAGGAGGGATATATTAGCCTTGGAGCAGTGCAGCACAGCTTCACCAGAATGTTACCTGGGCTAAAAGGGTTAAATTATGAACACAGGCTGCATAGACTAGGCTTGTATTACTTTGAGTGTAGAAGACTGAAAGGTGATCTAATTGAGGTTTTAAGATGGTTAAAAGGCGGTTAATAGGATAGATAGAGAGAAATACTCTGGTGGGGAGTCCAGACATAACCCCTGAATGGCCTAGTTGTAATTTTTAGGTTATGCCAGGAAGCAATTGTTCACATAAAGGCTAGTGAAAATCTGGAACTCTCTCCGCCAAAAAGCTTTTGAGGCTTGGTGAATTTAAATTTTCAATCCAAGATTGATAGATTTTTGTTAGGCAAGGGGATTAAAGGTTGCGGAACTAAGGCGGGAAGGTAGAATTAATAAACAGATCAGCCATGACGTAATTGGCGGAACTAGTTGGATGGGCTCAATGGCCTCGGCCTGTTCCTATGTTCCTAACAGTGTAGCTAGATGTATGGAGTTGTTATAAGTGAATTAATTAATAATGGTCTGTAGGCTTACTTACAACATTATAAACTTAAAGAAACAGTCAGTAACAATAGAACATTTTTAATGCAAAATGCAGCAGGGAAGCGATCCGGAAAATTACTGACCAGCACGAGAGAGGCACTAGATGCCTAAATTTGTCTTATTTGAAATGTCGTACACCAACTGGTCCACATACACCATCAATTCTCTTAGGATGAATGCGTGAAGTTAAACTATACTTGCCAAAATGATCAAAGAAGACAGACAAATTGTACAGTAACATTTCTTTATTAATAGATATGATTGTATGGTTAACAGCGTTTTAAAATTAGACAGTAAGAGTATGCTGTTCTTATCTTGTTCAACAATCGTGACCCTCTATTTCACCTGGAAAGTCCCAAGTGTTTCTAGCTCTGATCACTGATGCTAACTGTAGAAGATCCTTCATCCTCACAGCACTGTCTCCGCAAGATCCTGCGGATCCCCTGGAGGACAGGCGCACCAACATCAGTGTCCTTGCCCAGGCTAACATCCCCAGTATTGAAGCACTGACCACACTCGATCAGCTTCGCTGGGCAGGCCACATAGTTTGCATGCTAGATACGAAACTCCCAAAACAAATGCTTTATGCTGAGCTCCGTCATGGTAAACGAGCCAAAGGTGGGCAGCGGAAGCGTTACAAGGACACCCTCAAAGCCTCCCTGGTAAACACCAGGGAGGCTTTGAGGGTGTCACCAGTGACACCTGGGAGACCCTGACCGAAGAACGCCCAAGGAGGAGAAAGTGCATCCGGGAGGGCATTGAGTTCTTCGAGTCTCAACGCAAAGAGCATGAAGAGGTCAAGCGCAGACAGCGGAAGGCAAATCAGGCCCACCCGCCCCTTCTCTCGACGAATGTCTGTCCCACCTGTGACAGGATCTGTGGCTCTCGTATTGGACTGTTCAGTCACCAGAGAACTCACTTTGGGAGTGGAAGCAAGTCTTCCTCGATTCCGAGGGACTGCCTATGATGATGGAAGGACCCATGGTTCTTAGAATTAACTCTTTCTATTTTCACAGACTTCAGCAGAATTGATGATAACTGGTTTAATGGACACCGTTGCACACTTTTATGGCACTTTTAGTACATAATGGTGTGGCACTACATGGACTTCACGGCGGCGTATGTGAGGCCTGCTGCTTACGCCTGTCATAGATTCAGGTCTACCATGTAAAGAAAATGATTGCGCAGATCAGGCGACTTCCCAACATGTTCCTGCTCAGCACCAATATGATATCTGCCTTTCAGTCAATGAGACCATCCTATCTGAGCTGAGTTTTGATAGTCAGAGTTAACTCTATAATCCAAATTTATTGATCTGCAAGTGTAGCTGGGAAACAGAGAAGCAAATTGATTTACAGATGTGGGCACTCAGCAGAATGGAGACCAAGCCAAAATATATGCACCGATGTGGGGATCACGCTGGACGTGGCAGATATGGTGGAGGATGATCCGTTGAATACGGAGGCTGGTGGGGTGGAAGGTGAGGATAAGGGGAACCCAATCATGGTTCTGGGAGGGAGGGAAAGGGGTGAGAGAAGTGTGGGAAATGGAATAGAAACAGTTGAGGGCCCTGTCAACCATGTGGGAGAGGAATATTCGGTTGAGAAAAATGTAGGGCACATCAAAAGCACTGGTATGGAAGGTGGCATAGTCAGAACAGATCCAACAAAGATGGAGAAACTGGGAGAATAGAATAGAGTCCTTTATAGGTGGCTGGGTGGGAGAAAGTGCAGTCATGGTAGCTGTGCTTATAGTGGTTGTTGGTCGATAGCCTATTCCCAGAAATGGAGACAGAGAAGTTGAGGAAGGAAAGGGAAAAGACTGAGATAGACCATGTGAAGGCAAGGGAAGGGTTGAAATTAGAAGCAAAGTTGATTTCATTTTCCAGTTTGGGGTGAGAGCAAGAAATGGCACTGATAAATAGTCATCATTGTACCGGAAAAAGATGCGAGAGGGGGGACCCGAGTAGGACTGGAAGAAAGAATGTTCCACATATCCCACAAAAAGGCTGGCATAGCAAGGGGTTCCCATAGCAACACCATTTATTTGGAGGAAGTGAGTGGAGTCAAAGAAGAAGTTGTTCAATGTGAGAACAAGTTCAGCCAGGCAGAGGAGAGTGGTGGTGGATGGGGACTGGTTGGGCCTCCATTCAAGGAAGAAGCTGGCAGCCCTGAGGCTATAGCTAGGAAATTGTGATTATATAATTAACTACTTGCTTAAAATCGGACAATAAGAATACACTGTTCGTATCTTCTTCAACAAACATAACCCTTCATTTAACTTTGACAATTCAGAGTGTACCGACCTCAGGCCGGTAATGGGAAACAGATGCTAACTGTAGAATATTCTCAACAAGAATGTCTTGGAAGGACACATGGTTCTTATAAATAAATCTTTCTGTTTTCCCAGACTTCAGCGGAGAGGCGTGAGTCCGGGGTTGGCGAGAGGCCTACAAGAGGCCATGAGAGACGTCGGGAGGTGCGTCGGGAGGTGTGTCGGAGAGGCGTGAGTCCAGGGTCGGTGAGAGGCCTGCAAAAGGCCGCGTGAGGCGTCGGGAGGTGCACGGAGATGCGTGAGTCCAGGGTCGGCGAGAGGCCTACAAGAGGCCGTGTGAGGCGTCGGGAGGTGCGTCGGAGAGCTGTGAGTCCGGGGTCGGCGAGAGGCCTACAAGAGGCCGCGTGAGGCGTCGGGAGGTGCGTCACTGAGGTGTGAGTCCGGGGTCGGTGAGAGGCCTACAAGAGGCCGCGAGAGGTGTCAGGAGTGCGTCGCTGAGGTTTTTGAGTCCAGGGTCGGAAAGAGGCCTACCAATGGCCCAGTTTGTGCAGCTACAGGGAGAGGGCAAAAAAGAAGTAGAAAGAAATAGAAAGGTGATGTCACAGCCAAGGAGGTAAGTGATTGGCTGGTGATTGGTGAGTAGCTTTTCTTTTTTCTTTATCAGTAAGTAACCTTTAGCATTGTTGTTGCCAATTTAAGTTAATCTAAGGCCTACAAGAGGCCATGAGAGACGTTGGGAGGTGCGTCGGGAGGTGCGTTGGAGAGGCGTGAGTCCGGGGTCGGTGAGAGGCCTACAAAAGGCTGCGTGAGGCGTAGGGAGGTGCGCGGAGAGGCATGAGTCCGGGGTCGGCAGGAGAGCTCGGACATGTGTTATGCTCCTCCTGTACTATGTGGGAAATCAGGGATGCCTCCGGTGTCCCTGACGACTATGTGTGCGGGAAGTGTATCCGCCTCCAACACCTGACGGATCGCGTTGCGGATTTGGAGCTGAAGGTGGATTCACTCTGGAGCATCCACGTTGCTGAGAATGACGTGAATAGCACGTTTAGTGAGTTGGTCTTACCGCAGGTAAAGGGTCCACAGCCAGATAGGGAATGGAAGACCAACAGGAAGAGTAGTGCAAGGAAGGTAGTGCAGTGATCCCCTGCGGTCATCCCCCTGCAAAACAGATACACCACTTTGAGTACTGTTGAGGGGGATGACTCATCAGGGGGGAGCAGCAGCAGCGAAGTTCATGGCACCGTGGCTGGCTCTGCTGCACAGGAGGGCAGGAAAAAGAGCGGGAGAGCAATAGTGATAGGGGATTCAATTGTAAGGGGAATAGATAGGCGTTTCTGCGGCCGAAACCGAGACTCCAGAATGATTTGTTGCCTCCCTGGTGCAAGCGTCAAGGATGTCTCGGAGCGGGTGCAGGACATTCTGAAAAGGGATGGTGAACAGCCAGTTGTCGTGGTGTACATTGGTACCAACGACATAGGTAAAAAACGGGATGAGGTCCTACGAGACGTATTTAAGGAGCTAGGAGCCAAATTAAAAAGTAGGACCTCAAAAGTAGTAATCTCGGGATAGCTACCAGTGCCACGTGCTAGTCAGAGTAGGAATCGTAGAATAGCTCAGATGAATACGTGGCTTGAGCAGTGGTGCAGCAGGGAGGGATTCAAATTCCTGGGGCATTGGAACTGGTTCTGGGGGAGTTGGGACCAGTACAAACCGGACGGTCTGCACCTAGGCAGGACCGGAACCAATGTCGTAGGAGGAGTGTTTGCTAGTGCTGTTGGGGAGGAGTTAAACTAATATGGCAAGGGGATGGGGACCAATGCAGGGAGACAGAGGGAAACAAAATGGAGACAGAAGCAAAAGACAGAAAGGAGTTGAGTAAAAGTGGAGGGCAGAGAAACCCAAAGCAAAAAACAAAAAGGGCCACTTTGCAGCAAAATTCTAAAGGGTCAAAGTGTGTTTAAAAAAAACAAGCCTGAAGGCTCTGTGCCTCAATGCAAGGAGTATTCGGAATAAGGTGGACGAATTAACTGTGCAGATAGCAGTTAACGGCTACGATGTGGTTGGCATCACGGAGACATGGCTCCAGGGTGACCAAGGCTGGGAACTCAACATCCAAGGGTATTCAACATTTAGGAAGGATAGACAGAAAGGAAAAGGAGGCGGGGTGGAGTTGCTGGTTAAAGAGGAAATTAATGCAATTGTAAAGAAAGACATTAGCTTGGATGATGTGGAATCGGTATGGATGGAGCTACGGAATACCAAAGGGCAGAAAACGCTAGTGGGAGATGTGTACAGATCTCCAAACAGTAGTAGTGATGTTGGGGAGGGCATCAAACAGGAAATTAAGGGTGCATGCAATAAAGGTGCAGCAGTTATCATGGGTGACCTTAATATGCATATAGGGCTAACCAAACTGGAAACAATACGGTGGAGGAGGACTTCCTGGTGGGCATAAGGGATAGTTTTCGAGACCAATATATCGAGGAACCAACTAGGGGGGCAGGCCATCTTAGACTGGGTGTTGTGTAATGAGAGAGGATTTGATACATCCTTACTACACAGTATAAATGCACACGAGGCCCATGCTTGAGAGAAGGTCTGTCTGTGACCTGTCCTTTATTTCTTAGCGCTCAAGTGATGAAGATGGGTGGAGCTTCCCCTTTTATACCTGAAGGTACAGGTTAGGAGTGTCTCCCACCTAGTGTACAACTTAGGTCAGTTTATACATGGGTTACAATGCTGGTTGAATACATGACATCACCTCCCCCCCCCCCCAAAGTCTTATTGGGATCACAGGTTGAGTCTCTCTGGTGGTTTACGCTCCCTTGTAGAGCGCCTGAGTTGGGGCTCCGGTTGTTGGGTGCTGGCCTGAGTGTCTGCTGTTTGCAGTGCCTCAGGCCTGTCCGGACTGCCCACAGTGACTGGGCTCTCCTCCCTTTGGTTCCGGTGTTCGGTCACCTGTGGTGGAGTGAACTCTATATCATGTTCTTCCTCTGCTTCTTCTATGGGGTTGTTGAGCCTCCTTTTTGTTTGATCCACATGTTTGCGGCAGATTTATCCATTGGTAAATTCAACTACCAGAATCCTATTTCCCTCTTTGGCAACCACAGTGCCTGCGAGCCATTTGGGCCCTGCAGCGTAGTTGAGGACAAAAACAGGATCATTTACATCAATACATCGCGCCCTCGCATTCCTGTCATGGTAGTGATATTGTGACTGGCGCCTGCTCTCGACAATTTCTTTCATGGTGGGGTGTATAAGGGATAATCGGGTTTTGAGCGTCCTTTTCATTAGTAGCTCTGCGGGTGTAACGCCTGTGAGCGAGTGTGGTTGGGATCTATAGGCCAACAGGAGGCGTGATAAGCGGGTTTGTAGGGAACCCCCTTGGAATCTGAGCATCCCCTGTTTGATTATCTGCACTGCTTGTTCTGCCTGGCCGTTTGAGGCCGGCTTGAACGGTGCCGTTCTAACATGGTTAATTCCATTGCCTGCCATGAAGTCCTGGAATTCAGTGCTTGTGAAGCACGGGCCATTGTCGCTGACCAAGGTGTCCAGTAGACCGTGGGCAGCGAACATTGCCCATAGACTTTCTATCATGGCAGAGGATGTGCTTGAATTTAAAATGTCACACTCGATCCATTTGGAGTAGGCGACTACTACAACCAAAAACATTTTCCCCATGAAAGGACCTACGTAGTCCACATGGATGCGTGACCAAGGCTTGGCGGGCCATGGCCAGGGGCTAAGGGGGGCTTCCCTGGGCGCATGGCCCAGCTGGGCACACGTGTTGCACCTGCGAACACAAAGTTCCAGATCTGCGTCTATCCCTGGCCACCAAACGTGTGACCTGGCAATTGCCTTCATCGTGACAATGCCCAGGTGCCCATTGTGGAGTTCTCTGATGAACACCTCTCTGCCCATCTGGGGCATGACTACGCGGTTTCCCCACAGTAGGCAATCGGCCTGAATCGAAAGTTCATCCTTGCGCCTGTGAAATGGTTTAAATTTCTCAGGGCATGCCCTGTACGTGGCTGCCCAGTCCCCATTCAGGACACATTTCTTGACTAGAGACAATAGCGGGTCTCTATTTGTCCAGACTTTAATCTGACGGGCTGTCACGGGTGAGCCTTCGCTTCTGAAAGCTTCAACAGCCATGACCATCTCAGCACCATGCTCGGTAGCCCCCTCAGTGGTGGCTAGTGGGAGCCTGCTGAGTGCATCGGCGCAGTTTTCGGTGCCCGGTCTGTGCCGAATTGTGTAGTCATAGGCAGCTAACGTGAGTGCCCACCTCTGAATGCAGGCCGATGCGTTTGCATTTATGGCCTTGTTGTCGGCCAAAAGGGACGTTAGGGGTTTGTGATCTGTCTCCAGCTCAAATTTCATGCCAAACAGGTACTGGTGCATTTTCTTTACCGCATATACACATGCGAGCGCCTCCTTTTCTACCATCCCGTAGCCCCTTTCTGCCTGGGACAGACTCCTGGAGGCATAAGCTACCGGCTGTAACTGACCCTTGGCATTGACATGCTGCAACACACACCCGACACCATAGGACGACGCATCGCACGCTAACACAAGTTTCTTACATGGGTCATATGGCGTTAACAGATTGTTGGAACATAACAAATTGCGTGCTCTATTAAAAGCCCTTTCCTGGCTGTCCACCCAGACCCATTCGCGACCTTTGCGTAGGAGCACGTGTAGCGGCTCTAGCAGCATGCTCAATTTGGGAAGAAAGTTACCAAAATAGTTCAGGAGCCCCAGGAACGAACGCAGCTCCGTTGTGTTACGGGGTCTGGGTGCTCTCTGGATCGCTTCCGTCTTGGATGCAGTAGGGCTGATCCCGTCTGCTGCTACCCTCATCCCCAGGAATTCTACCTCTGGAGCTAGGAAGACGCACTTCGCCTGTTTCAGTTGCAGACCTACCCGGTCCAGTCTGCGTAGCACCTCCTCCAGGTTGTGGAGGTGTTCTTCAGTATCGTAACCCGTAATGAGGATGTCGTCCTGAAAAACCACCGTCCCTGGAATCGACTTGAGGAGGCTTTCCATATTTCGTTGGAAGATCGCGGCGGCCGAGCGAATCCCGAACGGACATCTGTTGTACTCAAACAACCCCTTGTGTGTCGTGATGGTGGTCAGCTTCTTCGACTCACTCGCCAGCTCCTGGGTCATGTAAGCTGAGGTCAGGTCCAATTTTGAAAAAAGTTTGCCACCGGATAGCGTCGCAAAGAGGTCCTCCGCTCTCGGTAGCGGGTACTGGTCTTGGAGTGACACCCAATTGATGGTGGCCTTGTAATCGCCACATATCCCTGACCGACCCATCTGCCTTGAGCACCGGCACAATCGGGCTCGCCCAGTCACTGAATTAGAATGGCGAGATGATGCCTTCCCTCAACAGGCGGTCCAATTCGCCTTCTATCTTTTCCCGCATCACGTACGGCACCGCTCTGGCCTTGTGGTGTACTGGTCTGGCGTCCGGGTTTATGTGAATCACTACCTTGGCCCCCATGAAAGTGCCAATGCCGGGTTGAAATAATGAGTCAAATTTGTCCAGGACCTGTGAGCATGATATGCGCTCCACAGAGGAAATTGCATTGACATCGCCCCATTTCCAGTTCATGACAGCAAGCCAACTCCTCCCCAGTAGTGCGGGAGCGTCCCCTGGGACAATTCGGAGTGGCAACCTGTTCTCCGAATCTTTGTGGGTCACGACTACCGTGGCGCTGCCTAGCACTGGAATGATCTGCTTTGTGTAAGTCCGTAGCTGTGCGTCAATCGGCGATAATTTTGGCCTCCTGGCCTTGGATGCCCATAACTTTTCGAACTGTTTGATACCCATCAGGGACTGGCTGGCACCTGTGTCTAACTCCATTGATACTGGGATGCCATTGAGGAGCACTTTCATCATTATCAGTGGCGTCCTGGTGTATGAACTGTATACGTGCTCCACATGAACTCGCTGAACTTCAGCTTCCAGCGATTTCCCCCAGTGTCCATTTCTGCAATTTCTGCAGGTATTTTGCTCATCTCTACAAATTCCGGCTGAATGTATGCCTCCACGCCTCCAGCATGAGTTGCGGTTTGAAACAAAAAGTCCCTTGCCAGTCGATCGTCCCTGACTGCCCCTGTTATTGTCCTTGAGTGCACCATTAACAGGTGTTGATGGCTCCATTACTGGCCGCATTGTCCCTTGCAATGGCGTGAATCGCTGTTCAGCTTGCCATTGTCTCTGTCGAACTCCCCCTCTGGGTTCGACTACATGTTGGGGCATGCCTGACTGCCCTTGTCTGCCTGGAGAACTGTGTGCTGCTTTAACAATGTTGAATCTCTGTCCCAACCATTCCTTAACACAGTACCTCTCGTCTGTTCTGCTAGTGGCCATGCTCGCGTGGTTTAAATCCCAGTTTCTTGTCGCCATTGATGCGTCCTTACTACACAGTATAAATGCACATGAGGCCCATGCTTGAGAGAAGGTCAGTCTGTGTCCTGTCCTTTATTCCTTAGCACTCAAGTGATGAGGGTGGGTGGAGCTTCCCCATTTATACCTGAAGGTCTAGGTTAGGAGTGTCTCCCACCTAGTGTTCTCACGGTGTACAACTTAGGTCTGTTTATACATGGGTTACAATGCTGGTTGAATACATGACAGGGTTAATTAGCAATCTCGTTGTGCAAGGCCCCTTGGGGAAGAGTGACCATAATATGGTGGAATTCTACATTAGGATGGAGAATGAAACAGTTAATTCAGAGACCATGGTCCAGAACTTAAAGAAGGGTAACTTTGAAGGTATGAGGCGTGAATTGGCTAGGATAGATTGGTCAATTCTTAAGGGGTTGACTGTGGATGGGCAATGGCAGACATTTAGAGACCGCATGGATGAACTACAACAATTGTACATCCCTGCCTGGCGTAAAAATAAAAAAGGGAAGGTGGCTCAACCGTGGCTATCAAGAGAAATCAGGGATAGTATTAAAGCCAAGGAAGTGGCATACAAATTGGCCAGAAATAGCAGCGAACCCGGGGACTGGGAGAAATTTAGAACTCAGCAGAGGAGGACGAAGGGTTTGATTAGGGCAGGAAAAATAGGGTACGAGAGGAAGCTTGCAGGGAACATTAAAATGGACTGCAAAAGCTTCTATATATATGTAAAGAGCAAAAGGTTAGTAAAGACAAACGTAGGTCCTCTGCAGTCAGAATCAGGGGAAGTCATAACTGGGAACAAAGAAATGGCAGACCAATTGAACAAGTACTTTGGTTCGGTATTCACGAAGGAGGACACAAACAACCTTCCGGATATAAAAGGGGTTAGAGGGTCTAGTAAGAAGGAGGAACAGAGGGAAATCCTTATTAGTCGGGAAATGGTGTTGAGGAAATTGATGGGATTGAAGGCCGATAATTCCCCAGGGCCTGATGGTCTGCATCCCAGAGTACTTAAGGAGGTGGCCTTGGAAATAGCGGATGCATTGACAGTCATTTTCCAACATTCCATAGACTCTGGATCAGATCCTATGGAGTGGAGGGTAGCCAATGTAACCCCACTTTTTAAAAAAGGAGGGAGAGAGAAAACAGGGAAATATAGACCGGTCAGCCTGACATCGGTAGTGGGTAAAATGATGGAATTAATTATTAAAGATGTCATAGCAGCGCATTTGAAAAGAGGTGACATGATAGGTCCAAGTCAGCATGGATTTGTGAAAGGGAAATCATGCTTGACAAATCTTCTGGAATTTTTTGAGGATGTTTCCAGTCGAGTGGACAAGGGAGAACCAGTTGATGTGGTGTATTTGGACTTTCAGAAGGCTTTCGACAAGGTCCCACACAAGAGATTAATGTGCAAAGTTAAAGCACATGGGATTGGGGGTAGTGTGCTGACATGGATTAAGAACTGGTTGGCAGACAGGAAGCAAAGAGTAAGAGTAAATGGGTACTTTTCAGAATGGCAGGCAGTAACTAGTGGGGTACCTCAAGGTTCTGCGCTGGGGCCACTGTAAATTAATGATTTAGACGAGGGGATTAAATGTAGTATCTCCAAATTTGCGGATGAAACTAAGCTGGGTGGCAGTGTGAGCTGCGAGGAGGATGCAATGAGGCTGCAGAGTGACTTGGATAGGTTAGGTGAGTGGACAAATGCATGGCAGATGAAATATAATGTGGATAAATGTGAGGTTATCCACTTTGGTTGTAAAAACAGAGAGACAGACAATTATCTGAGTGGTGACAGATTCGGAAAAGGGGAGGTGCAACGAGACCTGGGTGTCATAGTACATCAGTCATTGAAGGTTGGCATGCAGGTACAGCAGGCAGTTAAGAAAGCAAATAGCATGTTGGCCTTCATAGCGAGGGGATTTGAGTACAGGGGCAGGGAGGTGTTGCTACAGTTGTACAGGGCCTTGGTGAGGCCACACCTGGAGTATTGTGCACAGTTTTGGTCTCCTAACTTGAGGAAGGACGTTCTTGCTATTGAGGGAGTGCAGCGAAGGTTCACCAGACTGATTCCCGGGATGGCGGGACTGACATATCAAGAAAGACTGGATCAACTGGGCTTGTATTCACTGGAGTTCAGAAGAATGAGAGGGGACCTCATAAAAACGTTTAAAATTCTGACGGGTTTCGACAGGTTAGATGCAGGAAGAATGTTCTCAATGTTGGGGAAGTCCAGAACCAGGGGTCACAGTCTAAGGATAAGGGGTAAGCTATTTAGGACTGAGATGAGGAGAAACTTCTTCACCCAGAGAGTGGTGAACGTGTGGAATTCTCTACCACAGAAAGTTGTTGAGGCCAATTCACTGAATATATTCAAAAAGGAGTTAGATGTCGTCCTTCCTACTAGGGGGATCAAGGGGTATGGCGAGAAAGCAGGAATGGAGTACTGAAGTTGCATGTTCAGCCATGAACTCATTGAATGGCGGTGCAGGCTCGAAGGGCCGAATGGCCTACTCCTGCACCTATTTTCTATGTTTCTACGATGATAACTGGCTTAACGGACACAGTTGTACATTTTTCTGATAGTTTTAGTACAGGATGGAGTTCACAGCTGCATATCTGAGGCCTGCTGCTTACGCTTGCCATAGATTAAGGCCCAACAAATGAAGAAAATGATTGCGCAAGTCAGGCGACTTCCCAACGTGTGGGAATGCAGCAGTTTCTGCTCAGCACCAACATGATTTCTGCCTTTCCGTCAATGAGACCATCCAATCTGAGCTGAGTTCTGATAGTCAGAGTTAACCCATAATCCAAATTTACTGATCAGAAAGTGTAGCTGGGAAACCGAGAAGCAAATTGATTTACAGACGTGGAAATGTAAGTCATTATTCAAGAGTTACTGTCGACAGGTGAACTCTCCAGCGCAAAAATGATATGAATACAAAACAGACCACAGCTGACATCGTAACTGAACAAAGCCCCGTGGCGTCTCCCCGCTCTTTAAGGCTGTCAGTGTCTTTTGGTAGATAAGTTTGTATTATGCTTTGATTTCCATTTTTACTTCGGCATTCTTCCATTTGAACCACAATGGATCATAGAAACATAGAAACATAGAAAATAGTTGCAGGAGTCGGCCATTCGGCTCTTCGAGCCTCCACCACCATTCAATATGATCATGGCTGATCATGCAACTTTAGTACCCCATTCCTGCTTTCTCTCCATACTGCTTGATCACTTTAGCCATAAGGGCCACATCTATCTCCCTTTTGAATATATCTAATGAACTGGCCTCAACAACTTTCTGTGGTAGAGAATTCCACAGGTTCACAATTCTCTGATTGAAGAAGTTTCTCCTCGTCCTAAATAGCTTACCCCTGGTTCTGGACTTCCCCAACATCGGGAACATTCTTCCTGCATCTAACCTGTCCAATCCCGTCAGAATTTTATATGTTTCTATGAGATCCCCTCTCATTCTTCTAAATTCCTGTGAATATAAACCTAGTCGATCCAGTTTTTCTTCATATGTCAGCCCTGCCATCCCAGGAATCAGTCTGTTGAACCTTCGCTGCACTCCCTCAAAAGCAAGAATGTCCTTCCTCAGATTAGCAGACTAAAACTGTACACAATATTCAGGGTGTGGCCTCACTAAGGCCCTGTACAACTGTAGTAAGACCTCCCTGCTCCTATACTCGATTCCTCTCGCTATGAAGGCTAACATGTCATTTGCCGCCTTCATTGCCTGCTGTATCTGCATGCCAACTTTCAATGACTGATGTACCATGACACCCAGGTCTCGCTGCATCTCCCCTTTTCCTAATCTGCCACCATTCAGATAATATTCTGCCTTCCCGTTTTTGCCACCAAAGTGGATAAACTCACATTTATCTACATTATACTGCACCTGCCATGCATTTGCCCACTCACCTAACCTGTCCAAGTCACCCTGTAGCCTCTTAGCATCCTCCTCACAGCTCACACTGCCACCCAACTTAGTGTCATCTGCAAACTTGCAGATATTACATTCAATTCCTTCGTCTAAATCATTAATGTATATTGTAAAGAGCTGGGTTCCCAACACTGAACCTTGCAGTACCCCACTAGTCACTGCCTGCCATTCTAAAAAGGACTGGTTTATTCCTACTCTTTGCTTCCTGTCTGCCAACCAGTTCTCTATCCATGTCAATACATTACCCCTAATATCATGTGCTTTAATTTTGCACAATAACCTCTTGTGTGGGACCTTGTCAAAAGCCTTTTGAAAGTCCAAATACACCACATCCACTGGAACTCCCTTGTCCACTCTACTAGTTACATCCTCAAATGATTCTAGAAGATTTGTCAAGCATGATTTCCCTTTCATAAATCCATGCTGACTTGGACCGATCCTGTCACTGCTTTCCAAATGCGTTGCTATTTCATCTTTAATAATTGATTCCAACATTTTCCCCACTACCGATGTCAGGCTAACCAGTCTATCGTTCTGTTTTCTCTCTCCCTCATTTTTTTAAAAGTGGGGTTACATTAGCTACCCTCCAATCCATAAAAACTGATCCAGAGTCGATAGACTGTTGGAAAATGACCACCAATGCATCCACTATTTCTAGGGCCACTTCCTTAAGTACCCTGGGATGCAGACTATCAGGCCCTGGGGATTTATCGGCCTTCAATCCCATCAATTTCCCTAACACAATTTCCTGACTAATAAGGATTTCCTTCAGTTCCTCCTTCTCGCGAGCCCCTCGGTCCCCTAGTATTTCTGGAAGATTATTTGCGTCTTCCTTTGTGAAGACAGAACCAAAGTATTTGTTCAATTGGACTGCCATTTCTTTGTTCCCCATTATAAATTCACCTGATTCTGACTGCAAGGGACCTACATTTGTCTTCACTAATCTTTTTCTCTTCACATATCTGTAGCAGCTTTTGTAGTCAGTTTTTATGTTCCCTGCAAGCTTCCTCTCATACTCTATTTTCCCCCTCCTAATTAAACCCTTTGTCCTCCTCTGCTGATTTCTAAATTTCTCAGGTTTGCTTCTTTTTCTGGCCAATTTATATGCCTCTTCCTTGGATTTAACACTATCCCTAATTTCCCTTGTTAGCCACGGTTGAGCTACCTTCCACGTTTTATTTTTTGCCAGACAGGGATGTACAATTGTTGAAGTTCATCCATGGGATCTTTAAATGTCAGCCATTGCCTATCCACCATCGACCCTTTAAGTATCATTCGCCAGTCTATCCTAGCCAATTCACGTCTCATACCATCGAAGTTACGTTTCTTTAAGTTCAGGACCCAAGTCTCTGACTTAACTGTGTCACTCTCCATCTTAATGAAGAATTCTACCATATTATGGCCACTCTTCCCCAAGGGGCTTCGCACAACAAGATTGCTAATTAATGCTCTCTCATTACACAACACCCAGTCGAGGATGACCAGCTCTCTAGTTGGTTCCTCGACATATTGGTCTAGAACACCATCCCTTATACACTCCAGGAAATCCTCCTCCACCGTATTGCTACCAGTTTGGTTAGCCCAATCTATATGTAGATTAAAGTCACCCATGATAACTGCTGTACCTTTATTGCATGCATCCCTAATTTCCTGTTTGATGCCGTCCCAAACCTCACAACTACTGTTTGGTGATCTGTGCACAACTCCCACTAGTGAGTTCTGCCCTTTGTATTCTGCAGCTCTACCCATACAGATTCCATATCATCCAAGCTAATGTCCTTCCTTACTATTGTATTAATCTCCTCTTTAACCAGCAATAATACCCACCTACTTTTCCTTTCTGTCTATCCTTCCTGTATGTGTAATACCCCTGGATGTTGAGTTCCCAGCCTTGGTCACCCTGGAGCCATGTCTCTGTAATCCCAATTACATCATATCCATTAACCGCTGTCTGCGCAGTTAATTCATCCACCTTATTACGAATGCTCCTTGCATTGAGACACAGACCCTTCAGGCTTGTTCTTTTAACACTCTTTGTCCTTTTAGAAATATATAGTAATGTGGCCCTTTTTGACTTTTGCCTTTGATTTCTCTGCCCTCCACTTTTACTTATCTCCTTTCTACCTTTTGCTTCTGTCCCCATTTTACTTCCCTCTGTCTCCCTGCATAGATTCCCATCCCCCTGGCATATTAGTTTAAACCCTCCCCAACAGCAAACACTAGGACGTCTGTTCCGGTCCTGCCCAGGTGCAGACCGTCTGGTTTTTACTGGACCCACCTCCCCCAGAACCGGTTCCAATGTCCCAGGAACTTGAATCCCTCCCTCTTGCACCATTCCTCAAATCACGTATTCATCTTAACTATCCTGCTATTTCTACTCTGACTAGCACATGGCACTGGTAGCAATCCTGAGATTACTACCTTTGAGGTCCTACTTTTTAATTTATCTCCTAGCTCCCTAAATTCAGCCTGTAGGACCTCATTCCATGTTTTACCTATGTCGTTGGTACCTATATGCACCACAACAACTGGCTGTTCACCCTCCCCCTCCAGAATGTCCTACAGCTGCTCCGAGACATCCTTGACCCTTGCACCAGGGAGGCAACATGCCATTCTGGAATCTTGAATTGTTGCCGCAGAAGCGCCTATCTATTCCCCTTACAACAGAATCCCCTACCACTATATCTCTCCCACTCTTTTTCCTGCCCTCCTGTGCAGAAGAGCCACCCATGGTGCCATGAACTTGGCTGCTGCTGCCTTCCCCTGATGAGCTATCACCCCCTTCAGTATCCAAAGTGGTATATCTGTTTTGGAGGGAGATGACCATATGGGAATCCTGCACTACCTTCCTACTCCTGCTCTGCCTGATGGTCACCCATCCCCTATCTGCCTTTGTAATCTTTACCTGCAGTGTGATCAACTCACTAAACATGCTATTTACGACATCCTCAGCATCATAGATGCTCCAGAGTGAATCCATGCACAGCTCCAGTGCCACAATGCGGTCTGACAGGAGCTGCAGCTGGACACATTTCCTGCACTGGAACTGTCCCTGATTTCCCACATAGCACAGGAGGAGCATGCCACAGGCCTGGGCTCTCCTGCCATGACTTAACCCTTAAATTAACTTAATTTTGCAACAATGCCAAATAGATCCACATAGATCAGGCCTCTCTTTGATGTACCAAGCTGTTGAGGAACACAGCACAGTGATGTCATGCCCATGAAGTCTCAGTTCTTCTAATAAAATTGTCATATTGATCCAGTACCGGTACAATCAATATATTATCCCCCTGTGTAATCGAACAAGACAGGGTGATGATGGTAGCAAGAATACATGTAGCCAGTAATCTACTGTTCCATCTGGAATACTTCATATTGAGAGGGACTGATCTCCAGATCCTGTTGGAGAATTGAATAGAATTATTGGTGATGCAATGGGACATTTCTGCTACATCCGCTCCTTTACTACCCATTCAGGCTTGTGGCTTTGTAAGCTTTTGCACGTGAAATCAACATTTTTAACACCACAACAGGAAATTGTGTTGGGAGCTGCAGCTTGTGACAAGAGCATAGCAAGTTTCATCACAGTACACTAGGGAGCAGTAAGCCCCAGGTATGACCCTATGCTTATCAGCTTGGTGAGGTACTGATTTCAGTGGTCCTTTCACGAAGTTCCAGGTTCTTCCTCACGGTGGGGAGCGGGGGAAAATCACCTGAGATATTTTTTAGACGTGCCGCAGTCAGAGGTACAGCGGCTATAACAGAACTCTGGGAGCAGTCACAGCCAGCCTCCTGTCTGAGCCGTGGATGCAGTGTGAGATGCAAAGAAGTTCAGGATCAATCTCAATACTACCCAGACACCTCACCTATAATCAAATGGCAGCATCTTGCAAACCCGCGACCTCTACCACCTAGAAGGACAAGGGCAGCAGGTGCATGGGAACACCGCCACCTTCAAGTTCCCCTCCAAGTCACACACTATCCTAACTTGGAAATATATCGTCCGTTCCTTCACCGTTGTGATGTATGTAAACATTACCAATGTGTAAAACTTGCCACCACGGGGCGCACCTGTGGGAGACCCAAGGGTCACCTGCACACCCTGGGCAAGCAGGTATAAAAAAAAGTCTACTTAAGAACATAAGAATTAGGAACAGTAGTAGGCCATCTAGCCCCTCGAGCCTGCTCCGCCACTCAACAAGATCATGGCTGATCTGGCCGTGGACTCAGCTCCACTTACCCGCCCGGTCCCCATAACTCTTAATTCCCTTATTGGTTAAAAATCTATCTATCTGTGATTTGAATACGTTAAATGAGCTAGCCTCAACTGCTTCCCTGGGCAGAGAATTCCACAGATTCACAACCCTCTGGAAGAAGAAATTGCTTCTCAACTAGGTTTTAAATTGGCTCCCCCGTATTTTGAGGCTGTGCCCCCTAGTTCTAGTCTCCCCGACCAGTGGAAGCAACCTCTCTGCCTCTATCTTGTCTATCCTTTTCATTATTTTAAATGTTTCTATAAGATCACCCCTCATCCTTCTGAACTCCAACGAGTAAAGACCCAGTCTACTCAATCTATCATCATAAGGTAACTCCCTCATCTCCGGTATCAGCCTAGTGAATCGTCTCTGTACCCCTTCCAAAGCTAGTATATCCTTCCTTAAGTAAGGTGACCAAAACTACACGCAGTACTCCAGGTGCGGCCTTACCAATACCTTATACAGTTGCAGCAGGACCTCCCTGCTTTTGTACTCCATCCCTCTTGCAATGAAGGCCAACATTCCATTCGCCTTCCTGATTACCTGCTGCACCTGCAAACTAACTTTTTGGGATTCATGCACAAAGACCCCCAGGTCCCTCTGCACCGCAGCATGTTGTAATTTCTCCCCATTCAAATAATATTCCCTTTTACTGTAATTTTTTTCCAAGGTGGATGACCTCACATTTTCCGACATTGTATTCCATCTGCCAAACCTTAGCCCATTCGCTTAACCTATCTAAATCTCTTTGCAGCCTCTCTGTGTCCTCTACACAACCCGCTTCCCCACTAATCCTTGTGCCATCTGCAAATTTTGTTACACTACACTCTGTCCCCTCTTCCAGGTCATCTATGTATATTGTAAACAGTTGTGGTCCCAGCACCGATCCCTGTGGCACACCACTAACCACCGATTTCCAACCCGAAAGGAACCCATTTATTCCGACTCTCTGCCTTCTGTTAGCCAGCCAATTCTCAATCCATGCTAATACATTTCCTCTGACTCCGCGTACCTTTATCTTCTGCAGTAACCTTTTGTGTGGCACCTTATCGAATGCCTTTTGAAAATCTAAATACACCACATCCATCGGTACACCTCGATCCACCATGCTCGTTATATCCTCAAAGAATTCCAGTAAATTGGTTAAACATGATTTCCCCTTCATGAATCCATGTTGCGTTTACTTGATTGCACTATTCCTATCTAGATGTCCTGCTATTTCTTCCTTAATGATAGCTTCAAGCATTTTCCCCGCTACAGATGTTAAACTAACCGACCTATAGTTACCTGCCTTTTGTCTGCCCCCTTTTTTTAAACAGAGTCGTTACATTAGCTGCTTTCCAATCCGATGGTACCTCCCCAGAGTCCAGAAAATGTTGGTAGATTATAACGAATGCATCTGCTATAACTTCCGCCATCTCTTTTAATACCCTAGGATGTATTTCATCAGGACCAGGGGACTTGTCTACCTTGAGTGACATTAGCCTGTCCAGCACTCCCTCCCTAGTGATAGTGATTGTCTCAAGGTCCTCCCTTCCCACATTCCCGTGACCAGCAATTTTTGGCATGGTGTTTGTGTCTTCCACTCTGAAAACCGAAGAAAAATAATTGTTTAAGGTCTCAGCCATGCTGCTTCCTCACTCTGGAGTTACAATAAAGAGACCAAGGTCACAACAGTTTGAGCTTAAGCTATACAGTCTTGTGGAGTTATTCTAAATGTAACAATTGGTGACGAGTAACAGATGATGAACTTTCACGCAGTTATGGCTGCCATTGGTATTGTTGAGAGATTTGTTGAGTGTGATGATTGGTAAGCCTTCGTTGAGCGTCTTGACCAGTACTTCATGGCCAACGAGCTGGAAAAGGAAAAAACCGCGGTCAAGCACAGGGCGATTTTCCTCACCGTTTGCGGGTCCACGATATATGCCCTCATCAAAAATCTGCTAGCACCGACGAAACATAGAAAAGAGGTGCAGGAGTAGGCCATTCAAGCCTGCGCCACCATTCAATAAGATCATAGCTGATCATTCACCTCAGTACCCCTTTCCTGCTTTCTCTCTTTACCCCTTGATCCCTTTAGCCGTCAGGGCCTTATCTAACTCTTGAATATATCTAATGAACTGGCATCAACAACTCTCTGCAGTAGAGAATTCCACAGGTTAGCAACTCTCTGAGTGAAGAAGCTTCTCCTCATCTCAGTCCTAAATGGCTTACCCCTTATCCTTAAGTCTGTGACCCCTGGTTCTGGACTTCCCCAACATCGGGAACATTCTTCCTGCATCTAACCTGTCCAGTCCCGTCAGAATTTTATATGTTTCTATGAGATCTCCTCTCATTCTTCTAAACTCCAGTGAATACAGGCCCAGCCGATCCAGTCTCTCCCCATATGTCAGTCCTGCCATCCCGGGAATCAGTCTGGTGAAGCTTCACTGCACTCCCTCAATAGCAAATTCTCATCCTTGTTTCCAAATCCCTCCATGGCCTCACCCCTCTCCATCTCAAATCTCTTCCATCCCCCACCCACCACACAAGATATCTGCGCTCCCCTAATTCTGGCTTCTTGAGCATCACTCAACCATCACTCAACGGACAAGACATATGAAGAGCTGTGCATGCTGGTTCGGGAACACCTCAAGCCGAAGGAGAGCATCTTGATGGCCAGGTATCGCTTTTATACGCACCACCGCTCCAAGGGCCAGGATCTGGTGAGCTATGTCACCGACCTAAAACGCCTTGCAGGACTGCATTTTTGCTGGATTTTTGGGGGAAATGTTGCGTGACTTGTTTGTGCTTGGAATCGGCCACGAGGCCATTCTTCGCAAACAGCTGTCTGCCGAATCCCTAGATCTGAGCAAGGCCATCACGGTAGCCCAGGCTTTTATGTCCACGAATGATAACACTAAACAGATATCATTGCAGCATCTGAACTCACTGGCAAGTACTGTGCATAAAATAACGGCTTCAGCAGGCAGAACTATACATGGCAGTGTCTACATGCCCGCAGAGGCCAGACCTAGGATGACTGAGTCCGCCCGGTGCATGAATGCGAATCCATTAACACCATGTTGGCGCTGCGGGGGTAATCATTGGGCCCATCAATGTCGATTCAAGCACACGTGTGCAAGGGCTGTGGAACAATGGGGTACCTCCAGCGAATGTGCAAACATACTATGACTCACCACGTGGCAGAGTCGGCAGAAGATGACCGATCCGGCGCAGATCACGCTGAACAAGTAAGAGAGGCAACTCAACCCGAGGCTGAAGAGGAAGTGTATGGGGTACACACCTTCACCACCAAAAGCCCTCCAATAATGTTAAAAGTCAAATTAAACGGCATTCCAGTTTCCATGGAATTGGACACGGGGGCAAGTCAGTCAATTATGAGCCAGAAGGCTTTTGAAAAACTGTGAGGCAACAAGGCACAAAGGCCAAAACTAAGCCCAATCCAAACCAAGCTACACCAAAGAGCTCATACCAGTCATTGGCAGTGTGGCAGTGAAGGTATCGTACGATGGAGCTGTGCATGATTTACCACTATGGATTGTACCAGGCGATGGCCCAACATTGTTCGGCAGAAGCTGGCTTGGAAAGATCCGATGGAACTGGGATGACATCAAAGCACTGTCTTCGGAGGATGACGCCTCGTGCGCCCAAGTGCTAAACAAATTCCCATCGTTATTCGAGCCAGGCATCGGCAACTTCACAGGCGCCAAAGTGCAGATCCATCTAGTCCCTGATGCACGACCCGTTCATCACAAGGTCCAAGCGGTTCCATACATGATGCGAGAGAAAGTCGAGATCGAGCTGGACAGGCTTCAACGAGAGGGGCTCATATCGCCAGTCAAGTTCAATGAGTGGGCCAGTCCAATTGTTTCGGTGTTGAAGAGCGATGAGACGGTCAGAATCTGCGGGGACTACAAGGTAAAGATCAACCGAGTCTCGTTATAGGATCAGTACCCACTACCCAAAGTGG
Source organism: Pristiophorus japonicus (assembly GCF_044704955.1). Taxonomy (NCBI): domain Eukaryota; kingdom Metazoa; phylum Chordata; class Chondrichthyes; family Pristiophoridae; genus Pristiophorus; species Pristiophorus japonicus. Next base: position 20,995,859 of record NC_091993.1, read on the forward strand.
ATGACCTGTTTACAACGCTAGCAGTGGGGGGGGGGGGGGGGAAGTCATTCACCAAGCTGGATCTAACCTCTGCTTACATGACACGGGAGCTGGCTGAACCTTCGAAAAAATTGACGTGCATCAACACGCACAGAGGACTGTTCATATACCACAGATGCCCCTTTGGGATTCACTCGACGGCGGCCATCTTCCAGAGGAACATGGAGAGGCTGCTGAAATCGGTTCCGTGCACCGTGGTGTTCCAAGACGACATCTTGATCACTGGCCGCAACACCACCGATCACTTGCAGAACCTGGAAGAGGTTCTCAAGTGACTGGACAGAGTGGGACTCAGGTTGAAATGCTCCAAGTGTGCTTTTCTGGTGCCAGAGGTCAAATTTCTGGGGAGAAAGATTGCGGCGGACGGCATCAGACCCACGGACTCCAAGACGGAGACCATCAAGAATGCACCCAGACCACAGAATATGACGGAGCTGCGTTCATTCCTGGGACTCCTCAACTATTTTGGGAACTTTCTACCGGGGTTGAGCACTTTGCTGGAACCATTGCATTGCAAGGGTGATGACTGGGTTTGGGGTAAAGCTCAAGAGACAGTCTTTAACAAGGCCAGAAACCTGCTATGTTCTAACAAGTTACTTGTATTGTATGATCCGGGTAAATGTTTAGTACTAGCTTGTGATGCATCTTCGTACGGGGTCAGTTGTGTGTTACAGCAAGCCAATGGGTCAGGCAAACTGCAACTGGTTGCATATGCATCCAGAAGCTTATCTAAGGCTGAAAGAGCCTACAGTATGGTTGATAAAGAAGCATTAGAATGCATATATGGGGTTAAGAAAATGCACCAATACCTATTTGGGCTCCGGTTCGAGCTCGAAACCGACCACAAGCTGCTCATTTAGTTGTTCTTAGAAAGCAAAGGTATTAACACCAATGCTTTGTCCCGCTTCCAAAGATGGGCACTAACGTTCTCTGCGTATGTAATCCGCCACTAACACTCTCTGCGTATGTAATCCGCCACAGACCAGGCACTAAGAACTGTGCAGATGCCCTCAGTTGGCTACCATTGCCCACCACCGGGGTGGGAATGGCACAACCCGCAGACTTGCTCCTTGTAATGGATGCTTTTGAGAGCGAGGGGACACCCGTCACAGCTCGCCAGATCAGGACCTGGACTAGCCAGGACCCGAAGCTAACACTAATAAAAAGCTGCGTCCTCAATGGGAGCTGGTCGGCAGTCCCAGGGGAAATGCAAGACGAAATTAAGCCGTTCCACCGACGCAAGGACGAAATGTCCATCCTTTTGGACTGTCTCCTATGGAGGAATCATGTAATTTTGCAAAAAAAAGCCAGGGAAACATTTGTACGCGACTTACACAGTACCCACCCAGGCATAGTCATACGTTTGGTGGTCCGACATTGACTCGGAGTTGGAGTCATGCGTACACCAATGCAACACTTGCTCACAGATGAGCAATGCACCAAGGGAGGCCCCACTGAGTCTGTGGTCATGGCCCTGCAAACTGTGGTCAAGGATCCCCGTAGATTTTGCTGACCCCTTTCTGGGAAAGATGTTCCTAGTAGCAGTGGACGCTTACACCAAATGTATAATAATGTCATCATGTACGTCCACTGCTACTATTGAAAGCCTCCAGACCATGTTCGCCACCCATGATTTGCAGAATTGCTAATGAAGAGAGCACTCAAAACCAGGCTCTCCTTAGTCCACGCTGATCTCCATGATGATGTAGAAACCCGGCCTCACCGGCATAACATGTACCATGATCGCCAGGCTGTATCACGCAACATTGAAGTTAATGACCCTGTGTTTGTTCTTTATTATGGTCATAGTCCTAAATGGGTTGCTGGCACTGTGTTAGCCAAGGAGGGGAATAAAGTGTTTGTTGTCAAACTTTTGAACGGACAAACGTGCAGAAATCACTTGAATCAGACCAAACTGCGGTTCACTGACAACCAAGAACAGTTTGAAGAGGACATTTCCATTATTGATCCACCCACACACACCCAACCAGCAATCGACCTTGTGGTCAACCACGAGGATGAACCCACCATGCCCGACAGTCCGATCAGACCAGCCACACCGCAGTGCAGCAATGATCTGACCGACTCACCCATGCCAGGACTTTAAACTCAGGCGATCAACCCGGGAAGGCAGAGCCCCGGATCGCTTCAACTTGTAAGTAACTTGTACATAAGACTTTGGGGGGAATGATGTTATGTATGTAAACATTACCAATGTGTAAGACTTGTCACCAGGGGGCGCATCTGTGGGAGATCCAAGGATCACCTGCACACCCTGGGCAAGCAGGTCTAAAAGGCAGTCTATCATGTTGCCTCCTCACTCTGGAGTTACAATAAAGGGACCAAGATCACAACAGTTTGAGCTTAGGATATACAGTCTTGTGGAGTTAATCTAAACATAACAACCGTCACTGGGTCAAAATCCTGGAATTCCCTACCGAACAGCATTGTGGAAATACCTTCACCACACGGACTGTAGCGGTTTACGCCAGCGACTCACCACCACCTTCTTAAGGGCAACTAGGGATGTGCCATAAATGCTGGCCTTGCTTGTGACGGCCACATCCAGGGACTCATATGAAAAAAAGTATAGTATGTGTGAGCATCATTGTCCTTGTAATGTGAGTTTGTGAGCATCAATGTGTTTGCAGCATGGGTGCGTTTACATAGAATCATAGGGCTGGATTTTCCGGTCCTTCACGCTCCGGGTTTCGCCCCAGAGCGGTGTGAAAGGCGGTGGTGAGGTCTCCTGTGCTCCGTCGCGATCCTCCGGTCCGGTTTTGCGGCGGCGCTAAGCAGCATCGCCGGGAAGAGCTTCGCCGGGTGTGCAACACCCCAAGTTGTGACACCGGCACGAGTTTTGACCGATCCGTCCGCCCGGAATTGCGCCCGCAATGATCGCCTGGGAAATCAGGGCGATCCAGAGGAAGGTAACATGCTGTAAAATTAAGTGCGAGTGTTTTTGTTTTAAATTTTTCGTGCGATTTACGTGGCAATGGTTTAGGAATGTTTTGCTGTTTTTTTGTTAGATTTCCCCTCTTCCCCCTCCCCCACTCCCAGGCCTCTCTCGGAGCACATAAGGCCTGGCTCTTTAGCTCGGAGGTTTCCCTTCTTGTGCCGAGAGGTGTACAATGCCTCCTTAGTGCTGCACCCACTGACACAGGGCCCAGATGCCCAAACTTATATACTAAAGCGCAAGCTATTCCCGGCTGGTAACTTTTTCGCCCCGGCTCCATTTTTGCCCCAAAAACAGAAAAGTCTAAAATCCAGCCCATCGATGTCATAGAAAAATTACGACACAGAAGGAGCCATTCGGCCCATCGTGTCCGTGCCAATCTAAAAAGAGCGACCCAGCCTAATCCCACCTTCCAGCACTAGATCCGTAGCCCTGTAGATTACGGCTCTAAGTTCACATCCAAGAACTTTTTAAATGTGATGAGGGTTTCTGCCTCTACCACTGTTTGAGGCAGTGAGTTCCAGACTCCCACCATCCTCTGGGTGAAGAAATATTTCCTCACCACTCCTACCAACTACTTTAAATCTATGCCCTCTGGTTATTGACCCCTCTGCTAAGGGAAATAGGTCCTTCCTATCCACATAGGCCCCTCAATTTTATACACCTCAATTAAATCTCTCTTCAGCCTCCTCTATTCCAAGGAAAACCACCCCACCCTTTCCAATCTTCCCTCAGCTAAAGTTTTCCAGTCCTGGCAACATCCTCATAAATCTCCTCTGCACACTTTCTCGTGCAATCACATCCTTCCTTTAATGTGGTGACCAGAACTGCATGCAGTACTCCAGCTGTGGCCTAACTAATGTTGTATGCAGTTCGAGCATAACTTCCCTGCTCTTCTATTCTATGCCTCAGCTAATAATGGAAAACATTCCATATGCCTTTTTGTGACTACCTTATCAACCTGCCCTGCTATCTTTAAAGAAACTGTGGACATATACTCCAAGGTCCCTCTGTTCCTCCACACCTCTCAGTATCCTCCCATTTATTATGTATTTCCTTGCCTTGTTGCCCCGCTCCAAATGCATTACCTCACACTTTTTCAGATTGAATTCCATTTGCTACTCTTCTGCCCAACTGACCAGTTCATCGATATCTTCCTGTAGTCTAGAGCTTTTGTATGATCTGCACATTTCCTTATCATGCGCCCTACATTCAAGTCTAAATCATTAATATATACAACAAAAAGTATTGAGCCCTGTGGAACCCCACTCGAAAAAGCTTTCTAGTCACAAAAACTCGTCTCAACCATTACCCTTTGCTTCCTGCCACTGAGCCAATTTTGGATCCAATTTGCCACTCTCCCTTGGATCCTATGAGCTTTTACTTTTTTGATCAGCCTACCATGTGGTACTTTGTCAATATTTCACCATCTTCCTCCTGAACTTCAATGTCGGCATCCTCTTTTGGGAAGACAGCTGCAAAGTATTAATTTAGTATCTTACCCATATCCTCTGCCTCCACACATAGATCACCATTTTGGTCCCTCATAGGCCCTACCCTTTCCTTAGTTATCCTCTTGCTCTTTATGTAATTGTAAAACATCTTTGGGTTTTCTTTGATTCTACTTGCCAGTATTTTTTCATGCCCTCTTTTTGCTTTTCTAATTTCCTTCTTAATTTCACCCCTGCACTTTCTATACTCTTCTTGCACTTTCTGTAGTATTGAGCTCACAATATCTAATCTCACTTTTTTGCCTCATCGTATGCAACCCTGTATGTAACTTGTCATCCAAGGGAGTCTACATTTGGCAGTTCTACCCTTTTTCTTTGTGGGAACATATTTACCCTGAACTCCATATATCTCCCTCTTGAATACCTCGGCACTGGTTTACCTTCAAGTAACTGTTTCCAGTCTACTTTTGCTAAATCACTTCTCAGCCGAGTAAAATTGGCCTTCCCCCAATTTAGAACCCTTACTGTTTTTTGTTGTTGCCCTTGTCCATAATTGTGCTAAAACTAACTGAACTATGATCACTACCATAAAAATGCTCTCCCACTGATACTCCTTCGACCTGCCCAGCTTCATTCCCCAACACTAAATCCAGAACTACCCCCCTCTTGTTGGGCTCGCTACGTATTGGCTAAAAAAGTTCTCCAGAATGCAATTTAGTAATTCTGTGCCCTCTACACTAATAGTATACCAGTTAATATTAGAGTAATTGAAATCCCCCACTATTACTGCCCTATTGTTTTGCACTTGTCAGAAATTTGCTCTTCTATCTCTCTCAGACTGTTTGGGAGTGTACTATAAACCCCCAGCAGTGTGCTTTCCCCTTTTTTGTTCTTTAGTTCAACCCATATAGCCTAATTTCTCGTAGCTGAAATGGAGTGAGTGTTTCGATGAATGCAGACACTGAGAATTTGCTGAGTTATTGTACATTGAGTGTAGAGTAATAAACATGACACTTAATAATCCAAACTGAAATGAGTGCACTAAAAATGATTAAAAACCATGAAAGTTAATAATTGATAACCATATTTACATCGAAAAGCAGGCTCTCCCCAGGGAACAGATGTTCTACATGTTTGAGTAATGACATTTTAGACTCCAGAGATGTGAGATCTATGTGAAGTGAGATCATAAAGGCATTCAAGAACAACATGTTTCATTGCGAGGAATTAGTTCCCTCAGGTATCTGTTCATATTAGGCCAGAGGCAGAGTGTAGGAAATGTGTTACATCAAAAACACATGAGGCTAGAACCTCCACTTTTTTTTGCATGCTTAACACCCACTTTACTGCTGAAATGACATAACGCCCATATTGGCACAAAATGGAAACTGACAAGTCTCCTAAAAAAAAAACTATCAGCAAGCGCTATTTTCCCAACGTGCTTAATGCCGGGAAAAAATATTACCTGAAGTTCAGGAGGAAGATGGTGAAATATTGACAAAGTACCACATGGTAGGCTGATCAAAAAAGTAAAAGCTCATAGGATCCAAGGGAGAGTGGCAAATTGGATCCAAAATTGGGGAGGAATCAGCAGAATGGGCGAAATCAACGCCCATATTGCCCAGCGTTACTTTCCGCACGCATTAACGCCGAGATTCAATATGAACTCCCGCCCACTGTTTTTTGTTGTAAAGAGCATATTTACCCAAACTAGCAGCCATGTTGATTGCCCATCGTCAATTTCACCACCTCGCACACATCACCCAGAATATCGCTCGCTCAAAAAACCGCCCCAAAAAGTGGAACTAACCAGAACAAATGCCAGCGGTATGGCTGGCATTTGTTACATCCCGCTCTTGAGGATCTGATATCGGAAAGATTTGCCTGAAAGAGCGCTGATGTGAGTGACAACGCTGACACATTGCTGCATGTGTGCAGCTCAGACATCAATGGTGCCCATCACCTTGGTGTCAGTTAAAGTTTACGTTGATTGATGTTAACCCTTTCATGGTAAGAAATCACCAGTGTATAATGGTCCAGCTATCTGAGACAATGCGCAACAAGGTTATGTTCAATAACAAAAGTTTAATACCAACATTGGTCTGAAATCATAAGTATCACAGCCAATAACACCCAACCCCTGCCCACACCCCGCTTTTTCCACCATTGACATAGATCACGTTAACAAGTCCAGCAACATAGAATACAAAAGCAAAGCAGGAGCGTGGTCCCCAGCCCCCATATTGCATACACCCAGATGGAGATATTACACAGCCATCACCTGCGCCCATGCACCTCACTTTCCTTCTCCCCACCTCTACTCCTTCCCCTACTCGCTCCATGGCGCCTGGCCGAGGAGCGCCTCAGGTGGTGCCTCATTGGGTGCGGGGGATGAAGGCAGATGTGGTGGTTGCACGGGTACGGGGGGGGCAACATTCTCTGATGCAGAAGCAGGATCTTGGTCCTTGCTCTCATCTGTCGTTCGCAGTGGCAGTGCAGAACCTAGGGGTGGAGTGCCGCGCTCGGGGACTACTAGGAGGCTTGTGGCAGCAGTGTTCCTGGCTATCGCATCCAGGGATTCCATCATGCGCGGAATGTACTCGGTCATGGTGGCCAGCTGCTGGGATATGCCCCCCAATGCTTCGATGAGCTGGTCACCAATATCTACAGTCCTCCTGAACAACTGTACCATCTCTCTGCTATCATGTTGCGCTCGTGGAACAGATCTGCCGCATCCACGAGGCCTCCGCCGTTCTGGGGACAAATGGGGTACCCTGTGGAGAGGTGCTTGGGGCCAGTACCTCCAGAGTGAAGGTGGGAATGTCCAGAGGAGCACTAGATGGCCTTAGGGTGGAATGGCTTCTGGAGCATGGCGATGCAGGTTCTTCGAAGTCCGCGCACTCATCCATGGAGAACAGACCCAGCGGATTGACGGGCGAGAATAGGAGCTCCTCAGCACAAGACGTAGGATCGCCCGGCGAGTCCAGCCCCGCGCCCCCACCTTTTGGCCTCCGTGGTCTTGCCTTGGGACGCGCTGCTGGCTGAGCTGCAAAACACAAATGGTTATTAGAGGAGAAGGAGGAGCTAGGGTAAAAAAGTGAGTCCAGCACTACCCAGCATATGCATGACAAAAGCACCACCGCTCTCAAAATCATCGCAGACATCACATTTCATGGCCATCAACACATTGTGCATTGCAATGATTTTCATTAGGCCAGCATTATTTCTAATGACACTTTAGAGATCAACTATCATATATGTGTTCGGATAGGAGTGGGTGTGGCATCTATTGACTTTACATCACGCAATGGTGTAAGCTTTACTCACGTCGCATCACTTCAGGGTCTGCAGATGCGTCCGTGGCTGTCCAGGGGTGCTTTCCCACGAGTTCAATCACTCGTTCCTCCATTTCTGATGTCGCTGGGGACTGGTGGCCCCCCACCCATTCGCCTCTGCACAGACCTCATCGTCGATAGCTTCTTCTGTAAAAGGTGACAGGACGACATGGCATGATATCATTGCTAGATACTGTCACAGAGACTGATACAACACACAATAAATCATGGTGATGATTATTATCATTCTTTACCTAAAGACGTACACCATGACCGCAGGCTTTGAGTAAAACATTCCCGGTAAAAGATCTCACATCTGCTGATAGTCATGAGTGACTTATATATTTTTATAATTTGATTTGTAAGTACATGTAAATCAATGTAATACTTACTCTTGCAGATCCCACAAGGTCGTTCCATCGTTTGCGGCATTGGTTGCTCGCCAACAAGACCACCTCTGCTATCTCGGTCCATATCCTCTGGTAGGCCTTTGAGGTAGGCTTCTCACGCAATCCGTGTCAAATCACAACAGTGTAACTCGATCTCCTGCAGGAGGGAGGCATTTGCCTCATCAGAGAACCTCCTGGCTCTTTTGCGGCCTCCAATATGCTCCTCACCCACCTCACTGCTCTCTCCAGCTTCAGTCTCCACAGCATGCTGTGATGCCTCCTCTCTCTCCATTATAAGGCAGATTTGGTCAAATATGTGGCTGGTAACAGCTAATTTGTGTTTGCCTACTTGCTGTGAAGCTCTAAAGCTTCCCTCCTTCCTCCCAAAGCAGCTACACCACACCCAGCCATGCCTTCAGTCCCTCCGAGCTCCCCCTCTCGCTGTCTCCTCTTCTGCGCAAGTCATGGTGACTCTTGACCTCCAGAATCGCAGGAATCGAGCGTTGCCATGCCGTTGCTAAGGACAGCCATACTTTGCGGCAGGTGGTCAAAAAAAATTTAACGCTGCCGCCCATTTCATAATCGCTCGCGGTAACATCCATTTTCAAAAATGTAAACTAGGTGTTTTGAAAATGGGCGAGAAGCCGGCGATCTGAAAACCCTTTAACGCCCACGCCGGAAATAATGCTCATTTTTGGGCGAGAAGCACAAAAGTGGATGTTCTAGCCCATGGTACAGCAGTGGAAAGAATCCATTCGATTCTTTGCTCTGCTGATTTCCTGATTCCAGCTACGCTCTGCGCAAGACATGGAGCACAGGCCAGGTATTTCCCCAAACTGGGAGAGCAAGTCATTAGCATGCAACTCTCACACACCTCAGTGACTGCCTTAGTGTCTATGTCTTCATTTAGAGACATAGACACCCTCACCACAAACAAAATGATAAAGAGAAAAGGTCGACAAAATTGCTCCACCTGCAGAGAGTCCATGAACTTCTCCAACAGGGACATTTGCCGTCATATGCTGATCAGAACTGCCTGAGGGGATGGCTTGGCTTGGCATCACAGCACCAGACACAATTGGGCGAACATCAAAAGTTCATCATCCAATCCTTTTATGGGTCAAGTAGCACCTTCATTGAGAATCCAGGTGTCCAACTTACAATCCACTCCATAAAATCTTGGACAGATTTAAGGATCTATATTATGTTTTTGAGCTTTACTCAGCATTGAAGACCACTCCTGTAAGCAAGCCCTCAGTCCCTATGAACCAGAGTGTAATCTCCGTAACATCGGCCTGTCTCCGCCCTTGCCTCAGCTCATCCATGCCTTTGTTACCTCAAGACTTGACTATTCCAATGCATTCCTGGCTGGCCTCCCACATTCTACCCTACATAAACTAGAGGTGATCTAAAACTCACCTGCCTGTGCCTTAACTAGCACCACGTCCCGCTCACCCATCATCCTTGTGCTTGCTGATCTACCCATCATCCTTGAGCTTGCTGATCTACATTGGTTTCCGGTTAAGCAACGGCTCGATTTCAAAATTCTCATTATTTTCAAATCCATCCATGGCTTCGCCCCTCCCTATCTCTAATCTCCTCTGGCCTCCCTTACAGATTGAGGGTGAGGAAGTAGTGTCTCAAACGAGCATACTATGCTTAAACAAAGGGGACTACAGTGGGATGAGGGCAGAGGTAGCTAAAGTAGACTGGGAACATAGACTAAACGGTGGCACAATTGAGGAACAGTGGAGGACTTTTAAGGAGCTCTTTCATAGTGCTCAACAAAAATATATTCCAGTGAAAAAGAAGGGCGGTAAGAGAAGGGATAACCAGCTGTGGATAACCAAGGAAATAAAGGAGAGTATCAAATTAAAAACCAATGCGTATAAAGTGGCCAAGGTTAGTGGGAAACTAGAAGATTGGGAAAATTTTAAACGACAGCAAAGTATGACTAAGAAAGCAATAAAGAAAGGAAAGATAGATTGCGAAAGTAAACTTGCGCAAAACATAACAGATAGTAAAAGTTTTTACCGATAGATAAAAAGGAAAAGTGACTAAAGTAAATGTTGGTCCTTTAGAAGATGAGAAGGGAGATTTAGTAATGGGAAATGTGGAAATAGCTGAGACCTTAAACAATTATTTTGCTTCGGTCTTCACAGTGGAAGACACAAAAACCATGCCAAAAATTGCTGGTCACAGGAATGTGGGAAGGGAGGACCGCAAGACAATCACTATCGCTAGGGGGATAGTGCTGGACAGGCTAATGGGACTCAAGGCAGACAAGTCCCCTGGTCCTGATGAAATGCATCCCAGGGTATTAAAAGAGATGGCGGAAGTTATAGCAGATGCATTCGTTATAATCTACCAAAATTCTCTGGACTCTGGGGAGGTACCAGCGGATTGGAAAGCAGCTAATGTAACGACTCTGTTTAAAAAAGGGGGCAGAAAAAAGGCAGGTAACTATAGGCCGGTTAGTTTAACATCTGTAGTGGGGAAAATGCTTGAAGCTATCATTAAGGAAGAAATAACGGGACATCTAGATAGGAATAGTGCAATCAAGCAGACGCAACATGGATTCATGAAGGGGAAATCATGTTTAACTAATTTACTGGAATTCTTTGAGGATAGAACGAGCATGGTGGATAGAGGTGTACCGATGGATGTGGTGTATTTAGATTTCCAAAAGGCATTCGATAAGGTGCCACACAAAAGGTTACTGCAGAAGATAAAAGGTACGTGGAGTCAGCGAAAATGTATTAGCATGGATAGAGAATTGGCTGGCTAACAGAAAGCAGAGAGTTGGGATAAATGGGTCTTTTCAGGTTGGAAATCGGTGGTTAGTGGTGTGCCACAGGGATCGGTGCTGGGACCACAACTGTTTACAATATACATAGATGACCTGGAGGAGGGGACAGAGTGTAGTGTAACAAAATTTGCAAATGACACAAAGATTAGTGGGGAAGCGGGTTGTGTAGAGGACACAGAGAGGCTGCAAAGAGATTTAAATAGGTTAAGCGAATGGGCGAAGGTTTGGCAGATGGAATACAATGTCGGAAAGTGAGGTCATCCACCTTGGAAAAAAAAATAGTAAAAGGGAATATTATTTGAATGGGGAGAAATTACAACATGCTGCGGTGCAGAGGGACCTGGGGGTCCTTGTGCATGAATCCCAAAAAGTTAGTTTGCAGGTACAGCAGGTAATCAGGAAGGCGAATGGAATGTTGGCCTTCATTGCGAGAGGGATGGAGTACAAAAGCAGGGAGGTCCTGCTGCAACTGTACAGGGTATTGGTGTGCAGTTTTGGTCACCTTACTTAAGGAAGGATATACTAGCCTTGGAGGGGGTACAGAGACGATTCACTAGGCTGATTCCGGAGATGAGGGGGTTACCTTATGATGATAGATTGAGTAGACTGGGTCTTTACTTGTTGGAGTTCAGAAGGATGAGGGGTGATCTTATAGAAACATTTAAAATAATGAAAGGGATAGACAAGATAGAGGCAGAGAGGTTGTTTCCACTAGTCGGGGAGACTAGAACTAGGTGGCACAGCCTCAAAATACGGGGGAGCCAATTTAAAACCGAGTTGAGAAGGAATTTCTTCTCCCAGAGGGTTGTGAATCTGTGGAATTCTCTGCCCAGGGAAGCAGTTGAGGCTTGCTCATTGAATGTATTCAAATCACAGATAGATAGATTTTTAACCAATAAGGGAATTAAGGGTTATGGGGAGTGGGCGGGTAAGTGGAGCTGAGTCCATGGCCAGATCAGCCATGATCTTTTTAAATGGCGGAGCAGGCTCGAGGGGCTAGATGGCCTACTCCTGTTCCTAATTCTTATGTTCTTATGTTCTCCCCCGAGATGTCTGCCCTCTTGAGCGTCCGATTATAAAATTGCTCAACCATTGTTGGCCGTGCCTAGGCCCCAAGCTCTGGAACTCCCTGCCTAAACCTCTTTCCTTCTTCAAGATGCTCCTTAAAACATACCTCTTTAACCAAGCTTTTGGTCACCTGTGCGGCTTGGTGTCAAATTTTTTCATCTCATAATACTACTATGCAGCGTCTCAGGATGTTTAACTACGTTAAAGGCGCTTTCCAAATACAAGTTGGTTGTTGTTGTTTGTGTATATAATACTTGACAATACAACGTTGCTGAACTGAGATACACTCTCGTGTTCTCTTTGGACAGCAGATGAATAAATATAGCTGTGTGACTCAGGGTAGAAACTACAATTCAGGTTCATTATAAATTAACAGAGAACAATCGCAGAAAATTAGAAACATAGAAACATAGAAAATAGGTGCAGGAGTAGACCATTCAGCCCTTCGAGCCTGCACCACCATTCAATGAGTTCATGGCTGAACATGCAACCTCAGTACCCCATTCCTGCTTTCTCGCCATACCCCTTCTTGATCCCCCTAGTAGTAAGTGGAAGGAAAGCATTATCGCAGAAGATTGCAGTTATTGCACAAATTTATCTTTCACCTTCTTGGATGATATGACACTTCTTTAACAATTGGAAATAGTAAACCTGAAGCAGCAATCCAACATAAAATTTACACTTGAGACTTTCGTTAACCACCACTAGGCCTCCAGCCTCTACCTCGGTGGGCCAACAGAACTAAAGAGCTGGAAGCACATGGCACAAGATATATCCCCATCATCCTTGGACATTCAACCCGAGAAGTAAAAATAATTCTTCTATTGCAAGTATATTTGTTTTGTTAATGTAGGAAAATTGTCTTAGCAAAAGGTGAGGGGTATCATGGGTGCGCCCAGGGTATCTCACATCAACTGACATGGTGCGATGCATGTTGTCACACACGAGCTGCACGTTAATGAAATGGAAGCCTTTTCTGTTCCTGTACATCTTGGATTCTCCAAAGGTGCTCGCAAGGTGCTGTGGGTACAATCAATGGAGCCCTGCACCTTGGAGAAGCCAGCGATCCTGGAGAAGCCCACAGCCCCAGCACGCAATGCGCAAGCTGGAACTTGACAGACAGTGGCCAGATCGGGAGCAAGGACATTTGTACGGGCATGATTGGGCTATTTACCCATATCTTACCCAGCAAACGTCCTCAAAAATCTTGTGCCTGAAAAGGATGGCACATAGCCTACTTTTATAGGCGCAAGTGTTTTAAAACACACAAAGAATTGTAAAATAAAATTATAAACACATAGTTTGTTAAAAACCCTCCCCACTACGGTAAGTTTATTTTTAATAATTGAAAATTTTTTTAAATAGGGAAAATATTTTATTTTTGTAAGACATAATAACTTTGATTTCAATTAATTTTAATTGTGTGGTCTGTTTTTTATTATTTTGTGAGATTGCTTTTGTTCCTAGTAATAGAATGGAGAACTCAGATACGCGAGTCTCAGTGCCATTAATGGGAGCCTGATTGGGTAAGCAGTCACACGACTGTATCTTCTGCGTCGGGACCCTCTGCATGGGAGCGCGCTTCGCAGCGCGGGAAAAGGCCTCCCCATCAGAAATCAGGGCGCCTCCTAGACCACTAGGTAAGTTCGTAAAAAATATCTATGAGAAGGCAATTGTCCACGGGAAGGTCCCCAGAAGGATTTCTGGGCCAGTATTAAATAAGAGGCGGTCAGGGCCATCGGTAAGACTACAGTCAGAGCAGCGGTCGCTTATTGACGCAATTCCTTGTTGAGGCACTTCTCCCAATATATTCTCAGCAGTCAGACTGTGTAATTTTCTGCAAACTGAGTGCACTGTTTTGAGGTGTTTGAATTGATCCATAGATCGCCATCCCCATTCATCAGTCAACTTTGCTAATTAGACAAACACAAAGTACGTTTGTTACAAAAATGTATTGTATAGATGTTTATGCACATATAAATGCAGGACGGCTCTTGTAATAAGAATTTAAATGAAAGACCACCCGTTTCCTGATTGGAGCACCAGCCCACACGATCCCAGCTACGCTTCCACACACACACTGCGATCCTGGGATCTGTGGGCCATTACACTGCCCGCTAGAATGCAGCGTCAGAGCAATTTCACGAAGGAGCGTCCCCGTCAGGTAAGTTCGTATTCTATTTGGATGCCGGCGGCGTACTCCGCAAGTATGCTGTGTCTGCAAAATCCAGGCCAATTATGTTGTTTCCTATAAAATTTGGTTTAGGTACAGCATTTCCCTCTCTGTATCTACACAGAACTATAATTGACAGGCATGTCATTCCTGTGGTACTTCACTAATAGCGTTTGTTAACATTCATGATATTTAGAAAGGCGGCTGCATGCATTAGATATTGGATTAAAACTTACTAGTGTTAAATTGAAAGAACTCAAAGCCCCGCTCCCAATTCGAAAGGATAAATCTTACTGAGTTTTTTCCTTTTTCTTCCAAGTGATGTTACAAAGTTTCTTCAATATTAAAACCGTCAGCACTGTGACCATTAGTAACACAGACAACAGGAAGATCACCACATCTGCACAATGGTAAGTGTACCAGGGGAGTCGGTAAGATTCTGAGCGCAAATGTGCTGCACCTTTGTGTCATGCAACATACTCAATCCAGAAAATGGCTCTCTCCATTGGAGACTCTGGTTGGTCCCTGTGGAGAGCAGAGTGTTTCTCCATGTTTTCCCGATAAGATGTGTTGTTTATGACCTCGTTTAGTGCCTGCAATAGATCTGTTGTCTGCATGGTTGCGACATCAATCACTTTTGCTGCACCTCGGATTTCAAGTTTGAGTAAATTGTCAAACTGGTCAAAAAGCAGAGGTATGCCAACTACTGGCACCCCATGATAGATGGCTTCATAAAGTCCATTGGTGCCACCATGGGCAATGAAGGCTCGTATCTTAGGGTGCCCTAACAGGTCATTCTGAGGGATCCATTTTGCCAATAGCGTATTATTTCCTATGTTGGGAGGGATCTTTCCATCATATCTCCAAATAACTTTCTGGGGTACTTGCGCAAAGGCCTCTGCTATTTTCATTGTAATCTGCATCGGCAAATAGCTGATAACCGTCCCCACTGACATCACAATAATCCCATGCTTCCCTGAGCTTTGGACAAACTCTTCAAACTCTGCTGCTAGAGGTTTGGGTGGTTTACACTGGAACCCTCCAACATACACAATATTTGGCATGGTGGGTCTTGGGAATTCAAAGATAAAATCTACTCTCATCAGCCACACATCTGCTCTGAGGAGAATTGTCTCGATGTCTGTGTCTGGGCCCAGATATTGACGGCAGATTTCATTGTAAATGGGGTACATGATAAACTCTGAAATGGTTAATCGAAGAAGATTTTGGATAACATTTTGTGCTCTTTGAAGAAAATTCATTTTGTCTGTCAATTGTGAGCCAGGGAGTGGGATATAGGAAGGTGGTGATGGGGCGGAGAGGAAATGGGCTTCTCCACTGATGAACCATCGAACATTATACACCAAGGGGAGTTTTAAATAATAAGCAAGCATTGGACCTGTACCAAAAGCAGGATTGGTAAATACCAAGTCAAAGTTTGCATCTTCAAGTTGGTTTAAGACATCGTTGTTTTTGAAAATTGCAGTGGTGAACACTCCAACGCAAAAATGATATGAATACAAAACAGACCATAGCTGATATCGTAGCTGAACAAAGGCCCATGGCGTCTCCCCGTTCTTTAAGGCTGTCAATGTCCTTTGTAGATAATTTTGTATTATTTTTTCAGTTCCATTTTTGCTAAGGCATTCTTCCATTTGAACCACAATGGATCGATATAGATCAGGCCTCTCTTTGATGTACCAAGCTGTTGAGGAATAAAGCACAGCGATGTCGTGTCCATGAAGTCTCAGTTCTTCTAATAAAATTCTCATATTGATCCAGTGACTTCCATCGACAGGTACAACCAATATATTAGCCCCCTGTGTAATCGGACAAGATGATGGTAGCAAGAATACATGTCGCCAGTAACCTACTGTTCCATCTGGAATACTTCATATTGAGAGGGACTGATCTCCAGATCCTGTTGGAGTATTGAATAGAATTATTGGTGATGCAATGGGATATTTCTGCTACATCCACTCCTTTACTACCCAGAGTTCTACTTAAACCAAATAAGGCTCGTGGCCCTATAAGCTTTTGCACGTGAAATCAACATTTTTAACTCTACAACAGAAAATTATGTTGGGAGTTGCAGCTAGTGACAAGAGCTTGGCAAGTTTCATTACAGGAGCAGTAAGCCCCAGGTATGACCCTATGCTTGTCAACTTAGTGAGGTACTAATTTTGTGGTCCTTTCACAAGGTTCTGCCTCACAGGGTGAGGTAGGCAAAATTAAAAAATCACCGAGATTTTTTTTTTGACGTGCCGCATTCAGGAGGTACTGCGGCTATAGTAGAACTCTGGAAGCAGTCACAGCCAGCCTCCTGTCTGAGACATGGATGCAGTGTGAGATGCAAAGAAGTTCAGGATCAATCTCAATACTACCCAGACACCTCACCTATAATCAAATGACAATTGTGGGGGAGGGAAATGAAGTTCACTATGTCTTACTTGCAGAGAGGATGTTTGTGTGCGCGCGCAGTGTGCGCGGGCGTGTATTTGCGTGTGTGTGTGTGTGAGAACAGTAGTGTGTTTGCTGTGTATGTGTGCACATGCGTGCATGTGAGCAGTAGTGTGTGTGTGTGTGTGTGAACAGTAGTGCGCGTGCGAGGTGTGCGCGCGCTTGAATAGTAGTGCGTTTGCGTGCGTACAGTAGTGTGTGTACATGTGTACACGATAGTGTGTACACGTGCGCAGTAGTGTGCGTATGTACAGTAGTGTATGTACGGTAGTGTACGTGGCGCGCGAACAGCAGTGTGTGTTTGCAGTGTGCGCGTTTGCGGTGTGCGTGTGCGTGTGCGTTGGCAGTGTGTGCGTGCATGCGCGTGTGCAGTGCGCGTGCGCTTGCAGTATGTTTGCTTGTGTGCGCGTTTGCAGTGTGCGTCTGTGTGTTTGCAGTGTGCGTGCATTTGTAGTGTGAGGATGTTTCCAGTCGAGTGGACAAGGGAGAACTAGTTGATGTGGTGTATTTGGACTTTCAGAAGGCTTTCGACAAGGTCCCACACAAGAGATTAATGTGCAAAGTTAAAGCACATGAGATTGGGGGTAGTGTGCTGACGTGGATTGAGAACTGGTTGGCAGACAGGAAGCAAAGAGTAGGAGTAAATGGGTACTTTTCAGAATGGCAGGCAGTGACTAGTGGGGTACCGCAAGGTTCTGTGCTGGGGCCCCAGCTGTTTACATTGTACATTAATGATTTAGACGAGGGGATTAAATGTAGTATCTCCAAATTTGCAGATGACACTAAGTTGGGTGGCAGTGTGAGCTGCGAGGAGGATTCTATGAGGCTGCAGAGTGACTTGGATAGGTTAGGTGAGTGGGCAAATGCATGGCAGATGAAGTATAATGTGGATAAATGTGAGGTTATCCACTTTGGTGGTAAAAACAGAGAGACAGACTATTATCTGAATGGTGACAGATTAGGAAAAGGGGAGGTGCAAAGAGACCTGGGTGTCATGGTACATCAGTCATTGAAGGTTGGCATGCAGGTACAGCAGATGGTTAAGAAAGCAAATGACATGTTGGCCTTCATTGCGAGGGGATTGGAGTACACGGGCAGGGAGGCATTACTACAGTTGTACAGGGCCTTGGTGAGGCCACACCTGGAGTATTGTGTACAATTTTGGTCTCCTAATCTGAGGAAGGACATTCTTGCTATTGAGGGAGTGCAGCGAAGGTTCACCAGACTGATTCCCGGGATGGCAGGACTGACATATCAAGAAAGACTGGATCAACTGGGCTTGTATTCACTGGAGTTCAGACGAATGAGAGGGGACCTCACAGAAACGTTTAAAATTCTGATGGGTTTAGACAGGTTAGATGCAGGAAGAATGTTCCCAATGTTGGGGAAGTCCAGAACCAGGGGTCACAGTCTAAGGATAAGGGGTAAGCTATTTAGGACCGAGATGAGGAGAAACTTCTTCACCCAGAGAGTGGGGAACCTGTGGAATTCTCTACCACAGAAAGTTGTTGAGGCCAATTCACTAAATATATTCAAAAAGGAGTTCGATGTAGTCCTTACTACTAGGGGGATCAAGGGGTATGGCGAGAAAGCAGGAATGGGGTACTGAAGTTGCATGTTCAGTCATGAACTCATTGAATGGTGATGCAGGCTCGAAGGGCCGAATGGCCTACTCCTACACCTATTTTCTATGTTTCTTTGTTTTTATGTGTGCGTGCACGTGTTTGCAGTGCGCGTTTGCCGTGTGCGTGCGTGCTTGCAGTGTGCGTGTTTGCAGTGTGCATGTGCTTGACGTGTATGTTTCCGTGTGCGTTTGCGTGTTTGCAGTGCGAACAGTAGTGTGTTTGCTGCGCGTGTGCGTGTTTGTATGCAGTGAGTGCGCGCGTGTGAGAAAGTGAGATTGCAGTATGGGTGTGCGTGTGAACGGTGCGTGCGTGCAGTTGCGTGTTTGCAGTGTGTGTGCATACGTGTACAGTGTGTGTATGTGTATACAGTGAGTCTGTGTGTGTGTGGGAAAGAGCATCAGTGTGTTTGCAGTATAGGTGCATTTACATGATACCAGTGGTGTAAAATCTATATCTTCCTCTGCACCCTATGAACATTCAAGTCTAAATTTTGTTGGGAGTCTCACTGACACAGCTTCCGAGATTTCTATGATCAATGCCCGTACGCCTCTCGTGTAGGAATTCCAAATCAAAACGGCAAAAAAAAGCCCATCGCAGGCTTCTCGATTACCCGCACAATAGTTCTTTTTGCACGAAATTGGTTTTTTTTTAAACAACATTCTTGAACCAACAGAGAGGCTATCGCTCACGCTACATTGCAGCAGACCTCCAGGGGCCATTATCATCGTCAAATATGACTCAAGTTCTTCTTGATCGAAAGTTGGGCTGCCACTTTATACAGTTCAGTCCCCCGCCCCATTTCCCAAGTACAATTCTTGGAACAATTGTTTCTTCAGCAGCTGCGGGTCTAAGTTGAAGTCAGGCCAATTGCTCACATCTGAGATATTAGTTTTGGCCTGCAGATTGTAACATTATAAAGCTGTAATCGTTTACTTACTGATGGGTGCCGTAAAATGTCTTGCGTTCCCAGTAGCTGAGGTTTCAGCCATAGGTTGCAAAAAAGTTTCGGCTATCGGTGCTCCAGTCCAAAGACATAACTGCACGAAATAATTTTGTAATTCTGAGGCAAGTTCTCGGTTTGCAATTCGTTCTCTGCCGCCACAGACCAGCTGATGGTCATTACTCTGTCTCATGATTAACCACTTTCATTCTGAATTACTCTGTTTCCACGAAAACAGCACATACATATTAGTGTGTGGCCAAAGCTTTGCAGTAACTCCCCTCCGCCCCCCCCGTCTGAAAATAGGAGCAGAAAAGGCTGAATTAGGGTAACAATGGCTAAGACAACAAAATGGGAAGTCAGATAAAGAAAGACTTACATTTATATAGCGCCTTTCATGACCATCAGACGACTCAAAGCGCTTACAACCAATGGGGTACTTTTGAAGTGTAGCCACTGTTGTAATGTAGGGCTAGTTTTGTTGGGGATTGAACCACGTGGCCAGCTGCAGCCTTGGAATTGCCCCAAATTCTGTTGGGACTAATTATAATTGGATGGGCATTCAACGGCAGGCACTGAAACTCTTTTGGAGTTTAACTGAAAAACATAAACATTAATCCGTGCCCCCCGACATGGATGACACACCAGACATTTACAAGACCCTTTTTTTCCCCTTTTTTTTGTTTTTTTTTGTGTTTTTCTTTTTTTGGGGTTTTTTTTTTGGGCACTAATATCACATTTTTTTTCTTCCAGTGCCCCCTATAAAAGGGGAGGGGAACACTAAAAGCACCGGCAATTAAAACAAATTAAACTTTAAAACGTAAAATCAAATTAAAATTTGGTTGCCGGGCGTGATGATGCACTCCAGTCCCTCCGGTGCCCACCTCTCGTGGCAGGCACTGAATGGTCTAATTGGACGCAGTCATAAGGGCACAGGAAATTGCAACCTCTTTTGGTTAAAACTTAATTAATGGCAATTGCCATCACCTGTTAGGAGGAAGCATGTGCCCTCTTCTTAAATGGGCACAACTAATAAAACTGTAACTTAACTCAAAATTAACGGAAACTGAGCATATTAAATCAAAATTCTATTTTCTGGGGTGATGAAGCACTCCTATCCCTCCGGTGCCCACCAGTCACGGAGAGCCTCAAGCCTGCCAGTGGACACTGGATGCTCCATCTCCAGCCACAGCCGGGGGTGAACATAGCTGCAGAAGAGAGGCAGGCAGTTGGGCCGAACGACCCCCTCTACTGCGCACAGCCTTGGACATGTTAATGGCCACCTTGCCCAGGACAGGAAATTGCAAGACTGTTGTAGGCTTTAAAGATTTGTGATTCCTTAAAGGGGCCTGTGCATCTTGGGGCTTTGGAAGAGCCTGTACAGTGTAGAGGCAGCATATGGAAAGTGCCATCACGTCTGTTAGTTCACTCCCCACTGTCGCAAAACAAGGACATGCCAGAAAATCCCTGTGCCAGCAGCTTCAAGATGTAGTATATGAAAGGCATAATATCAGCTTGTCCATCACCAACACATAGTCTGTCCCATCACCAGTATGCAGCCTGTCCCATTATCAAATATCAGCTTCTCCATCATCAGCACCATGGCCCACTGCCAGATACAAGCTCCTGCATGACCAACAAACAGCCTATGCTAATCACCAATATGTGATTAGCACATGTGGGAGGCCTGCCAGCCTGAGTGTTTAATATTTGGGCTGCACACATAGCTGGAGAACACCAGGAGTGATGGGCCCTTCCCTGGGGGCTAACATTCCACCCTCCCTAAACCTACAAAACCAGACCAGGCCCAGAGCTGCCAACTGAGAAGTCAATCCCACAATAAACAATGCTAACAAGGACCTGCTGGAGCTAAAACCTATTGCAGCATCTTACCTCACCACTGTAAGGTCCCAGCACCCCTTTGATAAGGGATTACCCTAGCCCAGTCACCGAGCATGCCTCACTCTGCTGTATAGAACTGCCTATCCATGGATGACCCTTACTGTATTTACCCTGATGGACATTGAAAAAGGCAGCTTAACAGGTATTCTGTGTGGAACCATGTCCTATGAGTGGGAAAACATCTTGTCTAAAATAATTAAAGCAACAAAAAAAGAAAGGAAAGATTGATCAAGACAAATTTCATTCCTCTACTAGCAATCGGCAAGGAATATTGTATTCAGTTTTGGTCTCCTAATCTGAGGAAGGACGTCCTTGCTATTGAGGGAGTGCTGCGAAGGTTCACCAGACTGATTCCCGGGATGGCAGGACTGACATATGAGGAGAGACTGGATCGACTGGGCCTGTATTCACTGGAGTTTAGAAGGATGAGAGGGGATCTCATAGAAACATATAAAATTCTGACGGGACTGGACAGGTTAGATGCAGGAAGAATGTTCCCGATGTTGGGGACGTCCAGATACAGGGGACACAGTCTAAGGATAAGGGGTAAGCCATTTAGGACTGAGATGAGGAGAAACTTCTTCACTCAGAGAGTTGTTAACCTGTGGAATTCTCTCCCACAGAAAATTGTTGATGCCAGTTCATTGGATATATCCAAGAGGGAGTTAGATATGGTCCTTATGTCTAAAGGGATCAAGGGGTATGGAGAGAAAGCAGGAAAGGGGTACTGAGGTGCATGATCAGCCATGATCTTATTGAATGGTGGTGCAGGCTTGAAGGGCCGGGTGGCCTACTCCTGCACCTATTTTCTATGTTTCTATATTTCTACATACACCCTCTCTCTTATTTTTACTGCTGTTGTTTAATAAAGTGTGGATAAAGGTTAGCTATCAATTGAAGACAAGCTCTTATTACATGATTCATGCGCCATAATGACAAGTAAATTAACTCACTTCAATAGTCGCATGTTAGCTTGTTAGGGCAAGTGCTTCTCCCACTCTCAAATATCAGCTCTTCCATCAGCACATAGCTTTGCCCCTCTGTCAGATGCCAGGTCCTCTAACACTCAGCCTGTCCCACTCTCAGGAAATGTTTCTTTCACCCCAATTTACTTGTGAACCCAGGCATTATTTATAGCAGCAACTTTCGAAACATTGGCAAAGCTAAAGTCCATCAAAACAAAAATGGTGAATTTCAATTATGCTGACACTAGCAAAGAAGAGCAAAGAAGCGATTCTTTTTGTTCCATTTGTCCCTCATTCAGCATTATGGACAAAGGTGAAAGACATTTATCCAAAGAAGGATTTAAGTTGTCAGTTGGTGCTGGTTTTAATGGAACCCCACAACTGACCACATGTCTGACAGTGTGAACCTGGACTTGACCCTTCCTCATAGCTGAAACGGAATGAGGTTAACACAGAGTGAGAGAGTTTGGATGAACGCAGACACTGAGAATTTGCTGAGTTATTGTTTAATACTCTACATTCCATGTACATGATAGTTCATAATCCAAACTGTGAAACTTGTTAAGTGCCTGCAGTAGATCTGTTGGCCGCATGGTTGCGACATGCTAGCGGATTTCCCGTGGTCATGGTCGCAGGAAAATGGGCTTCACTGTCAGTGACGCCTAAAAGAATCACATTCTTGCGTCATGTTCTCTATGTACATGAACTAATATGATGATTAATGTTGAATAATATTTAATAATTATGGTGCATTTGCGGTGGGTATGACGGCATACTCTCAGAGTATGTCGTCGTACCGCCTTTCAAATGAAATGAAGCTTGGGATTTCCATGCGCTAAATTCAGAACTTGCGATCTGTCAAGTTCTGAGTTGACAGATGATCTGCACCGATGGGGAAATCCTCAATGCTGGCGCAGAGTTGAGCTAATTGCCCACCAACTGCCCAGCAATGACGTATGAAAATTTTACAGTCCTCTGCCTATTTGCATCAGTGTAAGGAGATACCTCAAAAGATCCAAAGCATCGTTCAGCATGTTTTAACATCATTTTCATCTCGGATCATTTGGTTATCTAAGAGGGAAGCAATACTATGGTACTTTTTCCCCCATTGCATTCTATAAAATGTCCAAGATTTTGTACGCAGGTCTGTAGCTAATGCAAAGGGAACATTATTAAATAAGAGGCGGTCAGGGCCATCAGTGAGACTACAGACGGTCAGAGCAGCAGTCCGCTATTGATGCTGTTCTTTGTTGAGACACTTCTCCCAATATATTCTCAGCAGTTCAACTGTACAGTTTGTTTTCTATCTAACTGCACCGTTTGAGGTATTTGAATTGAATTACCATTCATAACTCAACTTCACTAATTAAACATACACAAAGTACGTTTGTTACAGAAGTGTATTGTATAGATGTTTATGCACATTTAAATCCTGGAAGGCTCGAGTAATGAGAGTTGAAATGAATGAGAGACCTTCTGTTTCCTAGTTGGAGCACCGGCCCGTGTGATGCCAGGTGTACTTCCACACACGTTGCACCCCTGGGATCTGTTGGCCATTACACTGCCCGCTAGTATGCACGTTCGCGAAGAAGGGTCCCCATTAGCTAAGTAGGTATTCTATTTGGATGCCAGTGGCATACTCTTTAGTTGCAACGCTGACAGCAAAATCCAGGCCAATTTAGTTACAGCATTTCCCTCTCCATATCTACACATCTCAACTATAACTAACTGACAGGTCATTCATGTGGTACTTTCCAAACAGCCTTTCTTAAAATTCATGATATCTAGAAACAGGGCTGCATGCATCAGATACTGGACTAAAACTTACTATTGTTAAATTGAAAGAACTCAAAGCCCCGCTCCCAATTCGAAAGGATAAATCTTACTGAGTTGTTTACTTTTTCTTCCAAGCGATGTTACAAAGTTTCTTCAATATTAGTGCCGTCAGTACTGTGACCATTAGTAACATAGCAACAGGAAGATCATTGCATCCACACAATGGTAAGCGTACCAGGGGAGTCGGTAAGATTCTGAGCGCAAATGTGCTGCACCTTTGTGTCGTGCAACATATTCAATCCAGAAAATGGCTCTCTCCATTGGAGACTCTGGTTGGTCCCTGTGGAGAGCAGAGAGTTTCTGCATGTTTTCCCGATAAGATGTGTTGTTTATGACATTGTTTAGTGCCTGCACTAGATCTGTTGTCTGCATGGTTGCGACATCAATCATTTTTGCTGCACCTCGGATTTCAAGTCTGAGTAAATTGTCAAACTGGTCAAAAAGCAGAGGTATGCCAACTACTGGCACCCCATGATAGATGGCTTCATAAAGTCCATTGGTGCTACCATGGGCAACGAAGGCTCGTGTCTTGGGGTGCCCTAGCAGGTCATTCTGAGGGATCCATTTTGCCAGTAGTGTATTATTTCCTATGTTGGGAGGGATCATTCCATCATATCTCCAAATAACTTTCTGGGGTACTTGAGCAAAGGCCTCTGCTAGTTTCATTGTAATCTGCATCGGCAAATAGCTGGTAACGGTCCCCAATGACATCACAATAATCCCATGCTTCCCTGAGCTTTGGACAAACTCTTCAAACTCTGCTGCTAGAGGTTTGGGTGGTTTACACTGGAATCCTCCAATATACACAATATTTGGCATGGTGGGTCTTGGGAATTCAAAGATAAAATCTACTCTCATCAACCACACATCTGCCCTTTGGAGAATTATTACGATGTCTGTGTTTGGGCCCAGATATCGATGGCAGAGTTTATTGTAAATGGGTTGAATGATAAATTCTGAAATGGATAGTTGAAGGAGATTTTGGATAACATTTAGTGTTCTTTGAAGAAAACTCATTTTGTCTGTATATTGTGATCTAGGGATCGGGATATAGGAAAGTGGTGATGGGGCAGAGAGGAAATAAGCTTCCACACTGATGGCTCATAGAACATTATACACCAAAGGGAGTTTTAAATAATAAGCAAGCATTGGACCTGTACCAAAAGCAGGATCTGTATGTACTAAGTCAAAGTTTGCATCCTCAAATTGCTTTAACACGCCCTTGTTTTTGAAAATTGCTGTGCTGAACTCTCGAATCCAACTGTGATGTGCACGCATAGAAGAAACTATCTCATATTACAGCTGTACAAAGCCCCAGGGCATCCAGTCAATCTGTAAGGCTGCCAGTGTCTTTTGTAGAAAACGTTTTGTAATGTCTTCAGCTTCAGTTTTTCCACGGGGTTCTTGCAATTCAATCACAATGGATCGATATAGATCAGGCCTCTCTTTGATGTACCAAGATGTTGTGGAATGTAGCACTATGATGTCGTGCCCATGAAGTCTCAGTTCTTTATTAGAATTCTCATATTGACCCAGTGACTTCCAGCGACAGGTACAACCAATATATTAGCCCCCTGTGTACTTAAACAAGACAGGGTGATGATGATACTAAGAACACATGCAACCTGTAATCTGCTTTTCCATCCAGGACACTCCATCTTGAGGGGAAATGATATCCAGATCCAGTTGGAGAATTGAAAGGAAATATTGGTGATGCATCATAAATTGACAAAGAGCATTTCTGAGACATTTACGCCTTTACGACCCATTCAGGGTTTGACTTTAACCAAATTGGGCCTGTGGTCCAGCAAGCCTTCTCATGTGGAATCACAATTTGGGCTTCTACAGCAGCAAATTGTGATTGACTTGCAGCTCATGACGAGGCAGCAGCAAGTTCCAACACATGACCAGGGAGCAATGAGTTCCAGCACAGTGCACCAGGAATTTTAAATTCTGGGACAGTACAACAGGGAGCAGGAACTTGCAGCAGAAGGCACTTGGAAGCAGCAATTGCTAATGTAGTCCTTCAGGGAGCAGCAAGTTTCACCATAGTGCACCGAGGGCCAGCAAGTTCCAGCACAGTGCAACAGGGACCAGCCAGTTCGAGTACTATACACCAGGGTGCTTTAAGGTCCAGCACAGTGACACTGTGATTGCCACTTTGGTGAGTTACTGGTGTCAGCTGTCTTGTCATGGATGCCAGTTCTGCCTCACAGGGTGAGAGAAAAGAAAGAAAGAAAGACTTGCATTTATATAGCGCCTTTCACGACCACCAGACATCTCAAAGCACTTTACAGCCTTTGGAGTGTAGTCACTGTTGTAATGTGGGAAATACGGTAGCCAAATTGCACACAGTAAACTCCCACAAACAGCAATGTGATAATGACCAAATAATCTGTTTATTGTTACATTGATAAATATTGGCCAGGACACCAGGGATAACTCCCCTGCTCTTCTTCGAAATAGTGCCATGGGATCTTTTACGTCCACCAGAGAGGGCAGAAGGGGCTTCAGTTTAACATCTCATCCGAAAGATGGCACCTCCAACTCCCTCAGCACTGCACTGGAGTGGCAGCCTAGAATTATGTGCTCAAGTTCCTGGAGCCCACAACCTTCTGACTCAGAGGCAAGTGTGCCACCCACTGAGCCACAGCTGGCACTGGGAAAGGGGAAGACATTGAGAGGAGAAATCACCTGAGCCACTTCTGTTGACCTACATCATTCAGAGATACAGCCAGGGTGGAGCTGTGGGCACAGATCGCTGTCTTCTGTCTGTGACGGATGTTGTGTGATGTGGGGAAAAAAAGAGAGGAAAGCTGTAAATAACTTCAGCGTAAACCACAATGCAACCTGGTCTACCAAGGGAGGGGTGTATGGTGAAGATCAGTTCAAACCTGCCAGATTGCTCTGTCTGGCTATATGCAGTGAGAGCCTATTCTTTGGGTTATTGTGTGTGGTTCAGCCTGAAAGTGTTTTTGAAGCTGAAATGCAATGTGTCGGCAATGTACTGCCAGTGTAATTCCTTTTGTGTGCCCAGAAGTGTGTTTGTAGTGTGAGTGTGGGTTGTGTACGCCCTTCAGTCTCATAGGAACAGGCCTATCAGTCCCTTGAGCCTGTTCCGGCATTCATTAGATCATGGTTGATCTGTAACTGAACTCCATATATCTGCCTTTGTTCCATATCCCTTCATACTCTTACCTAACAAAAATTTATCAATCTCAGTCTTGAAAATTTCAATTGACCCATTATCCACAGCCTTCTGAGGGAATGCGTTTCAGATTTCCACTACCCTTTGTGTGAAAAATTGCTTCTGAATTTCACTCCTAAGTGGCCTAGCTTGATGCCCTCTTGTTCTGGATCTCTCCATCAGAGGAAATAGTTTTGCTCGATCTATCCTATTAGGTAGCCAATTGCTAGTTGCACCGCTGCCAGAATTGTTGGAATGACCTCAGAGAAATAGCATTCCAGCATTTTATGTTTTGGGTATTTAATGAAACACAATATTTTAAATTATCTTCCAAAACTTTACATTACTAGTTGTGACAATGTTATATTAATCAAAGGTTTATGATCATTTCTATACTTTCATCCTTAGTCTTAAGTTATTTGGGTTAGAGACTTTCGGAGGAAAAATACGGTACCACGTATCACTCGATAAGCGCGAGACTTTGCGCCAGGTGCAGAAGTCTCGCCTCTCGCAAGAAATTAGGGTTGCCGCCCCCGAAAGGAAGTTGAGCGCAAAATCAAGTGTTCCACTTCCTTTCTGGGACAGTAGCGGGGCGTACGCCTCGGGAGCAGGGTGCACCGCTATGCACTGTGTCACATAGCGCTGTCGCGTAGGAGAGGCTCTTCCCGGAATTAAAGGGGAGGGCCCAAGCTGCATACTCAGCAGCAAAAAAAGGTTTCTACTTCTACCACGGTGGAGCAGGATGCCATGCCAACAGCCCGGCACTCAAAGCAGAGTGCCGGGCTGACTGATCGCGGCATGGACCCCATGTTCAAAGCGGCAACAGGGCGCACAAAAAAAATATTGCTGATTTTTTTTTAATGGCAGCACACCTCCCTTTTAACTTTAGTCCTGCGAGTGGACGGCTGCCCAGTACACGTCACCTGAAGCTGTCGCTTGTCATCGCCCGGCGCAGCTTCAGGGGGGCGATACCTAATTTAGGGTCTGGGGCGCTAATGGGGTGCTGCGCATGGTGATAACATCAGCACAGCAGAGCAGGGCGTTACGGGTTACCGCCACCGCTAAACTCCTGCTGAATTTAGCGGGAGTCGTTAGCGGTGTCGTGCCCGGTCACAAAGTCATTTGCACCCCGTTAGCGTCCCTGGGAGGAGCAAATAACCCGAATTTCTCGGCCAAGAAAATGAAACAATCCACGACACAGAATTCCTTTATAACCTTGATTCATAAACAGATCGTACATTACCGATCTGGGAGGTACCAGTGTCTGTCTAGCCTGTCTCTGTCAGCTTCCTTCTTCTTGGAGATATGTTTGCCAAAGATGCTCACTATCCTGCTATTTAAGCTCTAAAAGCATAAATGAACCTGACCACTTGTATCCCGTTAACGGTTGACGCACAGTATGTCTACTTATCATATGAGAAGAGAAAAATAACTTCATATAAGGCAAACCTAATAAAATAAAACAAGAAGCGATCTGTCTGCAAAGGTTAATAGTACAATTTCTTTGTTCTAGTGGTTAACTTGTCCAGAATTGTTACCACTATGCTTAATGCAGAACCTTTGAGAATTTGCTCACACTTGTTCGTTCAACAGACTCTCAAAAAGATTGCTGTAAGTAGTAGCAAAAAAATTAATCAGGGGAAAAGTAATTTAGTAAAGTTAAAATCTTAAGCAAGAAAGGCTGAAAGAAATGTGTTCATGGCAGAATAGCTGAGTCCTGCATTCCAGCAATTAAGGCTGAAACAAAGAACAAAGGGTCTCACAAGGGGCAAGGCCTAAGGTCAGAACATTCTCTGAGGAGATAACCTCTCTTGAGAGCACATACAAGACAAATGTAGACAGCTCGTAAAATAATATGCTGAGGCAGCCATTTTCGAGTCACACGAGATAGCAGAAAACAAAGCCTCTTTGTAATGAGAATAACCAGATGTACTTATCAAGGACACCATCTAAGAGTTCATGCTTGGGAACAAAGTTCACAGAAATGTAACACGTAACCCACAGGGGCCTCCCAGCCAAAGTGGCCGTAACTGTATTAACCAATGAAATTACTGTAACTGTATTAACCAATGTATTAGTAGTAGATGGCCGGGGACTTGTGGCAAATAACCCATGGAACACTTCCCCGCGTAGTTTCATTATTTTGACTGTATTTTGAATGTATAAAATGTAACAGCCCAGGCTGTTCCACGAGACCGATGAGGATTGCATCCAGTAACGGTACTGATGCAACGGGATCTCCCTTGATCGATCAGGTTTAAATAAACAATTCTTTTTTCTACATATGGACTTTGTGTGGAGTGTTATATTTTTAATATTCCACAACACTATACAATTTTTGTAATTCAACTTGTAGAATGCTTCACATTTTTGACAGCTCACATGATCATGCTGTAACACCATGTTCTTTGCAGTAGTCACTTTGTGTTTCAATATATTTATAACATTTACGATTGTCTAATTGCATCAGTAAACGTTACGTGACATAAATAAAAATGTATTAAAATATTCTGCCGTTATTAATTTCATTGCATTATTCAGTGTTTTCTGTCTTGTTATATGTAGTTATGTCTCACAGTGCAGAATCCCACTTAACCTTTGCAATGTGTGCTACAGAATTTCAAATTACCCCTCCTCCGTTAAATAAAAGATGAAAATGATCTTTTCAGATGTTCATTGCACACCACAACTGTTACAGATTTACGTTTAAAGCTATTTTCCGGATCATACATTTCTGTGGTTATCAGTGCCTGGTTGTGTTTGGTGGGAAGACAGGTTAACACTTCTGAGAAATAATCATTACTGTAACTAGGAGGAGGGGCAGTCTCACTCCGAAGAATCAAGAAGCAGCTAGTGTCAGCTGTGGCTCAGTGGGTAGCACCCTTGCATCTGAGCCAGAAGTTATGGGTTCAAGTCCCACTCCAGGGACTTGAACACAAAAATCTAGTCTGACACTCCAGTGCAGTGCTGATCTTCCAGATGAGACATTGAATTGAGACTTGCCTGCCCTCTCAGGTAGATGTGGAAGATCCTATGGCACTACTTCCAAGAAGAGCAGGGGAGTTATACTTGGTATTCTGGCCAAAATTTATCTCTCAACCAACATCATTAAAAACAGATGATCTCATTATCACATTGCTGTTTATGGGAGTTTGCTGTGCACAAATTCTCTGCTGCATTTCTGACATTACAACAGTGGCTTCACTCCAAAAGTACTTAATTGTCTTTGAAGTGCTTTGGGATGTGCGGTGAACATGAAAGTTGCTAAAAAAAAATGCAAGTCTTTCTTTCTTATCTGCAAATTTATTTTTCATGAGAGCTACACCAGTATTTAAAAGCATAAAATAGAATTGTCAGCATTCCAAGCCCCCAATTGTGCTGTTTGCACAGGGGCCGCGCAAACAGCGGATTTCTGCCTGGCTGAGGTTGCCCCTATGTGCGTTGCAGCTTATTTCTTTGGTGCAAGCGCTAAAGCATTAGACACGTGCAGAAAAGATGGGAACGGAACAACCAGATTCAAATCAACAACAACTTGCGTTTATATAGTGCCATTGATGCAAGAAAATGTCCCAAGGTGCTTCACAGGAGCATTATCACACAGATATTCACATTGAGCCAAAGAAGAGAATATTAGAACGGGTGACTAGATGCTTAGTCAAAGAGATGGGTTTTGAGGCGCGTATTAAAGGAGGTGAAAAGGTTTAGAGAGGGAATTTCAGAACTCATGCGTCGATGGCTGAAGTCACGGCGCCAATGGTGGGGTGAAGGGAGTGAGAGATGCACAAGAGGCCAGAGTTGGAGGAACACAAAGTTCTTGCATTGTTGTAAGGCTGGATGAAATTACACAGATAAGGAGGGGTGAGGCCATGCAGGGATTTGAACACAAGGATGAGAATTTTAAAATCAAAGGGGTTGGCGGAACGGCGACCAAAGTAGGTCAGTGAATACAGGAGTATAGGTTGAGTGGGACTTTGTGAGGGTTAGGATATGGGAAACAGAGGTTCATACATTGTATAATAGTTTTTTTTACACATTCACCTCTTTTTAGAGCAATGCGCCATGCGCAGGTAAGAAAGCATTCCGCTACTATCGGCTCACCCACATGTTTGCCAGAACCATTTTACAAATAGCCATTTAAGTGCAAGATTGCCTTCACACTCAAACTCTCCTTCCACCCAGGGGTGCAGAGGAGGGATGAGGGGGCAAAGGAAGGTGTGGTGGGGGGGAGGGGGGTATCACCAGAAAACGCAACTGTTTTCTGGCCGCCACATGATCAGTATGAAAGGGGAGTGGAAGAAGGGCTGATGTCCTTGCAAAAAACAGACTGTTCGAAATAATGTTATCCATATCTAGAGAGGAATAGAGCACCAACACATGGAGCTCTGAGCCTATGCAGATTAATGTACCCATAGTACTGTACAAAATTCTGGTTGTGGTACTGCAACAAGGCTATGTAGACATTGGAGGCAATACAGAAAAAGGCAACCAGGCTGATACTTAGCTTAAGGCATCTGAGCTATGAGGATAGATTAAAAAGCCTGGGATTGTTTATGTTGTAGGAGGTAGGCACCTTTAGAATATACCAGAATACTAGGCATTAGGCACCTGCTAGATATATCTAAACGCATATAAGTTTAAAGTGGCCACACATAAAATGGCTGCCCAGGCATGATGGGAAATCAGGTAGTCAAGCTGTGAACTGTTGAATGTTCAATGACCGAGCAATAACCCTGTGAGGCCCACTATAGGAATGCCTTGGATGCAGGATAAGAATAATGAGGAGAGAACCCATCTCCCATATTCAAGACCATAAACCAATTAATTCCCCAGGAAGAAAGAGATAAGAGAACCCATCTCCTGTAAACAAGGTTATAAACCAATTATTTCTCCAAAAAGAAAGAACTAGTGAGAGAACCTATATCAATCAGCCCAAGCTGACAAGAGACGAACACATGGTTCCTGAGACATAAGGGGAATTCTATTGGGTTAAAAGAACCTATATGTAATCTATAATCGTTGTGATTGGCTTGTGTCCAGCCGTGATGGGCTGTGTAACTGTAGTAAACTGTTTGTAACTGTTGTGAAACATATAAAAGTGAATGTAACCCTTTGTTCTGTGGAGAGAAGCCTGGACTCAGTCTTGTGATTTCCTCCCCGCTAAACGTAATAAAGGCCGCATCAGCATTGGAACCGACTCTGAGTGTTGAGTGATTCTTCTGAGAAAACACTAACGCTAACAGTTTACTTTGGAGATATACTCCAGTATTCAAAATACCTCGGGAAATATGTAAATTGAAGCCAGATAATATATAAGATGGCCAGGAATTCTAGAATGGGGACACAGGCTCAAACTTAGAATAGGGAAGGTATCATAGAAGCATAGAATGGTTCATCATCATCATCATAGGCGGTCCCTCGAAACGAGGATGACTTGCTTCCACGCCAAAAAAGGATGAGCTCACAGGCATTTCGAATGAAGGACCCGAACTACATCCTCAAGGGTGGAAAATGCCTGTGCGTGGATTTTTTTACCATTGCACACCAGCCACCACACAGTCTTGGTC
The DNA here is from genome assembly GCF_044704955.1 of Pristiophorus japonicus. Classification (NCBI taxonomy): domain Eukaryota; kingdom Metazoa; phylum Chordata; class Chondrichthyes; family Pristiophoridae; genus Pristiophorus; species Pristiophorus japonicus. The sequence goes on from NC_091993.1 coordinate 21,028,558, forward strand.
CAGTGGCAAGGATTAAACAAGACGACTGGAGACCAGCTCTGCTGCACGGACCTAGTGCTTGTACACATATCGCAGTGTGGGCTGGCCCGTGCTGCCCCTGGGCCCCTGGCCCCCGAACTCATGCCTCCCCTGGGCCCCGATCACATCCCTCCACAGTCTCTCGCGTTTTTTCGCCCTGACCTCGTCACTCCCGCAGTACCTGCCCACGCTCCAATCACCGACCTGGACATTGATGACGTCACTCTTCGCTGCCGTCACCCTCTTGCACCAGCTCACACTGCTCCCTGGAGTAGTATGCCTCCAAGCCACTCCCAAGGCCACTCGTCGCTCCTTTTATGGCCCCAACCTGCCACTGGTGTTCTTATGCAGGTCGGGGCCTCCTCGCCATAGAATGGTTATAGCACAGAAGAAGGCCTTTTGGCCCATCGAGCCCATGTCAGCTCTCTGCAAGAGCACCTCAGCTAGTCCCACTTCCCTGCCCTCTCCCCGTAGCCCTGCAATTTTTTTTCTTTCATGTACTTATTCAACTCCCTTTCAAAAGCCGTAATTGAGACTGCCTCCACCACCCTTTCAGGCAATGCATTCCCGATCCTAACCACTCACTGTGTAAAGAAGTTTTTTCTTATGTCACCTTTGGTTCTTTTGCCAAACACATTAAATCAGTGTCCTCTGGTTCTCGACCCTTCTGCCAATGGGAACAGTTCCTCTTTATCTACTCTGTCCAGACCCCTCATGATTTTGAACACCTCAGTCAAATCACCTATCAAACTACTCTGCTCTAAGAAGAACAACCCCAGCTTCTCCAATCTATCCATGTAACTGAAGTCCTGCAACCTTGGTACCATTCTAGTAAATCTCCTCTGTACCCTCTCTAAGGCCTTCGCATCCTTCCTAAAGTGCGGTGTCCAGAATTGGACAAAATACTCCAGTTGAGGCCAAACCAGGTTCATCATAATTTCCATGCTTTTGCACTCTATAACCTCTATTTATGAAGCCCAGGATCCTATAAGCTTTTTTTAAACTGCTTTCTCAACCTGCCCTGCCACCTTCAACAGTTTGTACACATATACCCCTAGATTTCTCTGTTCATGCCCCCCTTTAGGATTGTACCCTTTAGTTTATGTTTCCTCGCCTCATTCTTTCTACCAGAATGTATCACGTCACACTTTTCTGCATTAAATTTCATCTGCCATGTGTCAGTCCATTCCACAAGCCTGTCTATGTCCTCTTCACTGTTCACTATACTTCCAAGTTTTGTGTCATCTGCAAATTTTGAAATTGTGCCCTGTACACCCACATCCAAGTCATTAATATATATCAAGAAAAGCAGTGGTCCTAGTACCAACTGCTGGGGAACACCACTGTATACCTTCCTCCAATCCGAAAAACAACCGTTCACCACTACTCCCCATTCCTGTCACTTAGCCAATTTTATATTCATGCTGCCACCGTCCCTTTTATCCCATGGGCTCCAACTTTGCTGGCAAGCCTATTATGTGGTACTTTGTTGAATGCCTTTTGGAAATTCATGTACACCACATCAACTGCATTATCCTCATCAACCCTTTCTGTTACCTCATCAAAAGCTCGATCAGGTTGGTTAAACACAATTTGCCTTTAACAAATCCATGCTGGCTTTCCTTAATTAATCCATACTTGTCCAAGTTACTGTCAGTTTTGTTCCTGATTATTGTTTCTAAAAGCTGCCCAACTACTGAGGTTAAACTGACTGGCCTGCAGTTGCTGGGTTTATCTTTACACCCTTTATTGAACAAGGGTGTAACATTTGCAATTCTCCAGTCCTCTGGTACCACCCCTGTTTCTAAGGAGGATTGGAAGATTATGGCCAGTACCTCCGTGATTTCTTCCTTCACTTCCCTCAGCATCCTAGAATGCATTCCATCTGGTCCTGGTGATTTATTTACTTTAAGTACAGCCAGCCTTTCTAGTACCTTGTCTTTATCAAATTCTTATCCCATTCAGTATCTCCTCTTCCCCCTCGTTGCATATCATCATAAGCAGTCCCTCGAAACGAGGATGACTTGCTTCCACACCAAAAGGGAATGAGTTCACAGGTGTTTTAATGAAGGACCTAATATTCCAGATTCCGAACTACATCTTGAAGGGTAGAAGATGCCTGGGCATGGATTTTTTTAACATGTGGTGGCCATTGCACACCAGCCACCACACAGGCCTGACAGAGCTAGGTCTTGGTCCAGTGGCAAGGGTTAACCAAGACGACTGAAGACCAGCTCTGCTGCACGGGCCTAGTGCACACACATATCGCAGTGTGGGCTGGCCCGTGCTGTCCCTGGGCCCTCACCTCTTCTGGCCCCAAATTCACGGCTCTCCTGGGTCCTGATCACATCCCTCTCCATTTTCTCGCCCCGAGCTCACTGCTCCTGCTGTAACTGCAGGTCATTATGATATTGCTATTTGTGGAAGTTGCTATGCGCAAATTGGCTGCTGTTTTTCCCACATTACAACAGTTCCAAAAAAAAAAGTACTTCATTGGCTGTAAAGCACTCTTGGACGTCCAGTGGTCATGAAAGGTGCTGTATAAATGCAAGCCTTTCTTTTTGTGATAAAACATTTGTGCCATGCCCATTCTTTATTTCTCACCCCCAGACAAGACATCCTTCCAATCGGTAACTGCATCCCATCCTCCCTCTGTGTACTATGTGATTCAGGTGAACAATATCTAGTATATGCTCCAGATCCAGATCCATGTGTCCTTTCTCACTCATGTCTTCCACAGAGTCCTCCTTTACTATATCTATGGCAGCACCGTCTTCCTTGGTGAAGACAGATCCAAAGTACTCATTTAGTACCTCAGCAATACCCTTTGCCTCCATGTGTAGGTCTCCTTTTTATTCCCTAATTGGCCCCACCCCTCCACTCGCTACCCATTTACTAATTATATGCCTATTGAAGACTTTTGGATTAGCTTTTATATTAGCTGCCATTCTACTCTTATACCCTTTCTTTGCCCCTCTTATTTTCTTTTTAACTTCTCCTCTGAACTTTCTATATTTAGCTAGATTTTCAGATGTATTCTCGACCTGACATACATGCTCTTTTTCTGCTTCATCTTACTCCCTATCTCTTTTCGTCATCCAGGGAGCTCCGACTTTAGTTGCCCTACCTTTCCCCCTAGTAGGAATGTACCTCAACTGTACCTGAACTATTTCCTCTTTAAAGGCAGCCCATTGTTTCACTAAAGTTTTGCCTGCCAATCTTTGATTCCAATTTACCTGGGCCATGTCCGTTCTCGTCCCACTGAAATTTCCCTTCCTTCAATTAAATAATTTTTATTCTAGATTACTCCCTCTGTCCTTTTCCATAGTTAATTTAAACCTTATGATCACTGTTCCCCAAATGTTTACCTACTGACACTAAGGCATTCCCCAAAACCAGATCCAGCAATGCTTCCTTCCTTGGGCCAGAAATATACTGATCAAGAAAGTTCTCCTGAAAATACCTCAGAAATTCTTCTCCCTCTGTCCTTTACACTGTTATTATCACAGTCTATATTAGCATAGTTGAAGTCCCCCATTATCACTACTCTGTAGTTCTTGCATCTCTCTGTAATTTCTATGCAAATTTGCTCCTCCATATTTTTCCCACTAGTTGGTTGCCTATAGAATACACCTAGTAGTTTAATGGCACCTCTATTATTCCTTGTGTCCCTAAGTGGAGGAAGAGCATCCAGGAGGGCGCTGAGCACCTCGAGTCTCGTCGCCGAGAGCATGCAGAAAACAAGCGCAGGCAGCGGAAGGAGCGTGTGGCAAACCAGACTCCCCACCCACCTTTTCCTTCAACCACTGTCTGTCCCATCTGCGACAGTGTCTGTAATTCCAGAATTACTGTTCAGTCACCTGAGAACTCACTTCTGGAGTGGAAGCAAGTCTTTCTCGATTTCAAGGGACTGCCTATGATGATGATAATTATTATTATTATTTCGTAACTCTAGCCATATCGATTCTGTCCTTGACCCCTCCGGGACATCTTCTCTCTCCAGCACTGTAACATTTTATTTATTCAATACTGCCACACTATCTCCTATCTTTCCTTCCATATCTTTCCTGAACACCCTCTATCCAGAAATATTTAGTACCCAATCCTGCCCTTTTTGAGCCAGCTGTCAGTTATTGCCACAACATCATATTCCCATGTGGCTATTTGCGCCTGCACCTTACCAACCTTGCTTACTATGCTTTGTGCATTCACATATATACATTATAAATCTATCTTAGACCATCCTGTGTTCTCTCTTATTCTGACTCCACCTAATATCTTGCTTTAGTGCTATCCATCTCTCTCAATCCTTTGTGCCCTTTGTTTCTCCTTTCTAATGCTATGTCCTGGTGACCATCCCCATGCCAACTTAGTTTAAGCATTCCTCAACAGCACTAGCAAACATCCCTGCTCACGTGTGGCACAGGGAGTAATCCAGAGATTACTACCTTTGAAGTTCTGTTTTTTAATCTCTTTCCTAGCTCCCTAAAATCTGCCTGCAGGACCTCATCTTTTTTTCTACCTATGTCGTTGGTACCACCCACTGTAGGTACACAGGCAGTTTAGATTTAATTACTTTATGTAGTAGGTGGTGAATATATTTACATTTGTTACTTCTAGACTTGACTATTCTAACGCACTCCTGGTTCGGCTCCCATGTTTTACCCTACGTAAACTTGAGGTCAACAAATCTCAGCTACCCATGTCCTAACTCGCACCAAGTCCCGCTCACACATCACCCCTGTGCTCGCTGATCTACATTGGTTCCCGGATAAGCAATGCCTCGATTCAAAACTTCTCATCCATGTTTTCAAACCCCTCCGTTGCCTCACCCCTCCCTATCTCTATAATCTCTTCCAACCCTACAACCCTCAGAGATCTCTGCATTCCCCCAATTCTGGCCTCTTGTGCATCCCTGATTTTAATCGCTCCACCATTGGTGGTCATGCCTTCAGCTGCCGAGACCCTAAGCTCTAGAATTTCCTCCCTAAACCTCCCTGTCTCTCTACCCTTCTTTCTTCCTTTAAGACTCTCCTTAAAACGTACCTCTTTGTTCAAGATTTTGGCCATCTGCCCTAAAATCTCCTTATGTGGCTCGGTGTCAAATTTTCTTTCGTATTGCTCCTGCGAAGCGCCTTGGAAGTTGTTGTTGTTATATAGAATTGACTGCCCTGGGAGGCAGTGGAAGCAAATAGTGTACATAATTTTACAAGAGAATGACATAGATAACTGAGGGAATGGATGATTGGGCCTGGCTGGATGGACTGCAGTCTTTTCCAGTTCATGACCCACGAACATCATTTTCAAATTTTCTAACAGGGAACGACAACAGCAAAACACTGAGCCAAAAAAGGATTTATTAGGAGGAGTGACTAAAGCTTACTCAGAGAGGTGGTTTTTAAGGAGGCATGGGAAGGTGGAGAGGTTTAAGGAGGGAATTCCAGAGTTTAGGAGTGTAGATGGCTGTAGGCACAATGTTGGGGTGAAGAGAGTGGGGGATACAAGGCTGAAAAATGTAGAACAGGACAAGCTAAATTAATAATAATTAGATTTTAAAAAAAATTGAAATTCTGGAATCTGAAACAAAACAAGAAAGGTTTCAAAACTCAGATGGCATGAAGTGTGTGCTTTGGCTACCTAGATACCTTTTGTTAACCATTATTTTGTATATAACACCTTCACTGTTCTCTGTAGCTGCATCTGTAATCATTCAAGAATAAAATTCCTGATTTACGTTACTAAACAAAGCATGGAAATACAGATAGATACCTTGTCCCTCAAACATTAACAAAAGTTCAATGTTATCATTATTCTTGGACAAAGTACAAAGTGTACTTTTCAGTAAACAAAACGCGTAAATAGCCCAGGCATAATATAGTTAAATCCCAGCCCCTAGAGTTGAATGAATTTGGCATGTATGCTGACAATACCCAACTCTACCTCATTACCATCTCTCTTGACCCCTCCACTGGCCTTAAGTTGTCAGACTGCATCCAGTACGGGATGAGCAGAAATTTCCTCCAACTAAATATTAGGAAGACCGAAGCCATTGTCTTCAGCCCCCACCACAAACTCCATTCCCTAGCCACCAACTCCATCCCTCTCTCTGGCAACTGCCTGAGGCTGAATCAGACTGTTCGCAATCTTGGTGTCATATTTGACTTCGAGATTAGCTTCCGACCACGTAGCCGCACCACCACCAAGATCGCCTATTTTCATCTCTGAAACATCGCTTGACTTTGCTCCTGCCTCAGCTCATCTGCTGCTGAAACGCTCATCCATGCCTTTGTTACCCCGCGATTTGACTATTCCAATGCACTTCTGGCCGGCCTCCCACGTTCTACCACCCAAAGCTCTGCTGCCTGTGGCCTAACTCGCACCAAATCCCGTTCACTCATCACCAATGTTCCTGCTCATTTTTTAGGAGGTGCACGGCCCCTTTAAGGGGCTGTGTGGTCCATTCAGATTACCCCACATGCATGTTTTTTGCCATTAGAACGGCGCTGAGCTGCCAGCACAGGAGTTGCAAATTGCTGCGCGACTGTGTGGCTGCGCAGCTAAACAGGAATATTGTGCATTACCCCTGTCCTCGCTCACCTACATTGGCTCCTCGTTAAGCAACGTCTCGATTTTAAAACTCTCATCTTTGTTTTCAAACTCCTCCATGACCTTGCCCCTCCCTTTCTCTGTAATCTCCTCCAGCCCTACAACCTTCCGCAATATCTGTGCTCCTCTAATGCCCTCTTGAGCATCCCTACTTTTAAGTGCTCAGCTATTGGTGGCTGTGACTTCAGCCTGAGCTCTGGAATTCCCTCCCTAAACCTCTCTGCCTCCCTACCTCTCTTTTCTCCTTGAAGAATCACCTTAAAACCTCTTTTACCACGTTTTTGGTCATCTGTCTTAATATCTCCTTAATGGCTCAGTGTCAAATTTTGTTTGATAAGGCTTCTGTGAAGCACCTTGGGACATTTTACTACGTTGAAGGTGCTATATAAATGCAAGTTCTTGTTGTTGTAAGCAGGAATTTTAACATTTATGCCTAATTTATTTATTCACATAAATATAAAAATTCTAATAATTGTAGAATTAGGAACATACATTTATTTAGCATTCTCACATTGTTTTTTAAGTTTTCTTGAATAAAAAATTTCGAGCCAGCCAGGAGTCGAACCTAGAATCTTCTGATCCGTAGTCAGACGCGTTATCCATTGCGCCACTGGCCCATGGAGATACCCCATCTGTTTGGGCTTAGGATCCTACCACAAAAGGTTTTGTTAGTTACATCAGGGACTTTTTCCAGATATTTTTCTTCAACTAACACCAACAAACAGCCGATTAAAAACCTACGATTCAGAATCAGTTTTAATGAAAAACAGTTATTGGGGACCGTGTTTTAGATTTTTTATTGAACTCAGGCTTGCAATTCATCAAGACCCTTAGGGAACGGGTTTGAAACTATTTTTTATTCTCCTGTCAGTTCGTTTTGAATGAAGTTCATTTAATTTATTGCGAGATGCAATTAATCTGCCGGTGCTGCTTGTTTGGATCCAGTTGCTATTTTATTTGAAGAAACTCCATTCATCCGAACCGCAGCTCAGGGTCTCAGAGACGGACCAATCCACAGGGGTCCCGTTGTCGATTGACAGATTCGCTGTCCAATGGCAGCGACGGACCAACGAAAGGGCGGGCTCGCCTTTTTGGCGTCTGCGTGGAGCGGATTGGCCGCGGTCTGGACCAATGCGAGGAGAGAGTTGGGGTTAGTGCTGGCCAATAGGACGGCTGTATTTGCGCGGGCCGTGCGATGGTGGTGTTGTCCGTGTGAGTCCGAGCCCGGGCAAAGGTAACGCTGCGGGGTGGGGATGCGCAGGGTAGGCCAGGTGTCACTTGGCAGACCGGGTTTGGTGCCTCAATCCTGTGAGAGCAATTCCAGTCTGAGGCCAAACAGGGCTCGGAGTATGTGTGTGTGTGTATATATAGAAGGGGCTGTCTTTATGCTTGAGGAGAGCGGAACTGATGTACCACATTTGTATTAAAATAATACTACAGGCAAGCAGTAGAGTAACCCCCTCCTCAACCACCTTTGTGCCAAGGTGGCTCATCCTCCCCAGAGTCCCTACTAATTGTGCCAGGGTGACTCTCCTCTCACTCTGCCAGTCTGAGTCCCCCTCCTCACTAATGTGTCTGTGCCAGGGTGACTCTCCTCTCACTCTGCCAGGGTGACTCTCCTCTCACTCTGCCAGGGTGATTTCCCTTCCTCACTAATGTGTCTGTGCCAGGGTGATTCCTCCTCCTCACTAATGTGTCTGTGCCAGGGTGATTCCCCTTCCTCACTAATGTGTCTGTGCTAGGGTGATTCCCCTTCCTCACTAATGTGTCTGTGCCAGAGTGATTCCCCTTCCTCACAAATATGTCTGCCAGGGTGACTCTCCTCTCACTCTGCCATAGTGATATCCCCTTCCCCAGAGTCCCCATTGGTCAGGGCGACCCGCTTCCACACTCTTGTCTGTCTGGTTTTGGGGGTGACCATCTAGTGATTTTGACTGAACACTACTGCTAGAATTCTGAAATAAAAATAAAAAATGTAGGCAGGTTATAGCCAGCACTTGCAATAGAAAAGACATGTTAATGTTTTCAGTTGAATCCTTCATCAGAGGTCAAATATGTTTGCAATCAGTCTCACTTAAAGGGTATATTTTGAATTTTGTTGAAATAAATTTGAATTTATTTGCAAATATATTACTTAGAATTACAGTGGTAGGTTAGGTTATAAATAGTCACGTGGAGTTACTTGCATTGGATTCCAGCTACGTAGCACCCAGATCAAGTGCTGCATGATGGGAAATGCATATCAGACTGATGTGAGTCTAGTTATTTCACTTAGGAATCAAAAGTTTGTACGTACATGTGAAAGGTATTTAATAAGTCCCAGTGGCTGATCATGCCTCTTCAGCTCTCGATTCAAATCCTGGGTATCGTGTGTGGTTAGATTGATCATGACTTGAATTGACTATTTAAAACGGGTGTATTGTTGTATCGCGATACAACCTCCTTAGAAAGTTACTGAAATCGTGCTGCTATATTGACTATCTCTTTTATGTCTTTAGCATTTAAATCCTGTCACCAAGATTGTTCCAAACCAAAAAGAAGAGGAGTTTCTGGAAAACTTGTGTTCCCTCAACAGATTATTAAAATTATTTGAACAGACTTGGATGGTGTGTATGTTTAACTATTTATAGGACCAAAGTATATGATAAACTAGCAAAAGAATATTTGCATGATAGGATTTGTACCCTAAGATTCCATACGTTTGTTTCTATGATCTACCTACCTGTGATATACAATTCAACAGAAGTCTAGCAATGTCCTGTAAATAATACTGTTGGGGTAGTTTTATCTTACTAACATATAATAGAAGGCACAGGTTGTCATTTTTCTGCCTTGTCTATCAATTGGCTGTGTTCTGAAATTATTGTTACCTTCATCAGTCCCAATTACATTTACAATGGTATCTGCATTTCTGGAATGTGGCCCTCGTGCTGCTTACTTCAGGTTAGGCTTTCTCTACGCTTCAAGGAAAGGCCAATGCAAATATCATTGTAGTTTAGGATTTTACACGTAAATGGACTGCAATGTCCACTAATTTATTCAGATTTTTTGCATATTGTCTGATAATGGCACTCCAGTACAGTGTGCTGCATGTCCTTTGTACGAGACTTTAAAACTAAGTTCTATCTCTCTGTTGTGGTACATTTGTACAGCATGTGCCTATTTTAAGCATCTAACAGATTTTATCCCACTGTTTTCTTCGCAATTGATCAGAGAAAATTCACATTGAATTTATTGTTTCACAGAAAATCATCAGGGATAATTCCAATTTGTATTTGCACTATTCAATGAAGGGCAGCGAGTTCTCCAGGTACTTTGGTTAATAACCTTCCTTCAACAACAACAATAACTTTTATTTATATAGCGCCTTTAACGTAGTGAAATGTCCCAAGGTGCTTCACAGGAGTATTATGAGATTAAAAATTTGATACCGAGCCACATAAGTAGAAATTAATGCAGGTGATCAAAAGCTTGGTCAAAGAGGTATGTTTTAAGGAGCGTCTTGAAGTGGGGTAGAGAGGCGGAGAGGTTTAGGCAGGGAATTCCAGAGCTTGGGGCCTAGGCAATCAAGAGAGAGAGAATGGGAAAAAACCCAGATAATCCATTTTTATCACTTTAATGTTTCATTTGAAAGACGACACCTCCAACAGTGCAGCACTCCCTCAGTACTGCGCTGAAGTGTCGGCCCGGATTATGTGCTCAATTCTCTGGAGTGGGACTTGAATCAGATGCACTCGTCATTCATTTCATTGTTCTTGATGGGTTCTTGTAGCAGGTTTTGTATGTGAAGCATCTTGAGATATTTCTGAGAGATGTGGTAAGGCATTCTATTAAAGGCAGGTCTTTCTATTAAACACTAGTTTTTTTTTAGGTGAGCTGAGATGGATCAGAAGATTTTGGGTTTGGCAACAGCTGAGGATCTGGAAGGATTGCAGCAATGCCTGCAGCGCATGAAAGAGCAGGAGGTGAGCAATTGCTGCAATTCCTTCGGTTCTGCAAATACCGTTTTACTACATTAAAGGTGATGTATAAATACAAGGTGTTATTTTTATACAGAAGGAATGTGTACTCTAGACTGATTTTATGGATAGTGTGATACATAACATTCAGCCTCATATGAACCTTGACTTTTGACTGTTCATTTTTGTTTAATTGGTCAACAGTCTAAATTTACAATTTGAATGTTGTGACTTCTTTTGTTACAGGTTGGTGCCCTGATAACCCGTCATGCTTTGAAAGGGAAGGAAATTGGGATGCTTGTGAGAGCTATTTTTAAAGGTTAGTGTGTCAAAAAGAGATAACATTTGTATATCATGTTCCAGTTGTAAGCATGCAACAGATTCCACCCCCTGCCTCCTTACTCTTCTTACTTGGTTGGAATAAATGCACATTGATAGTTTATTGCATAAAGAAAATAAACTATGGACACACATTTATATTTTCAGCAATATAAATGTGTTAATATAGTATTGAAGACAATTGAAAGTGGCTTTTACTGATTTAGGCCCAATATTTGCACTGGTTGGGTAATAAATAAATGAACAAAATACATTTATAATTGTGAGCCTTAATCTGGCTGTTCTTGTGCCTGCTGTGAATGGGATACAAATTCTGGGCCGTTTTGCACTGATAAAATGTACCTATTAAGAACAGCTAAGAAAGAAGTCTAGATTTGAATCCATGTCCCAGACTTGAAAGGACATTGTGCCAACTCTCTGCCGCACCTGATCTCTCATCTCTGGTTTGGTGAAATTGGTGGAAAGTCACATTGCTGTCCTATGAGAGTAGATTGGGCCTATCTACTCTCCTTCTGGAACTTAGAAAGAGAGGTGATCTCATTGAAACATGCAAAATTCTTACAAGGCTTGACTAGGTAGATGCAGGGAGGATGTTTCCCTTGGCTGGGGAGTCTAGAACCAGGGGTCACAGTCTCAAAATAAGGGGTCGGCCATTTCGGACTGAGATGAGGAGAAATTTCTTCATTCAGAGGGTTGTGAATCTTTGGAATTCTCTACACCAGAGGGCTGTGGAGGCTTAGTCATCGAGTAAATTCAAGGCAGAGATCAATAGATTTTTTGGATATTAAGAGAATCAAGGGATATGGGGGATCGGATGACAATGTGGAGTTGAGATAGAAGATCAGCCGTGATCATATTGAATGGCGGAGCAGGCACAAGAAGTCGAATAGCCTACTCCTGCTCCTATTTCTTATGTTCTTTGGTTGAACCTCCCTTATCTGGCACCACCCCTCGTCCGGCACCATTCCCAGCCGCTCCGACATGAACAAATTGAAGTCCTTCCTCGCTGCCGACTCCTGCAATCGCTGGCCTGACCCCGTGATCCACCGCCACCCCACACACGATCTCTGCCGCACTCCCAGCCCCAAGCCAGCCAGCCCCGATATCCCTTGCTCAGTACCTGTACATCCAATTTAACGTGACCTCCCCTCGTCCGGCAAAATCCCTTATCCGGCACAGGCCAGGCCCCGAGGGTGCCGGATAAGAGAGATTCAACCTGTACGTCTTTTGTTTCCCCTTTATAGGTTCCCCGTGTTCTCAGAATGAAGGAATTTGTCTGAGGCTTTTTGTTTACAAACACTGCATGCAACTCGTTGAATCGGGAGACCTGCAATCAGATATAGCAACAGACATGATTGGTTTGCTGATGCTTGAGGTAAATTATGAAATTGATAAAAGTTATACAGGTACAACTTACTAGCGAGAGATTTAATAACATTTGAAATATCTATTGTTCAGCAATGTTTGTTTATTAACTGGACCCTGGCTCCATATCACCCACTAGCCCAGAAACAAGTAGCCTAAAGAAAACTGTTAAGTGGGAGAAATGAGCGACCTGTCATGTGAGGATGTAGTATTTTGTGACCTAACCTAGTCATGTTATCTGATTGAAAATTCTGCTTCTGCATTTGTTGCACTTGCTATTAGATTGTCTGAAAATTCACACCGAATATGACATATTATAAGTATTGTGTTCCTAACACACATGAGACTGCACACAGGGAGGTTAAAGTAACAGTGACCTCAGTCTTTATTAAGACACTCCAGAGTGAGGAACAGGCCTTAGGGGCCGGCTTATATACAGTGCTCCCAAGGGATGCTGGGATCCCTTGGGACTTCAGGGGATGCGCTCCCTGGTGGCGGAACATGGGAGTGCATGCTTTACAGATACACAACAATAAGCTCCTCAGTTTGTTGCTGCCGCCTGCTCTCTACCTGATCATGCAGGTTGGGGTGAAGCAGTGAGAGTCTGGTTTTAAGTGTCCTTTTCATGAGTAGCTCAGCCGGGCGCACCCCTGTGAGCGAGTGGGGTCTCATGCGATAGCTGAGCAGTACTCGGGACAGGCGGGTTTGGAGTGAGCCTTCTGTGACTCGTTTGAGGCTCTGTTTGATTGTTTGTACTGCCCTCTCTGCCTGCCCATTGGAGGCTGGTTTAAACGGGACCGAGGTGGCATGTTTGGTCCCATTGTGGGTCATGAATTCTTTAAATTCGGCACTGGTGAAACATGGCCCGTTGTCACTGACCAGTATGTCAGGCAGGCCGTGGGTGGCAAACATGGCCCTCAGGCTTTCGATGGTGGCGGTGGCGGTGCTTCCCGACATTATTTCACATTCAATCCATTTTGAAAAAGCATCCACCACCACCAGGAACATTTTACCGAGAAACGGGCCCGCATAGTCGACATGGATCCTTGACCATGGTCTGGAGGGCCAAGACCATAAATCTAGTGGCGCCTCTCTGGGTGCGTTGCTCAACTGAGCACACGCTGCATTGCCGTAGACAGGACTCTAAGTCAGAGTCGATGCTGGGCCACCACACATGGGATCTGGCTATCGCTTTCATCATTATTATACCCGGGTGTATGCTGTGGAGATCCGAGATGAACGTCTCCCTGCCCTTTTTGGGTAGCACTATGCGGTTACCCCACAACAGGTAGTCTGCCTGAATGGACAGCTCGTCCTTTCGCCGCTGGAACGGCTTGATTAGCTCTTGCATTTCAACGGGGATGCTGGCCCAGCTCCCATGCAGTACACAGTTTTTTTACTAGGGACAGCAGAGGATCTTGGCTGGTCCAAGTCCTAATCTGGCGAGCCGTGACAGGTGATTTATCATTTTCAAACCTTCCATGACCATCAACAAGTCTGCGGGCTGCGCCATTTCCATCCCCGTGGTGGACAATGGTAGCCGACTGAGAGCATCCGCACAGTTCTCGGTGCCTGGCCTATGGCGGATGGTATAGCCTTATATGCTGATAGCGCGAGTGCCCACCTTTGTATGCGGGCTGAGGCATTAGTATTTATCCCCTTGTTTTCAGCGAACCGGGATATGAGGGGCTTATGATCGGTTTCCAGCTCAAATTTGAGGCCAAACAGGTACTGATGCATTTTCTTTACCCCGAACGCACATGCTAATGCCTCTTTCTCAATCATGCTGTAGGCCCTCTCGGCCTTAGACAAGCTCCTGGAGGCATAGGCGACAGGTTACAACTTCCCCGCAACGTTAGCTTGTAATACACACCCGACTCCGTACGACGACGCATCACATGCTAGCACAAGTCTTTTACACGGGTTATACAATACAAGCAGCTTGTTGGAGCATAAAATGTTTCTGGCTTTCTCAAAAGCAATTACTTGTTTTTTTTCCCCATACCCAGTTCTCACCTTTACGCAATAACACATGTCCCCGGTAGGAAGTTACCAAAATAGTTGAGGAGTCCCAGGAACGACCGCAGCTTCGTGACGTTCTGTGGTCTGGGCGCGTTTCTGATATCCTCTGTCTTGGCGTCTGTGGGCCGAATGCCGTCCGCCGTGATCTTTCTCCCCAAAAACTCCACTTCTGTTGCCATGAAGACGCATTTCGACCTCTTCAGTCGCAGCCCTGCGCGATCCAGTCACTGAGGACCTCCTCCAGGTTTTGTAGGTGCTTGACGGTGTCCCGACCCGTGACCAATATATCGTCCTGAAAAACCACTGTGCGTGACACCGACTTCAGTAGGCTCTCCATGTTTCTCTGGAAGATCGCCGCAGCCGACCGAATTCCAATCGAGCATCTGTTGTAGATGAACAATCCCTTGTGCGTGTTGATGCAGGCGAGGCCCTTCGAAGACTCCTCCAGCTCCTGCGATATGTAGGCCGAAGTCGGGTCGAGCTTGGTGAACGTCTTGCCTCCTACATTTGTGTCGCAAATAGGTCGTTTGCCTTAGGTAGCGGGTATTGATCCTGTAGCGAGAAACGATTAATAGTTACTTTATAATCGCCGCAAATCCTGACTGTGCCATCACTTTTGAGTACTGGAACAATCGTGCTGGCCCACTCACTGAATTCCACTGGGGAGATGATGCCCTCGCGTTGCAGCCTGTCCAGCTCGATTTCCACTCTCTCCCTCATGTGAGGTACCGCTCGTGCCTTGTGGCGAATGGGTCGTGCTTCTGGGACAAAGTGGATCCGCACCTTCGCCCCGGAAAAGTTTCCAATGCCTGGCTCAAAAAGGGAAGGAAATTTGTTAAGAACCTGGATACATGAGGCTTCATCGACATGTGATAGCGCTCGGATGTCATTCCAGTTCCAGCGGATTTTGCCCAGCCAGCTTCTTCCAAGCAGTGTGGGGCCCTCGCCCGGGACAATCCAGAATGGCAGTTTGTGCACTGTGCCCTCGTAGGTGACCTTGACCATGGCGCTGCCCAGGACAGTGATAAGCTCTTTGGTGTACGTTCTCAGTTTCGTGTGGATGGGGCTCAGGGCTGGTCTGAGTGCCTTGTTGCACTACAGTCTCTCAGACATCTTTTTACTCATGATGGATTGGCTAGCATCAGTGTCCAGTTCCATGGCTACGGGTAAGCCATTCAGTTTTACATTTAGCATTATAGGTGGACATTTCATCGAAAATGTGTGCACCCCTTGTACTTCAGCATCTGCCTCCTCTCTCGGAGGCTCGCAAATTGCTTTGATCCACCATGGACCGATCTTCCTCTGCCATGTGGTGGTTAGCAGGTTTTGCAGAGCTTGCAGCTCGTCTGCAAGCTCATTGAAGGTGGCCCATTGTTCCATAGCTCTTGCAAACATACCCTTTGAAGCGGCATGAATAGGCTGAATGGAAGCCTCCACAACGCCAACAAGATGTGAATTGCCTTGCATTCATCCTTTGTTGGGGACTCTGAGTCATCTGGGTCACCTGAGGTCTGCTGGCAGTTGCAGACTCGTGGTTTCTGCCCTGTACATTTCTGCTCGCAAACACAGTTCCAGTTAATTTATGAATATTGCTGGCACTTGTGTGCTGAGAAATTTGTTTGGTGTTATCACTGGTGGACATAAACCCCTGTGCTATCACAATGGCCTTACTGAGGGTCAGTGTCTCTACAGTCAAAAGTTTTTGTAGGATGGTCTCGTGGCCAATGCCCAATACAAAAAAGTCTCTGAGCATTTGCTCCAGGTAGCCATCAAACTCACATTGTCCTGCAAGTCGCCTTAGCTCGACGACGTAGCTCGCCACTTCCTGACCTTCAGATCGCTGGCACGTGTAGAACCGATACCTCGCCATCAGCACGCACTCCCTCGGGTTAAGATGCTCCCGACCCAGTGTACACAGCTCCCCGTACGACTTATCTGTGGGTTTCACCGGAGCCAGAAGATTCTTCATGAGGCTGTAGGTCGGTGCCCGCAGACCATGAGGAGGACCGCTCTCCTTTTTGCAGCGCTTCCTTCTCCGTCCAGTTCGTTGGCTACAAAGTACTGGTCTAGCCATTCCCAGTCCTCACCCTCCGAGAACTTCTCCAGGATGCCCACAGTTTGCTGCATCTTTGCATTGGATTCGTATTCTCGTTGCCAGTTATTGTAGGCAGATGAGACTGCACACAGGGAGGTTAAAATAACAGTGACCTTAGTCTTTAATAAGATACTCCAGAGTGAGGAACAGGCCTTGGGGGGCCGGCTTATATACAGTGCTCCCAAGGAATGCTGGGATCCCTTGGGACTGCAGGGGATGCGCTCCCTGGTGGCGGAACATGGGAGTGCATGCTTTACAGATGCACAACAATAAGCTCCTCAGTTTTTCCTGTCAGGAGTAATCAAAGTTCTGAGGAAAGGTTAATGTAGAACTTGTTTTCTTTGTAAAAGTAACAACTTTGAGGTGACCCAGTTGATATTTTTGAGATTATGAAAGGAATTGACAAAGTAATTGTTCACTGCAGGTGAAACATTAAAATACCAGAGAACACATTAAAAATAGAGAAACCAAGTGGAAACTTGGCAACCAAAGTATAATAGAGTTGTAGGTTAGTTCACTCTGAAGGCTATTGAAGCGAACATGCTATATTGGTTCAAGAGACAATTGGATGCTTTTCTAGTGAGAGAAGGGAATATCGTGAGAAAGTTGGTGGGGTTGAGATCTATCAAAAGGCTTGTGGACAATATCGCCTTTTGCTGTCACTAAAAATGATTCTTTTGTTTAAACTAAATTTTGATTTTCCTTAGATACTTTGACTGCTGATAAATCAACAACATAGCCAATCATGTATATCATTATGTAGAGAAGTATCTGAGCACATGAGCCATCAAAGCTGTTGGTAAAGAGGCCATGATTGGATTTAGAAACAGGGATGAGAGTTTTAAATTGGAGACACTAGGGGATCGGGAGCCAGTGTAGGTCAGCAAAGGACAATGGTGATGGATGAGTGGGACAAGTACGGGCAGCAGAGTTTTGGATGAGTTGAAGTTTAAGGAGGGTGGAGGATGGAAGGCTGGCCAAGAAAGTGTTGCAGGAGTTAACCCTGCAGGTAACGCTCTATTGGAAAACAGATATATTTACATAGTATATCCTGCAAAGAAACAGGCCATTCGGTCCAACTAGTCCATGCCTGCGTTTATGCTCCACTCGAGCCTCCTCCCATCTTTCCTCATCTAAATCTATCAGCATAACCCTCTATTACCTTCTCCCTCATATACTTATCTAGTCTCCCCTTCTATACTATTCGCTTCAGCCACTCCCTGTGTTTGCGAGTTCCACATTCTCACCACCCTAGGTAAATCTCTGGATTTCTTGGTGAAGATCTTATATTGATGGCCTCTAGTTCTGCTCTTCCCCACAAGTGGAAACATTCTCTCTCTAACCACTCTATCAAAACCTTTCATAATTTTAAAGTCACCCCATAACTTTCTTTTACCAAAAGAAAAGAAACCCAAGCTGTTCATCCTTTCCCGATATGTATACCCTTGCATTTCTGCTATCATCCTTGTAAATCTTCTCTGCACGCACTCCAGTGCCTTGACATCCTTTTTATAATATGGCGACCAGAACTGTACACAGTACTCTTGAGAATGGTTTGATACAGGTTTAGCATAACTTCTCTACTTTTCAATTCTATACCTCTAGAAATAAACCCTGGTGCTTGGTTTGCTTTTTTAGGGTCTTGCTAACCTGTGTCACAACTTTTAGTTGTGTTGAGGGGGTAGGGGTGTATGTGTGTGTCTAGGGGTGTGTGTATAGAGGTGTGTAGGATGGGGGAGGGGGTGGGGTGAGAAGTTGCAACATCCGATGGGGAATGTGCACATTATGTCTTCATAATCTGAAGTCTTGATTTTAGGCCCATCAGCTTCCTGGCGGCACTTTAGCTGAACTGGCGAGTCTGTATGTAGATGCTATCAAAGGTGGCAGCATTATCAATGGCAAATCGCTGGATCTTTTCCCGACATTACTTACTGTTCTGGCCTCTCAAGAAAGCCTGAATTATGGTGGAGGTAAGGAAAGTTTGAAAAATATTTAAAATTTGTTCTCAATCTATTTATTGGTGTCACACTTGCAGGAGTAAGGGATATATGTGTCTTTTGTTCCTTGATCCTGCCCCAAACACCCTTGGTATGTAGATTATATATTCTTAAGGAATTGTAGGCAGCTGTTGTCTTTTGCTTTAAATATTTTTGTTCCATTTCTTTTTTACTAGGTCAGTTGAGTGGCGAAGAATACAAGAAGCAACTGATAAATACGCTATGCTCCAGCAGGCAAGTAATGGCATGTTTGGCTAATCCAGTGCACCATATAATTAGATGGCAATGCTTTAGGAAATTAGATATTTGATCAAGAAGCAATTAGTAACATGAGAATATGACCTATGAAAACCAGCGAATTTCCTGGTAATTTAAGATTATGTTTTGATAAATTTAGCTGCAGTGTTTTTGTCCCTCCCCCTTCTCTCCTGAAAATTCTGACATTATATGAGGTACTGTTCCACGAATGTCAGCACCACACCTCTTTCCCTCCCTCCCCCCCCAGTTAAATTGTCCATGTAGCTAGTATTCATGTATGTGCCTAGATGTTGAGCATTGGCAGGCTAACTGACTGGAGAGCTGATTCTGTTCTCTCATGGACTTTCCAACAGAGTAATCAGTAATGGGAGTCAGGACTCCCTAATCCAGGGTGCTGAGGCTAGTCACAGGGCGCCAAATGCTGTGTGTGACAGGATCAGCTAACTCCGCTCAGACTAGGAATGGGATATGTAACTCTCTCCCAACCAATGTTCCCTTTAAGCCGCACAGCCGGGCAGTGCTCTGCAGCTCTTGCGGATTTTAAATAGGAAAAAACACTCATGCGCGGTATTTTGAACGGGCCACGTAGCCCCTTAAAGGGCCCGTACACCCCAAAAGAAATTAAATGGAACATTGCTCCCAAGTACCTGTATCCATTATTTTATATGTAAGCTAAGCAAACTCCGTCATTAGATTCTAGCCTGCAATGTACTTCTGGCTATCTATAAATTATATGTTTTTGTATTTAAATACTTTGTTCTTGAATTTCTTTTGTATTCATAAATAGTGTGACTATATGCTTATGAAGATAATAGCTTTTGTTTTTAAAAAAAAAAAGGTATTTTTAATATTTTCCAGATGGGATTCAAAGTGTGTGATTCACCTCACATCAATGTTTAGGTAAAGTTTTTAATGTTCAGTCAGTTCCATCACTAACGTTACGGAAAAAATGACATCCTCTTGAAATGAATTTCAGCAGATAAAAATTGTGTGTATATTTTCCGACAGGGATGTGCCTGTCAGTACAGAGGAACTTCAGTTTGTTATGGTGAAAGTGTTGAGAATGTTCCCCAAGTTGGACCTACAGGAACTGCCTCCACTTGTCTACCAGTTACTCCTTCTCTCTGCTAAGGTAAGATGACAGAACAGATGTTGGTGTGCTGGTTTACAGTAAGACTTCCTCCCTTTTAGAAAATTACATTTTTCACTGTACAAGATCAGACAATGTGTGTCAATCAATATGATGCTTGGGATTTTAGTATATGTAGGCTGGCTAGATCTAGATAAGAAATCATACCTATTATTCACTACTAGATTAAGATTGCAGTTGGAGATGAAAAATTAGAATGGTCACTGTCTATTTACTTAGTGATTACTCCTTTTATTCAACAGGGTTGTAAGAAAACTCTTTTAGAAGGGATCATAGCATTCTTCCATCAACAAGATCAGCTGCAGAACGAAGAACAGACAGGAACTGAGTGAGTTATAACCATTTCTCACCTAAAGTGGCCATTATTCATGTGTAGGAAGAGTGCATCACATCTGAGCCTGATCCTGACCTTACCTGATGTATTTTCTAACATAGGTTACTGGATAGAGATCAAAAACAATTCCCCTCTTGTCTTCTCACCACACCCCTTCCTCCCTCTGTTCAAAGTGTTCTAGAGATTGCAAAATCTCTGCTTTTCATATTCCATTATCTCCTTTACCACTTTTTTCATGCACTGGAGGGTGCTGTGTTTTTTCTTGTTGTAAAGGTCCATGGAGTTGGAGGCTGCCACTGTGCCACAGGACCAGCTCCGTCACATGGAGGGAACAGTCATTCTTCACATTGTATTCGCCATCAAGCTGGACCATGACCTGGGTCGTGAACTCATCAAATATCTGAAGGTGTGGCAGAATCTTCTGTTTCTGTTAGTAGCTTTTACTTTTGTGTTCTTGAGAAACCTGGGTAAAGGGTTGTAGTGCAGGACATTAGCAAGTTTGGGAAAAGTAAAAGAGATGAAATAATTCAGGAAGTAGTTAGGTGATACTGAAGTTTAAAAGCCTTTAGATTTTAAATGAAAGGGAAGATTGATACAAGAAGTTTGGCAGTTTTGAGGTCCTGGGAAAGATTGAGTTTGTGCTAAGAGTTTTGTTTTAAATTTTGAGGATACCCGGAGGAGGAAATGTATGTAGGGTAACCTGCCTAAAATTTGGGATGATTGAGAGGAACACTTAGAGAGCTTCTATGACAGCTTTTTAATCAAATATATATGTATGTTTGTTTTGCCCTAGGTCAGAATGGTTTTCTGAGGTAAACAATCTTGTTCTACTTTCAGTCAAAAGCAGCAGATACACAATTGCATGCAATGGCGGCACGTGGTTTCCAACAATTTAATATGCATCTGGTTGTTCCTTCTCTCTAAATAATCAATTATGTAACACCTTTGTGACCCACTCACATCACGCTCAAAATGCCGAGAAGATTTTTTAAAAAATTACGTCTGCCTGTGGATTTTACCATTTTAAATTATTGTTTCTGTTTTCATTTCAGAATTGCTAAGACAGCAGTTTTAAAAAATTTAAATTCAGTTTTACTCCGATAGACATCTCTTTTGTCGTCTCTCTACCATGATGCTTTCCCCATAACTCGTGCACTTCAATTTCAAACTTTGGCCTCTGGTGCACTCTCCTCCCTTCTCCCTCCACTCTATTGGTGAAAGAGCCTTCTGTTGTTTCAGCCCTAAACTTCAGAATTCCTTCCTTACCCCTTGCTTGGTACTTGTCACCCTGTCTTCAAAGACCTCATCAAAACAACAACTTATATTTATATTGTGCCTTTAATTTAATAAAGCGCTTCACGGGAGCATTATAAAAAAAAAAGCAAAATTTGACATCAAGTTATATAGGAGATGTTAGGCCAGATGACCAAAAACTAGATCGAAGAGGTAGGTTTTAAAGAGTGTCTTAAAAGAGGAAAGAGAAGTGGAGAGGCGGAGAGATTTCGGGAGGGAATTCCAGAGCTTAGGACCTAGGCAGCTGAAGGCAAGACAGCCAACGGTGGTGCAGTTAGAATCGGTAATGTTCAAAAGGCCAGAATATGTGGAGCACTGAGATCTAGGGGGATTATAGGGCTGGAGGAGATTAGAGATAAGGAGGGGTGAGGCCATGGAGGGATTTGAAAATAAGGATGAGAATTTTAAAATTGAGGTGTTGCTTAACTGATAGCCAATGCAGGTCAGAGAGCACAGTAGAGATGGGTGAGCAGGATTTAGTTCGAGTTAGGAAAAGGGCAGCAGAATTTTGAATGACCAAGTTTATGGAGGGTAGAACTAGAGAGGCCGGCCAAGAGTGCATTGGAATAATCAAGTCTAGAGATAATAAATACACGGATGAGGATTTCTCCAGTAGATAATTTGAGGCAAGGGTGGAGATGGGTGATATTATGAAGGCATGTGTTTCGGCTTCGTGAACCAGTTTGAGATATTTAATACATTAAAGGTGAAAAAAATAATGCAAGTTATTGCTGATGGTCTGAGTTGCAAATTTTCTTGTGGCTGCAATTATTGCTAGTTTTGCTTAGTTGAGATATGATTCTTATTCACCTGTTCGCTCAGATCCTGAGAGTTTTAGGTACTCGGCAGTTGAATGTAAAGTAACTTCCACCTCTGAAATATTGCTGGTCTCTGCCTCTATCTCACCAGCACTGCCTCTGAAACCTTTTATCACACTCGACTCATCTCATCCAACACCCTCCTCCTTATATAAATCGCTTCTATCCTGCACAAAATCTCATCCAACTATCGCCCGAATCCTTGGCCGACCTCCATTGGCTTCCTGTCCCTCGGCATATAATTTCCTCTATCATCTTGCCCCTTCCTACGATTGCAACCTCTTCCAACCCGTTCTTCCATCTCTGGCCTACATTGCGATCCTTCCCTTTGCTCTAAAAATAGTTGCAGAGCCTTCAGTCATTTGGCCACTAAACTCTGGAATTCACTCCCAAAACTCTTTCCAGGTCTCTCCTTCAAAACCTCCTTAAAACTCGCATCTTCTGTAGCACATTTGTTTACCTCCCTTATCCCTCCATTCCCCCCTCCCCCCCCCCCCCCCATTCTACGCCTGCTGGGACATGACAAGCTATAGTAGTTGACCTCCGATGTCAAATGGAATGTATAAATGCAATTTTTCAAAAGATTGCGACTGGTGGGGGCAGTGCCATTGGCATGTTGATGCTTGGTGCCAGACATAAGAACATCATAAGAAATAGGAGTAGGCCATTTGGCCCCTTGAGCCTACTCCGCCATTTAATATCATGGCTGATCTGATCATGGACTCAGCTCCACTTTCCTGCCCGCTCCCCATAACCTTTTATTCCCTTATCGCTCAAAATTCTGTCTGTCTCCGCCTTAAATATATTCAATGACCCAGTCCCCACAACTCTGGGGCAGAGAATTCCATAGATTTACAACCCTCTGAGAGAAGAAATTCCTCCTCATCTCAGTTTTAAATGGGCGGTCCCTTATTCTGAGACTTTGGCCCCAAGTTTGCCACTGTAAAGGCTGCATATTTGATTTGCGCCCTGATTGTGCGTGCAAATACGCAGGAAATTCCAGGCCGATAAATCTGTAGGATTAAAGCAAAACTACTTTCCTCCTTGAAGGGCATGAATTACACTTTAAATTGTACACGCTGAATGCATCTCACCTGTACAGAGGGCGAAGCGAAGCTTTGCATTGTTTGTTTGTTTATCTTTTTATCGAGATGTTAAATTAGTATTTATACTAAGCATTGTCTGCGGTCTGGGTACTGTTGCGGGGGATGACTCACCGGGGAGGTCACCAGCAGCCAAGTTCATGGCACCATGAGTGGCTCTGCTGCACAGGAGGGTAGGAAAAAGAGTGGGAGAGCTACAGTGATAGGGGATTGAATTGTAAGAGGAATAGATAGACGTTTCTGCAGCCGCAACCGAGACTCCCTGGTGCAAGGGTCAAGGATGTCTCGGAGCAGGTGCAGGGCATTCTGAAAAGGGAGGGTGAACAGCCAGTTGTCGTGGTGCATATAGGTACCAACGATATAGGTAAAAAACGGGATGAAGTCCAACAGGACGAATTTAGGGAGCTAGGAGCTAAATTAAAAAGTAGGACCTCAAAAGTAGTAATCTCAGGATTGCTACCAGTGTCACATGCTAGTCAGAGTAGGAATCGCAGGACAGCTCAGATGAATATGTGGCTTGACGAGTGGTGCAGAAGGGAGGGGTTCAAATTCCTGGGACATTGGAACCGGTTCTGGGGGAGGTAGGACCAGTACAATCCGGACAGTCTGCACCTGGGCAGGACCGGAACCAATGTCCTAGGGGGAGTGTTTGCTTGTGCTGTTGGGGAGGGGTTAAACTAATATGGCAGGGGGATGGGAACCTATGCAGGCAGACAGAGGGAAGTAGAATGGAGGCAGAAGCAAAAGATGGAAAGAAGGAAAGTAAAAGTGGAGGGCAGAGAAACCTAAGGCAAAAAGCAAAAAGGGTCACATTATAGCAAAATTCTAAAGGGGCAAAGTGTGTTAGAAAGACGAGCCTGAAGGCTCTGTGCCTCAATGCGAGGGGTATTCGGAGTAAGGTGGACGAATTAACTGCGCAGATAGCAGTTAACGGATATGATGCAATTGACATCACGGAGACATGGCTTCAGGGTGACCAAGGCTGGGAACTCAACATCCAGGGGTATTCAACATTTAGGAAGGATAGACAGAAAGGAAAAGGAGGCGGGATGGCATTGCTGGTTAAAGAGGAAATTAATGCAATAGTAAGAAAAGACATTAGCAATGTTGATGTGGAATCTGTATGGGTGGAGCTGCAGAATACCAAGGGACAGAAAACGCTAGTGGGAGATGTGTACAGACCACCAAACAGTAGTAGTAAGGTTGGGGACAGCATCAAACCAGAAATAAGGGATGCATGCAATAAAGTACAGCAGTTATCATGGGTGACTTTAATCTACATATTGATTGGGCTAACCAAACTGGTAGCAATGCGGTGAAGGAGGATTTCCTGGAGTGTATTCGGGATGGTTTTCTAGACCAAGATGTCGAGGAACCAACCAGGGAGCTGGCCATTCTAGATTGGGTGATGTGTAATGAGAAAGGACTAATTAGCAATCTTGTTGTGCGAGGCCCTTGGGGAAGAGTGACCATAACATGGTAGAATTCTTTATTAGGATGGAGAATGACGCAGTTAATTCAGAAACTAGGCTCCTGAATTTCAGGAAAGGTAACTTCGATGGTTTGATGAATTGGCTAGAATAAACTAGCAAATGATACCTCAAGGGTTGACGGTCGATAGGCAATGGCAAACATTTAAAGATTACATGGATGAACTTCAGCAATTGTACATACCTGTCTGGAGTAAAAATAAAACGGGGCAGGTGGCTCAACCGTGGCTAACAAGGGAAATTAAGGATAGTGTTAAATCCAAGGAAGAGGCATATAAATTGGCCAGAAAAAGCAGCAAACCTGAGGACTGGGAGAAATTTAGAATTCAGCAGAGGAGGACAAAGGGTTTAATCAAGAGGGGGAAAATAGAGTATGAGACGAAGCTTGCCGGGAACATAAAAACTGACTGTAAAAGCTTCTATAGATATGTGAAGAGAAAAAGATTATTGAATACTAACGTAGGTCCCTTGCGGTCGGATTCAGGTGAATTTATAATGGGGAACAAAGAAATGGCAGACCAATTGAACAAATACTTTGGTTCTGTCTTCACGAAGGAAGATACAAATAACCTTCCGGAAGTACTAGGGGACCGAGGGTCTCGTGAGAAGGAGGAACTGAAGGATATCCTTATTAGGCGGGAAATTGTGTTAGGGAAATTGATGGGATTGAAGGCCGATAAATCCCCAGGGCCTGATAGTCTGCATCCCAGAGTACTTAAGGAAGTGGCCCTAGAAATAATGGATGCATTGGCGATCATTTTCCAACAGTCTATCGACTCTGGATCAGTTCCTATGGACTGGAGGGTAGCTAATGTAACACCACTTTTTAAAAAGGGAGGGAGAGAGAAAACGGGTAATTATGGACCGGTTAGCCTGACATCAGTGGTGGGAAAAATGTTGGAATCAATTGTTAAGGATGAAATAGCAGCACATTTGGAAAGCAGTGACGGGATCGGTCCAAGTCAGCATGGATTTATGAAAGGGAAATCATGCTTGACAAATCTTCTGGAATTTTTTGAGGATGTAACTAGTAGGGTGGACAAGGGAGAACCAGTGGATGTGGTGTATTTGGACTTTCAAAAGACTTTTGACAAGGTCCCACACAAGAGATTGGTGTGCAAAATCAAAGCACATGGTATTGGGGGTAATATACTCATGTGGATAGAGTCCTGGTTGGCAGACGGTAAGCAGAGAGTAGGGATAAACGGGTCCTTTTCAGAATGGCAGGCAGTGACTAGTGGAGTGCCGCAGGTCTCAGTGCTGGGACCCCAGCTCTTTACAATATACATCAGTGATTTGGAGGAAGGTATTGAGTGTAATATCTCCAAGTTTGCAGATGACACTAAGCTGGGTGGCGGTGTGAGCTGTGAGGGGGACACTAAGAGGCTGCAGGGTGACTTGGACAAGTTAGGTAAGTGGGCAAATGCATGGCAGATAAATGTGATGTTATCCATTTTGGGGGCAAAATCCCGAAGACAGAATATTATGAATGGTGGCAGATTAGGAAAAAGGGAGGTGTAATGAGACTGGGTGTCATGGTTCATCAGTCACTGAAAGTTGGCATACAGGTACAGCAGGCGGTGAAGAAAGCAAATGGTATGTTGGCCTTCATAGCTAGGGGATTTGAGTATAGGAGCAGGGAGGTCTTACTGCAGTTGTACAGGGCCTTGGTGAGGCATCACCTGGAATATTGTGTTCAATTTTGGTCTCCTAATCTGAGGAAGGACGTTCTTGCTATTGACGGAGTGCAGTGAAGGTTCACCAGACTGATTCCTGGGATGGCTGAATTGATACATGAGGAGAGACTGGATCAACTGGGCCTTTATACTGGAGTTTAGAAGGATGAGACTGGATCTCATAGAAACATACAAGATTCTGATGGGACGGGGCAGATTAGATGCGGGTAGATTGTTCTCGATGTTGGGGAAGTCCGGAACCAGGGGACACAGTCTTAGGATAAGGGTAGGCCATTTAGGACTGAGATGAGTAGAAACTTCTTCACTCAGAGAGTTGTTAACCTGTGGAATTCCCTGCCGCAGAGAGTTGTTGATGCCAGTTCATTGGATATATTCAAGAGGTAGTTAGATATGGCCCTCGTGTCTAAGGGGATCAAGGGGTATGGAGAGAAAGCAGGAAAGGGGTACTGAGGGAATGATCAGCCATGATCTTATTGAATGGTGGTGCAGGCTCGAAGGGCCGAATGGCCTACTCCTGCATCTATTTTCTATGTTTCCACATGATTTGCTCCTGATTTTTAGGAGCAACTGGTGTAGGACGGAGTATCTTAGAAATCGGAATTCTCGTCATTTAGTTTGCTCCAGTTCTAGTCAGTTAGAACAGTTTCACTTTGGAACAGAATTTTTTTTTCAAAAGGGGGTGTGTCCGGCCACTTACGCCTGTTTTCAAAGTTTCGTCAGTGAAAACTTACTCCAAACTAACTTAGAATGGAGTAAGTGAAGATTTTTGTACGCTCGAAAAAACCTTGTCTACACTTTAGAAAATCAGGCGTAGGTTACAAATCAGGCGTAGGGAATGGTGAGGGTGGGGTTTAAAGGGAAGTTTACAAACATTAAACACTTCAGTTTTACAAATAAAGAGCCATCATCAATAATAAATGATAAATACATCAATAAATCAATCAATAAATCAATCAAAAAAAATTAATAAATTTTTTTTTAAAATCAATAAATAAAACATTTTCTACTTACCGATTGCAGCACCAGGAGCCCTCCAACAGCGTGCTGGGATGCCCCCCCCCCCCGTGTGTCTCTGTCAGTGTCTCTATCTCTCTGTCTGTCTGTGTGTGTCTCTCATTCTCTGTCTGTCAGTGTCTGTGTTTCTGACAGCAAGGGGAGGGGGAGGAGAGGGGGAGAAGGGGGTGGGATGGGGGAGAAGGGGGAGGGGGGAGGGGGAGTCGGGTCGGGTCCAGTCCGCGGGGGGAGGGGGGGGGGGGGGTGGCGGGGAGCGGGAGTCGGGCCGGGTCCGGTCCGGAGGCAGGAAGCGGGAGTCGAGTCGGGTCGGCAGGAAGCAGGAGCTGCCCGTGGGAGGAGCCTTATTCACGCAGCCCCAGTGAGGCCATTCGGCCAGGGTTAGGGGCTGCGTGCTTCGGGCCCCTCCCACACAGTTTCGGGCGCCTGGAGCTACTGCACTTGCGCGCCCACTGTAGCGCGCATGTGCAGAGGTCCCGGCACTGTTTTCGGCGCAGGGACCTCGCTCCGCCTCCTGCTGCGCTGCGCCGAGGGCCAGAGGACCGCAGGGAGGTGGAGAATCTGGAGGTTTTTTTTAGGCGCACTTTGTGGCGCGAAAAACGGGCGTCCAGGTTGGGACTGTGCTGTTCTAGGCGCGGCTCGAAATTTGGGCCCTATATTCTCTAGTTTTCGTTTCCCTTATGAGTGGAAATATCCTCTCTGCATCCACCTTGTCGAGGCCTCTCATTATCTTATATGTTTCGGTAAGATCACCTCTCATTCTTCTGAACTCCCATGAGTATAGGCTCAACCTATCTTCATAAGTCAACCCCTTCATCTCTGGAATCAACTTGGTGAACCTTCTCTGAACAGCCTCCAATGCGAGTATATGCTTCCTTAAATACAGAGACCAAAACTGTACGCAGTACTCAAGGTGTGGCCTCGCCAATACCCTGTACAGTTGTAGCAGGACCTCTCTGCTTTTGTACTCGATCCCCCTTGCAATAAAGGCCAACATTCCATTTATTTTCCTAATTATTTGCTGTACCTGCATACTAACTTTTTGTGTTTCATGCACAAGGACCCCCAGGTCCCTCTGTACTGCAGCACTTTGCAATTTTTCTCCATTTAAATTATAATTTGCTTTTTTATTTTTTCTGCCAAAGTGGATAACCTCACATTTTCCCACATTATACTCCATCTGCCAAATTTTTGCCCACTCACTTAGCCTGTCTATATCCTTTTGCAGATTTTTTGTGTCCTCATCACAATTTGCTTTCCCACCCATCTTTGTATCATCAGCAAACTTGGTTACATTACACTCGGTCCCTTCACCCAAGTCATTAATATAGATTGTAAATAGTTGAGGCCCCAGCACCGATCCCTGCGGCACTCCACTAGTTACTGTTTGCCAACCGGAAAAGACAGTGAGGAGAGATGTGGGTTTGGATGCCTCTCCGTTTTGTTTCGAATGTGAACCCCGTCAGTTGCAGAGGCTGTAGTATCTTCCAACAGGGTAATGGAATCGGGGAATGGGTGGAGAGGGTCACATCACCGAGGTCTTGTCTGCAATCGTCAGCTGCAGGTGGCATTGGTGATCACCCAGGCGCCAGTATGTACTCGTTCATGGCTGTAGAGGTAAAGAATCAGGCGGACAAAAATTGCAGGAAAAAAAGGAGTATTTTGTTCCAAAAATATTTTTTTTTAAATAAATAAAACTATTCTGACTATGATCTTGAAATGTCTTGTGTTTGCCATTTGTCTAGGCCGGTCAGCAAGGAGATACAAGCCGGGTCCTCTGCTCTTTCAACATTGCATTGATGCTCTCTGTAGCTAGGATACACCGATTCGAGGATCAGGTATGTTTATATTCCATCACTTTATTTCACTTGGGATCTCCAAATAGACTTGAGTGGGAGCCTACTGGTAAGCTGAATCATCAAGTAATGAGGTACTGTTGTTGGCATATTATAGATTATAAGTTCAAGTCTCTGGAGTAGGACTTGAACTTATGACTCTCTGCTCAGAGCCGAGTGCCACCACTGAGCTAAGGCTGTCCATCAGAGGAACAGACAATTTGGAGTTTTGGGGGTTGTAGGGCTAGTGGAGATTACACAGATAAAGAAGGGTGAGGCTATGAATAAATTTGAAAATGAGGATGAAAATTTTGAATTTAAGCTTTGGGATAGAGAGAGAGAGAGAGCTGTTGGTATATAGAATTTGGTTAATTCAGCTTCTGAAAGATGTTCATGTTTAGTTCATTCGATATAGGGAAAAATGTGGTTGGTATCATTGGAGAGAGAGAGAGAGAGAGAGAGAGATAGATAGATTTCACTTTGCAAACACCAGCTGTTGCTATCAACTGACCTTGGATAGAAAGAAAGACTTGGATTTATATAGCGCCTTTCACGACCACCGGTCGTCTCAAAGCGCTTTACAGCCAAATAAGTACTTTTGGAGTGTATTCACTGTTGTAATGTAGGAAACATGGCAGCTAATTAGTGCACAGCAAGCTCCCACAAACAGCAATGTGATAATGACCAGATAATCTGTTATTTTGTTATGTTGATTAGAATAGAATAAAATGTTTAGATTAGAGATATTGGGGCCGAAATTCAGCCTCCCAAAAAGGCCACTTACTGCCAGAAAGCAGCGGCCAGGCGGCAGAGTTGAACGGCTGCTGACTTCCGGTCTGATAGCCACCACGATCGAAATTCAGCTTGGGAATTTTTTTGCCAGTCCCCACTTCCGCCCCGCTAATTGGCTGTAAAGCGCTTTGGGATGTCCGGTGGTCATGAAAGGCGCTATATAAATCCAGGTCTTTCTTTCTATCCAAGGTCAGTTGATAGCAACAGCTGGTGTTTGCAAGTGAAATCTATCTCTCTCTCTCTCTCTCTCTCTCTCTCTCTCTCTCTTGCTCCAATGATACCAACCACATTTTTCCCTATATCGAATGAACTAAACATGAACATCTTTCAGAAGCTGAATTAACCAAATTCTATATACCAACAGCTCTCACTCTCTCTCTCTCTCTCTCCCAAAGCTTAAATTCAAAATTTTCATCCTCATTTTCAAATTTATTCATAGCCTCACCCTTTTTTATCTGTGTAATCTCCACTAGCCCGACAACCCCCAAAACTCCAAACTGTCTGTTCCTCTGATGGACAGCCTTAGCTCAGTGCCGACAGTCCTAAGTGCATCATCAAAAGGCGCACCGCTGATCTCCCGCACCTCCATCGTGCCTCATGCGAAATTTAGCTGACAAAATCATAGATCCACCATGCGGTGCCCCCGACAGCCTTTTCAGTCGATGCACCCTTTCACTCTGTGAGCCATGGCAGCGCAGTGGCCCTTCAAGGGGCAGGTGCACTGCTGCAGCCACCGTGTTTTTTTTTGCCGGCCGACTTCCCGATGGGCCGACAATTATGGCACCGGGTTCGGCCGGGCCGCAAACCAGGCAGTCTGGCACCCCCTCTTGGGTGCCAGGCCGCTGGCCTGGCTGAAACCTTTCCTGGTGGCCCAGTGGACCGAAGCTAAATAATCACTGGTTCCCTTCCCTTTAAATGAGGGGAGAGACGTGGTGACGCACATGCACATTGACCTCTGCACTGCTTCGCCACTGACTGACTGTGGCGGAGACTCCGTTTCGCCCCTCTGGAGTACCTACCGCCGCACTTCCACCCCCATTATGACTAGCAATTTTTTTGGAGCGGACCGGAAGTCGAAGAGCTGAAAATCGATCAAGAGTCCACCTTGTCTGACGTGACGGTAAAAACACTTTGAAGCCGGTAGGTGTGCCAGGTTTCCAGCAGGGATGAATTTCTACCCCATTGTGCAAGATGGGAAAGTCTAGAGACTGGAAGGTACCACAGCAAGGCCATGATGTTTTTGTGTGCTTCTTACATTGTTGATGTATGTTGAAGAAGAAGATGCAGACTTGTGTCTCTGGACTATGCAGTAGCTAGAGACTACCACATTAGACAATGCCTGCTGTAGTTTGATGAGCAAACAGTGTATAAATGTAAGCTTTTTCCTTTGTTCGAGAGCCGAAAGGACCCATGCCTAAGTTCATGTGCTCTATCTGTGACTACACTCCGCTTGCAAATTGTTTTCTGCTGAAATTAAAGAATAAAATGATTATAACCAAAAGACTGAATTCGTTACTACTCAAGTGAACAAACAACTTTGTTTAAGTCAAAAACTGTATATTAGATGAATGATGTAAAAGCTATAATGTTTATTACACAAGTGGAGCTGGTTTATTACAAATTTAAAAGTTGCACGAATGAATTTTATATAGACTAGTTCAATTTCCCATGGTGGTGCTCACTAACAACATTCAAAATAAATATTTTGGAATTGCCTAAGCAATTTATACCTTTGACCCCTGGTCTCCATTCGTCAGAAGAAGTAAATGAGGCTGCTTATTAATTCAGGTCCTGGATCCTATGCATGTCTTAGTTAGTCCTGTGGCTGCTTGCAATGTTAAACTTTGAACTAGAATTTGAACTTTTAAACATTTAGCTTTAGCTTATCTTAAACTTTTAGTTACAACTTTTTAAATGATCAGTAATTTCAGCTTACTTAAATGTTTCAGTTTTTGGTGTGGACCAATCATTTGCCTTCCGAAATTTATTGTCCAAAATGATTCTCATGTCTGATCAGTTCCTGCTAACCGCTTGACTGACAGTACCAAATAGTTAGTGAGGAACAAAAATAGATTATTGGACAGTTGTACAGAAGCCAACATTTTATTTTAGAAACTGTAATTTGCAACACTCCTCTTACGAATTTCTGAGTGGGACGACGTGGTATAGTGAGTTAGAATATTGCCCTTTTACTTCTTGGCATCTGGGTTTGAATCCAGCCCTACCTGAAGGGAGGACTACAAAATAAGGTACGTGTAGGCCACCGGTAATGCACCATGAATGTGGTCAAGATGAGGAACTGGTGTTGTCTATTTCATCACAGCATGGG
Organism: Pristiophorus japonicus; assembly: GCF_044704955.1. Classification (NCBI taxonomy): domain Eukaryota; kingdom Metazoa; phylum Chordata; class Chondrichthyes; family Pristiophoridae; genus Pristiophorus; species Pristiophorus japonicus. The sequence goes on from NC_091993.1 coordinate 21,061,069, forward strand.
AGAAGGCTTTGGACACTGCACTACTATGCCGCATTCTGTCTGAATTCTCATTTTATTGGAGATTTATTTCTCCACCTGTGATGTGTTGGAAAGCATCACATTTAGTTGTGCGCTTGGGGCAGGTGTGTAGTTTCTGGAGAACCAGTAAATCAGCTGATTTTGCGAGCTTCAGAGTCTTGTGCAGTGCTAGGAATGTACTAATGTACAGTTTCACAAAATTAAAAAAACACCGATTGACCTCACCAGATAACAAATTAGGTGACAATGAATATTTCTCCTTATTTCCATCTCCATTCTAATTTCTTGAAGGGTTCTAAACAATTTTCATTTTTAACGAAAAATGCTGGAAATGCACAATGCAAAAAAGACACTCTCGGCTGGTCATGCATGTTCTGAGGAAGGTCTCACCTGAAATATCAGCTGCGGCTCAGTGGGTAGCATGCTTGCCTCTGGGTCAGAAAGTTGAGGTTCAAGTCCAACTCAAGATTTGAGTGCAATAATCTAGGCTGACACTCCAGTACAGTGCTGGGGAAATGCTGTGCTGTCTGAGGTGCTGTCTTTTGGATGAGATGTTAAACCGAGGCCCTGTCTGCTCTCTCAGGTGGATGTAAATGCTCCTTTGGCAATATTTTGAAGAAGAGCAGGGGAGTTATCACCAATGTCCTGGACAATATCAACATCACTAAAACAGATTATCTGGTCATTATCATATTGTTGTTTGTGGAAGCTTGCTGTGCGCAAATTGTCTGCCTACATTACAACAGTTACTACAGTTGGAAAAAGTACTTCATTGGTTGTAAAGCATTTTGGGATGACCGGTGGTCCTGAAATATATAAATGCAAGTCTTTCTTGAAATAGTGACCTCTCTTTCTTTCAGGTGCAGTATATTTCCAGAGCTTGTGGTTATATATCCCGATAAATAATTTTAAATACATATAATCTTCAAAAATAGTTGGTTTTATTTTAATAGTTTCAAATATATGAAAGATGGCTGGACAATATATTGGAATTGCTCTTGCCAGAGATGGGTTCTTTTGATGATTTTTATTTATTTAACCTTTAGGTGTTTGACTTTCTAAAAACAGCGATTATAAAAAGTTTTAAAGATGGACAGTTTCATCAGAATTCAAAATTCCTCCAGGATTTGATCCCTGGTCAGTTCAAAGTGTCTGAAATGATTCTGGAGACAGTGACAAACAGGTTTGTACTTAATCTTTCAACTTGTTGCTGTTCAAAGTATAAGCTGATGTGCACCATCACTGTTACTATTAAAAGAGAAATTTCAGGTATTTACTGTACTGCCAATTCTAATAAAATATTATTTTTAAGCTTATTTTAAAATCAAACAGTGGGGTCGGGGTGGTATTCCATTACCATTCTAAGATATCTGCTTGACCAACCTGTGTTTAGTAATATAATGGTAATAGAACATCTTGCTCTTAAATATTTTAAAATTGGTAATAGATGTACAGGTATTGGACTCCTCTTAAGAGGGTGTGACTTTTTTTAAAACTGGTGGTTTTGGGCCATTATTTTCTGTTGCAGACTAGTGACTCAGCTGTTAAAGATTCGACTGTCTGGCAACTCAAATATTGAATTTTGAGTTTGGCTATTAGAGTTTGATTAAATAAATGATTTGCACTCAGTTTGAGCCTTTTCCCTTGTTTCTCCCTGCAGTGTGTTTGGGTGGGACCATGTTACCCAAGCTCTAGTACAGCTGGGATTTATATTCATGGATTCCTTTGGACCAAAGGCAGGTCCATTTGGGAAAGTTGCTGAGACAAATCCAACTGCAGCAAAAACTCCAGCACAACAGACCTGCAGACTGGGAGCCAAGATCCTTCTCGAAACATTCAAGGTTAGTGTGTGAAATACTGTGTGCTGCACTCTGTCACTCTTATCTTTCAGAAAGATACACTGAGTTCCAGCCAAAAGTAGCATGCACTTTGCACAGAACGGATCAGAATAAGTGCAATGATTAGATAATCTGTTTTGATTTTGTTGATGTTGATGAGGGCATTGGGAGAACTCTGCTGAGCTTCAAATAGTGGTATGGGATCTTTAACATCCATCTGAGCAACTAGAATCGGCACGAGCGTATCAGTTTAACGTCAGATTCCAAGGATGGATGCTTTCTAATGTGTTTTCATTTAATTTTCCTGTCTTTACTGTTTTCCCCCTTCCTCATTTTGAATATCCAGATTTTAAGTCTGGCTGATATGCAACAGAATTATTGTTTTTTAAAAAATTGTTCTTGATTCAGGTGCATGAGCCGATTAGAAGTGAAATCCTGGAGCAAGTTCTGAACAGGGTGGTGACAAAGACCACTTCACCTATCAATCACTATATAGGCAAGTAGATGGGAAACTTCACCCTGTGAGAATGAAGGAACCACTCACAGCACTGGGCTGGAGTATAAAGCCTATTGATCTGAGAACTTTAACTCTAGGTTGCCATAATCACCCAATCAAATTTCCACATGTGGAGTTGGCGAGGTGGGTGTGAGGCGGTGGGAAGAGAAGCAAGAGTCTGAAGACATTGTTATTTAAATTCTCCCGGTCCAAGCTGGATGTTGGTATCGTATATGTAAAATATGTGTTTTGGACTAACTGCAGTATTTGAGAATACATTGTAAATGTGGATTTCTGCTGGCATGCTGCAGTTTTAACCTGTTAAATCCATAAAGCTGATCTGAACCCTCAAGTGTGCTTATTCCTCAATAGTTTGTTTTTCCACCACTGGGTCATTTACAGGTTATACTGTTTGTGGCGAACTCTTTCAAGAAACATAAAACTCTTTATTATCTTTCTTTCTCAGACTTGCTATCTGATATCGTTACCTCTGCACCCCTCATTCTCCTAGACTCTTCTTCCAAGGTTATTGAGGCGTTTGACCACTTGTCCTACTTGCCCCTTAGCACGGTCCAGGGACTACTAAAGGCTGTACAGGTAAAGCATCTTGTTCCAGCTGTTTTGACAGCTTCTATAATACTGTAATAAGCTGTGACTGGTTTCTAATCTATAAACGCTGTGTAATTTCCTAGTCGTATAAAACATGTTATTGTTGCAGAACAAATTTGATCCATGTTAGCTTGGCTGATTTGATAGTGCTTTTACTTTGAACCTCATGCCAGGAGTTTGAATTAACATAACCTGATACAGTTGAATACTAGGGGAGTCTTGCATTGTCGGAGATGCTGCTTTTCAGACAAGCTGTTAAACCATCTGCCTTCTCAGTGGTTTAGGTGGGTGTTAAAGAGACAAGGGGCCCAAGTTTCCACACGATAAAAAACGGGTGCCTCTCTGAGCTGGGTGCTCGTTTTTCGCGCCTAAAATGGCGCCAGAAAAAAAAATCGCGATTCTGGAGCGTTCTGCAGCTCCTTGTCTCTTTGGTGCGGCGCCCAGGGGGGCGGAGCCTACACTCGTGCCGATTTTGTAAGTGGGAGGGGGCGGGTACTATTTAAATTAGTTTTTTTCCTGCCGGCAACGCTGCGTGTGCGTGTTGGAGCCTTCGCGCACGCGCAGTGTGAAAAAAACATTGGCACTCGGCCATTTTTGTAGTTCTTTGTAGGTGTTTAGTTTTTGAACATTTTTTAATAAAAGCACATTGCCATCAGCACATCAGCACTGAGGCTTCTTGCAGCAGTGAGAAGAGTGCAGGAAGCCTCAGAAAGTTGAGGCAGCCGTTTCCCGACGACCTCCCCCTTTTGCCGTCGGGAAATGGCTCCTCAATTTCTGAGGCTTCCTGCAGCCTTCTGTCCTTCCCTCCCTCCCTCCCGCCGTCTGGAACGGCTTCCTCCCCCCCCCCCCCCCGCCCCCGCCCCCAACCGCTGCATTCGGTCGGTCGGTTGGGCCCGCACTCCCCTCCCCCCGCTCGGAACGGTTTCCTTCCCCCCCCCCCCCCCCCCCCCCCCCCACCGCTGCGTTCGGTCGGTTGGGTCCCTCTCTCTGGAACGGCTCCCCCCCCTGCGTTCGGTCACTCGCCGTCTGGAACGGCTTCCTTCCCTCTCTCCCCCCCCCCCCCCTGCGTTCGGTCGGTTCCCTCCCGCCCGCCGTCTGGAACGGCTTCCTCCCCCCGCGTTCGGTCGGTTCCCTCCCTCCCTCCCGCCCGCCTGCCTTCGGGAACGGCTGCCTCGTTTTGTGAGGCTTGCTGCAGCATTCTTCCTGGCTGAAGCACTTTCACGCAGGTAGGAAGATGGTTTATTTAATCTTTTCTTTGCTTATAAATGTTTATTCAGGTTGGATTTATTTGTATAATATTTGTAGAAGTATAAATAAGGATTTATTGTAGAATTTAATGACTTCCCTTCCCCCACCTCGTTCTGGACGCCTAATTTGTAACCTGCGCCTGATTTTTTAATGTGTAGAACAGGTTTTTTCAGTTCTACAAAAATCTTCACTTGCTCCATTCTACTTTAGTTTGGAGTACGTTTTCACTGTGGAAACTTTGAAATCAGGCGTCAGTGGCCGGACACGCCCCCTTTTGAAGAAAAAATTCTGTTCCAAAGTAGAACTGTTCTACCTGACTAGAACGGCAGAAAAAAAAATGTGGAGAATTGCGATTTCTAAGATAGTCCGTTCTCCACCAGTTGCTCCTAAAAAATCAGGCGCAAATCATGTGGAAACTTGGGCCCTATGGCACTACTCAAAGAAGATTAGGAAGCTCTTCAATCTGCTGTATCCCCATTCAGTCACGTGTCATGACAGCCTGTGTTTAAAAGAAGACCATCATAGCCTATGTTTAGGAACAGATTCAGTGCCAACATGCATAGCTGACATTTGTGATCATTTATAAGTGCATTAGTCATTATATAATGTATTGAAGACCATTGGGTTGAACTGAGCAATGGCTGAAATGCAGGGGAGTATTTTAAGCTAAATAAACGGGTGGGTTGTGGTCGCATGGTAAGTTAAAGTGTTAAAAATCTAAACCCGCTTCCAACCCGCCCACTTCCAGTTATAACAGAGGCGGGGTGGGGGGTGGAGGGATGGGCAGACAACCTGTTCCCAGGAGGCAGGTCACCCATTTAAATATTATAAAGAGGCTGGCAGCCTCTGATTTATCCTCCATTTTGAATTTAACTTTAGCTGGTTGGGTTTCGCAAGTCTCTCAATCTGGCTGGCTGATTTCCCAGGTTTCCCATTTAAATTGGGCCCTGTTGTTAAATTCGCCAGGGTCTGCAGGGAACTCGTTCTCCCGGGTTTCCTGACCGCTTCGGAGCCCCCCCCGGCTCCCAACGCACCACCCCATTAAAATTTAGGCCGCAGTTCCAGGATTCAGTTGATATTCTTGATGCATTTCAATGTAATTTTGAAACCTTCAGTTTTATTCGGTCTTTATAAAGCAGGATATTTGACCATGGTAATGGTATCCTAGTCAAGTCAGATCCTGTCCTCATACTTGTACTTTCCATCAGGAATCAATGGGCAGTGATCTAGAACAGAAATAATGGCTGTTGTTTTATTTCTCTAGTACAGGAGTGCTGAGATCAATAGTAGCCCCCTTACTGCTCCCCCAGCTCAGATTTGGCACAGCTCCACTACACTGTGGAGTGCATATCGAAACTCAGTTAGCGGGACAGCCTAACTTTTAGCCTATGTTTAATGTGATATGATACCCAAAATTGTGCAAGTGCCTTACTTTTATATATTGCACTGTGGTTTGTTTTAATAACCTGTTTTGTTCTTTTTTTTAAAAAGCCCCTGCTGAAGGTCAGTATGTCCATGAAAGATTCGTTAATTCTGGTCCTGCGGAAAGCCATGTTTTCCAGGTGAATAACTAACAAACCAACCAGAGCTGTCTGGGATTTTATTATCTCAAAAAAATGTTTTTATTCTCAGTAGCTTGAGCACAGCCGTGTTCGTTTCTGATGGTTCAGCAGAGCCCATGTCTTGTTTACTCCACAGACAAATTGTGCAATAATTAATCTGTTGAATAACAACCAATTCAAGGCACTTGAATGACATTGGAAGATTATTGTGCCCCAAGACATGTGGCGGCAGGTTTTTAATGGGTTGTTCTTCATCATTATCTGGTTTTTTTAATGTACATAATGTACTGATTTCACAAGTTAACTCTTTAATCTCCCATTCTCTGCTGAAGGAATTGACTCTTACAGTTGCTTCATGGGTACCAGTAGCCATTTGGTACCTCCATGTGACTATTCTTCATCTATAGATTGTGAGTGTTAGCAGGTCATCTGATCTTGGAGGCATCATAGCTGAACCCAAATCTGTCCTCACTCAACGCCCATATATCTGCAGGGGTAAACCTGTAGCAAATAGGAGCAGGAACCCAACTGTTACCCTCGTGGAGGTCATTTAACTCCATGACAACTGGGAATGCCATTAGTAAACTCATGGGAGTCGAAATTGACCCTTTTTGCAATGCCAGTTAGCATCTCCAGGGTGGGGAGGGCGCTAGCAGCCTCCAGGAAATTGCCCGGGAGTTAGCAGAGGCGCTGCCATGGCAGAGCTGTGCCCGGGCCACTGCACAGCCGGCGATGACGTCATTGCCGTGCGCGGCAACCCCTTAGCGTCACGCGCCGACCTTTTTCTGCCCCACAAGGCAGGCGCGAACCGGCCGACATCTGCTTGCGGGGCGGAAGTTAATGGGGAGATTGCGAGCGCCCAACGCCGCCATCTTGACGGTTTTGCTGACTCACTAGTTAGATCCAATTCTTGTCTCCTTGTGTTGTCCAGTGCAGCCCGGCACTCTGTTTGTGTGCCGGGCCACAGTCCTGGTACCTCGCTGCTTTGGTGGCCTAGTAGAGACAATCAGAGGCCATGTAGAGTGTGCATCAGTCCTTCCCTTTAAGCGAAGGGGAGGGGCGTTGAAACATCTCTACATAAGATTGCGCTCTACTTTCTCTCTCGGGTGGTAAAGCCAATTCTGCAGCCGAGGTGGGATTTCCGCGCTGGTCACAGGAAGCCCCGAGCAGGTTACTGCCCCAATCGGGACGCAGGGCAATTTCTTCCTCATGGTCTTTATGGCTCAGTTATGCGTTATAGAATAAAATAAAGTGGACGGAACTGGGTGGGTCAGATACAGTGGTATTTTTGGATTCAAATCTAACCCAGACTGATGGAATGAATGTTGGTTGCAAGAGTCGTTTGTGAAACTACTTTGGGCAGTCACAATCCAGTTGCTTGTGGACATGGGTCCAAGCCACAAAATTGACCCAATTGCCACTGATTGACCATTCAGATCAAAGTGAGGACGTTTGGTCATAGAAATGCAAAAAATGCCACACTGTTGCACTCAGGGTGTTCATCTGAGATTGTGGCTGAGGCACATTGCCAGGGCAGACTGGAGGGAACCTTATTCTGCATCTGCTGTACCTGGCCTGAAAGTGCTTGATGCTGACACTGGATGCATTAAGTGGAAAGTTTTGAATTTCCCAGCATTAACATTCTTTACCTGGATGAGCAGAACATTAAAAACAAATGAAAGGGAGTATTAAGTTGCTGTGACTCGCCCTGAAGTAAGCTGTGTTTTTCCCACAGCTGTCTAAAGTGGCATACGTAACAACAGTAACTGCATGCCAACATTCATTAATTGTGTAAAGTGCTTTGAGGCATTTTGACATAGCCATATAAATGGAAATCATAAGATATATTATATCTGTACTTCTATAACTTCATATATTCTAGGTAGATCTATTTGCTTAAATTGCAAGATAACTGGAAGATCGATCTGGAAGATGTGAATAGAGCAGAACAGATTTTCCATGTACCATCCAAACTCAGGATTTGTTTGTTATAAGCAGCTTTGCCAATCTTCTGTGTTTTTGAATCTGAATGAAATTATGTATGTTTGCAGCTCTGGTGAACTGGTGAGAAAATGCTGAATGGATGGTCTATGTGGAGAAGGGGCGAGGCTATTCTATTCATCAAAATAAAATGATGAATTGTATCACTGGACAAACTGCATCACATTTGTAACTTTGATCTGGCATGTTTATAAATACTCATTTTACTGCTCATCTGCCTCGCTCTTTCTTCGTTTTCTTCAGCCACTTGGACTCCCGGAAGTCGGCAGTCACTGGCTTTCTGTTGTTGCTGAAGAACTTTAAGGTGTTGGGAAGCCTGGCTTCCAGTCAATGCACCCAATCTCTCACGGCCAGTCAGGTAAATCATCTGCATTCATTTGTTCCACTTGTATCTATAACTATAATATCCATGTTGATTTTTCATCAAGTTTTACAGACTTGGCCCTTGAAGGTTAACTTTCTTGTCTTAGTTTAAAGTCTGATTTTTTAGTAGTTGGTTAATGTGCTCTCTGTTAATGAGCAGCTTTCCTTTCTTTGGAAAAAGGACCAAGAAAATAAGTTAAATTGTACCTGGAGGTGGATATGGATTTGTGCAGTAAAAGCAAACCCTTACTGATCTTGAGCTGAGGAACCAGTTGAACTTAAGAAATAGCCTACCATCTAGTGGAATTAATCCAAATTGTGACCCCTGATTCAGTAGAGAGCAGAGGATCTAGGTCTGCAGGCTAGTTGCCATGGAGGAATGGTCTGAGATGATCAGTTAGGTTAATCTTAATGTTTTATTAAACATAAATTACACCAGGGAACTGAAATAATATTATTTTTTCATCTTGTCGCTGTTCAGGTGCAAGTGGATGTGCATATGCGTTACAACGCCTCTGCTAATGAATCCCTATGTTTGGAGATCTTGGGCAGCCTGAGGCGCTGTCTCAGCCAGCAAGCTGATGTTAGACTCATGCTCTATGAGGTATTGATGTTAAAAGTTGTCCTTGTAATATGTCACATTTGATCCCTATAATAACTCTTAGCATTTCCTGTGCAGCTTGAAAGAAGTTTTCTTTTTGAACCCCACATCTTCCTCTTCACTTTTTAGATCAGCATTAATGCTTTCTCTTTTCAGTCAACAGGGAAATATGAACCTGCTGATTCCATGCCCACTGCTTTAAATAGTGACTTGGTTAAGGGCCAGTCATTTATTATTTCTTTTGTCTCTTTAAAAGAGGACTGCTTCACCAAGTTAATCTGTGTGATCCATGCTGGGTACTTTTTCACTGTTGCATTCATCTAAGCGAGTTGATTATGGTTGTTACTGACTATATGTCTGACCCATCCCCGTCGCTTCCTACTCCCATATCTTTGAACAAGTTAAAGAGTTGCTCTTTGGTAGTTTGTTTAATTGTTTCTCTCCTATTTTTTTTGAGGGTTTATTTGATGTTCTACGCCGAAATTCGCAGCTGGCAAATACCATCTTACAAACGCTGCTTTCACAGGTGAGTGCCAGGATGTAGATAAACAGTGGCACTAATTTGCCAAGATGAAAGCTTGGGCAAATTACCCAATAGAAATTTTTAATATATATATTCTTCCTAGTTGTGCGGCCTTTGGTTATAAATTATTTTGCATTTAGGAGAAAGCCAACCTACTTACAGGTTCCTGCTGCTTTTGAACCAGCTGTTGGGAGGCATCTGAGAGTAACCATAAAATCATACAGTACAGATGGAGGCCATTCGGCCCATTGTGCATGTACTGGCTCTTTAAAAGAACTATCCAATTAGCCCCACTCCCCTGCTCTTTCCCCATAGCCCTGCAAAATTTTATCTTCAAGTATATATCCATTCCCTTTTGAAAGCTACTATTGAGTCTGCATCCCCCCCCCCCCCCCCCCACCCACACACACACCTTTAAGGCAGTGCATTCCATATCATCATAACTTGCTACATTAAAAAAAATTCTCCTCACGTCCCTTCTGGTTCTTTTGACAATTACTTTAAATTTATGATCTCTGGTTACCAACCCTCCTACCAGTGAAAACAGTCTCTTATTTACTCCATCAAAACCACTCTCAATTTAGAGCAACTCTTTTAAATCTCTCCTTAACCTTCACTGCTTTAAGGAGAATAATCCCAATTTCTCTAGTCTTTGCACATAAGTGGAAGCCCCTCATTCTGGGAAATTGCCTCTGCATCCTCTCCAAGGCCTTGACTTCCTTCCTAAAGTGTGTGGATGCCAGAATTGGGCGCAATACTCCAACTGAGGCTTAACCAGTGATTTTTAAAGGTTTAGTATAACTTCCTTGCTTTTGTACTCTATTTATGAAGTCAAGGATCCAACATGCTTTTTTAACTGCTTTATTAACTTGCCCTGCCACCTTCAAAGATTTGTTTATGTGAACCCCCGAACCCCTCTGTTCCTGCACCCCCTTTAAAATTGCTTGTCAGTAATTAACTTAACTTCCCCCTTGTACTCCTGTTCTCATGGCATGATTTGGGCCGTGCTTTCCTTGGACACTGAACTCTGTTTGGAAATATGTAAGTAAAAATCAACTCTATGTTGGGACAAATCTGTCATTAGCACTGTCATGTGCTCACGCTCTGATGTGTGTCGGAACTAAGCCACTAATGTTTTTTTTTAATCATTATGTTTGAACCTTGTGGTCAGGGTGAGAGATATCCATGCTAGGGAATGGAACACTTTCCAAATCAGTATCAAGTCAGGTACAGCATGGGCTCAATGCAATATTCCCTTTAAGCTGCGCAACTCTCTGAACCCCGCACAGGCAGCTTGCTGGCTTTTCAATGCCAAAAACTGAGCATGCACGGTTTTTTGAAGGGGCTGCGCACCAAAAAAAATTAGCGGGAACATTGGCTATATGTAGAGTAGAACTCTTACACTGTTCCATTAAGCACTCCAGGTCAGGTGCAACATGGATTAGATGCAGACTAAAGCTCTCTCTAAATACTGTTCCAACTTCAGCAAAACACTTGCTTCTGTACCAATGTTCATTTTTCTATTTCTGACACCAAACATGGGTGTCTCCAAATGAGATTTTTAATTAGTGCCACTTTTGCTGTGGGCATACTAGAAAATGACCCATATTCATTCATGCAGGATCCTGACAGATAAGACTTTTTACAGTTATCTTGATTACTGAATGATAGATACTGATTGACATCACAACTCCTAGCTCTAAAAATAAACGTATACTGCTGTAACATTGCATTTCTGATCTTGCCTCAGCTGAAGCGATATTATGAACTGGAGGAGGACCTGCTGCCACCTCTCAAGCTGGAAAGTTGCATCACCACTCAGGGAGGTCAGATCTACCTCCAAGAACCACTGGTAATCAAATAATTTATTATTATTAAGTTTGTTAATTTATGCATCTGGAGACATCCATTGAGAAATGACTATATTGGAATATAAAGCATTTTATTATTTCGTACCCAAAGGCTGTGACAAGTACTGTTCTGGCTCACGTGGTAAGTTCACTTCTATGTAGGAGTGAGCCATACATGCTTGGAAGGCCCCAGGTTCAGTCCCTAGTCTATCAGCCTGCTGATCTCAGCTGGGATGGTGGTAGGGATGCTATAATTGGCATCCGTTTCCCTAGGGTAGGGAAAGGAAAAGTTTGACAGGGTATTTGCGCCTGATCCAGTGAACCCCCACCAAAAAATGCACCTGTGTGGACATCGTTTGAGGGCAGCACAAGGCTCAACTGTAATATTGCATGACCTGGGTTCAAAAGTCTTTGCTAGCTGTCAAAGCTCGCATATGAAGATTGGACACTTGGGTGAAGTACCAAAGGGCAGCTAATGCCTCCAGAACTGTACCCCAGCAAGAACCTTCAGGAAAGGTACGGAGAGAAAAAAGCAAGAGTGTGCTTATTTAAATATGTAACTAAAAGTGACTTATTGTACAATAGGAAAGTGACCAATGTTTGCGTTGAGCTGCGCAGCTGCACAGCGATCTGGCGGGTCCGTGTAAGCTGTTCAATGGCTTTATAATTGAAATAATTGCACATGTGCGAGAAATTGAATGGCCCGTTAAAGGGACCGTGCATCCCCAAAAAATTAGCGGGAACATTGAAAGTGATTTGCACAATGGCAATGATTTTACACATGCGTGGGGTGAGTTGGGCTTAGTTGGCAGCACTCTAATTCAATAGGTAGGAGTTCAAGCCCTGCTCCTTGATTTGATTGTAATTTAGATGCTTCTCACGAACATTGCTGAGCCAGTATCACATTATCACAAATGCTGTCCTACAGATAAGATGGTAAATTGAAGCCCATCTGCCTGTTCCAGTGGTTTAGGTAGATGTTTAAGATCTCATGACACTGTGTCCTGGCTGTTATTTCTCCCTCAACCAACACTATTTATAAAAACAGATTAACTGATTGCAGTCTCTGGCATGTTGCATGCAAAATAGCTGCCATATTTATCTACAAAACAGTCATTACTTTTCATAATTCATTTATGTTTTGTAAATTTTATTTGGGATTTTTCTGAGATGTGGTACCAAGCTATATAAATTCAAGTTTTTTTTTCAAAAGAGTAAAAAAAGACGTGTGTTTCTCTCGTGCCTTTCACGGCCACCAGCCAAAGTGCTTTGGGACCCAATGAAGTACTTTTTTTTTGGAAGTGTGGTTACTGTTGTAATGTAGGAAACATGGCAGCCAATTAGCGCACAGCAAGCTCCCACAGACAGCAATGTAATAATGACCAGATTAGTGATGTTGATTGAGGGATAAATATAGGCCAGGACACTGGGGATAACTCCCCTGATCATCTTCAAAATAATGCCATGGGATCTTCCATCTAAGAGAACAGAAGGGACCTCGGTTCAACATCTTATCCGAAAGATGACACCTTCTGACTCAGGCGAGGATGCTACCAACTGAGCCACAGCTGACACACACAAATCAAATGATTTCTGAGTGATTCATTTCAGTTACTGTGACTTCATTAGTTACGCAGCTCTTGTACTTTTCTTTTGCACAGGCACACCTTCTATGCTGTATCCAGAACTGCTTGGCCTGGTATAAACAGTCCTTATTACATGGTCATCGTGGTGGTGGTGATGATGATGATGATGATGATGATGATGATGAAGGTAGTTTTCAGCATGACTTGGAGGAGCAGCTGGACTCAATCACCCGGAGAATGGTTAAGAGTGAACTGGAAGACTTTGAACTGGTAACTCTAAATGTGCATCCACATTTAATTTCGTTTCTTTTCATTTATGCGACCATGATGAGTATTTGTGTCAAAGCTATTTGGTCTGGGTTGTTTCTTGCTTCAAACATGCAATTGGATGATATCAAAATATCATTAACTTTCCACTTCATTCTATTTTAGATCTGTTTCTATTGAATGTGTTTATGGTCAGATATTTTGTAACTTTTTTTTACTCTGTGTGAACCTTGTTAAATGTTTTAACTTTCTCTAGCCTTGATTTTATGTTTATCACTCCCCTCCTTCCACTAGGGCTCCAGAATTTTGGGCCATCAAATGATAACAAGTATGAGAGACAAAAGCAAAATATAGTGGATGCTGGAAATCTGAAATAAAAACAAAAAATGCTGGAAGTACTCAGCAGTGTTAGGCAGCATTTGTGGAGAGAGAAACCGAGTTAATGTTTCATGTCGATGATCTTTTGTCAACAAGTACGAGAGATACGCTTTTTGATCTGGACCAACAAAATACATTTGTTAGCAAGACTGGGCTTGTGGATATGTATTCAGACTGGAGAAAAGAAATAAAAGTTGAAGTTACTGGTTCTGCACGGCTTAGTTACACATTGCACAAGTGCTCTACTTGGAACTCCTTCACGGCAAACAAGCCAAAGATGGGCTGCGGAAACGTTCCAAGGAAACCCTCAAAGCCTCCCTGATAAAGTGCAGCATCCCCACTGAAACCTGGGAGTCCCTGTCCAAAGACTGCCCTCAGTAGAGGAAGTGCATCCGGGAGGGCACTGAAGCACCTTGAGTCTCATCGGCGAGAGCATGCAGAAATCAAGCGCAGGCAGTGGAAAGAGCGTGCGGCAAACCTGTCCCACCCACCCCTTCCCACAACGACTATCTGTCCCACCTGTGTAGTTCTGGTATTGGACTGTTCTGCCACCTAAGAACTCATTTTAAGAGTGGAAGCAAATCTTCCTTGATTCCGAGGGACTGCCTATGATGATACCAACAGCTCTATCGGGGAAACCCATATTATAGTTTCTATAGAATCTAGTACAAATACTTTCTTAAAGCTTCCTTTTCAACAAAAAAATCTGTTTTCCTGAACAAAAATTATCTAACCCATTTCCATTTAGCTATACAGATAAATACTCTTTGGTGAATTTCCAGTTCATGCTGTGACCTCTGGTGATCATCCTGCCAATGCTGTCCATACATAGGAACAGAAGTAGGCCATTCAGCCTTTTAAGCCTGGCATCTCTGTCTTTTTAATCCCAATTCCCTCTGTTTTCTCCATATCCCTTACTTCTCAAGTAAGTATCTATCTATTTCCTTTTTAAACACTTCATTAACTTTTTATCCACAACCTTCTAAGGCACTGTGCTCCAGAATTTACTTTTAGCACAGTTCAAATTTTAAAATTATTCTGGATTCCCTTACTAGAGAGAAGTTGTTTCCGATTTATTATTTTAAATATTTTGATCAGAACGCCCCATAACCTCCTCATCTCCAGGGAATATAACCCAAGTTTACCCAGTCTCTCGTCATAGCTGAATCCCTTTATCCCTGATATCATCTCAATTAGTCATCACTGGACATTCTCCAAGGTCAGAACCTTCATACGGTGAGGTGCCCAAAACTGAACACCTGTACAAATGAGATCTTACCAGTGCTCTATGTAATTGCAGTAATAATGGGCCCAAGTTTCCACATGATTTGCGCCTGATTTTTAGGAGCAACTGGTGGAGAACGGACTATCTTAGAAATTCTCCACATTTTTTTTTTCTGCAGTTCTAGTGAGGTAGAACAGTTCTACTTTAGAACAGAATTTTTTCTTCAAAAGGGGGCGTGTCTGGCCACTGACGCCTGATTTCAAAGTTTCCACAGTGAAAACGTACTCCAAACTAAAGTAGAATGGAGCAAGTGAAGATTTTTGTAGAACTGAAAAAACCTGTTCTACACATTAAAAAATCAGGCGCAGGTTACAAATTAGGCGTCCAGAACGAGGTGAGGGGGGTGGATGGGGTGGGAGAAGGGAACTCATTAAATTCTACAATCAATCCTTATTTATACTTCTACAAATATTATACAAATGAATCCAACCTGAATAAACATTTATAAGCAAAGAAAAGATTAAATAAACCATCTTCCTACCTGTGTGAAAGTGCTTCAGCCATCGTTCGAAGGAAACCGCCGTTTGTTGCCACGCAGGGGAGGGAGGGGAAGGAGACAGCGGCTTGTTGCCGCGCAGGGGAGGGAGGGGAAGGAGACAGCGGCTTGTTGCCGCGCAGGGGAGGGAGGGGAAGGAGACAGTGGCTTGTTGCCGTGGAGGGGAGGGAGAAGAAGGAGACAGCCGTTTGTTGCCGCGGAGGGGAGGGAGGGGAAGGAGACAGTGAGAAGGGAAGCCTCAGTGCTGATGGCAATGTGATTTTATTTAAAAAATTTCAAAAATTAAACAGCTACAAAGAACTACAAAAATGGCCGAGTGCCAATGTTTTTTTCACACTGAGCATGCGCGAACGCTCCAACGCGCACGCGCAGTGTTGCCGGCAGGAAAAAAACTAATTTAAATAGTACCCGCCCCCTCCCACTTACAAAATCGGTGCGGGTGTAGGCTCCGCCCCCCTGGGCGCCGCGCCAAACAGACAAGGTGCTGCAAAGCGCTCGAGAATAGCGCGGTTTTTTTCTGCCGCCGTTTTAGGCACGAAAAACAGGCGCCCAGCTCGGAGGGGCGCCCGTTTTTTATCCTGTGGAAACTTGGGCCCTTAGTCTCATCTTCAAATTTTATACCTATTGTGATGAGGCTTATTTTCCCATTAGCCTTTTTAATTCTTTTTTTCACCTACAAGCTAACTTTTAATGAGTTATGTTCCTGGACTCCTATATCCTTTGTTCATCTGTTACCAACAGTGCTTCCCATGTAGGTTTTATTCCCATTTGCTATTCTCGCAACCAACATGTACTGCCTCATGTTTGGTTAGAACTGCAACTCCCTGCAATTATCTGTCATTTACTCATTTAATTTATCTATGTCCTTTTATAATTTTTCTTCTCCCTTCTTCACAATTCACTATGCATCCTAGTTTATCAGCATCTGCAAAGTTAGATATATGCCGTTCCGTTCATGAATCCAGGTCATTTATATACAGAGTGAAAAGCTGGGGAACATCATTGCTACTGCACCCAATTTGAGAATACCAATTCACTGTCTCCTATTTCCTAACCAGTTTCCTGTCCAGTCCACGAGATTGCTTCCAATTCTATGTGCTTCAATTTTATCTGTAATGCCTTGTGCCAAATATTATCAAATGCCTTCTGAATGCCTTTTCTTTTCCTGCTTTTAGGACAAATCAGCAGATTTTTCATTAACGTCCAATGTTGGTATTAAAAATAACATCTATGCTGTCCTGGTAATGGAAGTCTATGAAGCTTTGATGGAGTACAACTTCATAACCAGCAACTACAGGTACTGCACTGAAGTGCCCATTGCATTTCTCACAAATATATCACGGTGCTCACATAACATCACTGTATTTCAAACTAATTAATTATATGTAGGCAAATGTGGCAGCCATTTTGCAAACTCTTCGGATCCCACAAATAACAATGAGATGAATAACCAGTTAACGTGCTTTTGGTTGTATCGGTTGAGGGAGGAAAGACTGTCAGTATTGAGAGAACTTTGCTCTTCAAATAGTAGTAAGTGATCTTTTAAGTCCACCTGAACTAGTGGAACAGACTGAGTGAGCTGTGGTTTAACATCTCACCCAAAGGATGGTACATCCAAGAATATAGTACACCCTGAGTAGTGCACTAAAGTGGTTATATGATCAATTCCTGGAATGGGACTTAAACTGGCACTGCGTTTTGCTTCTGGAGAGAAAGGATTGAGAAGTATGATGAGATCTATGAAAAAGGGCTGTGATGTTGGGGTGAATGGCCTTTTCCTGTTTCCAAAATTATTAATGAATAGTTCATAATGCATAAGTGGCTGTGTTTTTTTTTATAAAGTATAGCTGAAGGTATTAAGATGGTTTGATGATAGATCATGAAATTTCTCTCCTCTATGAGTACTTGGCATGTTGTGAGCTCCCAACAGTTTATATAGCCGTTAAATCACAAGAGTGCATGTTACAGCACAATTCAGTCAGCATTTTTTGTACGTTATAAAGTACAGTTTTTTAAAAAATTGCATTTCTTTTGAAATTCATGGCTTCCAATGTTATTAGCAGATTGTATCTTAATCCTGCAAAGCACCATCATTCTGGATGTGGCTGAGCTTTTTGTAGCTTTCTGTCACATATTTTAAATAATTTTTGTTTTATATATCTCCTAATAATACTCCCAATTGCTCAGTGGGTAAATATACTTCGATGTGATACTGAGCCATTCAAAGTAAGAAGATTGCAGATTTGATTACTGGTCTGTGCTGAGTTAGCTTGTCTCAGCTTGGATCGTGGTGCAGGCGCTACACTTGACCTCCACATCTGCAGCCCAAGGATGGGGAAAACTGGCTATAGTTTGCAGTCTTGATAGCTATCTTATGACCCCATTGTGCGTGAGAATAGAATCAGGCTTGGCTACAATAGCTCCTAAGGCAGTACGGCCTGCTGACACCTGTCATTTAGGGTCACATACACAGAACAACCATTTGATACCTGTAGAGCTATACTACAGGATGAATTGCTGTTCTCAGGAGTGGAGGATTTGAGGAGACAAAAGTTAAAGGAAATAGAAATCCTCATTAATATGTTACTTTGTGATTCTGCATGAATTGATTCTGCTGTCTGATAATTGGTTGGTTTCTATGGGGCCAAGTTTTGGCCTGAGTTGCTCCTGTTTTTTTGGAGCAACTGGTTTAGAATGGAGTATCTTAGAAATTGCAATTATCGGCATTTAGTTTGCTCCAGTTCTCGTCAGTTAGAACAGTTTCAGTTTGGAACAGATTTTTTTTTCAAAAGGGGGCGTGTCCGGCCACTTACGCCCGTTTTGATAGTTTAAGCAGTGAAAACTTACTCCATTCTAAGTTAGTTTGGAGTAAGTTGAGGGTGAGGAAACATAGAAACACAGAAACATAGAAAATAGGTGCAGGAGTAGGCCATTCGGCCCTTCTAGCCTGCACCGCCATTCAATGAGTTCATGGCTGAAAATGCAACTTCAGTACCCCATTCCTGCTTTCTCACCATACCCCTTGATCCCCCTAGTAGTAAGGACTTCATCTAACTCCTTTTTGAATATATTTAGTGAATTGGCCTCAACAACTTTCTGTGGCAGAGAATTCCACAGGTTCACCACTCTCTGGGTGAAGAAGTTTCTCCTCATCTCGGTCCTAAATGGCTTACCCCGTATCCTTAGACTGTGTCCCTTGGTTCTGGACTTCCCCAACATTGGGAATATTCTTCCTGCATCTAACCTGTCTAATCCTGTCAGAATTTTAAACGTTTCTATGAGGTCCCCTCTCATTCTTCTGAACTCCAGTGAATACAAGCCCAGTTGATCCAGTCTTTCTTGATAGGTCAGTCCCGCCATCCCGGGAATCAGTCTGGTGAACCTTCGCTTCACTCCCTCAATAGCAAGAATGTCCTTCCTCAGGTTAGGAGACAAAAACTGTACACAATACTCCATATGTGGCCTCACCAATGCCCTGTACAACTGTAGCAACACCTCCCTGCCCCTGTACTCAAATCCCCTCGCTATGAAGGCCAACATGCCATTTGCTTTCTTAACCGCCTGCTGCACCTGCATGCCAACCTTCAATGACTGATGTAGTGTCTCAAACGTGCATACTATGCTTAAACAAAGGGGACTACAGTGGGATGAGGGCAGAGTTAGCTAAAGTAGACTGGGAACACAGACTAAACGGTAGCACAATTGAGGAACAGTGGAGAACTTTTAAGGAGCTCTTTCATAGTGCTCAACAAAAATATATTCCAGTGAAAAAGAAGGGCGGTAAGAGAAGGGATAAGCAGCCGTGGATAACGAAGGAAATAAAGGAGAGTATCAAATTAAAAACCAATGCGTATAAGGTGGCCAAGGTTAGTGGGAAACGAGAAGATTGGAAAAATTTTAAACAACAGCAAAGAATGACTAAGAAGGCAATAAAGAAAGGAAAGATAGATTACGAAAGTAAATTTGCGCAAAACATAAAAACAGATAGTAAAAGCTTTTACCGATATATAAAATGGAAGAGAGTGACTAAAGTAAATGTTGGTCCCGAGAAGATGAGAAGGGAGATTTAATAATGGGAAATGTGGAAACGGCTGAGACCATAAACAATTATTTTGCTTCGGTCTTCACAGTGGAAGACACAAAAACCATGCCAAAAATTGCTGGTCACGGGAATGTGGGAAGGGAGGACCTTGAGACAATCACTATCACTAGGGAGGTAGTGCTGGACAGGCTAATGGGACTTGAGATAGACAAGTCCCCTGGTCCTGATGAAATGCATCCCAGGGTATTAAAAGAGATGGCGGAAGTTATAGCAGATGCATTCGTTATAATCTACCAAAATTCTCTGGACTCTGGGGAGGTACCAGCAGATTGGAAAGCAGCTAATGTAACGCCTCTGTTTAAAAAAGGGGGCAGACAAAAGGCAGGTAACTATAGGCCGGTTAGTTTAACATCTGTAGTGGGGAAAATGCTTGAAACTATCATTAAGGAAGAAATAGTGGGATATCTAGATAGGAATAGTGCAATCAAGCAGACGCAACATGGATTCATGAAGAGGAAATCATGTTTAACTATTTTACTGGAATTCTTTGAGGATATAACGAACATGGTGGATAGAGGTGTACCGATGGATGTGGTGTATTTAGATTTCCAAAAGGCATTCGATAAGGTGCTACACAAAAGGTTACTGCAGAAGATAAAGGTACGCGGAGTCAGAGGAAATGTATTAGCATGGATCGAGAATTGGCTGGCTAACAGAAAGCAGAGAGTCGGGATAAATGGGTCCTTTTCGAGTTGGAAATCGGTGGTTAGTGGTGTGCCACAGGGATCGGTGCTGGGACCACAACGGTTTACAATATACATAGATGACCTGGAAGAGGGGACAGAGTGTAGTGTAACAAAATTTGCAGATGACACAAAGATTAGTGGGAAAGTGGGTTGTGTAGAGGACACAGAGGCTGCAAAGAGATTTGGATAGGTTAAGCGAATGGGCTAAGGTTTGGCAGATGGAATACAATGTCGGAAAGTGTGAGGTCATCCACCTTGGGGAAAAAAAACAGTAAAAGGGAATATTATTTGAATGGGGAGAAATTACAACATGCTGTGGTGCAGAGGGACCTGGGGGTCTTTGTGCATGAAACCCAAAAAGTTAGTTTGCAGGTGCAGCAGGTAATCAGGAAGGCGAATGGAATGTTGGCCTTCATTGCGAGAGGGATGGAGTACAAAAGCAGGGAGGTCCTTCTGCAACTGTATAGGGTATTGGTGAGGCTGCACCTGGAGTACTGCGTGCAGTTTTGGTCACCTTACTTAAGGAAGGATATACTAGCTTTGGAGGAGGTACAGAGACGATTCATGAGGCTGATTCCGGAGATGAGGGGGTTACCTTATGATGATAGATTGAATAGACTGGGTCTTTACTCGTTGGAGTTCAGAAGGATGAGGGGTGATCTTTTAGAAACATTTAAAATAATGAAAGGGATAGACAAGATAGAGGCAGAGAGGTTGTTTCCACTGGTAAGGGAGACTAGAACTAGGGGGCACAGCCTCAAAATATGGGGGAGCCAATTTAAAACCGAGTTGAGAAGGAATTTCTTCTCCCAGAGGGTTGTTGTGAATCTGTGGAATTCTCTGCCCAAGGAAGCAGTTGAGGCTAGCTCCATTGAATGTATTCAAATTACAGATAAATAGATTTTTAACCAATAAGGGAATTAAGGCTTATGGGGAGCGGGCGGGTAAGTGGAGCTGAGTCCACGGCCAGATCAGCCATGATCTTGTTGAATGGCGGAGCAGGCTCGAGGGGCTAGATGGCCTACTCCTGTTCCTAATTCTTATGTTCTTATGTTCATATGTGAGTGTAGATTTTTTTATGCTCAGAAAAACCTTGTCTACACTTAGAAAATCAGGCATATGTTACAAATCAGACGTAGGGAATGGGGGGGATGGGGGGGGGGTTTAAAGGGAAGTTTCCAAACATTAAACACTTCAGTTTTCCAAATAAAGAGCCATCATCAATAATAAATGATAAATACATCAATAAATCAACCAATAAATCAATCAAAAAAATTAATAACATAAAATTTTAAAAAAATCAATAAATAAAACATTTTCTACTTACCGACTGCAGCACCGGGAGCCCTCCAACAGTGTGCTGGGACGCCCCCCCAGTGTGTCTCTTGTCAATGTCTCTATCTCTCTGTTTGTCTGTGTGTGTGTCTCTCATTCTCTGTCTGTCAGTGTGTTTTTCTGACAGCGAAGGGAGGAGGAGGGGGAGGAGGATGAGGGGGGTGGAGGGGGGAGGAGGGGGGAGGGAGAGAAGGGAGGGGATAGAGAGAGAGAGACTGACCTGACTGGACTGGACTGGACTGACTGACTGACTGAACGGGCCGGGCCGGACCCAAGACTTTGGGCGGGGCCCGCCCCCAGCATCGGATTTACAGGTAGTTGGCGGGGGGTGGGGGAGGGCGCGGGTCGGGTCCGGTACTGCAGCGGGGGAGCGGGAGTCGGGCCGGTCGGGAGGAAGCAGAAACTGGGCGTGGGAGGCAGCCTTATCCACGCAGCCCCAGTGAGGCCATTCGGCCACTGTAGCGCGCATGTGCAGAGGTCCCGGCACTGTTTTCAGCGCAGGGACCTGGCTCCGCCCCCCACAGCTCGTGCTGCGCCGCGCCCAGCTCCAGAGGATCCGCAGGGAGCCGGAGAATAGGTAAGTATTTTTTAGGCGCACTTTGTGGTGCGAAAAACGGGCGTCCAGGGCGCGGCCCGAAACTTGGGCCCTATATGTTTTGCCTCAGTATACTGACTTGGGCTGAGAGCAAACCTACATCTGGAGCCTCTCGAAATTGATTCATATCGATTTACACTAGCTAAAATTTCCAGTAAAATTAAGGAGAAGCAAAATTGCAGCATGTGTTGCATAACAGAATATTTATTAATTGTATATTGTCTGAGTAAACTTTGAACCTTTTAATCCCTTCTGGGTCTCATGAATAATCCTTTCCTAGGTATTTTAAGTTGTTTCGCTGATAAATTATAAGATTATTTCTATCATCTTGTTATAGTATGAACCGTTTTGAAGATGTTATAAGCCTTTTCAACCGTTTCCACAAGCTTTCGGAACTTTTGAAAGAGAAATCCGGGAAAGGCAAATCCCCCACGTCCAGTAAAATGGCCAGGAGTCTTCTAACCTTCAGTTTTGTTTCCTGCTTACTGACAGCACTTTTCAGGTAACGCAGACCAGCTCGGTGGCCTGCAGAGTGGAAGTACTGTATACAGCAATATCTTTGTACATGAATGAGCTTTTGTCACGTTATAGAGAAATGCACTTTGTCATGTTGTATTACTCACATTTACAATTGAGCCTAATCATAAAAACATCTCAAAGTGTTTCACAAAATGCAGCACTTTTGGAGTGAAGTGACTGTTTCACAGTTATAACAGCCAAGACCACCAAAAAAACACATTTTATGCTTTCTTTTAAGAGGAACAAGTTATGAAAACAAAGGGGAAGTTTTGTTGGCTTCAACTGCTCCTCCATCCGTAACAGCTGTGGGATAGCCCCACCTATTCAGCCATTTTTATGTGACATTAGTGGAGTTGGTTGCTGATGCACCAACGTAAACTTGCCATTAACTGTAGTGAATTTTGCAAAGTTACTTTTTGGAGCTGCCACTGGCTGCGTGAAACCTGTACATCGGGAACAGATGTAGTGAAACGTAAAAACAGCTTACATGTGCTTTGATAAAAATATCTCATCAATAATCTGATTATTTCCTTGAAAGACAAATTTTGATAATCAATATACTGGTGTACAAGCCAGGACTCTGACTAACAACTTCGGGGAAAAAATAAATGCATGAGGGAAATCTGAAATAACACTGGAAATGCATAGCAGGTTAGTCAGCATCTGAAAGGAAAAAGTGTAACTGAAGAGTCCTACCTGAAACCATCTGTCTTTTTTCTTTCAGATGCTATCCACCATTTTCATTTTTATGACTGCAAATTATCCTGTTTCTCTTATTTTATGACTCTGATTTTGATAAAAGCCCCACAAATCAGCTTGCTGTACTTGATGTGAAAAGGCCATTGTCACCAAATATCTCAGTGCTGCTCCAGTCCCCAGCTCTTTACGAGGCAGGACAATTTATTATCGATTTTTTTCTTTTCAGTTGAAATGTATCATAGACTTTTCTTTAGTATAATAATTAGCAAAGCCCAGTGGACTACTGAAAGCAAAGTAAAAGATAATCTCCTGTGTATGCACAGTGATTTTGCTTTTTTCCAATTTCATTTTATAAACTTGCAGAGCTATAAATATGACCGGGTTTTCCCTTCCTCTCCTAAAAGCAGTGGCTTTTGCTGAGATATAGCTCCATAGATGGGGTTAGCCCTCTTGAGCTTAGCTCAAATGCTGTTTGCCCTTTGCGAGCCGAGATAGTGTGGTGGTGGCAGGCTGCTCATCAATGGAGGGCATCACAGCCAGATGCTATTCTTGGTTGGCATCATTGGCAGTCTCCAGCTGTGGTTGCTGGTTAGTGATCAGGAACAGATATTTGGGCTCACTTCTTTCCCTTTCCAGCAGCCCAAGGTCAAATTTGCCGATGACACAAAGATAGGCAGCATTGTAGCCAAGGTAGATGGAAGCATAAAATTACAAAGGAATATTGATAGATTAAGCGAATGGGCAAAACTGGCAAATGGATTTCAATGTAAGCAAATGTGAGGTTATCCGCTTTGGACCTAAAAAGGATAGAGCAGGATACTTTCTAAATGGTGAAAAGCTAAAATCAGTGGAGGTCCAAAGAGACTTGGGGGGTCCAGGTACATGGATCATTAAAATGTCATGAACAGGTACAGAAAATAATCAACAGGGCTAATGGAATGCTGACCTTTATATCCAGAGGACTAGAATACAAGGGGGTAGAAGTCATGCTTCAGCTATTCAAAGCCCAGGTTAGACCACACCTTAGGAAGGATATATTGGAGGGAGTGCAGAGTAGGTTTACCAGAATGATACCTCAGAGTTAAATTACAAGAAGAGATTACACAAACTAGGGTTGTATTATCTGGCATTTAGATGGCTACGGGATGATTTGATAGAAGTTTTCAAGATATTGAAGGAAATAGATAGGATAGATGGAAAGAAACTATTTACGCTGATTGGAGAGTCTAGGACTGGGGGCACAATCATTAGCGTCCTTGACCAGGCCAGCATCCACAGCATTGAAACACTGACCACACTTGATCAACTCTGCTGGGCAGGCCACATTGTCCGCATGCCAGACACGAGACTCCCAAAGCAAGCGCTCTGCTCGGAACTCCTTCACGGCAAACGAGCCAAAGGTGGTCAGAGGAAACGTTACAAGGACACCATCAAAGCCTCTCTGAAAAAGTGCAACATCCCCACTGACATCTGGCCGAAGGGCGCCGAACACCTCGAGTCTCATCGCCGAGAGCATGCAGAAATCAAGTGCAGGCCGCAGAAAGAGCATGCGGCAAACCAGTCCCGCCCACCCTTTCCCTCAACGACTATGTCCCACCTGTGACGGGCACTGTGGTTCTCGTATTGGACTGTTCAGCCACCTAAAGACTCATTTTAAGAGTGGAAGCAAGTCTTCCTCGATTCCGAGGGACTGCCTATGATGATGAGTCTAAAAATTAGAGCCAGACCTTTCAGAAGTGAAATTAGGAAACAATTTCTACACACAAAAGGTGATAGATGTTTGGAACTCTCTCCCGCAAATGGCAATTGATGCTCGATCAATTGTTAATTTTAAATCTGAGATTGATAAATTTTTGTTAATTAAAGGTATTCAGGGATATAGGGCAAAGGTGGGTATATGAAGTTAATTCACAGATCAGCCATGAATGGCAGAACAGGCTCGAGGGACTAAATGGCCTCCTATTCCTAAGTTCCAATTGTAGCACCCCAACTGCTATCCTGTCTGAGAACAACCAACTCCACACACACTAGGCAATTAAACTTGGTACTTTTAGGCCTATAAGACTTACTGTTAAAGGATAGTGCTAGTCCATCAGAGATTAAACAGTCTTTGTTCCCTATCTTAAATGCTCCTATTGTGTATACAGTATCTACTTATCTTTGTCAAGGAACTGCAACATGGAAAAAGGAGTACGTCATTCAGCCCCTTGAGCATGTTTCAACATTGAATTAGATCTGTACATCAACTCCATTTACCTGTCTTTGCTACATATCTTTTGATACCCTTACCTATTAAAAATCTATGAATCTCAGTCATAAAAATATTAATTGACAATATGTACCAAAGATCAACTTGATAATTTCCTAAAAGGAGCTATGATTTATTTTTAGAGATAATACACAGAGCCACGAGGAGAGCTTGTCTGTGTTGCGCTCCAGTAACGAGTTTATGCGTTACGCAGCAAGTGTGGCACTGCAGAAAATACAGCAACTCGAGGAGACTGGACAGGCACATGGAGCAGACGGGCAAAATGCTGAGAAAACATTCAAATATCTATGTGATATCACTCGGTAAGACAGCATGTTCACGTATCTACAAGATCACATATTTCAAATATGTTTGCTTTTTCAAAACATTTCTATAAAATTATCTTGCCAAATGTTTTAATTTTTGCCAGCAATGAGCAAAAAAGGAAAAGCAGCGAATGTTGGAAATCTAAAATAAAAACAGAGACTGCTGCAAATGCACAGCAGTTCAGTCAGCTTCCGAAAGGGAAAAGAGATTTTAGTGTTTCAGGTTCTGTTGAAGAATCTCACCTGAAATGTAAACTGTTTCTCTTCCAAATGCTGCCTCGCCTGCTGTGTATTACCTGCATTTTCTGATTTTATTGAAAACTACATTTATCTTTCATTGTCTAATATTCAAACAGAAAAATTACTGACATTCTACAAATTCATATTTGGACCAGCAAACTACAGATTCTCTTTGCTGTATTTCTAAAATAATGTGATTCTGTATCATCACCAGCTGTTATTTGTTGTTTGGTAGAGTTCTTTTGTGGAGATACACTTCAATCCCATCAGCAGTTGAAGAATCTGGGAAGAAAGAAAAAGGAAGGACTATTTCATTACTCTGTTTGGAGGGGTTACTGCGTATATTTAACACTGTGCAACACAGATACCAGAACAAGATTCAGCAGTTCTTCAGTGCAATAGGTTAGTGGGCATGATTTGTATTGCTTGAGACATTCTTCTTAAGATGTAAAAGTCTGTATAAGGAAATGAATGATTTAGCAAGATTCCAGTCAGCAGTAGGGCATATACAAGGTGAGGAAGGAAGTGAGAGAAAGTTGTGGTTGAACGTGAATCTTGGGCCGATTGTGTGCTGTACAGGATAGAAATTGAGGGAAGTTAGATTATGTTTCTCTACATATGTTGCGTGACCTGCTGAGTGCTTGCAGCATTCCTCTTTTTATTTTAGAGTGGTTGCTGTTGATCTTAGTGCATTAACTTTCACCCAGGAGAGGGCCCAGGGCAGCCCGGGCCAGCCCACACTGCGATATGTGTGTGCACTTGGTCCGTGCAGCAGAGCTGGTGTCCAGTCGTCTCAGTTAACCAAGACCTAGCTCTGTCAAGCCCGTGTGGTGGCTGGTGTGCAACGGCCAAGACATGATAAAAAAAAATCCACGCACAGGCATCCTCCACCCTTCAATATGTAGTTCGTAACCTGGAATATCAGGTCCTTCATTGAAACACCTGTGAACTCATCCCTTTTCGGTGTGGAAGCAAGTCAACCTCGATACAAGGGTCCGCCTAAGAAGAAGATGATGTAAGGATGGGTCCCCATGTGTTACAGCTTTTAAACAATGAGTGAGACTGATCGGATCACCCAAATGAGAATATCATGAGCCTTTAACATCCAGTCAGATTTTTCAATGCCGTATCCCACTGAAACATGATACAAAAGCAAAATACTGCGGATGCTGGACATCTGAAATAAAAACAGAAAATGATGATAATACTCAGAAGGTCAGGCAGCGTCCGTGGCGAGAGAAAAACAGAGTTAACGATTCAGGTCGATGACCTTTCATCAGAACTTGAAAATATTACAGATGTGAAAGGTTTTAAGAAGTACAGAGGCATGGAAAGGGGGGAGGGGAGGAAAGAACAAAAGGGAAAGGTCTGATGGTGTAAGGCAGGAGAGATTGAATGACAAAAAGGATAATGGTGCAAGGCAAAAGGGATGGTGATGGGACAAGTAAGGAAACAAAAGATGGGTCTAGAAGAGGTGTAAATGGGAATAGCAGAATCAGCATTTGCTGTCTGGAAAACAGAGTGACTATTTGCACTGTTTTTTCTGCGCATGTGCAGACTCCTCGGGGCCCCGCAACGAGGTGCTGCTGATCTTCCTAAGATTCCGCATGGAGTATGCTGCTGAAACATTTTCTGCCGCTGGATTTGCTTCCAGCCTTTGCATTATTGCGGCCTTCTGTTGGAGACAAAACATCGGAGGTAGTGAGTGAGAGAGAGGTGGTGGGGTGGGTGGGGGTGGGGGGGGGGGGGGAGGGAGGTGTGACAGAGAGAAAGATACGGGGCGAGAGGGAGAGAGACACTGGGGAAGAGAGAGAGAGACACTGGGAGGGGGAAGAGAGGGGGCGATGGGGGGAAGAGAGGGGAAGCGGGAGGGGGATTGGAGGGGCGAGAGGAAACTCTGAAGACGTATCACATTCTTCCAACTCCCTTTACACCCACATCCGATTTCTCGGAAAGCTCGGTGTATGTGTTGCAAGGGACATCGTTGGAGTGGATGAAATCCGGAAGTCACGACACTGTCACTATTCACTTCATACCCAAGAAATCTGTTAACAATCTGTGACCCACACACAGTGCCCCATCTATGGAGGGTGGGGGGGAGATAAGGTCAGGAACTTGGGCTGGGGGGCATGAACATGGGCTGGGGGGGTGGGGGGGTGGATGTAAGGAACTTGGGCTGGGGGAGGCATGCACTTGGGCTGCGATGGGTCAGGAACGTGGGAGGCTTTTGGTGGAGCTCTATCCTCTCCGGGTTCTGAAGTCAGAATGGCTTGAATTACACTTTGCAAAGTCACACAGAACTTTGGCTGGGCGGTTCGAATTACACATTCCAGAGAAACATCTGGGTGTGGCTTATTCTTCAAGGGGACCAATCAACAATCAGCTCATGTGATAATGGAGAGCCAATCAGAGCATTTTCATAGTGCAAATAACTTCATCCCTGGAAAAAATGGGGGCAGAAGTTATGATATGAAATTGTTGAACTCAATGTCGAGTCCAGAAGGCTATAAAGTGCCTAGTCCCCGAAAGATGAGATGCTGTTCCTCAAGATTACTTTGAGCTTCATTGGAACTGTGTAGGAGGCCGAAGAGAAACATACATGATGTAGTGTTTATGAAATGGCTCATTAATATTAAAATATGTGATACATTGACATAAATTAAATAAAACTGAGCACCTACTTGGCTCAGTTGAAAGCACTCTCCCCTCTGTTAGAAAGTTGTGGGTTCAAGCTCTACTTGAGCGCATAATCTGACTGACACTTCAGTGCAGTACTGTGTTGTTGGAGGTGACATCCTTTGGATAAGATGTTGAAACAAAAATCCTGTTTGCGCTATGCAGGTGGACAATAACATTCCATGGCAGTATTAGAAAGAAGAGCAGGGAGTTGTCCTGGTCAGTATTCATCCCTCAAAGAAAGAAAAAAAGAAAGTCTTGCATTGAAATAATGCCTTTCACGACCACCGGACGTCTCAAAGCACTTTACAGCCAATGAAGTACTTTTTGGAGTGTCGTTGCTGTTGTAATGTACCAGAAGTGCCAAAACTATTATATTGGTGCTCAGTTTTATTTAATTTATATCAATGCATCACACATTTTAGCATTAATGAGTCATTTCATAAACATAACCAAAAGTGTGTCAGCTGTGGCTCAGTGGGTAGCACCCTCGCCTGAGTCAAAAGGTTGTGGGACTTGAGCACAAAAAAAAATCTAAGCTGTCACTCCGGTGCAGTGCTGAGGGAGAGCTGCACTGTCGGAGGTCTTTCGGCTAAGACGTTAAACCGAGGCCCCGTCTGCTCTCTAGTGGATGTAAAAGATCCCATGGCACTATTTCGAAGAAGAGCAGGGGAGTTATCCCTGGTGTCCCTCAATCAACATAACAAAAAAAAACAGGTTATCTGGTCATTATCACATTGTTGTTTGTGGGAGCTTGCTTGTGCACAAATTGGCTGCCGTGTTTCCCACATTATAACAGTGACTACACTCCAAAAGGTACCTAATTGGCTGTAAAGCGCTTTGAGACGTCCGGTGGTCATGAAAGGCGCTATACAAATCAAAGTTTCTTTTTTCAACCAACACAATCAAAAACAAATCAACTGGTTATTCATACAATTACTGTCTCTGGGATCTGGTTGTGTGCAAAATGGCTGTAGTGCCTGCCTGTAGTAACAATGACTGCATTTCAAAGTAATTTGTTGTGTAAAGTGTCTAGGGATGTATCTGAGTGACACAAGATGCTGCATAAATGCAAGTTTGCTTGTTTTCCTTCCTCCATTAATGTTGCAAGCATACTGCAGTTGTGCATGAACTGGCAAAGGACACTTAAAGGGTTGACGGTGGATAAGCAATGGCAAACATTTAAAGATCACACGGAGTAAAAATAAAACTGGGAAGTTGGCTCAACCGTGGCTAACAAGGGAAATTAAGGATAGTGTTAAAACCAAGGAAGAGGTATATAAATTGGCTAGAAAAAGCAACAAACCTGAGGACTGGGAGAAATTTAGAATTCAACAGAGGAGGACTAAGGGTTTAATTAAGAGGGGGAAAATAGAGTTCGAGAGGAAGCTTGCAGGGAACATAAAAACTGACTGCAAAAGCTTCTATAAATATGTGAAGCGAAAAAGATTAGTGAAGACAAACGTTAGGTCCCTTACAGTCGGATTCAGGTGAATTTATAATGGGGAACAAAGAAATGGCAGACCAATTGAACAAATATTTCGGTTCTGTCTTCATGAAGACACAAATAACCTTCCGAATGTACTAGGGGACTGAGGGTCTCGTGTGAAGGAGGAACTGAAGGATATCCTTATTAGGTGGGAAATTGTGTTGGGGAAATTGATGGGATTGAAGGCCGATAAATCCCCGGGGCCTGATGGTCTGCATCCCAGAGTACTTAAGGATGTGGCCCTAGAACTAGTGGATGCATTGGTGATCATTTTCCAACAGTCTATCAACTCTGGATCAGTTCCTATGGACTGGAGGGTAGCTTATGTAACACCACTTTTTAAAAAAGGAGGGAGAGAGAAACTGGGGAATTATAGACCGGTTAGCCTGACATCAGTAGTGGGGAAAATGTTGGAATCAATCATTAAGGATGAAATAGCAGCGCATTTGGAAAGCAGTGACAGAATCGGTCCAAGTCAGCATGGATTTATGAAAGGGAAATCATGCTTGACGAATCTTCTGGAATTTTTTGAGGATGTAACTAGCAGAGTGGACAAGGGAGAACCAGTGGATGTGGTGTATTTGGACTTTCAAAAGGCTTTTGACAGGGTCCCGCACAAGAGATTGGTGTGCAAAATCAAAGCACATGGTATTGGGGGTAATGTACTGACGTGGATAGAGAACTGGTTGGCAGACAAGAAGCAGAGAGTCGGAATAAACGGGTCCTTTTCAGAATGGCAGGCGGTGACTAGTGGAGTGTCGCAGGGCTCAGTGCTGGGACCCCAGCTCTTTACAAGATACATTAACGATTTAGATGAAGGAATTGAGTGTAATATCTCCAAGTTTGCAGATAACACTAAACTGGGTGGTGGTGTGAGCTGTGAGGAGGATGCTAAGAGGCTGCACGGAGACTTGGACAGGTTAGGTGAGTGGGCAAATGGCAGATGCAGTATAATGTGGGTAAATTTGCGGTTATCCATTTTGGGGGCAAAAACACCAAGGCAGAATATTATCTGAATGGCGGCAGATTAGGAAAAGGGGAGGTGCAATGAGACCTCAGTGTCATGGTTCATCAGTCATTGAAAGTTGGCATGCAGGTACAGCAGGCGGTGAAGATAGCTAGGGCATTTGAATATAGAAGCAAGGAGGTCTTGCTGCAGTTGTACAGGGCCTTGGTGAGGCCTCACCTGGAATATTGTGTTCAGTTTTGGTCTCCCAATCTGAGGAAGGACGTTCTTGCTATTGAGGGAGTGCAGCGAAGGTTCACCAGACTGATTCCAGGGATGGCTGGACTGACGTATGAGGAGAGACTGGATCAACTGGGCATTTATTCACTGGAGTTTAGAAGGATGAGAGGGGATCTCAAAGAAACGTATAAGATTCTGACGGGACTGGACAGGATAGATGCGGGAAGAATGTTCCCGATGTTGGGGAAGTCCAGAACCAGGGGACATAGTCTTAGGATAAGGGGTAGGCCATTTAGGATTGAGATGAGGAGAAACTTCTTCACTCAGGGAGTAGTTAACCTGTGGAATTCCCTGCCGCAGAGAGTTGTTGATGCCAGTTCATTAGATATATTCAAGAGGGAGTTAGATATGGCCCTTTCGGCTAAAGAGATCAAGGAGTATGGAGAGAAAGCAGGAAAAGGGTACTGAGGGAAAGATCAGCCATGATATTGAATGGCCTACTCCTGCACCTAGTTTCTATGGGCCCAAGTTTCAGGCCACGCCTAGAACGGCGCAGCCCTGACCTGGATGTCCGTTTTTCGCGCCCACAAGTGCGCCTAAAAAATACTTAAAGATTCTCCGGCTCCCTACAGGTCCTCTGGAGCTGGGCGCGGCGCAGCACGAGCTGTGGGGGGCGGAGCCAGGTTCCTGCGCTGAAAACAGTGCCGGGACGTCTGCACAGGCGCTACAGTGGGCGCGCATGTGCAGTAGCTCCAGGCTCCCAAAACTGTGTGGGAGGGGCCCAAAGCACGCAGCCCCTAGCCCTGGCCAAATGGGCTCATTGGGACAGTGTGGATCAGGCTGCACCTCCCACGCCCAGCTCCTGCTTCCTCCCTTCAGCTGACTCTCTCAACTAACCCCCCCCCCCCACAAGCTCCTGACCCGACTCCCACCCCCCCGGACCTGACCCGACTCGACCCCCCCCTCCCCCCCCCCTGCCGGGACCTGACCCGACTCGACTCCCGCTCTGCTCCCTGACCCGACTCGACTCCCGCTCCCGCCACCCGGACCCGACCCCTGCTGCCCCCCCCCCCCCCCCCCCCGGACCCAACTCGACTCACCCCCCAGGACCCGACCCAACCCCCAGCCACCTACCTTTAACTCCGGTGCTGGGGGTGGGGGGGGGGGGGGGGGGGGGCGGGCCCCGCCTGAAGTCTTGGGCACGGCTGGGCCAGGCCCGTTCAGCCTCCCTCTCCTCTCCTCTCCCTCTCTCTCCCTCCCTCTCTTCCCCCCCCTCCCTCCCTCTCTCCCCCCCTCCCTCCCTCTCTCCCCCCCTCCCT
Organism: Pristiophorus japonicus; assembly: GCF_044704955.1. NCBI lineage: Eukaryota > Metazoa > Chordata > Chondrichthyes > Pristiophoridae > Pristiophorus > Pristiophorus japonicus. The sequence goes on from NC_091993.1 coordinate 21,093,610, forward strand.
CCCTCTCTCCCCCCCTCTCTCCTCCCCCCCTCCCTCCCTCTCTTCCCCCCCTCCCTCCCTCTCTTCCCCCCCTCCCTCCCTCTCTTCCCCCCTCCCTCCCTCTCTTCCCCCCCTCCCTCCCTCTCTTCCCCCCCTCCCTCCCTCTCTTCCCCCCCTCCCTCCCTCTCTTCCCCCCCTCCCTCCCTCTCTTCCCCCCCTCCCTCCCTCTCTTCCCCCCCTCCCTCCCTCTCTTCCCCCCCTCCCTCCCTCTCTCCCCCCCTCCCTCCCCCTCTCCCCCACTCCCTCCCTCTCCCTCCCCCCCTCCCTCCCTCTCCCCCCCCTCCCTCCCTCTCCCCCCTCTCCCTCCCTCGCTTCCCCCTCCTTCCCTCCCTCTCTTCCCCCTCCCTCCCTCCCTCCCTCCCTCCAATCCCTCCTTCCCTCCAATCCCTCCCTCCTTCCAATCCCTCCCTCCCTCTCTCCAATCCCTCCTTCCCTCCAATCCCTCCCTCCTCTCTCCAATCCCTCCCTCCCTCCCTCTTTCCAATCCCTCCCTCCCTCTCTCCAATCCCTCCCTCCCTCCCTCTTTTCTCCCCTTCCTCCCCCCTTCTCCCCTCCCTCCCTCCCTCCCTCCCCCCTTCTCCCCTCCCTCCCCTCGCTGTCAGAACACAGACACTGACCGACAGAGAGTGAGAGAGACACACAGACAGACAGAGAGATAGAGACACTGACAGAGACACACTGGGGGGGTGGGGGCCGTCCCAGCACGCTGTTGGAGGGCTCCCGGTGCTGCAGTCGGTAAGTAGAAAATGTTTTATTTATTGATTTTTTTTAAATTATTTTTTATTAATTTTTTTTGATTGATTTATTGGTTGATTTATTGATGTATTTATCATTTATTATTGATGATGGCTCTTTATTTGTAAAACTGAAGTGTTTAATGTTTGTAAACCCCCCCCCCCCCCCCATTCCTTACGTCTGATTTGTAACCTACGCCTGATTTTCTAAGTGTAGGCGAGGTTTTTCTGAGCGTACAACAATCTACACTTACTCCATTCTAAGTTAGTTTGGAGTAAGTTTTCACTGCCTAAACTTTCAAAACGGGCGTAAGTGGCCGGACACGCCCCCTTTTGGAAAAAAAAATCTTTTCCAATCTGAAACTGTTCTAACTGACTAGAACTGGAGCAAACTAAATGCCGAGAATTGCAATTTCTAAGATACTCCATTCTAAACCAGTTGCTCCAAAAAAACAGGAGCAACTCAGGCCGAAACTTGACCCCTATGTTTCTATGTTTCTTTGATTCTATTGGCATGGTGGTAAATGTGTGTAGTTTTGCTATTTCGAAGTTACTTGTATATTTGCATGTTTTACAATATTCAGTTGGCTGTGTGTCCCATTGCTGTGTTTTTGTAATTATTTTTCCTTCAAGTAAAAACTGATTGCAGAAGAGTGACAACTTCAGTTTGAAATTTGGTCAAAAGTGCAACTTGTGGCTGTCAAAAGTACTGCCACACAAGTCTAAACTCGGTAACCATTGTTGAGGATGTGGGACTTGCAGCCACCATGTATAAGTGACTGGCTCAGGGTGACAGGTGTGAAGCTCTGCAGTTTTAAAACAACATGTATATTTGAGTCACTTCAAACTTGCCGATGCAGATCAATTTTAATCATATCTGAAATTGTTCAAAAGCATTTGTGTAGATATCTTATTTTCTTGCTGTTGATTGTTTGCTGTTGTCTTTGACATTCCCACATGAGCTGTCCTTCATGCATATGAAGCTTTATAGTTTTGAATATTTAAGAGCAGTGGAATAGTTGTGATGGTTTTGGTTTGTCAAATTTCTTCTCTTCATTCCTTCTGCCCCACCCTCACCAATTCCTTAACTGACCAAGGATGTGAAAGGGAAACTTTTTTTGAACTAGCATCGAGAACATGTGTGCATTGACAATGTCTTAGATTATCCTTTTCCTCTGTCAGGGAAACCATTTTGGAGTTTAGAGCTCGTTTTGTGTAAATCAAGGGTTGGACCATGAGAAATGGTGTGTGATGTGGGCAGGAACCCAACGAGGTGGAAGAAGAAAATATGGCGTCGAGCTCCCAACATCTTGTTCATGCTGCAACTGGATCCAAGGTTCAATTGATTTTCCCTTTAATGATCAAGATTGGAGTATCATGCTCTTCTCTGTTTCAGACGGAAGCATATTATTGGGACAATGTAGAGGGACCTTTATTCTGCATTCAACCCATGCTCTATCTGACATGAATGAACTTGATGGAACAGAGATGGGGTAGCTTTACTCTTATCCAACCTGTCCTGTACTTGACCTGGGAATGTTTGAGGAAGCATTGTAGCAGGAGTGTTACTCTGCATCTAACCTATGCTTTACCTGATCTAGGAGTATTTGATGCTCCCATTGGATTCCTTGAAGACTAGTTAATGAGGAGAGGTACCAGCGGTGCCTGTGGTACAGTAACCATTCAGGAGAGGGGAAAATGCCGGAAAAATGTTTTGTGCATTTTATTTTTAGATGTGGTGAGTGATGGGGAAGGAGAACAGGAGAACATCAATATTGCAGAGAAAGCAACTTTCCACATCAGACAGTTCCAGGTAAGTTTCTTATGCTTGATGCTGCTTTTAAATCAGAACTGAGCATCTTTTTAAGCGTTATTGTGCACCTGCAACAATCTATGATAAATACATCTTATTTATGTTTCTCATAAGCATGAGATAGCTCTCTCTTCCATTCACTATTCACATTTAAATATATTTGTTCTGATCTATTTGCTGTCAGAGATCCCTCATGACACAACTGAGTGGGGATGAAGAGGATTTTAACAGCAAGGAAGCACAGCTTTTAGTGAGCATACTGTCAACACTCTCACGGCTATTAGAACCCGCATCTGAACAAGTATGTAAACATCAACTCTGACAGTTCTTTCTAGTTTTTCACCAGTATAATGCAGTGAGTTTGAGAGTCCAGCAAAAAGCACAATTTCTTCTCTATTGTTTTGTGATCATCAATGGGAGGGATGTTACTGCCAGGGACTGAAACAGGTTCTCATTGCAGCTATTCAGTGGCTGCATCAAGCATTCCTAGGTCAGATACAGTACAGCTGGGAATAAGGCGTTATGGGGAGCGGGCAGGGAAGTGGACCTGAGTCCATGATCGGATCAGCCATGATCGTATTAAATGGTGGAGCAGGCTCGAGGGGCCAAATGGCCTACTCCTGCTCCTATTTCTTATGTTCTAATGTTAGCATGAGGAAGCAATATTCTGTATCTACTCTGCCCCCAACATCAGTAGGGTGATTGCTCCTGTAAATGTGTAATGCTTTTCCATCTCCCACAGCAGCCATCCCAATAGGCTCTCTGAGTAAGTTTGCCATTTAGGGACAGTTTGACAGCCGTGGCTCAGTGGGTAGCACTCTTGCCTGAGTCATAAGGTTGTGGATTCACGACCCACTCCAGGGGCTTGAGCACACAAATCTAAGCTGACACTTCAGTGCAGGGCTGGGGGAGCATTGCACTGTCGAAAGTGTCGTCTTTCAGATGAGACGTTAAACTGAGGCCCCGTCTGCTCTCTCAAGCGGAAGTAAAAGACCCCATGACACTATTTCGAAGAAGACCAGGGGAGTTATCCCCGGTGTCCTGGCCAATATTTATCTCTCAATCAACATAACAAAAAACAGATTATCTGGTCATTATCACATTGCTGTTTGTGAGAGCTTGCTTGTGCACAAATAGGCTGCCGCGTTTCCCACATTACAATAGTGACTACACTCCAAAAAGTACTTAATTGGCTGTAAAGCGCTTTGAGACGTCCGGTGATTGTGAAAGGCGCTATATTAATCCAAGTCTTTTTTTGTAATTAAGGACAGTTTGTGCTGTGAGCTCATGCCCACGAGGAACTGCACTGAGATTCTTCCAAGCATATTTCACTTAAGCCGCTTAGCAGATAGAGAAGTTTTTCATCTCATCATTCTGAGTAGGATTTGAATCCTGGTGCCAGAGGTGAATGATCACAGCATCACCCAGTCAGAAAAATTACATTTTGTGTCTTTTTCCAGAAGTTCCAAATTATGTCGGCAATCTCAAGTCGTGTTGCCTCAAATAAATTGTGTGCAGTTTTTGTTCTTGGTTAAATAGTAACACATTATATAAAAGCTGTTTCTGATGCTCTCTTCTATAAGACACCTATTTAATATTGGTGGAATAAAAACAGAAAATGCTGGAAATCTCAGCAGGTCAGGCAGCATCTGTGGGGAGAATGCAGAATTAACATTTTGGGTCGACGACCCTTCGTCAGAACTGGAGAGTGTTTGAAAAGAACAGATTCTTACTGTGAGGGTGGAAGGCAGGAGAGATGGGCTGAATTGAAATTGTAATTCCAGGTGTTTGAAAAATATTTGTCAATATCGAATGTGAATGGCGGAATAATGACCAGCTGCCATTAGAGACCAGGAGAAAAAAAAAAGGCTCGGGGTTGGGGGCGGGGGAAGGAGCCAAAGATTGGCAGCGGTTACGCTTTGAAATTGTTGAACTCGATGTTGAGTCCAGATGGCTGTAAAGTGCCTAAACAAAAGATGAGGTGCTGTTCCTCGAGCTTGCGTTGAACTTCGTTGGAACAGTGTAGGAGAACGAGGACGGAAAGGTCAGAGTGGGAGTGGAGTGGAGAATGAAAGTGACAGGTGACAGGAAGCTCAGGGTCACACTTGTGGACTGAATGGAGGTGTTCCGCAAAGCGGTCACCCCAATGTAGAGGAGACCACATCGTGAGCAGGGAATAAAGTATAATAAATTGAAAGAAGTACAAGTGAATCACTGTTTCATCTGGAAGGAGTATTTGGGGCCCTGGATAGTGGGAAGGTAAAAGGGCAGATGTTGCATCTCCTGCGCTTGCACAGAAAGGTGCCGTGTGCAAAGGGGAGGGGCTGCTGGGGGTAACTGCGGAATGGACCAGGGTGTCGCGGAGGGAACGGTCCCTTCGGAATGCTGAAAGGGAGGGAAAAATTTGATTGGTGGTGGGATCACGCTGGAGGTGGCGGAAATGGAAGGATGATCTGTTGAACGTGGAGGCTGGTGGAATGAAAGCTAAGGACAAGGGGAACCCTGTCATGGATCTGAGAGGGAGGGGAAGGGGTGAGAGCAGAGGTGCGGGAAATAGAATGGACATGGTCGAGGGCCATGATGACCACAGTGGAGGGGAATCCTGTTGAGGAAAAAGGAAAACGTGTCAAAAGCACTAGTGTGAAAGGTGGCGTCATCCGAGCAGATGCAATGGAGATGGAGAAACTGGGAGAATGGAATGGAGTCCTTACTGGCTGCGGCGTGGAAGGAAGTGTAGTTCAGGTAGCTGTGGGAGTCAGTGGGCTTATAGTGGATACTGGTCGAAAGTCTACCCCAGAGATGGAGACAGAGAAGTCGAGGAAGGGAAGGGAAGAGTCAGAGATGGACCATGTGAAGGTTAGAGAAGGGTGGAAATTGGTGGACTTGAGTCAAGCTTGGTAACTTGTCAAAATAATTGGGTGTTGCAGCAATCCATATTAAGTATTTATGTTTCTATTGCCTGTAGTGAAAAACGAGTTTCATAAGACTGGGACAGCCTTGTCTTCCAATTGAGCTTGATTCCCTGCAAGTAGAAGGTCTAATGCTTAATGGAGGTACATCAGATAGGGAGAGAGGATTTTCAAGCAGGTGAAAATGGTGAAAATGAGGGGAAAGAAAAACTGCTTGTCCATTTGACAGATTTCTCCATGTGCACTGCATGCTCACCAGTTGCCAGTAACATACCATTGCCCCAGGGCCAGTGAGCAAGTCGTCACTTTGACAAAGTCTGCCATCTGTTGTGGTGAAACTTGTCCTCCAAGCTGTCTTGCTCTTCTGTGTGGAATCTTGCAGTGATGTTGTTTGGATGTTTAGAGCTATTTTTCTATTGCTGCCGCTGTATTTTTTTTTATCCGATAATATTCAGATGAGAAAGTATCTTGGAAAAACAGACAGGTACTCAAGAAACATAGGGATAGACTTTCCCTAAAGCCCCCCGACTGCTCGATTGCCGCCCAGAAAGACCGCTAAGATTCTGCAAATAACGCTGGTGAAAATTTCCATAAAAAAGGTGAAAAATACCACCTGACAAAAAAATGGATCTTACACCAAGATTCTCAGCAGTTTCTCGGCGGTCGGTTAAAGGCGAAACTAGGTAAAATGGGCCTTTTTTACCGGAATGGATGGTAAGTACTTAAAATTTAGACCGAGGCTGCGGTTGGGCCTAGGGAGGGGGCAAACTCAAAAAATATTTTTTCAATTAAACAAAAAATTAAAAAGTTAGAAAACATTCTCAAGACCCTTTTTAACATAATTGTCGTTATGGAATTTTAAAAATAATTATTAAAAAACCTTGAACTTACCTTTCTTTGTAGGGTACTCACCGACCGCCCTGTTTCTGGCAGCTTTTCGTGGGTGGCTTCCTTGGCGATGCTTATGGGTCCCTGTTGAGGCAAAACTTGGCGGTTTTCTCAGCGGTGCACGCAGATGCACGTGGGCAGTTTGCTCCCCCTCCCCAGCGGTATTTTCAAAATGTCAGCGGAACTCTCAAAATTAAAGAGGAAACTTTTGCCGGGCGGTTTTTCACCTAAAAAGAGCTGCACCGCCAAGAAAACAGCCGAAAATGAAGGGGAAAGTCTAGCCCAGTCACCACAATGACACCGTGAACAGTTTCACAAAAGTAGTCACGATTGAGGTATTATTAGAATAGCAGCGCTGATTATGTCCCTTTCTTTACAATAAATATGTTACTATGACGATGCCAGTTTTCTTTGTCAGACTGTTGGTTTTATTGCATTGGAATTGGAAAGGGTTTTTATTTTAACAAAATGCTTGCAAGATTATTTGTAATCCAAAATATTTATTTCCTATCTTAATTTGAAAAATTTACCGCTGATTATCAGCTGAATGTGCATAATATTATCTACCATTAATTTATTGTGTTTTCTTGATAGTTTGCCCAAATGTTAACATGGACAATAAAGATTTGCAAAGAAAGTAATCTAGGTAAGAGTACTTCAAGTGCAGACCTGAGATTCATAATATTTGGAGATAAAATGGAAACTGCTGGAAATGAACAGCAAGTCCAGTATGTGAAAGAGAAAAAACAGGTTGATGTTTGCATCAGGCATCAAAATGGACTCTCAAAAAATTGCTTGAAGTATATTGTCTGTTAAATATGGATCTTTTAAAATTAGATTTATAAAGGTTTTTCTAAAGATAATAGTGAAAGATAACTGCAGTTTATTCATAAGATCTAAATATTTCTGGTTCCTAACTTACTAAGATCAATAATCTCAGTGTTCTGTTAGAAGGCATGTTGGACTTTAGGCACACTATCTGTGGTGTTGTCAAAAAGAAACGGTGGGAAATTTTAATCTCAAAATGAACCTCAAGTGAAACAAAATGTTGGGGCCGAAATTGATGGCTTTACCGCCCACTGCCGCCGAAATTCCTCCTCGAGTTGCGGCCAGCGGCAGTTTCAATTTGGGCTGGAGCGGGCAGGAGGGGAGAACCGCCCAAAGACGTCAGCGGACGGCCGAGTGGCATAAGTGGACTCCCGCCCGCCGAGATGCCAGATTGGTGCGGGTGGGAGTCGGCGCCAGAACGGGGGTGGACCGCTGTGAGGAGGCTGGTCTGTCCCTGACAGTGGATATGAAGAGCTGACAAAAAAGGTTAGTAAACCATTTAAAAAAAAATTCTTTACTTTGATGGGATCCCCTGAAGGCCTTCCGATGTTTTTTTTTAATGCTTTTTATTTGCAACTCTTCGACCCTCCATGGGCCCAACTCCATCCTCGGTGGCACTTGGGCGGCAAGCACCTTTGTCACCGAGAATGAGAGCTCCTGCCCGCTGCCGCCCAGATTGACGATGTAAGTCTCTCTTTTGCCGCCAGCCGCCCTTTCAAGGACCTTTTTGCCGAAAACCCTGCCCAGAATACCGTCTGGTATCTCAGCAGCCATCGGCGGTCCTTTGGGTGGCCCTTGCCCTTCATTAATTTCGGCCCCATTAGATTTATTGATATAACTTTATACTGCAGAGATCTGGAATGGGTTTGCACACAAACTGCCTGAGAGGATCAGCGCCTCTTTAAGTGGACACGTATAATACTGTACAAATATGTTGTTGGCTCCACAGAAGATGTGCCGTTCTGTAAAGGATTGATGAGTATGATGTTCAGTCTGCATGTGTTGCATAAGAGTCCAGTGAGCTTGCTGCAAGAGCTGTCCCAAGATGTCCACAGTCGTCTGGGGGATATTGATCAGGTAAGAACCCTGTGCAAGGAAGTATGGAACATAACTAGATCATTTGGCCCAGTTGCGCTGTTTTTCATCTTTACAATTAAGAACAGACAGCAGGAAAGCAGAAAAAAATGCTTTCACACTGTCGTACCCATTTTGCAATGCATGCAATATTTTAGTTTACAGTAAAAATTAATACTGCTTTCTAACTGTTGGCAATTTATACCATGAATTTGGCAAATAATTAAACAAATTACACGATGATTGAGAAGATATAGATGGACTAGCACAGACCACAATTCACATTCTATTTTATCAGTTTAGCCACTTGGATATCAATCTTAGTCCACAGCTCCTAATTATATACCTGGATTTTAGTTATGGTTCAGTGCTCTATGTACAGAAGTACTGGGTTACTGATGTCTGATGCAAAACTGGGTAAGTGGTTGACTTAGAGAGGTGATTGATTTGGAGGGACTTGTCCACATTCCAGCAATCCTTAATTGAATACCAAAAGTGTAAATGGAGAGAATGTGCTACTGTTACATAGAAAATAGGAGCAGTAGTAAGCCATTCGGTTCTTCGAGCCGGCACCGCCATTCAATATGATCATGGCTGATCCTCTATCTCAACACCATATTTATGCTTTCTCCCCATTCCCCTTGATGTCTTTTGTGTCTAGAAATCTATCACCTCCTCAAATATATTCAGTGATTTGACCTTCACAGCCTTCTGTGGTAGAGAATTCCACAGGTTCACCACCCTCTGAGTGAAGAAATTTCTCCTCATCTCAGCCCTAAATGACTGACGCCTTATGGTTTTCCATTGGTGCTTATTCAGTTTGCATGGTGGGCAAGTGGCACCCATGTGTCGACTTTGTCCATTTGCATTGTTGGGACCAGCTGCCTTGTCGTTGCAGCAGAATCTTCGACCCACATTTTGGGGCTATGATTACCAATGTATCTGTACAAGCCAGCACACGAATTCTACTGTCCCACCACCCAAGCTAAACAAGCCTCTTCAGAGAGGTTGGGACTAAAAATAATATCCGGCTTCTTTGCTAGAATGTTGGTTGAGAGGGATATTTATAGCTTTTAACTTGGGACTTGGACGGGGAAAAAAGCAGTCAAATTGAGTTTCTGATATATTTATATTCGTTGGTGAAAGAAGAGGATGGTCATTGCATGCCTTACCAGAATTGCGTAACTTGTGCCAACACAGAACTATTCACATTCAAAATTGGACTGAAGGTAATTCAGTGCTTTCGCTGGGGTTGTTGGTAGATTAATACGGTGCGTGAATCAAGATATTTTTTCAGAGGTTTGCAGAAACTAAAATTTGCAGAAGTAGTTGCTGACCTAAAAATATACAGTTGTCTGAATAAATCTAGTGCCAAGCACAATGACATTGTGCATTCCAGTACATACTTCAGAGTGGAAAATCTATTATCTAAAACACTGTCAGAGTGCCAATGTTTTAAAAAAAAAACTCTGACCAAAAACAACCGCAGTAAAAGACACATGCTAATAAATTAACATAGAACATAGAAACATAGAAAATAGGTGCAGGAGTAGGATATTCGGCCCTTCTAGCCTGCACCGCCATTCAATGAGTTCATGGCTGAACATGCAACTTCAGTACCCCATTCCTGCTTTCTCGCCATACCCCTTGATCTCCCTAGTAGTAAGGACTACATCTAACTCCTTTTTGAATATATTTAGTGAATTGGCCTCAACAACTTTCTGTGGTAGAGAATTCCATAGGTTCACCACTCTCTGGGTGAAGAAATTTCTCCTCATCTCGGTCCTAAATGGCTTACCCCTTATCCTTAGACTGTGACCCCTGGTTCTGGACTTCCCCAACATTGGGAACATTCTTCCTGCATCCAACCTGTCTAAACCCATCAGAATTTTAAACGTTTCTATGAGGTCCTCTCTCATTCTTCTGAATACAAGCCCAGTTGATCCAGTCTTTCTTGATAGGTCAGTCCCGCCATCCTGGGAATCAGTCTGGTGAACCTTCGCTGCACTCCCTCAATAGCAAGAATGTCCTTCCTCAGGTTAGGAGACCAAAACTGTACATAATACTCCAGGTGTGGCCTCACCAAGGCCCTGTACAACTGTAGCAACACCTCCCTGCCCCTGTACTCAAATCCCCTCGCTATGAAGGCCAACATGCCATTTGCTTTCTTAACCGCCTGCTGTACCTGCATGCCAACCTTTAATGACTGATGTACCATGACACCCAGGTCTCGTTGCACCTCCCCTTTTCCTAATCTCTCACCATTCAGATAATAGTCTGTCTCTGTTTTTACCACCAAAGTGGATAACCTCACATTTATCCACATTATACTTCATCTGCCATGCATTTGCCCACTCACCTAACCTATCCAAGTCGCTCTGCAACCTCATAGCATCCTCCTCGCAGCTCACACTGCCACTTAACTTAGTGTCATCCGCAAATTTGGAGATACTACATTTAATTCCCTCGTCTAAATCATTAATGTACAGTGTAAACAGCTGGGGCCCCAGCACAGAACCTTACGGTACCCCACTAGTCACCGCCTGCCATTCTGAAAAGTACCCATTTACTCCTACTCTTTGCTTCCTGTCTGACAACCGGTTCTCAATCCATGTCAGCACACAACCCCCAATCCCATGTGCTTTAACTTTGCACATTAATCTCTTGTGTGGGACCTTGTCGAAAGCCTTCTGAAAGTCCAAATATACCACATCAACTGGTTCTCCCTTGTCCACTCTACTGGAAACATCGTCAAAAAATTCCAGAAGATTTGTCAAGCATGATTTCCCTTTCACAAATCCATGCTGACTTGGACCTATCATGTCACCTCTTTCCAAATGTGCTGCTATGACATCCTTAATAATTGATTCCATCATCTTACCCACTATCGATGTCAGGCTGACCGGTCTATAATTCCCTGTTTTCTCAGCCCTCCTTTTTTAACAGATACAAAAAGTATAGAAATCAAATGTAAGCAACAGAAATCTGATGATCTTACGTCCTTATGTCCACAGTTGGAAAGTTTATTATCTAAAGCACTGTCAGAGTGCCAATGTTTAAAAAAGATTCTTGATGAAAAATAGTTTCCCTGGAGTTTCTGCAGTTATTTATAAACCAAGTACATTCCTGTCCTAACATGGACACAGTTTACAATCAAACTTTAGTAAAAGGGATGTCAAAGTATTTGGTACATAAGAACATAATAAGAACATAAGAATTAGGAACAGGAGTAGGCCATCTAGTCCTTCGAGCCTGCTCCGCCATTCAATAAGATCATGGCTGATCTGGCTGTGGACTCAGCTCCACTAACCCTTAATTCCCTTATTGGTTAAAAATCTATCTATCTGTGATTTGAATATATTCAATGAGCAAGCCTCAACTGCTTCCTTGGGCAGAGAATTCCACAGATTCACAACAACCCTCTGGGAGAAGAAATTCCTTCTCAACTCGGTTTTAAATTGGCTCCCCTGTATTTTGAGGCGTGCCCGCTAGTTCTAGTCTCCCCGACTAGTGGAAACAACCTCTCTGCCTCTATCTTGTCGATCCCTTTCATTATTTTAAATGTTTCTATAAGATCACCCCTCATCCTTCTGAACTCCAACGAGTAAAGACCCAGTCTACTCAATCTATCATCATAAGGTAACTCCCTCATCTCCGGTATCAGCCTAGTGAATCGTCTCTGTACCCCCTCCAAAGCTCGTATATCCTTCCTTAAGTAAGGTGACCAAAACTGCACACAGTGCTCCAGGTGTGGCCTCACCAATACCCTGTACAGTTGCAGCAGGACCTCCCTGCTTTTGTACTCCATCCCTCTCGCAATGAAGGCCAACATTCCATTCGCCTTCCTGATTACCTGCTGCACCTGCAAACTCACTTTTTGGGATTCATGCACAAGGACCCCCAGGTCCCTCTGCACCGCAGCATGTTGTAATTTCTCCCCATTCAAATAATGTTCCCTTTTACTGTTTTTTTTTCCAAGGTGGATGACCTCACATTTTCCGACATTGTATTCCATCTGCCAAACCTTAGCCCATTCGCTTAATCTATCTAAATCTCTTTGCAGCCTCTCTGCGTCCTCTACCCAACCCGCACACCCAGTAATCTTTGTGTCATCTGCAAATTTTGTTACACTACACTAAAGTTTTATCATTCGAAAATTATGGAGTTGGTCATCTGACATGTGTTGATCTCACAGCTTCTGAGAGAGGCCGAGTTTTGTTCAGTATGCTAAACTTTTATTCCTTAATTTCACTCCTAGAACTCTTCCCCTAAATGCTTCATGCAAAAATCTGACATTTCCTTTGATACGTCAATCACATCATCATTGCTAGGTCTATAGGATGCAGTTATATTCAATGAGGTTAATTCCCAGTTCACAACATAAGTTACTGTCCTCAACAATTTTAACATTTCCATCCATATATGCAATAAATGTTTTCTGAAATATAAAATATGCATTCTAAAGTACCAAATGCTTTGACATCCCTTTTATTAAAGTTTTATTGTGCCGGCTGATTGTAAACTGTGTTCATGTTAGGACAGGAATGTACTTGGTTTGCAAACAACTGCAGAAACTAGGGAAACTATTTTTCATCAAGATTTTTTTTAAACATTGGCACTCTGACAGTGCTTTAGATAATAAACTTTCCAACTGTTGTTACTGGACATAAGGGCATAAGATCATCAGATTTCTATTGCTTACATTTGATTTCTATACTTTTCTGTATCTGTTAGTTTATTAGCATGTTACTTCTCACACAAGTCGGGGCGACACATGATGTTCCAGGGCCGGCCGTGAGCTGCCCTGACCTGTGTGAAAACACCACCGCAGGTCAGGGCTATAAATAGAGCTGGAGCACCAGGCCCTGGAACATCATTGACCAAGGTCTGGTGAATGAGGGTGTGAGGCCCAGAAGAGCCGAGGGCCCGGGGCAACACGAGCCTGCCCACACTGCGATAAGTGTGCGCACTAGGTCCGTGCAGCAGTGCAGGTCTCCAGTCGTCCTGGTTCAACCCTTGCCACTGCATAAAGGCCTAGCTCTGTCGAGCCCGTGTGGTGGCTGATGTGCAACGGTCACCACACGTTAAAAAAACCCACGCACAGGCATCTTCCACCCCCTCATTTGAAGTTCAGGACTGGAGCATCGGGTCCTTCTTTGAAACATCTGTGAACTCTTGTGGAAGCAAGTCATCCTCGTTCGAGGGACCGCCTATGAATGAGCAAGTTACTTTTACTGCAGTTGTTTTTTGGTTAGTAAGATGTCAGACATGTGCAGAAGCCCACCACATAGCTAGATATTAAATGCCAGGTAGAACTAGGGGCAGCCTGTTTGAAATGAGGTTAGATATGCTTTCGTTTTACTTTTCTCAAAGGGCGAATGAGCTGTTGAATAGGATGCCAGAGCTGGTCGTGAGTACTGGTTCATTGCAGTCCTTCAAAAAGACATTAGACACGTTTTTTTTAAATGACGTGGCAGAGGGAAGACAAGGTGAATTATTCTGTGAAATAACGAATGTGTTTGGGCACCCAGGGCTTGCCCTATCGCCTTTGAAAGGTTAGAGGGGAATTTTTGACACGGCATTTTTGGCCTGGTTACTGTTTTGTTTTCTTTTGCTTCTACCAGGAGATGGAGGAAGAAGTATAGATACATAGGGATGAGTCTAGCATCAAATAGGCTGAACTCATGCAAGCCTAACAGCCTTTTCTTGTCCTAGATACATAATATTTTAATGCTGAAGTAATCCATTGAAGAAAGGACCAAACACTTGCATTTATGTAACTCACTGTTTGACATTGAAATATTGCAAAGCACTTTGCACTGCAAAAAGTAATTAGTTGTGCAGGTTATAAAGCAATGCCTGGTTTGTTCGGTGTGAGCTGCATGTACTTATTCACTTTTATCATTGCTTTGATTTTGTTGTGTAATATTGTCAAAGCCAATTGAGTTTTCTCAGCTATGGCCTATTTTCCCAGTTTGGATGTGGTGGGAAGGGCTGCAGCAATGTGCTGGAAGCTGATGGCCCTGAAGCTGAGCTACTGTGGAGCTTTCTGTTTAGACCAGTTCATCGTAAAATAGTTGTTAATTTCAAAGGTGCTCAACAAGTTTCTCTCTTATACTGGGTGGTTGTGCTTTGCTGTTTACTGTGCAATAATATTGTTTTCTTGTCTTCTATAGGACATTGAAATAGAGGAACAATCCCATTTCGCCATCGTGAACTCGAAGACTGCAGCTCCAACTGTGGTGGTAAGCACATTGTACCAGAAAAATGTTTGCACTTTTTGATACAATAATTACTTGCAATTAAATAGTGCTCTTTTCATAAACTAACGTCTCTTTGGTGCATCACAAGGGGGCGAGGGAATGCTGAATGAGAAGTGAAGAAACTTAGGAGGGAGACTAAAGTCATGATCAAACAGATCTGTTTGAAAGAGGCTTTTGAAACGAGGGAGAGATAGAAAATTGAGAGTGGCTTTGAAGAGAATTTCATAGGACAGGGGGGTGAAAATTGGCCTCTTGTGCTGGAGAGTTAGTGCACAGTACTGACATTTTTACTGCAGCTTTGTGAGGATCTTAATTTCTCCCTAGTCTCCCTGGGTCACTCACTTCTTGCAGTCGAGAGGGCTGCTTGTCTCTTGGCTTTGCCAGTGGTATTTTAAGCTGCCTTTTTTTTTAAATGTTCTTGGGATGTGGGTGATGCTGGTGTGACCGCATTTATTGCCCATCCTTAGTTATCCTGAGAAAGTGGTGGTGGGTCTTGAATTGCTGCGATGGTACTCCCACAATAGTGTTAGGTGGGGAATTCCAAGACTCTGATTCGTGATGATGAAAGAATGGCAATATATGTTCATGTCAGGATGGTATCTGGCTAGGAGGGGAACTTGCCTGTTAGAGATGAGACAGCCCAGCATCAGTACTTCCCTCATATTTAACATTTAGTAACATTTATCTGGTCAACAAACAGAAAATTGCTTTTCTCAAAACCGTCGCATTTCGTTTTACACATCTTTTATTGCGTTTTATGCTAGTTTGAATTAACCACTGTACAAAGAGAATATTTAGTTACCAAAATCAGTAGTTGCTGCACTAAGCTTTTTTTCTTTTGCAGCAGTTGGTTTTGTCCCAAGCGGAGAAGGTTTTGGAAGAAGTAGACTGGCTCATCACAAAGCTGAAGGGCCAGTTGAGCTCTGACAAAGAACTCACAGGTAAAGGAAATGGGTGGAAGAATAGATAATAACTTTTATTTATATAGCATCTTTAATGTAGTAAAACGTCCCAAGGTGCTTCATAACAGTGTTACAGACAAACAGATAAATTTGACACTGAGCCACAGAAGAAATTAAGGCAGATGATCAAAACCTTGTTTAAAGAGGTAGGTTTTAACAAGTGTCTTAAAGGAGGGAAGAGAGTTGTAGAGGTTTAGGGAGAGAGTTCCAGAGCTTGGGGCCCAGGCAGCTGAAGGCACGGCCACCGATGGTTGAGCAGTTATAATGAAGGATGTTCAAGAGGCCAGAATTTGAGGAGAGCAGACATCTGGTGGGATTGTGAGACTGAAAAAGATTACAGAGATTGGGAGGGGCAAGTCCATAGAGTGATTTGTAAACAAGGATGAGAATTTTGAAATCGAGGCATTGTTTAACTGGGAGCCAGTGTAGATCAGAAAACACAGGGGTGATGGGTGATCGTGACTTGGTGCGGGTTAGTACACGGACTGTTGAGTTTTGGATGACTTCAAGTTTACGTAGCGTGGAATGTAGAAGGCCGGCCAGGGGTGAGTTGGAGTAGCCAAGTCAAGATAGTTGCAGGTGAACAATGAGTGGCTTCACAATGCAGCAGGGAGTCACTGGAGCATTGTACAAGATTGTTTAAGCCCATAATTGAATAGTCATATAATACTGTGTTTTAGTTTAGTCCCTTTTAGTTTATCAGAGAAGGAACTGGTATAAGTGACCTCAGATTAACACTAAAGGTGAAGTATTTGCAATACTTGGAAGAGTGACTACAATAGTCTCATTGCACTAAGTCCTTGTTTTGATTATGCGTTTAGAGGGCTGATTGTTTACTCGGGTTTCTGAATGGTGTGACCAGAAAATGAAGTGTGCATACCGGAGAGAAAACATTTTTTCCAACCCCCCTATCCATTTTCCCTCCATCTCTGCTCCAGAAAGGCATTGACTTATGCTGGGATACAGTTCCATATTCTCCAGTCACCTTTCCATCACCCAAGTGGCTATTCTTCATGCTCTCTCCGAGCTCAACTTATCCTCGAGAACTAACCTCCTGCTCCCTCGACCCTACTCCCACCAAACTAATGACCACCCATCTTCCCTTCATGACCCCCATGTTGGCTCATATTGTTAATTGTTCTCTCTCCTCGGGTACTGTCCCCATTAATTTTTTTTTGGGTACACAGCCCATTCAGAATACCGTACATGTGTGGTTTTTCCTATTGAGAAGCTGGTGAGCTGGCTGTGTGGGAGGTCCAGAGAGCTGTGTAGCCATGCAGCTTAAAGGGAACATTAGTCCCCATTCCTTTCAATATTGCCATCATCCCCCCCTCTCAAAAATCCCACCCTTGACTCCTCTGCCCTTGTAAACTTACTGGCCCATCTCCAGCCTCTCTTTCCTCATCAAAGTCTTTGAAAGTCTTGTCGCCTCCCAAATCCATGCTCATCTTTCCCGGAACTCCATATGTGAATCCCTCCAAAAAAGTTTCCACCCCTGCCACAGTACTGAAACGGCTCTCATCAAAGTCACAAATGACATTCTATGACTGTGACCGTGGTAATCTATCCCTCCTCTTCCTTCTTGACTTGTCTACAGCCTTTGACACGGTTGACCATACCATCTTCCTCCAACACCTCTCTGCTGTCGTCCAGCTTGGTGAGACAGCACTCACCTAGTTCTATTCTTATCTATCCAGAGCGTCACCTGCAATGGCTTCTCTTCCCGCTCCTGCAAGGTTACCTCTGGAGTCCCCCAAGGCTCTATCCTTGGCCCCCTCCTATTTCTCATCTACATGCTGCCCTTCGTCGCTGTCATCCGAATGCACAATACCAGATTCCACAAGAACGCTGACAGCACCCAGCTCTATCTCACCACCACCACGCTCAACCCCTCCACTGTCCCTCTAATTTGTCACACTGCTTGTCTGACATCAGTACTGGATGACCAGAAATTTTCTCCACCTAAATATTGGAAAGACCGAAGTCATTCTTTTCGGTCTCCCTAGCCACCGACTCCATCCCTCCCCATGGCAACTGTCTGAGGCTGAACCAGATCGTATGCAACCTAGGAGTTGTATTTGACCCGAAATGAGCTTCTGATCACATATCCGCTCTATCAGCGTGATCATCTACTTCCACCCTTGTAGCATTGCCCGACACTTCCCCTGCCAGAGCTCGGCTGCTGCTGAAACCCTCATCCATGCCTTTGATACCTCTAGACTTGATTATTCCAACACTCTTCTGGCTTGCCTCACATCTTCCACCTTCCATAAACTTGAGCTGATCCAAACTCTGCTGCCTGTGTCCTAACTCTCAGCGCCTCAATTTTCAAATTCTCATCTTTGTTTTCATGTCCCTCCACGGCTTCGCCCCTCCATATCTTCGTAACCTTCTCCAGCCTTATAACCTTTTGAGATCTCTGCGCTCCTCCAATTCTGGCCACATGCGCACCCCTGGTTTTAATCGCTCCACCATTGGTGGCTGTGCCTTCAGCTGCCTAGGTGTAAGCTCTGGAATTCCCTCGCTAAACCTCTCCACCTCTCTAACTCTCTCCTCCTTTAAGGTACTCCTTATAACTTACCTCCATCAAGCTTTAGTCATCTATTGTCACCTCATGATGTGGCTGGGTGTTTAATTTTGTTTGATAATACTTCTACTTTTATTACGTTAAAGATGCTATATAAATGCAAGTTGTTGTTGTCTGCCTACACAGTGAGTGTTGGTAGACTATTCTATCATAGAAGAGGGAGAATCACAACCAATTTCATTCCTGTCTCCTCCCCCCATGTCCACATACATGCATACTTTCTTGCAAGGGTCGGTTGCTCTTTCAAACTGTATTCATGTTCACTATGTGCTGCATGCTTTTAGATCCCTGGAAGGTGATTCATGGGGATCAGTTTGAAAGGAATCAGTCGTTCATGAGTAATTGACTGCAAACTGGAGGTGACTACATAACCGATAAGAACTGTCAGAGATACAATAAGAGGAGGGTTAAAGATTGTAACTCAAGCTCTCAACAACTTGCTTGCTCATGTTAAATATAAAATTTTTTGTCCATCCCAGATGAGAACTCTCAAGCATTAACTGTGAGAGAACCTGTAGAGAAAGCTATAGTTCTTCAACTGGGTACCCTGCTGACTGCTTTCCATGAGCTGATTCAGACATCCATTCCGTCTGGGAGCTGTGTGGACATTCTCCTGAAGGAGCTGGCCAAAGTATACAACATTCTCACATCATTGGTGAAATATGTAAGTATGCAAAGCTGGTGCAGCTTAATCCTGAAAAATACTGAGCCATGATTTCAATACAATAGTAGTGTTGTGAGCAATGCATTTATGGGTGGATTTTCTTTTCATCCTGTACGAGTTTGAGCAGGTTGAGAAGGGAACAAAATTGAATGGTGAGCCCCAACTTGAATTTCCTGCCCCTTTCACCGTTCAGTAGTGGTGGGCTGATGGGGAGAGCAAAGAAAAGAGAAGGGGAAAAATAATAAATATTAATATTCCTTTAATGGCTTAGTAGGTAAGTGCAAGAAACTTGCTTGCAGGCAAAATCATTTTTGTGCCTTTATAGGTGGACAGTTGACAATTTTTCTGGCAAAACAATCACAGTAGAGAATTAGTTTGACCAGCCAGAAGACAACCTCACTTCATTGTTCAATCCCAGTTTCAAGATCCAATCTGACCATGCTTCATCTTTTCTTTCCCCAAACATACTCCATTCCCTGCTAAATCAGGAATCAATCCAGTTTCCTTTTGAATGTTTTTTGGGCAAGTTATATGAAGGAAAAGGAAGAATTGTCTTTGTTTTCTCCTCCTTCCTCTGCTGTACCAATTGGTCAATTTAACAAGGATCGTGTAGATTGGGAAGAGGACAGGGGAGGAGCACCTTTGCTTTTATAGTATTACATGCAAGTGCCTGGTAATTCTAATATCTGGGGATCTAGTCCTCCTGTGCCATGTGGAAGCTCCAGGACGCTTCCCACGTGTGCAGGTGGTGTCGTCAGCTGGAGGAGCTCGAGCTCTGGGTTTTGGAGCTTGAGCAGCAGCTGGTGTCGCATCAGCGAGGCTGCTAGCTACATGGAGAGCATATTTCAGGAGATGGTCACCCCACAGCTAAGGAGTGTGCAGGCAGAGAGGGAATGGGTGACTACCAGACAGAAGAGGAGGACCAGGCAGGTAGTTGCAGGAATCCCCTGAGTACATCTCGCTCTCCAACCAGTATTCTGTTCTGAGTACTGTTGAGGGCGATGGTTCCTCTGGGAAATCCAACCAGAGCCAGTTCCATGGCACCGCAGGTGTCTCAGCTGCACAGGTGGAGAGGAAGAAGAGTGGACAAGCAATAGTGGTAGGTGTAATGTATTTGCTTCATGGATTCTTTGCTTAAGAATTCATAGCAACACATTGCTATTAAGAACTAGTTGGTTTATTAGCAAAAGGTTTAACACTCACACTACACATTACCAGTTCATCCACCAGGCTCACAACCATCTGCCTCATTGTGGATCCCCCGAAACTAACTGGCTGGGGTTTTATTGAGTCTTGTGACCATCACGTGACTGGCTAAGCCACTCCCAAGTCAACAGATCTACCAACCTGTGAGCATACTCACAGGTGCATACATTACAGTAGGGGATTCGATAGTTTGGGGAGCAGACAGCCGTTTCTACAGCTGCAGACGTGACGTGATGGTATGTTGCCTTCCTGGTGCCAGGGATAAGGATGTCACTGAGCGGCTCCAGAACATTCTGAGGGGGGAGGGTGAACAGCCAGAGGTTATGGTCCATATTGGTACCAATGACATAGGTAAAAAGAGGAATGAGGTCCTGCAGACAGATTTTAGGGAGCTAGGAAAGAGATTAAAAAGCAGGACCTCAAAGGTAGCAATCTCTGGATTACTCCCGATGTCACGTGCAAGTGAGTATAGAAATAGAAGGATAGAGCAGATGAATGCGTGGCAGGAGAAATGGTGCAGGAGGGAGGGCTTCAGATTCCCAAGGCACTGGGGCCGGCTCTGGGGGAGGTGGGACCTATACAGGCCGAACGGGTTGCACCTCAACAGAGTCGGTACCAATATCCTCACAAGGAGATTTGCTAGTACTGTAGGGGAGGGTTTAAACTAAGTTGGCAGGGGGATAGGCACCAGAATGTAGCATTAGAAAGGAGAAACAAAGGGCACAAAGGATTGGGAGAGACAGATGGCACTGAAGCAAGAAATAGTAAGGTATTAGGTGGGGTCAGAATAAGAGAGAACACAGGATGGTCTAAGGTTTACAGTGTATGTATGTGAACGCACAAAGTACAGTAAACAAGGTTGGTGAATAGCCACATGGGAATATGATGTGGCAATAATTGACCGCTGGCTCAAAAGGGGCAGGATTGGGTATTAAATATTCCTGTATATAGGATGTTCAGGAAAGATAGGGAAGAAAAGATAGGAGGTGGTGTGGCAGTATTGGTTAAGGAAAATGTTAAGTGCTGGAGAGAGGGGATGTCCTGGAGGGGTCAAGGACAGAATCTATATGGCTAGAGTTAAATAATAGAGGTGCCATTACTCTACTAGGTGTATGCTATAGGCAATCAACTAGTAGGAAAAACATGGAGGAGCAAATTTGCAGAGACATTACAGAGAGATGCAAGAACTATAGAATAGTGATAATGGGGGACTTCATCTATCCTAATATACACTGGGATAATACTGTAAAGGGCAGAGGCGGAAGAATTTCTGGTGTGTTGAGAACTTTCTTGATCAATATGTTTCCGGTTCAATGAGGAAGGAGGCATTGCTGGATCTAGTTCTGGGGAATGAGGTAAACCAAGTGGAGCAAGTGTCAGCAGGGAAACATTTATGGAACAGTGATCATAGTATCATTAGGTTTAGATTAGCTATGGAAAAGGACAGGGAGCAATCTAGAGTAAAAATACTTAATTGGAGGAAGGCAAATTTAAATGGGATGAGAACGGATCTGGCCAGGGTAAATTGGAATCAAAGATTGGCAGGCAAATCTGTAATGGAATAATGGGCTGCCTTTTAAAGAGGAAATCGTTTGGGTACAATCGAGGTACATTCCCACTAGGAGGGGGAAAAGGTAGGGCAGCATGAATTTCTTAAAGGCGAATCGTGCTTAACCAACTTGATTGAATCTTTTGATGAGGTAACAGAGAGGGTTGCTGAGGGCAATGCAGTTGACATGGTGTACATGGATTTCCAAAAGGCATTCGACGAAGTACCACATAGGCTTGCCAGCAAAGTTGCAGCCCATAGAATAAAAGTGACAGTGGCTGCATGGATACAAATTGGCTAACTGATTGGTTGTTTTTTGTACTGGAGGAAGATATAAAGTGGTGTTCCCCAGGGGTCGGTAGGACCACTGTTTTTCTTGCTGTATATTAATGACTTAGATGTGGATGTACAGAGCACAATTTCAAAATTTGCAGATGACACAAAATTTGGAAGTATAGTGAACCGTGAGGAGGATAGTGATAGACTTCCAAGAGGACATGGACAGGCTGGTGGAATGGGCAGATGAAATTTAATGTAGAAAAGTGTGAAGTTATACATTTTGGTAGAAAGAATGAGGAGAAAATATAAACTAAATCCTAAAGGGGGTGCATGAACAGAGAGACGTAGGGGTATATGTGCACAAACCGTTGAAGGTGGCAGGGCAGGTTGAGAAAGCAGTTAAAGCTTACGGGATCCTGGGCTTCATGAATAGAGGTATAAGAGTACAAAAGCGTGGAAATTATGAAGAACCTGCATAAAACACTGGTTCGGCCCCAACTGGAATATTATGTCCAATTCTGAGCACCGCACTTTAGGAAGGATGTGAAGGCCTTAGAGAGGGTCCAGAAAAAATTACGAGAATGATTCCAGGGACGAAGGATTTCAGTTACGTGGATAGACTGGAGAAGCTGGGGTTGTTCTCTTTAGAGCATAGAAGAGAGGTGTTCAAAATTATGAGGGATCTGGACAGGGTTGATAGAGAGAAACTGTTCACATTGGCAGAAGGATCGAGAACCAGAGGATTCACAATTAAAGTGTTTGGCAAAAGAACCAAAGGCGACATAAGAAAAAACTTTACACAGCGAGTGGTTAGGGTCTGGAATGCACTGCCTGAAAGGGTGGTGGGGCAGACTCGATCACAGCTTTCAAAAGGGAGTTGGATAAGTACCTGAAAGAAAAAAAATTGAAGGGCTATGGGGAAAGGGCGGGGGAGTGGGACTAGCTGAGGTGCTCTTGCAGAGATGCTCTTGCAGAGAACTGGCATGGGCTCGACGGGCCGAATGGCTGCCTTCTGTGCTGTAACCGTTCTATGATTCCTGGGTAGATGGGAGGAATTGAATATCCTGACTATAGGAAAATGTGCGTCTTTCTACTTGACGATATGGTATTTTAACTTTTTATTTCTTTTGCTCCAGTATATCCAGGGTTACACAGGACATGTGGCACATCTTCCTGCAAGATTTGAGAAGCTGGTGAGTATCAAACTATTGATATTTTCTGAAGCTGCATGCCCCCTTTTCTTTCAATAAAAAAACATTGGTGTGTGGTATTAGATTCCAGTAACCTCCCTACAACTGATGTTAAACTGTAGTTGCCTGGTATGTCCCTTCCTCTTAAATAAAGGAGTGACATTTGCAGTTTTCCAATCCATAGGCACAATTCCTGAACCTAAAGAACTTTGAAACATATGACTAACACATCTGTAATCCCCTCACCCCACCATTTATTTTCATACCCTGGGGTGGAAACCATGGTCCTGGAGATTTGTCTATCTTGAGTCTCATTATTTTCTTCTTTACCATTTTCTTATTTATATTAAATCTACTAAGTTGCTCCCCATTACTTACTTTTAGGTTCCCCTGTACTACTGGTATTTTGTCCTTTCTCCATCGACCAGATTAAAAAGTACTCATTTAACAAGTTTGCCATTTCCTTATTGGCCATTATAATTCTCGCCTGCATCTATCTTTATTAGGCCCATGTTTCCCTTTACCGCAGTGCAAGCATTTCTCCCATTGCTATCACTTGCAAGTTTTTTTTCCTCCATATTTCCTCTTTGCACCTCTTATTACTTTCTTTGTATTCTGGGCCTGTCCTGATTCCCAGATGATGTACTGGGCAAAGGGACCTCAGTTGGTGTACAATGTTCGCTCTCTTTCTCGAGCAGTGTGGAGTATTTATTTTAAAGAGCACCACCTTTATGAAAAAGCATTGGGCACATCTTTTCTTTGTTAGCAAATGAAGAACACAAGAATAATTGTATAATTGTATCAGCGGCACATGATGTGCTACAGCAGTTCTCCCTCCCCAAATGCAATTGTGTTTTCAATGAAGACAGTACCCCTTTAATAACATTTGCTGTATAGCCTGATGTTTTATACACATTGTATAGATTTTATTTGTGTATTTTACAGTTTAAGTCTACAAAGTACATGCCAGGCCAGCAGAGGTTCAGTTGCTGGTAATGTCAGGTGCTTTTTTAATGAACAGTGGTACCACAAGAGGGCAGCAAAACAATGCACTGGTAGCTCCTGAAGAACAAACGACCCCTGTGCTACTTGGTGGGATTAAAACAATTTGATTTACGTAATTTTTTTTTCCATTCCTGAACACGTGGCTTGGTTCCACGGGCACCAGCAACATTCCAGTACCTCACTCAAATGTCCATTCTTTGTGACTATACTTGGACAGTGTCAGTAGGCTATTAAACCATGGAGGGCATCGCAGTCCTTACCTGATCATGTCCTTACTTGAAGTGTAGGCGCACGCAATTTCCAACATAGGGTCACTGAATACCAGTTGGCGTTCTAGCTGATTCTCCTTCCCTGACACTGCGGCTAATTGGCAATCAGTTAACTCAGTCCAGGTCAGAGATTAAACCTTGACTTTCCTGGTTTGTATCAAGACCTAGCTCTGTCAAGCCCGTGTGGTGGCTGGTGTGCAAAGGCCACCCCACGTTAAAAGAATCCACACACAGGTATCTTCCACCCTTCAATATGTAGTTCGGGACCTAGAATATCAGATCCGTCATTGAAACACCTGTGAACTCATCCCTTTTTGATGTGGAAGCAAGTCATCCTCGATACGAGGGACTGCCTAATACTACTATACCTCAGTAACACACCAGTGTATTTATCCACAGAGCCATTGGGTGGAGCCAGCTTTTTAAAAAATGTATTCTCTTTCCCCACCCCCCTCCAACTCATGCACCATTTCCCAGCCAGAAGGAAAGGCAGAAAAGCTAGCCACAGCCTTCTACCAGCGGTTGTTTAGGAAATGATTAAGGGTGTCCTGGGGAACTTGCCTGGCAGTTCATGTATTTTTCGCCCCATGGTCCTTGTGGGATGCAGCTGATTTAGCTTTGCATTCTTCGTTGCCCATCCTTGCTGGCAATACTGGGCTCTTGTCCTGTGGAGAATTGCAGCTACAATCTGCTGTCCTACCATCCAAGGCATAATGCATTCAAGAATTATAAAGCACCTTTTAACGTAGAAAAACAGCCCAAGGCACTTCACTGACAAATCAAAAAATAGATTCAAAGCCACTGAATGAGGAAGGATGACTAAAAGATTGATCAAAGAGCAGTATGGAATTTCTCTGCTGTGGGCCGCAAACTCAATCAGGCTGAAGGACAACTTGCTTTCAGGCTCTGCCAGTGCCTAAAGAGGAGCTGAGAGATGACACTTCCTCTGAGTTCATTTCATTTTTCCTCTATCATGCGGAGCTTGGCACCTCCCACAGCGTCAAGCGAGATCAGGAACTGAGCAGCACCCGAGAGCAAACCTGCTTCCCTCCACCATGTGGTGTAACATGTTACAGTTCTCACACTCTGCCTTTGTGGAATCTAGGTTTGTGATAAACAATCAATTGAGCAGCAAATTAAAGTCCTTGATCTGTTGCCTTCAGGTTAAACTTTCAGGATCACACCTGACCCCACAATGCTATGCTTTCATAACCTATGTTCAGGTATGTAACTCTTCATTTTTAGTATTTATTCATACAGTTGTATATGATTTTATAGCAATGTTGGCACATTTTAAGTTGCAGTTGGCCAGTGCTGGGTGTTATGTTGCATAAATCAGTCAATTCTATGATTTTTCATTCTGTTCATTATCTAAAAAAAATAACACTTGCATTTCCCCTGTCCTGAAGGTGTTGATTTCTGCTGGAGTATGATTCCATGGGCACTTACTGCCCTCCAGCACCTCACCCAAGTCAGCAGACTTTGACAGGAGAGGAGGGAGGGAGAACTCAACCAAGGTTAATCCTGTTCTCACCTGATGCATACACATGTATGTTCTAGTAAGGGTCATTGGACAGTAATTAGGAGCTGAAACTCAGACTGATCTTTCCCCCCCAACCCAAGGGGAATTGCAGCACCACCAGGGCCTGAACTTGCAACCTGCACATAGTCTTGTGGCACACCAAGCGATTTAGTTTCTTGAGCTAATGTAGCCTGTTTAATGAAAATAAATGACTAACTTCAGTATAGCTGTGATCAAAATGGGGGCTCTTTTAGCTTATTTTAAAATTTATTTTTGAAAAAAATCTGGGTTTTAATTGTGCATTTGTTCTGTTTGAAATGTCAACCATTTTTATTTGGAGAAATCCCCATATGTTTCAAATCATAGCTTGTACTCCCATTTATTTTAAGTAGGTTGTAGCACTTGTAACTACGTGAATATTGTATTACTATTTGGGGGCAGGGAGGGGGAAAAGGAACAAGTTGTCGGCCATTCCAATTCTAACTCTCGAGTTTCCCGGATAGAATATCCAGAGTGAGACGGTGAGCTTCGGAGGAGGTGCAGAAAAGAAAAAGGACAAGAAGAAGGAGATGGCAGCCATCACCGCAGCAACGGTATAGGACCTGTAAAATCTATAACCCTGTTCAGAGGCTTTCTGTTCACAACATAAATACATGAAGGGAGGCCATTCGGCTATCTTGTCCATCCATCCATAACGACACTACAGATCTCCCATTGCATCATCTAATGGTTCTTAAATGATTCCAGGGTTTTCTCCTCCACGACGATCAAGGAATCCATTTCACGTGTTGATCACTGTGTGTGAAGAAGAATTTCCTGATATCAATCTTCAATTTGCCATTTACTGGTTTGAGCTTGTGCTGCTTTGTCCCTCTCATACAATTTATTTTCTTAGTTGTTTAACATGAAAATTCTATATAATATATACATCTACATTTTTACTCATGGCTCAGACCTATGTTAAGAGGGATAACTACCATTAACTACTACATTATCTAAAGATATATTCAGTTCGCACAAATAAGAGGAATCATTCTCCAGAAGGGTTCAAGGGTATTGCACTAATTCAATTCAAGCTAGTAGAAACAGTACTTGTAATAGATTCAGTTTATGCCAGGTGTAAGGATCAGATTTTTCTTTCAGCTTTCCCCTCCTGACTTTTGATTCCACAGTTGTTGGCAGCGAAATTGTCATTGTGTGCGAGTCCAAGCTGGTATGCTTCAGTCAGCTGCTCAACTACGGATGGCATGACAGCCAGGCCTTATCCTAATCTCTTTTGACATCTATGAGCACAATTTCCAGCAAAATATGTTTTTAATTAACTAGTTTCAATAGTAATAGTTACATATAACTATAAAGGAAATAAATTGTGAATTTTAGTGTTGAGGTTTTGCCCAAATTCATTCTGTGGCGGGATTTTGTTATTTCATTTCACACTCTGTGACATAGTGGAATACTTATATGTTGGCAACACCTTTCCCCCTCTTTCTCTTCCCCCCCCTCCCCCAACCAGTTTTCTCACTTCCTCTCCTGAAGGTGCTGAATCTTGTTGGGGTGCAGATCCACGGTTGCCAGCAGCTGTCCAGTAGAGGTGATCGGATAGTGGTTGCAAGTGGGAACACCGGTTGTTTTCCTCAGTCTTCCAACCCACAGAAGGGCACAGAAGCTAATTAAAAGTGCCCAATGAAGATCCAAAAACTCAGCCTACACTGGGAATTGAACACGAGACCTTCTGTGGCTCTGTACTATGTCACGTGGTGCTTTGAACCATTTGGGCCAGACTATTGGAAAATGTCTCTCCTCTGGCTTGAGTTCTGGTGGTGTTTGTCATTTGCAAAATGTTACTCCTTGTGAAATAAATTTGTAACTTGCTATAACCATTGCGATCTCCGTGGATAATTGTGGATCCTTAGGGCATTGTCTGATCATTACCCTGCCCTTTCATTGACCTGCTGCGCATAGTCTCTTTCAGGCTGACGGTAGTTTACGTCTCGTCGCATTGTTCTATTTTCAGGCCCGAGTGCTCCGT
Source organism: Pristiophorus japonicus (assembly GCF_044704955.1). Taxonomy (NCBI): domain Eukaryota; kingdom Metazoa; phylum Chordata; class Chondrichthyes; family Pristiophoridae; genus Pristiophorus; species Pristiophorus japonicus. Next base: position 21,121,420 of record NC_091993.1, read on the forward strand.
GAAACCAAGCCAATTCCCAACCTGATATTTGCCATTGAGCAGTACGAGAAATTTCTGATTCACCTGACCAAGAAATCAAAGGTAGGTGGCTGCCCTCCTACTTCTGTTGGGGAAATAGTGTTGATTTTCAATTTGAGTTGGATTTATTTGTTTTTTCAGTCAGAAAAATTGTATTATCACACAGAGACAAAAGATGCTGAGGGAAATATAAACAGTTTATCCCGAGGGCAGTTAATCTCCTTTATAATCCTCTCTCTGGCACCTCTGTGTTACAAATCAGGCAGACGTCATTAGGCCCAACAAGTCTATCTCTCTCTTGTACATCGATCCCAATCAACTCCACCAACCCATCGTCTGGCTATATCCTTCAATTCTTTCTCCAGAAATACAACAAATTGCCTCGAGCCCATTTATACTATCTTCAATATTCTTTCCTGGTAATTTATTCTACGACTGGATTACCCTGTGGGTGAAGTTGGTAAACCTCTCATTTTCCTTAATCCAGAGTTGGTTTTAATTCTAGTTCCCTGTGATTTGAGCCTTTCATCACTGAACAATTTGCCAGGATCAATTTTCCCAACCTGTTCATAATCTTGAAAGCATAATTTGTGTTCCAAAGAAAACAAACCCAACTTCCTTAACCTTTCTCATCAATTACATTTCTGAAACATGTTAGTAATATTCTTCCAATTGTCAATTGACCAAAACTGCATACAGTGCACCAGATAAAGACCCTGAAACTGTGTAAAAAAAATTAGCAACAAAAACACTGGTACTTAAACCGGAATCAGGACAAGGGATGTGTTTTTTCTGCTACTGCTGCAACATTGCAACGTACATTTGCCTATGACAGATGGCATGTTGAGAATTTTTCTTTTGAAAATGTACCTACCTCAGCGAAGAAAATATTTTTTTCTCAAATATATTACAATAGTTCAAAGTGGCATACAACAAGCATTAGTGCATTTAATGGCAAGGGGATTTTGCTGCTTCTTACCAATGGTGCCAGTGGATGGCGGTTACTGGAATTTAGTTCTTGCTTTACAACTTCAGCAAGCTAACCTGGTTCTTCCCTTTCACTACATATGGTTGTGAAGGCCACTCTGCCCAAGTTGGCTAATCCTTCCAGAAAGATGCTGCGGTTCATTTTCTTCCTGTCGCCACCACAGTCTCCAATTAGTTAAGTGATTATACGGTTTCACTATCCTATCTGGAAGTCTGTTCTACACATTGATCATGCTGTGTGAAGAACTTATTGATGTGTTCTATTATCTTTCCTTAGTTTGAATCAGTGCTGCTTTATTTCTACTGTTGTAATTAAATTTGTAGTGTTTACCTTTTCTCTATTGTTTGCTATCTTGTTGGGATCAACCTCAATTGTTACAAGTGAATCAACAAGTCATCTTTGAAAAGCTGCTACAGGCCACGTGATTCATTGTTCTGCACTTTCTGTATCTACTAAGATTTCTTTTCTCTCCTAGGTGAACTTGATGCAGTACATGAAGCTCAGCACGTCACGAGATTTCCGGATTAATGCAGCCACGTTGGATGCAGCACTTCAAGAACAGGAAGCGGCGGAAATCCAGGATGGTGAGAATGAAGGAGATGATCAGGTAAAGATGGTAAAGCACTTTCTGATTCTTCTTGAGGTCAGTTTGCACACATCTCGAGCAATGTCTCATTCAAAGATCACACGCGACTGCTGTAATATACGAAACCATGGAGGGAGGGTGTAGGTCTGTACTTGCAAATTCCTCCACTGAGTTAATTTCAATCAGGTCACTGTTGGGTATTGCTAAATGGAGGCACTTCCCTAGAGGAAAAGTGGGAGGAAGTACAGGGTCAACAATTTATTGAATAGTTCTATTTTAATGTGGCCCTTTGTATGGGAGCTGAAGGAACCCTACTTCCTATTAGCCGTCCATGTTTTTTTTGTTGGGGAGTAAGAAAGGGGAAAATACTGAATGCCATCTAGGATGGCTGTGAATAGAAGCTAGAGACACATGGTGCAGCAGGTCTATAAGGTGGTACAAGTAGAAACGAATGGGGGTTACAAATGGTCTCGGGATAGTCAAGGGGCAATGGGGGGGAGGGACTTAACACAATCACAATCACTAAGGAGGCGGTACTCAGTAAGATAATGGGACTAAAGGCGGATAAATCCCCTGGACCTGATGGCTTGCATCCTAGGGTCTTAAGAGAAGTAGCGACAAGGATAGTGGATGCATTGGTTGTAATTTACCAAAATTCCCTGGATTCTGGAGAGGTCCCAGCAGATTGGAAAACTGCAAATGTAACGCCCCTATTTAAAAAAGGAGGAAACTATAGACCAGTTAGTCCAATATCTGTGGTTGGGAAAATGTTGGAATCCATTATTAAAGAAGCAGTAGCAGGACATTTGGAAAAGCAACATTTGGTCAGGCAGAGTCAGCATGGATTTATGAAGGGGAAGTCATGTTTGACAAATTTGCTGGAATTCTTTTGGGGATGTAACAAACGGTGGATAAAGGGGAACCAGTGAATATGGTGTATTTGGGCTTCCAGAAGGCATTTGACAAGGTGCCACATAAAAAGGTTACTGCACAAGTTTAAAGTTCGCAGGGAGAACTTGGAGGTAATATTAGCATGGATAGAGGATTGGCTAACTAGCAGAGAGTCGGGATAAATGGTTCATTCTCGGCTTGGCAATCAGTAACTGGTGGGGTGCCGTACGGATCTGTGCTGGACCCCAACTTTTTACAATCTATATTAACTACTTGGAAGAAGGAACTGAGTGTAACGTAGCCAAGTTTGCTGACGATACAAATATGGGAGGAAAAGCAATGTGTGAGGAGGACACAAAAAAACTGCAAAAGGACACAGACAGGCTAAGTGAGTGGACAAAAATTTGGCAGATGGAGTATAATGTTGGAAAGTGTGAGGTCATGCACTTTGGCAGAAAAAAAATCAAAGAGCAAGTTATTATTTAAATGGAGAAAAATTACAAAGTGCTGAAGTACAGCGGGACCTGGGGGTACTTGTGCATGAAACACAAAAGGATAGCATGCAGGTACAGCAAGTGATCAGGAAGGCCAATGGAATCATGGCCTTTATTGTAAAGGGGATGGAGTATAAAAGCAGGGAAGATTTGCTACAGTTGTACAGGGTATTGGTGAGGCCACACCTGGAATTCCATATTTACGAAAGGATATACTTGCTTTGGAGGCAGTTCAGAGAAGGTTAACTAGGTTGATTCAGGAGATGAGGGGGTTGACTTATGAGGAAAAGTTGAGGAGATTGGTCCTCTATTCATTGGAATTCAGAAGAATGAGGTGTGATCTTATTGGAACGTAGAAGATTATTAGGGGGCTTGATAAGATGGATGCAGAGTGGATGTTTCCACTGATAGGGGAGACTAGAACTAGAGGGCATGATCTTAGAATAAGGGACCACCCATTTGATGAGGAGGAATTTCTTCTCTTGAGAGTTGTAAATCTGTGGAATTCGCTGCCTCAGAGCTGTGGAAGCTGGGACATTGAATAAATTTAAGACAGAGAGACAGTTTCTTAACCGATAAGGGGTTATGGGGAGCAGGCAGGAAAGTGGACCCAAGTCCATGATCAGATCAGCCGTGATCGTATTAAATGACGGAGCAGGCTCGAGGGACCGTATGCCTACTCCTGCTCCTATTTCTTATGTTCTTATGTTTCATGATATTTCAATTATGTCAATTGCACAGTCTTTTAACTAATTAAATTTTTACTTCAATAATTCTTTTGAACTAAACAGTCACTGAATAACTCTTTGTATCTTGAGTACTGAGCTTTTTAATGTAGTCTGTCATAATTTATATAAAGTGCAACTTAAATCGTTGAGGGTGGGAGGTAGGCAAACTTGCTTTGGTCACTGTGTGACGATTTTAAATGTGTTCGAAAAGGAAATTTATATGAACGCATGTTTGATATAACCAGAACAATTCTTACCTTACTACATATCAAAAAATGCAGATGTTGTTCGTACCTTAAGCAATTAAGCCACAAATAAAGAGGATTTTATATTGGTGTTAGGAATTCCACACAGTAGGGGTGAAAAGGAAGTCTGAACTGCACGCTTCGAATAAATGTGCGAGTTTAACTCCCTTCTGACTGGTAATGAGGAGTGTCTTCAGGAGTTCATGAGTATGGATCGTACAATTATAGTGAGAGCTGTGCCAAGTAACATGCTCATCTTAAGAGACTTTAAATACACCCAGTTATTACTGCTCCCCAATGGTGCTAATCCCTGACCCATGAACAATCACTGGGGAAATGATCATGTTGATTTGCCAAGTGGTTGTTCATAGCTCATAGTGATACAATTATAGTAATTACAGCACAGGAAAGAGAAAAGTCTTACAGCATTACTGAAATTCTGTGTTAAATGAAGCAAATATATTTAAAGAGGTTTGTATGTTGTACAATTAATATAGCAGAACTTCTTACTGTCCTTCTTTAGTCAAATATCGCTGTAGATGAAAACCAGGAAAACAGAGAACCAAAGAAGAAAAAAAGAAAAAGATGAACCTGTAACAGCAAGGGCGGAGGGCCTGTCCACTAAGTTTGGTTCAGATGCTGTAGTGGGTGCATTCAAGATGCAATCATCCTTCTCCAGACTTTTGGTTCAGCCTCTGTCATGCTTACTCAATCCCAGCCTGATTTTCAGGGCTTGTCTTGATGTTCAAGGGTTCATCAATTTCTACAAGTTGAGCAGCAGAGGAACCCCACACTCAACTCGGATCTGGTAAATTGGGTTAGGTGTTTTGTTGCTTCCCTGAAGTTGCCTTACTTTGGTCTGAAGAATCCCTGTCTCGTGTTTATTTTCTTTTGTTAAGAGACCCACTTGTTTTTTCAATGATTTGATAAATATCTAATGCCTCTCCTGCAGGAAAGAAAAGTATAAATTATACAAAGTATGTAAAAACTGAAAAATGCACAATTATTAATAAAATGACAAAAGCTTAATTCGTGTTACTTTTCCAAGTATTAGGTGTTGTCTTTTATTCATGAACTGGAATGTATCCCGATCAGGACAGCCAATTCCATAATCAATCATTTCAGAGGGCATGTGCTCTGAACAAAGCGTTTCTTGCTTTTGCAAAATTTTATTTTTCAGCAAATGTTTGCATGTCTCGAGCATTGGGGTTATGGTGTCAGCAGCGGCAGGAGAGATATTCCTCCCCATGATCTGCTAAAGTCACTGATGCTTGCTGGGGTACACTCCGCAGGTGCTAGTTACTCCACTGATCCAACTGCCAACTTTGAGTGAGTGTTGGCAGGCTTTTTGACGATTGGGGCAACTCAGTCAAGATTAAATCCTATCATTCCCTGTACTTCCCAACAGAGCCAATGGATATCTACTTGGAGCAATAACCCTGGTTGATACTACTTTTTAAAAAATTTTTCATAGCCAATCTTTCCAATTCTTTGTCAGATCACAAACGCCAGAGGTCACCTTGCACATATCAAGGATCATCCTGCGCTAATGCTCTTAGCCAAAAGGCCTAGAGCCCAAGCACCGTTCCTGGAAGTACTGCAATACCAGGTTCGTGCCATGGAGGTGGATGGGTCAGCAACCCCACACACCTCCGTGGAGGTGGATGGGTCAAGTTGATACTACTTGTTTTGCCGGGGAAATTGAGGTCAATTGTAGCAACTCTTGTCATCTTGGCTGAGATAAGCTAACTTAGCACAGAACGGTTGACCTTTTAGTCGCTATGGTTCAACCCATTCTACGTTGATTCTACGAGTTGAGCAGCAGGTTAGCTTGCTGCAGTTGAAAGACCCATTTCTTACTTTTAAGTAGTAATAGCTTCAACATCCAATTTCTTTGTGAGGTAGGGAGAATTTGGTGACTATCAATACATTAATGGACTAGAAGATTTGAATTAAGAAATGTACAACCCTAACTATAAACCCATGAACAAAGATTTTTTTTCAAAAGAGTTAATTTTCTACCCACCTCTGACCTTTGCTGGGATACAGTCTCAATACTACTTCACCAGAATACTGTCCTAGACGGCGAGCATTAAATCTATTCAATTGGGGGAAGGGGCGTGGGGATCACTGCTGTGAGTGATCCTGCACGCTTTACAGCAGGATTCATGGGATAATCAGCAGAAACTCTGCCTGATTTCTCCTCCCTAGCTCAGAGGCTAACTGCAGCACTTCAGTTTTAGATAGTTTAATATATAACCACATATTAGGAAGAACTATTATCCATCTTGGGGGGCGGATTAAGATTGGATTTGGCTATAGTTAATATCAAATTCACTGCTTGAGAGTTTGACAAAAGCTGTGCTTGTGGGAGGCAGGCAGAGTGTTGAATGGGCCATTTGCCAGCATTCAGAACTTTTTATAAGATTATTTTTTTTTCCAGATGGTGCCAAAAAACACAGATGTATATTTTGTAAGCTTCAAAAGATAATGACTAAAGTGGTGCCACATTAATCTTTTAAAGCAAAGAGTAAAAGCTGACAATTAATTAACATCTGGTACTGTACAGCTCCTGTAAGCCCCTCTGTCAATTCTTTTGTACACTGTAGACCAGAGGAACTGCAAGCCTCCTGCAGAGGAACCAATTTGTTCATTTGTCTCGCACGTGGATGTGTGACATATTCAACCTAAGGGGCTGTAAGTACTTAATTTTGAGTGGAGTGTTGATGAGTTAGTCAAAACCCACATAACACCAAATCATCACAGAACATAAGAAATTTTAGCAACACAAAAAGGTCCATTTGACCCAACAACGTTGTCTGTTTATTTCAGATCATCTCTACCTTCTCTTTACAGATTAATCCAATTGCGTCTCGGCCTATTTATACTATCTACTTCAATGGTGTTTCCTGGTAAATTATTCCACAACTCAAGTTAGCCTCTGGTTGAAAATGGTCCCTTCACTTTCCTCCTTCCTGCCAATTTCTAATTTGTAACCTATGTCCCCTGGGATTTGAACATTCTGCCTTGTAAAATGCCTTTACAATCTGGAAACATTCAATTAGATTGCCTCAAAATGATTTATTTCCGAAAATCACAGTAACATTGTCGAATCTAGAATAGTGTCAGCTCCTATACAATACATAGTTTGCCTGATTTGTACCAATGGCTTTGAGGTGAACAAAGAAGCAACAGTTGCATTTGTTAGGCTAACTAATGTACTGATATCTTCGAAACTGAGAAATGCTATACTGCTGCCTAGTGGCTGAAGAGTAACTGAGAAGGAGAGAAAGTACTCCGATTTGAGAAGTAATTTTTTTTAAATGGGGAAGCTGGAATGATTACCTGGTTGTTTAGAGCAGATACTAAGCTAACTTTTGATGTTCCCATTTATTAATCGTGGCTTCTCCGCTCCTTTCTTAAAGATCAGGAACTTGCTACATGGGCTATTGGGGACCCACATCTGTGTAAATGTAAAATTTCTCAATGACGGTTGAAGTAAGTTTGTAAAAATAAACTTATCTGGGTGGAGAGTACTTCAGATTGAAAATCTGTTCAATATCTCACTATAAATGTTACCAAAAACAGCCCCAATTTCCAGTTAAGTCACATTAAGTTCTGATGGGAGTCCCACTCAAAATACTAACCTATCTTTCCCTTTTCTACCTTCCTGTGCATTTCTATTGTTTTGCTTCAAGTTACCAGCATTCATTCTTCTTTTTATCTCATCTCATCTCGTCCGTTAGGAACTCAAAGCTTACAATTTGTCTCACTTATACACACCTCACCACACACGGCCCGACAACTGTACCTTGTGGGATTCCATATCGTCTCTGCAGTCCTGTGACATTGGATGGAGTTTGACAATCCATCGTCACCTCCTTCCTCAGGCACTGATCGACATCCACTGCGCTAAAGAATGCTACGGACTGCGGGAGGTCCTGCATCTCCAGTTTGTAGGCAAACATGCAGCTTGAAATGAGGAAAAAATGGAGTTCACAATTAGCACTGGTCCGCTTCCAAAATATTACATACACTTCACTTGGAGTACACCTTGCAGATTATTTACCGCCTTTTGTCCAACATTATAATACATTTCCCTGCCTATTTTTTCCAATTCTTCTCTCCTGTCCTGAAGATGCTGACTCTTGCTGAAGTACAGTTCCATCCTCTGGCAGCTCACCCAAGTGGTTGTTCTTCACATTTTTAGGTGCAGACAGTGAGTGGTGGGAGGCAATTAATAGTAGGGGGGTGGGGGATGTCCCAACTAAACCCGATCCTTGTGTCCACACATGAACTCTGAAGCAGGTGGACACGGGGTCGTGAGCAGGAGCAGGAACCATGACTGATTTCCCAACCGCACATTCTACGTATTGGAGCCAATTGCAGCAGCCAACTCCCCACAGGAACAGTACTGAACTTGAGACCTGCTCAGCTGTATTACCCAGTCCCACACTGCACAATGTGCATATCAACTGAGCCATTGGAGATGACAAAAATACCAGTTTAATTTTGCATGAGTAATATCTACCTTCATGAAATCAAAGTAACATCTGGAAAAAGAAAGTTGAATCTGAAAGAAAAAACGTGTCTCCTACCGCGTCAGAAGGTTAGTAATCTGCAGTGCCAGCGCCGCTCGATATCTATCTTCACTATTCACTAAATAACGGACCTCATCGTGAATGCTGATACAGAATCTGCCATCAATACCGAACTCCTCAAACAGCCACTTCATGGACACCAACATCAGATGTAGGTAATCCACAGCCGAACTCTGCACCACCCAGTTCACACGGCTGGTCATGAACTGTGGAAGGGAAGGAATGGCAGAACATCAAAATGGTCAGAACTAGTTCCGCACATCTGTAAGGTGTATGAATCAAATTTTTGCTGTGAAGTCTTAAAATGACAACTGGAATTGCTTTTAACTCTTTCTCCTCCTGTCCCCACTTTAGGTTTTAACAACTAGATAAGAACCTAAGAAATAGGAGCAGGAGTAGGCCATTTGGGCCCTCGAGCATGCTGCGCCATTCAATATCATGGCTGATCGGAACTTGGCCTCAACTCCACTTCCCTGCCCGCTCCCCATAACCCTCGACATAAAACTTGTTTGTCATAACCACAGTGCTTTGAAATAGAGACAGCAACTACCTATATTTTGAATAGATAGAGGAATTTAGCAATGTGCAGGCTAGGAAAGTCCATTTGGATAGGCCCAAAGTTTTTTTTAAAAACATGCTTATATTCTCATAGAAGTGTAGAAAATAAAGTGCAGAAGGGCAAATCACAGTTTGCACATTTTCCAAACTTCATATTTTCACTTTTGTACATAAAGGAAAAAGTTCTGTTGTACAAAGAAAATATGGTCTTAGCCTGGCTGCATTTGTTTATTGATCAGCTAAGGAGAGCTGCTAAGTCCACAATGCAAAACACCAAAGTTGCAAAGTATAGGAGGCAGGACAAGGCAGTTCAGGATATTGTATTTAGGTGACTTCTAGATTAAGCTTTAAAAGTCTGAAGAATGAGGGAGGTCAGATGGATTATTGCTGCCCCTGTTTAAATGCCATTTGAGCTTAATCCCAAGATTGTGAGTTTTTAGACATTGCTACATGAAACCTTTTTGAAACAAAGAGTAGGAATCGAATTAAAAAGGGTTATCAATACCTCATATCCTACTGCACCTGGTTCCAGAGCTCTGCTAATAGAGCAGTCCAAGACTGGAGTGCGGGGGGAGCGGGATGTGGCGATAGATTCCAATTTGTTGAACATTTCGGACTCTGTGCCCCCACTCCAGACCCGTTGCTTCACAACCCTCCACTTGGCACCGTTAGACCTGTACAGTCCAAGTGAAAGAAAATGCTTTAAAATTGTTGAATTATTCTAACTGAACAGAAGAACAGCAATGAGTGCAGATTCTAATTGAACATAAGCACAACAATGAATGGAGGATAGAGAAATAAAGCAGGGAGACTCATATCCTGCTTTTGGGGACTCTGGCTGAACTTGGTACAATTTTATTTCAGCAGATCCCTCCTCCCCGCCCTTAAAGGTGCTGATTGTAATGGGATGCAATTCTAATTCCTCACTGCACCACATTTCACATGAGGCCAGATAGTGAGTGGCAGACATTTCAACTGCAAGAGTATCTTAGCTGAGTTTCATCATGACTTCAGGTCATAGTTGACTTTTGTCTCAGACTTTGGTCCTTGCATCTCTTCACAAACTGCTGTGTGGGATGTCATAGAGTCATAGAAATTTACGGCACAGGCGGCCTTTTGGCCCACCGTGTCCGCGCCAGCCGGAAAAGAACTATCCAGTCTATTCTCACTTGCCAGCTCTTGGTCCATAGCCCTGTAGGTTATGGCACTTCCAATGCATATCCAAGTACTACTTAAATTCGTTGAGGATTTCTGCCTCTACCACAGTTTCAGGCAGGAGTTCCTGACCACCCCATAACCCTCTGGGTAACAAGATTTCTCTTCAACTTCCCTTTAATTCTTCTACCAATTACTTTAAATCTATGCCTGCTAGTTATTGACCACTCTGCTAAGGGAAACAGGTCCTTCCTATCCACTTTATCTAGACCCCTCAGAATTTTATGCACCCCCGGGATAATTTCTCACAGCTTTTTTTTTTCCCCTCCATGAACAAATAAATTTGTTTGATCAGTGCCACTTCACACAATCTCACTGGACTGGTGGGCAGGGAAAGATGGAAACCTCCATCCCAACATTCTATGACTGCATGGTGATTAGGGTTCTGTTGAGCTCAGCCACTTTAGTCTTCAGCATCTACAGAATGCTGCCCAGAGGCAAAGACCAACTCAACAAACCTACAACAGCATCCAGTGGCACCGAAAGAAACCGTGTTTCGATTTACCTTGGACATGTTTAAATAACTTTTAATGTCATCAGGTGTAATGTCCTCCAGTTTTCCTGTCTTATAGTTCAATATTTTCGCTCACGTTAACTAGAGGAGTTACTGCAGGCAAATTAAATGCACACATTGCATTTCGACACAGCAGTATATCTATACGTTAATGTAACTACATACAGTACAAACTTCTTGTCTGGAGCCCATTCCAATCCACTATGGTGAGATTTGCGATTCCCCTGGATAGTGAGCTATTGATTTCAATTGCCATTAGCACTTTTTTTACTGGCTCAATGCTTGTATTTTAATAGGAATTTCAACTGCTGTGGTGAAGCTAGGATATTCCTGCCTCCGAATAGCACTCCCTCGCTGTCTTTTGCCAGAGAGCAAGAGGAGGAAGGAGGTGAATCCTAGAAAGGTCAATACCCTACAGCCGGTCGGTACCCTACAGTCAAAGAGTCTGTTGAAAGCCACAAAGGAAGAAAAGGTGGGCTGCAAATGGCAACCCCCTGGATTGCATTAGAAGAGTTGCTGACATAGATAGCGAGGTACATTTATATTTAGGTATTTACCAATTTCCAAAAGCACACCGACCTTTTTGCAGCCTCTCTCTGGATTCTCCGTGCATCCGTGGCAGAGACAGTTCCGTTTTCTGCCCTCTCCACGGAGATGCCCAGCTCCTTCTCCAGCCACTCCCCATCTTCTGAAAGCACACACCTGTTTCAAATCAAAGTAGCAGCTGGAATTCGGGCTTAGTCAGTTCAAGTTTCTGCTATTTTAAAGTTCGTGTAATGAAATGAGACCATAAAGAACTCTTAAGCCATTAGGTTTAACGAGCCTGCCTCCTCCTCAGTTTCAGCTATTATTTGAACTCTTCATCAGTTTATGATACTGGAGTATACTTTTATATGCTGTTTGTCGAGTAGTGTCCTGGCCAATATTTATTCCTCAATTAACATCACAAAAAAAAGATTATTTGGTCATTGCTGTTCATGGGAGCTTGCTATGCGCAAATTGGCTACCGCATTTCCTACAGTGAGTAAACTTCAAAAGCACTTAATTGGCTGTAAAGTGGTTTGGGACATCCTGAAAGACACTCTATAAATGCAAGTCTTTTTTTCTTGTTCGGAGATCAGTCCCTCAAACCCTCCTTTTCACTAGAAATCACCTCTTGAAAAACATTTATTTTGTTCACTTCAATAGCCTTCCCTGATCCTCCTCCTTTTTACCTGTTATTTGAACTCTTCACATTCAGTTTATTATACTGGAGAAAAACGTCAATATACTTGTACTTGCTGTCTGTGGACTAGAAGACTTGCCACTCCACAAACATTAACAGTTAAGTAATTGCCTAATTCTCTAAATAAATATTTGAATCACAGTCTGCTTTAGTCTGTATTGTGCATGTATCCTTAGCCACTGCTAATCCTCAAACCCGGCATCAAGCTCATGGTCTCTACAGGGCAGTAGTGATACCTACTCTCCTATATGCTTCAGAAACATGTACTATGTACAGCAGGCAGCTTAAAACACTGGAGAAGTATCTCCAACGCTGCATTCACAAGATCCTGCAAATCCACTGGCAGGATAGACGCACTGACGTCAGCGTTCTCTCTCAGGCCAACATCCCCCAGCATCGAAGCACTGACCACACTCGATCAGCTCCAATGGACGGGCCGCACTGTCCGCATGCCCAAAACAAGCGCTTTAGTCAGAGCTCCGACATGGCAAGCGAGTCCCAGGTGGGCAGAGGAAACGCTTCAAGGACACCCTCAAAGCCTCCTTGAAAAAGTGCAACATCCCCATCGACACCTGGGAATCCCTGGCCCAAGACCGCTCAAAGTGGAGGGGAAGCATCCGGTAAGGCGCCGAACACCGAGAGTCTCTCCGCCGGGAGCATGCGGAAGACAAGCGCAAACAGTGGAAGGAGTGCACAACAACCCAAGCACCCCACCCACCGGTCCCTCCAACCACCGATTGCCTCACAGAGACGGTAGGTTCCCGCATCGGACTCATCAGTCACCTGAGAACTCGTTGGTGTGGAAGCAATTCATCCTCGACTGCGAGGGACTGCCTATGAAGAAGCAGCCACTGCTGATGCAGTTCAGACAGTGTACATCAGGATTTGTATTTGAAGTCTGGACAAGCTGCCGACACTCATGCTTTACACTCACACATGACCACTTGGGTGAGGTACGGGACAGTATTTGGCACTTATGGAACTATAACTCGGCAAGAGTCACTGCCATCAGGAGCGAGATGGAGGTAAATAGGTGGCAGAGGTGAAAAAACTGAGTGGTGAGAAAAGACGAGGCACGAACGGACACACAGTATTCCTGAAAAGTAACCATTAAATTCAGTGTGCGTTTATCTCCTACTAAACTTCTCAAATTATTTCCTCTTGAACATCCCTCAACATTATAACTGCTTAACCATCGGCGGCCGTGCCTTCAGCTGCGTGGGCCCTAAGCTCTGGAACTCCCTCCCTAAACCTCTCCGCCTCTCTACCTCTCTTTCCCTCTTTAAGACATTCCTTGAAACCTACCTCTGTAAACAAGCTCTTGGTCATCTGCATTAATTTCTTCTTTTGTGGCTCAGTGTTAAATCTATCTGTTTTGTCTTGCAACGCCGTTGTGAAGCACCTTGGGACGTTTTTATTACATTAAAGGCGCTATATAATTAATAAACTGTTCATGTACAATGAGTTCTTTCCTTGCAGTCCCATCTAATCCAACCCAGGTAGACAGGACAAAAGTGTCCTCAGATGACAGTAAAGGATCATAATGGACGAGAAATGGGTGTGTCTGAACCACAAAATCACACTCAATAAAACACAAATGTGCAAACTGACTCAGAGTAGAGCTCGTGTGAGAAACTGAAAAATCAACTGACACAATTTTACCCACCGAAGAGGTCACTGGATGCCCCAGCCTCACGCTCTCCAGCACTGTCAAAGAGCTAACAAGCATCACAGTAAACAGGTTATTTGCCAATAAGAATGAATTGGACCGAGAGTAAATGGTGTAGAGAGAGCTCACCTCCGGATACCCTTGGTCGCTGCGTACATCTGCCGTGCTTTTTCTTCGGCTTCCTGAGGTGTCAGACGGTGGTTAAACTGCGTGAGGAGCCGTTCTGCAAACGGCTGCCCAGCACCGTATATCCGTCCGTAGTTGAAAACCTTGGCGTGCTCCCGGCTGATTCCCACAGTGGCAGCTGTCTTGCTGTGCAGGTCTGTGCCACCGCTCTTTTTCCCCTGCAGTGTCATCCAGCCGAATGCAGTGCAGCCTGAGGGGAGAGAAAGTTGGGTGGAACGTCATTTATAGCCAAAGGTAGCAGAGTCACCAAGCTGAATGGTTTGCTAATTGCATCAGGCTTCAGGGACAGAGAGCGAAAATCAATTTGTTGAGGATCTCACCGAGGAGAAGTAGCCACATTATCCTGGCACACCGGCTGTACACAGATCAGAGTGGCTATTAGCACCACTGTGTCAGCCAATGAGTTGGAGGCAGGGATGGGACTTAAGGCAGGACTCAAACAAAGTCTATTTACTGAGCAGATAGAGTCTGTTTGAACGGCGTACTTCACCAAACAGCCTACAAAGTCTATTTATACCAAATACAGCAAACAGAACCCGTGATCGAAATGACAGCAACTTCTCCCGATAAAAGCAGGGTGATTGCTGCAGCCACGTGCAGTGAGTGGAGCATAGTTACATACAAATTATGTGCTTCAACTCAATCACGGTCACTTACAACAGTGCAGTCTCCAGGCGTGATTGATGGTGGAATTACCCAATCACCTCCATTCTAGCCAGGAATAGTGGTGTCACCAAATGCCACCTACAAAGATAGCCCATCGTTCTGGTTAAAACCCCAGACGACACCACATAACTTAATTCAAGACTGATTAATGTTATTGTATGTACATGCACTCTGGTCTGTTATACGTTACTGTAAATGGGTCACCTTCCCGCTTTGAAACAGTTAATTCAGAGACCATGGTCCAGAACTTAAAGAAGGCTAACTTTGAAGGTATGAGGCGTGAATTGGCTGGGATGGATTGGCGAATGATACTTAAGGGGTTGACTGTGGATGGGCAATGGCAGACATTTAGAAACCGCATGGATGAACTACAACAATTGTACATTCCTGTCTGGCATAAAAATAAAAAAGGGAAGGTGGCTCAACCGTGGCTATCAAGGGAAATCAGGGATAGTATTAAAGCCAAGGAAGTGGCATACAAATTGGCCAGAAATAGCAGTGAACCTGGGGACTGGGAGAAATTTAGAACTCAGCAGAGGAGGACAAAGGGTTTGATTAGGGCAGGGAAAATGGAGTATGAGAAGAAGCTTGCAGGGAACATTAAGACGGATTGCAAAAGTTTCTATAGATATGTAAAGAGAAAAAGGTTAGTAAAGACAAACGTAGGTCCCCTGCAGTCAGAATCAGGGGAAGTCATAACGGGGAACAAAGAAATGGCGGACCAATTGAACAAGTACTTTGGTTCGGTATTCACGAAGGAGGACACGAACAACCTTCCGGTTATAAAAGGGGTCGGGGGGTCTAGTAAGGAGGAGGAACTGAGGGAAATTGTGTTGGGGAAATTGATGGGATTGAAGGCCGATAAATCCTCAGGGCCTGATGGACTGCATCCCAGAGAACTTAAGGAGGTGGCCTTGGAAATAGTGGATGCGTTGACAGTAATTTTCCAACATTCCATTGACTCTGGATCAGTTCCTATAGAGTAGAGGGTAGCCAATGTAACCCCACTTTTTAAAAAAGGAGGGAGAGAGAAAACAGGGAATTATAGACCGGTCAGCCTGACATCGGTAGTGGGTAAAATGATGGAATCAATTATTAAGGATGTCATAGCAGTGCATTTGGAAAGAGGTGACATGATAGGTCCAAGTCAGCATGGATTTGTGAAAGGGAAATCATGCTTAACAAATCTTCTGGAATTTTTTGAGGATGTTTCCAGTAGAGTGGACAAGGAAGAACCAGTTGATGTGGTATATTTAGACTTTCAGAAGGCGTTCGACAAGGTCCCACACAAGAGATTGATGTGCAAAGTTAGAGCACATGGGATTGGGGGTAGTGTGCTGACATGGATTGAGAACTGGTTGTCAGACAGGAAGCAAAGAGTAGGAGTAAATGGGTACTTTTCAGAATGGCAGGCAGTGACTAGTGGGGTACCGCAAGGTTCTGTGCTGGGGCCCCAGCTGTTTACACTGTACATTAATGATTTAGATGAGGGGATTACATGTAGTATCTCCAAATTTGCGGATGACACTAAGTTGGGTGGCAGTGTGAGCTGCGAGGAGGATGCTGTGAGGCTGCAGAGCGACTTGGATAGGTTAGGTGAGTGGGCAAATGCATGGCAGATGAAGTATAATGTGGATAAATGTGAGGTTATCCACTTTGGTGGTAAAAACAGAGAGACAGACTATTATCTGAATGGTGACAGATTAGGAAAAGGGGAGGTGCAAAGAGACCTGGGTGTCATGGTACATCAGTCATTGAAGGTTGGCATGCAGGTGCAGCAGGCGGTTAAGAAAGCAAATGGCATGTTGGCCTTCATAGCAAGGGGATTTGAGTACAGGGGCAGGGAGGTGTTGCTACAGTTGTACAGGGCATTGGTGAGGCCACACCTGGAGTATTGTGTACAGTTTTGGTCTCCTAACCTGAGGAAGGACATTCTTGCTATTGAGGGAGTGCAGCGAAGGTTCACCAGACTGATTCCCGGGATGGCGGGACTGACCTATCAAGAAAGACTGGATCAACTGGGCTTGTATTCACTGGAGTTCAGAAGAATGAGAGGGGACCTCATAGAAACATTTAAAATTCTGACGGGGTTAGACAGGTTAGATGCAGGAAGAATGTTCCCAATGTTGGGGAAGTCCAGAACCAGAGGTCACAGTCTAAGGATAAGGGGTAAGCCATTTAGGACCGAGATGCGGAGGAACTTCTTCACCCAGAGAGTGGTGAACCTGTGGAATTCTCTACCACAGAAAGTTGTTGAGGCCAATTCACTAAATATATTCAAAAAGGAGTTAGATGAGGTCCTTACTACTAGGGGGATCAAGGGGTATGGCGAGAAAGCAGGAATGGGGTACTGAAGTTGAATGTTCAGCCATGAACTCATTGAATGGCGGTGCAGGCTAGAAGGGCCGAATGGCCTACTCCTGCACCTATTTTCTATGTTTCTATGTTCCGTCATTACTGGAATAATGCGCAAATTGGCTGCCGCGTTTCCCACATTACAACAGTGACCACACTTCAAAAAGTACTTCATTGGCTATAAAGCGCTTTGGGACGTCCGGTGGTCGTGAAAGGCGCTATATAAATGCAAGTCTTTCTTTTCCTTATAATTGTAGAACATTAGAAATGCCAACAATGTTGAAAGGCCATTCAGCCCATGCAGAAAGAAGGCACCTAAATGAAATATGGTTAATATTCATTGTATTCTCCAAAGACTAAAGAAGCAGCAATTTGTTAACGTGTCAGTAATTGATAAATGCATCACAATGGTGCGTTGGCAAGCCTCTGCTCCTCAGCTCTCGGCAGTGTGGCAGCTTTCATTTTTGGCTGTAAAGAAAGGAAGATAAAACAGACAGGGACACAGCGAAGCAGTCAGATTATTGAAACAGAATGCTGCAAGGTAGTCAGGTTCAGCAAAGGCTGTGACCAAGCGGTTAGAAATGCTGGACGACAGTTAGAAGTCCTCTTGTTTAAGTCAAGTAAGAGAGCTCACTGATGTGAGGAAGCGTAGTGTTTTCTTTATTTTGTACGTAAGGCTGTGCAGATTGAATAAGTGTGTCCGATTCTAACTACTGTTCTATATTATACTGATCAATTTTACTGATCGATTTGTAGTTGGCCCTATACAGCCAAGTGTTTGCTTGGTCAATTTTTCTTTGGTCAAGTTTTGTCTCATTAGGCTCCTGTGAAGCAACTTGGAATGTTTTCAACATCAAAGGCGCTATATAAATGCAAGTTGTAGTTGGTTGCCTTTGGAGAGATTAAAGAAGCGTGTGTGTGAAGACACAAATATCCAGCTTTAGGCACAAGGGGGTATTGTCACAATCCTGCTGTTGCAGGGCAGTACGAGTCAACTCCCAGAAACACAACATGTGGACAATGGTCACAGGCGTGACTAATGCCACTGAACCCAAGAAGGTATTAACGGTAGACCCAAATTTGTAACATACTTAGGAAGTGTAGATTAAGCCTTGGTGCCTCAGCTCCAACCTCGCTCACCAATGTGACATTTTGCTTTGGCCACGACAGGCACCCGATGGCTTTTTCTTTAGTAGCAAATTAGAAGCAATAACTCAGACTGCCCAAATGCACTTCATTCAGACCCTTACAATCAGCATTTCACTTCATCAGTACAGGCTGCATTCAAGCATAAATCCCAATGTTAAAAAAAATGCATAAATCCCAATGTTAAAAAAAAATGTTCAATAACTTCACATTTGGAGTAGTGTGTGCAATTCTGATCACCATATTATAAAAATAATGTAGAGACACTGGAGAGGGTGCAGAGAAGATTTACAAGGATGATACCAGAAATGCAAGGTCTCACCGATTAGGAAAGGATGAACATACTGGGTCTCTTTTCTCTTGAAAGAAGGCGGCTGAGGGGTGACCTAATAGAGGTCTTTAAAGTCATGAAAGGCTTTGATAGAGTAGATACAGAAAGTTTCCACTTGTGGGGCAGAGCATAACTAGAGGCCATCAATATAAGACAGTCACCAAGAAATCAAATAGGGAATTCAGAAGAAACTTCTTCACCCAAAAAGAGTGGTGAGAATGTGGAACTCGCTGCCACAGGTGTTATATATGCAGACTATAGATATACTCTCTGTGTAGTCACTGTATAGTTGCATAAGATGGAGACTTGTTTATCTGATGCACTGTCAATAAGGTTTACACTGTGTATATACTATGCTGGCACCACTAGAGGGTGCAACTGGTGGAGACCGGGGTTTCCTGCCCTGGTGGCAGGGGTTGTATAAAAGGGTAACCACCACGCGGCTGCCTCTCTCTGGAGTTACGAATAAAGGACCAAGGTCACTACAGTTTGAGTACAACACATTGCCTCGTTGAGTTATTCATAAGTACTTTACAGACATAACAACAGCGAGTGGTTGAAGCAAATAGTATCGATGCATTTATGGGGTGGTTAGATAAGCATATGAGGGAGAAGGGAATAGAGGGTTATGCTGATAGATTTAGATGAGGAAAGACGGGAGGAAGCTCGAGTGGACATAAACACTGGCATGGACTGGTTGGGCCGAATGGCCTGTTTCTGTGCTGTATATCCGATGTAAAAACTTTCATTTATAGAGCACCTTCAAAATAGTAAAACATACCAAGGCACTTCACAGAAGCATAATCAGATGAAAATGGACATCGAGCCAAAAAATCAAATACTAGGAAAGGTGACCAAAATCTTGTCCAAAAAGATGGATTTAAAGGAAGGTCTTAAAAGGAGGAGAGGGAGGTGGAGGGGTTTAGGGAGGGAATTCCAGAGCATGGGGCCGAGAAGGCTGAAGGCAGCGGTGCTAGTGATGGGGCAAAGGGAGGGGTGATGCATAAGAGGCCAGAGTCCCACCATCCATTTCCCCCCATTACTGCTTTACCTAACCCTTAATATAAAAGGAGAAAGATGCAAATAGCTCATCCTGACTTCAGGCTGAAAGGCCATGTGATCTGTGTATGATAAAAAATTAATTGGGAGAGTTCCCTCAATATGTACATTGTGTAGATGAGATCAACACCTGAACTGTAGGATGTAGTCCACTTTTGGAGTTTGTGGTTCCAGGAGTCTGCGACACCTCAGACCTCAGTGTGTCCGGATTACCATCAATGTTCCCGAGAAAGTGCGCGGCGCTCTCCGCCAGGCCCGGCAGCCCCGGACCGGCTTTTTCAATGTAAACTACCGCGCTTGGGCGAAAAGGGGCCGCACACCCAAAAGAAAAATAAGAGGGAACATTGCTTACCATGTATTCCAGCAAAATGGGCTTCCCCGAGGATGGCTGCAATCCACAACTCCTGTGAGTCAACATCTGCTCCGACCAAGTGGTACCCAGGAGGTACCTGAACCATTGCCTTCAGTTCACTGCCCACACGATCGGCCTGTGAAGGGAGAGGAAGGAATGCAATCCATTTACATTCTCCATAGGGTTAACAATATAATAATGGCTCCCATCGTGGCACCTCAGTGAGTAAATGCCTGAGTGGTAATGCGCTATGCAGACCAGGAAAATTCCATTCTGAATCTGCGCGAAGTTAGCTGAGGAGGTGCTGCAATTGGGCCAGGGCAAAACTGCCTCGTGGGCTTGCTTCTGATCAGTACCCAATGACCCGGCTGCACATGTGTGGATGTTGAGTGACAGTATGATTGTGATTGGCTGTCCCCCACACACTTGAATAGTCTGTAGACATTCAGGGGGGGGGGGGCGGGTATTTTGATCGGTGCTTAAACCCTACTCCGTGCCTTTGTTACCTCTAGACTCGACTATTCCAATGCTCTCCTGGCTGGCCTCCCATCTTCCACCCTCCATAAACTTGAGCTCATTCAAAACTCTGCTACCCGTATCCCAACTTGCATCAAGTCCCATTCACCCATAGAATCATAGAATAGTACAACACAAAAGCAGCCCATTCGGCCCATCGAGTCCGTGCCAACTCTTTCGAAGAGCAATCCAGTTAGTCCCACTTCCCCGCTCTTTCCCTATATCCCTGCAATTTATTCTCCTTCAAGAAATCATCCAATTTTCTTTTCAAGGTTTCTATTGAATCTGTATTCATTCACCACCCTATTAGGCAGTGCATTCCAAATCCTCTGGTTCTTTTGCCAATCACCTTAAATCTGTGCCCTCTGGTTATTGACCTTTCAGCTATTGGAAATGGTTTCTCTTCATTTACTTTAGCTAAACCTTTCATTATTTTAAACACCTCTATCAAATCTCCTCTTAGCCTTCCCTGCTCCAAGGAGAACAACCCCAGCTTCTCTAGTCTATCCAAGGGTGTAACATTTGCAATCCTCTAGTCCTCATGCACCACCCCTCTATTTAAGGAGAACTGGTAGATTGTGGCCAACACAACTTCTACCCTTACTTCCCTCTGCAACCTAGGATGCATCCCATCCGGACTGGTGACTTATCCACTTTAAGTTCTGCCAGCCTTTCTAGTACCTCCTCTTTATCTGTTTTTATCTCATTCAGTGTCCTGGCAACAACCTCGTTTACCGTAGCTTTTGGCAAAGTCCCCTCTTCCTTGGTAAGCACCGATGCAAACACCCATCAGACACCGCCCCCTCCCCGTGCTTGCTTCCAGTCTGGTAATGCCTCAATTCTCATCCTTGTTTTCAAATCCCTCCATGGCCTCGCCCGTCCCTATCTCTGTAACCCCCTCCAACCCTCAGATCTCAGTGCCCCTCCAATTCTGGCCTCTTGCGCATGCCTGATTTTAATCGCTCCACCATTGGCAGATGTGTTTTCAGCTGCATAGGCCCTAAATATAGGAATTCCCTCCCTAAACCTCTCTGCTTCTCTCTCCTCCTTAAACTCTACCTCTTTGACCAAGCTTTTGGTTATCTGTCCAAAAATAGAGTATAATGTCAGAAAGTGCGAGATCATGCACTTTGGCAGAAAAAATCAAAGAGCAAGTTATTATTTAAATGGAGAAAGATTGCAAAGTGCCACAGTACAGCGGGACCTGGGGTACTTGTGCATGAAACACAAAAGGATAGTATGCAAGTACAGCAAGTGATCAGGAAGGCCAATGGTATCTTGGCCTTTATTGCAAAGGGAATGGAGTATAAAAGCAGGGAAGTCTTCCTACAGCTATATAAGGTATTGGTGAGGCCACACCTGGAATACCGCGTGCAGTTTTGGTTTCCATATTTACGAAAGGATATACTTGCTTTGGAGGCAGTTCAGAGAAGATTCACTAGGTTGATTCCTGGGATGAGGGGGTTGACTTATGAGGAAAGGTTGAGTAGGTTCAGCCTCTACTCATTGGAATTCAGAAGAATGAGAGGTGATCTTATCGAAACGTATAAGATTATGAGGGGGCTTGACAAGGTGGATGCAGAGAGGATGTTTCCACTGATGGGGGAAATTAGAACTAGGAGGGCATGATCTTAGAATAAGGGGCCGCCCATTTAAAACAGAGATGAGAAATTTCTTCTCTGAGGGTTGTAAATCTGGAATTCGCTGCCTCAGAGAGCTGTGGAAACTGGGACATTGAATAAATTTAAGACAGAAATGGACAGTTTCTTAAACGATAAGGGGATAAGGAGTTATGGGGAGCGGGCGGGGAAGTGGAGCTGAGTCCATGATCAGATCAGCCATGGTCTTATTGAATGGTGGAGCAGGCTCGAGGGGCCGTATGGCCTACTCCTGTTCCTATTTCTTATGTTCTTATGTTCTCCTTGAGTGGCTTGGTGTCAAATGTTGTTTGGTAACACTCCTATGAAGCGCCTTGGGATGTTTTACTACGTTAAAGGCGCTTATATAAATATAAATTGCTGTTGTGCGATAGTGTAAAATGGACAATAGTAAATCGGCAGCCCGTTTACATCTCTCGTTTTTTATTCCCACTCGACATAATTGGAAATGAGAATGGGGAGAGATTTATAACGGGCTGCCGATTCGCTATTGTCCGATTTACACTATTGCACAAAGTGAACATTACCCCGAATGTCTACAGTGCCCGGGCTCACAATGAAGAATGGCCGCATGGGTCAGATACCAGAGGCTGCCTGGGGAATTGTGGCGTTTTCAGGACACTACAAAAAATAATTAAAACAAATTGATGTTTACGTATTAATTCTGACGCAGTTACACAACTAAGGGCTTCTAATAATGACGAGCTGCAGGAGCACAGTATGACCTAGTCAGGAGCAAAATACTGGCACTTGAATCACAGGCTCCCTGACATCTTTAACAAAATAGTTTACAATATCTTGCAATGTTAAGACTTGCATTTATATAGCGTCTTTCACGAACACCGGACGTCCAAAGCACTTTACAGCCAATTATGTATTTTTTGAAGTGTAGTCACTGTTGTAATGTAGGAAACGCGACAGCCAACTTGCGCACAGCAAGCTCCCACAAATAACAATGTGATAATGACCAGATAATCTGTTTCAGTGATGTTGATTGAGGGATAAATATTGGCCAGGGCATCGGGGATAACTCCCCTGCTCTTCCTCAAAATAGTGCCACGAGCTCTTTTACGTCAACCTGGGACCTCGGTTTAACGTCTTATTCGAAAGACACTACCTCCGACAGTGCAACACTCCCTCAGCACTGCACTGGAGTGTCAGCCTAGATTTTTGTGCTCAAGTTCCTGGAGTGGGACTTGAACCCACAACCATCTGACTCAGAGGCGAGGGTGCTACCCACTGAGCCACAACAGACACTGATCAATGCAAAATATTCACATTTCAAGCATTTATCAACATTAAGCAACCCAGCTGAGGTACGGCATAGGTCAGATGCAGAGTAAAGTTCCCTCTACACTGTCCCATCAAGCCATTTCCTTGAGATGAGGATTGTGAGGATTGGGCCGGTTATCAACAGTGTTTAAGAGGAAAAAGTCCATGTTCCTAACATTCTCTATTACCGTCACATACCCGTGCGTTGCTGGCCGTTAGCCAGGTTGGCTCGACTGCCCGTCGGGTCACTGTGCCAGCCGTAATCACCTGTGGCAAAATAGCTCCATAACCGTTCTCTTCATCGTAGGCAGGATGCCTGCAATGGTGAAAGTGAAACATTTAACAGGATGCGGTCAATATTCCAATAATGTTCATTAGCCTTAGGGAATCACTAAAGTGCATAGTGCAGAGTACGACTCCTGGCCAAGAGGCTCCATCCCGCTATGTTCTACATCTGGTGGGATCCTAGCTGATTGCACTTACCTTGTTGACAGAGAGGATATTTCCACTCATAGGAGAAACTAAAACTCGGGGACATAGTCTCCGAACAAGGGGCCATCCTATTGAAACTGCGATGAGGAGGAATTTGTTCTCTGAGGTTTGTAACTCCGTGGAATTCTCTGCTCCAGAGAGCTATGGAGGCTGGGTCATAAATATATTTAAGGCGGAGATAGACAGATTTTTGAGCGATAAGGGAGTGAAGGGTTATGGGGAGCGGGCAGGGAAATGGAACTGAATCCATGATCAGATCAGCCATGATCTTATTAAATGGTGGAGCAGGTTCGAGGAGCCAAATGGCCTACTCCTGCTCCTATTTCTTATGTCCTTCCTTCGGTGTGAGAAGCCTTGGCTTAGTGCCATTATCCAACGATCCCAGTTGGAAAGTTTGCTTGAGAGTGTGCGAACCTCAGGTGGAGACAATACCCGGTACTTCTGTGCCCTCCCTGGTAAAACAGCCAGTTAACACTCAATCTCTCGGTTCACAAATGAAGAACAGGCAGTTGGATGGCGTCCACTTGAGTAACCCAATGGTTTTGCAGGATCTTGTGGAACGCTGGTGGTACTTCTCCAGGGCTTCGACATGTCTGCTGTATATAGTCCACGTCTCAGCCATATAGGAGGGCGGTAATCACTACTGCCCTGTGGACCATAAGCTTGGTGCCATATTTGAGGTCCTGGTCTTCAAACACTCTCTTCCTCAGGCGACCAAAGGCTGCGCTGGCAGTGTTGGACCTCGTCATTGAGGTCTGCCCTTGCTGATAGTAGGCTCCCGAGGTATGGAAAAATGGTCCACGTTGTCCAAGGCCGTACCGTGGATTTTGATGTCCGGGTTTGATGACAGTGTTCTTGCTCAGGCCAACATTCCCAGTATTGAAGCACTGACCACACTCGACCAACTTCTTTGGGCGTGCCACAAGTGCTCTACTTGGAACTCCTTCACGCCAAGCGAGCCCCAGGTGGGCAGAGGAAATGTTTCACGAACACCCTCAAAGCCTGCTTGATAAAGTGCAACATCCCCACTGGCACCTGGGAATCCCTGGCTCCAAGACCGCCCTAAGTGGAGGAAGAACATCAGGGAGGGCGTTGAGCACCTCGAGTCTCGTCGCCAAGAGCATGCAGAAAACAAGCGCAGGCAGCGGAAGGAGCGTGCAGCAAACCAGACTCCCCACCCACACTTTCCTTCAACCACTGTCTGCCCCACCTGTGACTGTAATTCCCGCACTGGACTGGAGAACTCACTTTTATAGAGTGGAAACAAGTCTTCCTCGATTTTGAGGGACTGCCTATGATGGCTTGAGTAACCAGACCCCAGCAAGGAGTCAATGTCTTCAGGAGAGGAGGGAAGCAAATCGACAAGATAAAAAGCCCAAGGACTGGTGATATAATTTTCATCCTTCTTTTCAAATCCTCCATGACCTTGACCCTTCCTATCTCTAATCTCCTCCTCCAGCCCCACAACCCTCCAAGATATCAGCACTCATCCAAATTTAATCGCTCCATCATTGGCGGTTGTGCCTTCAGCTGCCAAGGCCCCAAGCTCTGGAATTCCCTCCCTAAATCACTCCACCTCGCTACCTCTTTCCTCCTTTAAGACGCTCCTTAAAACCTACCTCTTTGATCACCTGCCTAATTCTCCTTATTTGGTCCGGTGTCAAATTTTGTTTGATAGCGCAACTGTGAAGCGCCTTGGGAAGTTTTACAAGTCGTTGTAGTTGTTATACACACCTGGTGACTGTTCGAGGTAGCTCACTTCTTTTCAGCATCAGAACCATCTGAGAACTGTAGAAGGAATCAAATTGTCGTTATTTCATTACATAGTTTAACAGTCTCCTGCTGTTAACATGTTTACTGGGACTGACAACATTGATGTTAACATCCCCGCTATCTCAGCTCCCAGAAGCTCAACATATGGTATAATTCATGCTTCAGTAAGAACACCATGTCTGGGGCTGCATAGCAAGCAAGTTCACACAGATCCCGAAAGTACATAATACTAGGCGAGGGAGGGCAATTCATTGAGCCCTTTGACATTTTGTCATTTTCTCAGCAATTACACAGAAATTAAATGTTCCCTGTGCAGCACTGTGGTTTTTGTCCCAGAGTATCTATTTGTACTGCCCTTTTTCTGTCCTTCTGTGCCTGCGTTCTCTCGATTCCGACCCTGATGCCTCCCACCCGAAACTGGAACAAGAAGCGGGGTCCCGCAATGGACAGACCACACTGTTCCTCAGATAGAGGGTCTGCGAGCGGCAGGGAGTGAGACAGGGGGAGAGGGACGGGGAGGGAAAGAGACCAGGGGTGGCGGGAGGGAAAGAGACCAGGGTGGCGGGGGGGGAAAGAGACCAGGGTGGCGGGGGGGGAAAGAGAGGGAGAGGCGGGGGGGGAAAGAGAGAGGGAGGGGGTGGGGAGAGAGAGAGAGAGAGAGAGAGAGAGAGAGAGAGAGAGAGAGAGAGAGAGAGAGAGAGAGAGAGAGAGTGTGGTGGGGGGGGGAGAAAGAGAAGGAGGGGAAGCGGGAGTGGGGGGGGGTGGGGAGAGGGAACTCAGGGAAGACAGATTACGTTCTTCCAACCCCTTTTACACCCATACCCAATTTCTCGGAAAGCTCGGTGCGTGTGTTACAAGGGACATCATTGGAGTGGATGAAATCCAGAAGTCTCGACACGCACTATTCACTTCATACCCAATAAACCTGTTAACAATCCGTGACCCACACACAATGCCCCATCTATGGCGGACTGGGGATGCATTTACGCTGGGGTAAGGGACTTCAATTGGCACACACGCACGCACTGGGAAGAGACTATGTGGGCAATGAGTAACCGTGGGTGAAAACGGGATAGGGGATCACCCATCACCTGATTCTTTTCTGGGCGTTCCTCCAGAAGGAGATCATCTTGTTGATTTCCAACGCTCTGGCGGCATTTGTTGCATTGGTGCTCGCCTGCAACGTACCATCTTCCATCTTCGAGAGGAAATCCTTTGCGAAGGGGCTCCCGACATTGTTCTGGTTCCCGTCCTGAGGTAAATAAAAGGACGAAAACAAACATTCAGTTTCGCCATCACTTCACCGATTTCTATCTCAATACTGAGAACGTTTTAAAAGGTTAACTAAAGTACAAGTGTGTCAGCCTTGGCTCAGTGGGTAGTTCTCTCACCTCGAGTCAGAAGGGTGTGGGTTCGAGTCCCACTCCAGAGACTTGAGTGCAAAAATCTAGACTGACACTCCAGTGCAGTACTGAGGGAGCGCTGCACGGTTGAAGGTGCCGTCTTTCGGATCAGACATTAAACCGAGGTCTGCTCTCTCAGGTGGACAAAAAGGATCCCATGGCACTCTCGAAAAAGAGCAGAGGAGTTGTCCCCGGTGTCCTGGCCAATATTTATCCCTCGGTCAACATAACAGAAACAGATTATCGGGTCATTATCACATTGCTGTTTGTGGGAGCTTGCTGTGCGCAAATTGGCTGCCGCGTTTCCCACATTACAACAGTGATTACACTTCAAAAAGTACATAATTGGCTGTAATTTGCTTTAGGACGTCCTGTGGTCGTGAAAGGCGCTCTATAAATGCAATTCTTTCTCTCTAAAGTTCATAGGTCACAGGTTTTAGTCCCAGAGGTCATGGAAAACCATTGTGCCAGTCTGGGCGGGCAGCTTTGTCAGCATTTCCCCGAGGGGCAGCATTGAGCTCAGAATAGCCGCTGCCAAACAGTGTGGTAGTAAACCATTCATACAAAAGCCGCAGATTCAATCCCCGCTATGTGCTAAGTTAGCCGAGGTCAGGTGAGCCATCAGTTGTGGTGCTATAGTTGTTCATGAATTAGGGAGGGAAAAATTATCCAACATGATCCCCATCCAGTGCCCCTGCTAGCAGAAAGAACTTGCATTTATATAGCAACTTATAATATCTCTCCAATGTCCCCGCGGTACTGCATATAAAGTTAATTCGATCGTGCCCTCACTGTTGTTGTCTCAGTAAATGCAGCAGCCGATTTGCACACATTAATGTCCCACAAACTCCTCCTCTCTTGTCCAACCTTCCCACCCAGTGAGTTACTGAGGGCTAACCTCAGCAACTCCCTTCTCATCTTGGTCACTTCACCCACCACTGCCCCTTTAGACTCTGCAGGTGGAACAATAATCACAGCCCCTCTCCACATTGCCTCGTGTTTTAATCGCTCGTGGCCTGGCCTCACCCTATCCAGCGTTACAACCCCGCCCCTGAACACTCTCTTCCTTTGACTCTGGCATCTTGTGCATCCCCTGCCTCCCTTTGCTCCATTATTGCTGGCTGTGCCTTCAGTCACCGAGACCTCCTGCTCTGGAATTCCCTCCCAAAACCCCTCTTCCTCTCCATCTGCCTCTCCTCCTCAAAACCCACCTCTTTGACCAAGCTTTTGATAATATCTCCTGTGTTGGCACAACCTCCATTGTCCTAGATCATCAGCAGGCCGGGGCCATTGGAGGGAGCAGCGTGCAGCGGCATACCACTGCAGGGAGCAGCACGTGCTGCTGCAGGAGGGCAACGGCAGGTCGCTGATTGCAGTGCGGGCAGGCACAGCAGGAGAGGCGAAGGAGTGGCAAGAGTCCCTAAAGTGACCGGGGCCCAGGAGAGGCGTGAATCTGGGGCCCAGATAAGGTGAGGGTCCAGGGGCAGCACGGGCCAGCCCACACTGCGATATTGGGCGCGCTCAGTACGTGCAGCAGAGCAGGTCTCCAGTTAGTCTTGGGTAATCCTTGCCACTGGACCAAGACCTAGCTCTGTCAAGCCCGTGGTGGCTGGTGTGCAATGGCCACCACATGTTAATAAAAAAATCCAAGCACAGGCATCTTCCACCTTTCAAGATGTAGTTCGGGACCTGGAATATTAGGTCCTTCATTGAAACACCTGTGAACTGATCCCTTTTTGGCGTGGAAGCAAGTCATCCTTGCTTCAAGGGACTGCCTATGATGGATGATGGTGTTTGATTAGGGCTCTGTGAAGCGCCTCGGGATATTTTCCTACGTTAACGGCACTATGTAAATGCAGTAAGCTGTTGTTGATGTCCTTCATGGTTGCATTGCCTGTTGATACTCATAGACAGAAAGGACGAATGGGCCGTTGCTCGAGGTATGAGGTGTCTGTATGTGTGGAATCAGAAGCCAGCAAGAGTCATCACCCTCAGAAGACAAGGGAAGAAATTTGGGACAAAGCAAGGTTGGCGCCGTCGGTTCAGCCCGTAGCCAAGCAGCGTAGGAGTCAATAAGCACAGGAAACAATCAACCCGGGAAGGGAAAATAACAAACCTTGTGTGGAAGTTTGAAAAACCAGCATCCAGGCACGTTGACTTCACTGTACGGACCATTGCCATGGTGATATGAATGGCAGCTATCCTCAAGAAATGATTTTGGCTGTGCCTCCCCATTTTGATCCTAAAGAAAACACACAGAGTAATGACATTCTGCATCACTGGAAATTAAGTCAACTTATCTAGTGGAATAAATCAGTAACCATGGCAACTTACAATGCAGGGCAATAGCTCAAGCACGACGTGACTTTTTAAACCACAGGGAGTGTTTTTTTTTTGGCGGGGAGGGGGGGGAAGGAAGACAAGAGATGTTACGAATCTGTTGGGGATATCATGATATCTTAATGTAAGCACCGTTACAATATTTTAAACCAATTATAAATCAAAATGAGGCAGTCATGATAGGCGAACAGATGGACGAACACCAGGTCACAACGAGGCCTGCATGATGTAAGCGGACTGGAAGCACAACACAATTTAAGAAGGAGAAAGATTCTTGTACATCCACCCGGGAGGGTAGCTGGGGCCCTTTTGTCTCAAATCACCGGGTGAGATGGTGCCAGATTGATGACTTGCTCACCCTTTCGAAGCACCTCTCAGAATGAGGACAGAAACAGAGGGAAATACCTTGACATTTCTAAACAGACTCAATGCTTCACCTGCTCAGAATTCATCTCTCTGCTGCCCTTACCGGGCCCTGAGACATCAGCTTCATGGTCGTTCTCAAAATGGCTCAGCTGCTCCACCTGGTGGCGACAGATAGACTCGTCACAGAAAATCCCAGGGATTTTGCCTCTTACATCCTACCACAATGCCAAGTTGTTTGACTTTATCCCTTCCTCCCCTGGAAGCACTCACTCCTACTGGAATACAGTTCTACCAGCGCTGTTCTACATAAGAACACAATAAATTTGGCCCCTTTTGCCTGCTCCGCCATTCAATAAGATCTGATCTTGGCCTCAACTCCACTTCCCTGCCCGCTCCCCCTTTGGTACCATTCTTCAGGCGAAAGCCTAGACGGTGAATGTCGGCAGGCTTTTTGACCATGGGGGCAATCGTAGCCAGGTCCCGTTCACCCATCACCTCTGTGCTCGCTGACCTACATTGGCTCCTGGTCCGGCAACGCCTCACTTTTAAAATTCTCATCCTTATTTTCAATGGCCTCGACCCTATCCCTCCAATCTCCTCCAGCCCCACAACCCCCCAGAGATCTTTGCGCTCCTCCAATTCTGCACTCTTGGACATCCCCGATTTTAATCGCCCCATCATTGGTGCCCGTATCTTCAGCTGCCTGGACCCTAAACTCTGGAAATCCCTCCCTAAACTTCTCCGCCTCTCTAACCCTCCTTCCTCCTTTAAGACGCTCCTTAAAGCCTACTGCTATGACCAAGCCTTTGGTCATCTGTCCTAATATCTCATGTGGCTCAGTGTTAAATTTTGTTTGCCAACGCTCCTGTGAAGTGCCTTGGGATGAAAGGCACTATATAAATGCACGTTGTTGTTGTTGTCATCGATCCTGCACTCACCCAAACCCCACACATGCACTTACTAACAGGATCACTAGGTAATGATCAGGAGTGGAACCCCCAAGTGAATTTGTTCTATCCTTAGCCCAAGGGCACTGAGGCTAATTATGAAGTACTTACTGTTGCCCCAACGGAGATCAGCTAACAGCTTGGAATGACGACTGAACTTGGCCTTTTTAAACTTGACATTTACAGTTTTTGCTTTGTGTGTAAAATATGGAACAGTTTATCATGACTTTCCGTAGTTAGCCTTTGACCTGGGTTTTTGCCTTTCCCAGGAGACTCCATAGGAACAGGAGTAGGCCATTCAGCCCCTCGAACCTGCTTCGCCATTAGATTTTATCATGGCTGATCGATACCTCAACTCCATGTACCTGCCTGTGCTCACTATCCCTTACATGTGCTGGCTAGTGTGCAACGGCCACCCCACATTAAAAGAATCCACGCACAGGCATCTTCCACCCTTCAACATATAGTTCGGGACCTAGAATGTCAGGTCCCTCATTGAAACACCTGTGAACTCATCCCTTTCTGGTGTGGAAGTGGGTCATCCTCAATACAAGGGACTGCCTAATACTTATATACTATCCCTTAATCCCCTACCTAAAGAATGGCACCTAGGGGGGTAGGGAGTCTCTTGGCCTGGTGAATCAGGCATCACAAGAGTCAGGGACAGGCCAGATGGTCTTCAACCTGTCCGGCATTTTCGAATGTTCATATCGTACGTCACAGAAAGGAAGATTAAATTATAGATCGCAACCATCATTGATTTTCTTTCCGCTCTCACCATTTCCCACATACTATTCTCTGTCAGCATGAACTCATCGCTGAATGACGTCTTCAGTGGCTCAGTTTGTTCGTGCCCTTTCTTTTTGCAATGTTCTCTGTGCAACATCTCAATGGTTCTGACAAAAAAAAAAGCAAAAACTGAGATAGAAGAAAAACCCCACTGCTGGACACCTGAAATGAAATGGGAAATGCTGGAAATGCACAGCAGGTCTGTCGAGATTGCAAGTGAAAAGACAAGATTAATGTTCAGATCTTGCACAAGGACTGCCCAAAATGGTGTCAGAGGATTTACAACAAGAGGTAAAAGTTACGTACGGATATGCTAGCTCATCCATCATCATCATCATAGGCGGTCCCTCGAACGAGGATGACATGCTTCCACGAGAGTTCACAGATGTTTCAATGAAGGACCCGATGTTCAAGTCCTGAACTCCAATTGAGGGGGTGGGAGTTGCCTGTGCGTGGATTTTTTTAACGTGAGGTGACCGTTGCACATCAGCCACCCCATGGGTTTGACAGAGCTCGGCCTTTATCCAGTGGCAAGGGTAAATCAGGACGACTGGAGACCTGCTCTGTTGCACGGACCTAGTGCGCACACATATCGCAGTGTGGGCTGGCTCCGTGCTGCCCCTGGGCCCTCGGCTCTTCTGGGTCCCATACCCTTATTCGCCGCACCTCCGCCACGATGTTTAAGGGCCCGGCGCTCCAGCTCTGTTTATAACCCCGACCTGCGGTGGTGTTCTCACACAGGTACAACAGCAAAAACTTGCATTTTTATAGCACCTTTAACATAATAAAAAGTCCCAAAACGCTTCACAGGAGCGTTAACAACATTTTACATCAAGCCACATATTAGGGCAGATAACCAAAAGCTTGGTCAAAGAGGTGGAGGTAGAGAGGCGGAGAGAATTAGGGAGGGTCAGAGCTTAGGACATCGGCAACTGAAGGCACGGCCACCAATGGTTGAGTGATTAAAATCAGGGATGTGCAAGAGGTCAGAATTGGAGGAGTGCAGATTCGGAGGGTTGTCGTACAGGAGGAGATTACAGAGATAGGGAGGGTCGAGGCCTTGGAGGGATTTGAAAACAAGGATGAGAATTTTTAAATTGAGGCATTGCTCAACCGGGAGCCAATGTAGGTCAGCGAGTGCACGGGTGATGGGTGAATGGGACTGGGTGCGAGTTAGGATACGGGCAGCAGAATTTTGGATGAGCTTAAGTTTATGGAGGGTGGAAGATGGGAGGTGGATCAGGAGTGTGTTGGAAGTCTAGAGGTAACAAAGGCATGACTATTTTAAAAGGCAGTTTAATGGGCTTTATAGCCTGCATATAGGACCAATTGTTTGCAATTTTCTGAGTTCCCTTCTTATGTAAAATCACTATTTAGGGCTAGAAATTCCCCAGCCTGTCGTTTTATGATAAATAACGACATTTTTGTGAAGAAATAAGAAGAAAAATTGCCATTTTGGCCTGCACATATTCATCAGCAGCAAGAGCTCTGGATAATTTTGCCCTCCCTGGTCTACATCGGCTAGCTCAGCATAGATCGCTCCTTCAAGGGTCAAAATCCTGGAACTCCATTCCTAACAACACTATGGGAGTTCCTTCACCTCACAGACTGCAGCGGTTCAAGAAGGTGGCTCACCACTACTTTCTCGAGGGCAATTAGGGATGGGCAATAAATGCTGACTTTGGCAGCAGCACCCACATCCCATGAAGGAAAACAAAAAAATTGTTTTGGTCTGTATGGCTCAGGATCACACTAGTTGATGCTGATAGGCCATCAGGGCAGCCCGGGAAATGCATGCGCATGCCAACGCCCACCCACCCACCCACCCCACCCCCAACACCCCCGCACCCCACCCCCAACACACACCCCCCACCCCACCCCCAACACACACCCCCCACCCCACCCCCCCCCACCCTACCCCCAACACACACCCCCCACCCCACCCCCAACAAACACCCCCACCTGACCCCCCCCCCACCCTACCCCCAACACCACCCCCAACACACACCCCCAACACACTCCCCCCACCCCACCCCCAACACACACACCCCACCCCACCCCCAACACACACACCCCACCCCACCCCCAACACCACCCCCAACACACACCCCCAACACACTCCCCCCACCCCACCCCCAACACACCACCCCCACCCCACCCCCAACACACACCCCCCACCCCACCCCCAACACACACCCCCCACCCCACCCCCAACACACACCCCCCACCCCACCCCCAACACACACCCCCCACCCCACCCCCAACACACACCCCCAACACACACCCCCCACCCCACCCCCCACCCCACCCCCAACACACAACCCCCACCCCACCCCCAACACACAACCCCCACCCCACCCCCAACACACACCCCCCACCCCACCCCCAACACACACCCCCCACTCCACCCCCAACACACACCCCCCACCCCACCCCCAACACACACCCCCCACCCCACCCCCAACACACACCCCCAACTGACCCCCCCCCACCCTACCCCCAACACCACCCCCAACACACTCCCCCCACCCCACCCCCAACACATTCCCCCATCCCACCCCAAACACACTCCCCCCACCCCACCCCCAACACTCCCCCCACCCCACCCCCAACACCCCCCCCACCCCACCCCCAACACCCCCCCACCCCACCCCCAAAACCCCCCTCCCCCTCCCGCCACCCCCACCCCATCCCCAACACAGCCCCCACCCCCCCAACCTTACCCCAACACACACGGCCACCCCACCCCCAACACCCCCCCACCCCACCCCCAACACCCCCCCCACCCCACCCCCAACACCCCCCCCCACCCCACTCCCAACACCCCCCCCACCCCACTCCCTACACCCCCCCACCCCACCCCCAACACACACCCCCACCCCACCCCCACCCCCACAACCCCAACCCCACCCCCCCCCCACAATCCCAACCGCCCCCCATCCCCATGTAATCAGGGAATAACAGTCATCTAAGTGTCCAATAAACTCAGGGAGGAGTCTCCTTAATACTTGTATGGATAAAAAAAAAGTCTTTACTTACTTGTAAGGACAGGAAGATGCATCTGTGTCATTGGGGTTAGTTGGTAGGTTGTCCTTTCTTCCCGGGACCAGATAGCCCCACCCATGGCCCTCTGAATAGTGCAGCGGGAATCCATCCCAGGTTAAACGCATCAGTTTCGGAGTGACCCTCATCTGGAGACTAATAAGAGTGGGTCCTGGCAACCATTGCGCATCATTCCACTTCAAGCATAGCTTTCGATACCACCTGCAAGAGCACGGAAAGGAAATGGATTCAACGGTTTACAAGTCTCGATCAGCCGTTTCCTGTACCGTCTCATGTCTGGATTTAACAGCCGTAGCTTAGCGAACGACACTCCTCAGCCTGAAACTGAGGCGCTGAGCACCTCGAGTCTCGTCGCCGAGATCATGCAGAATACAAGCGCAGGCAGCGGAAGGAGCGCGGGGCAAACCAGTCCCACCCACCCTTTCCCTCAACAACTGTCTGTCCCACCTGTGACAGAGACTGTAATTCCCGTATTGGACAGTTCAGTCACCTAAGAACTCACTTTTAGAGTGGAAGCAAGTCTTCATAGATTTCAAAGGACTGGCTATGATGATGATGACGATGACTCCTCAGCCTGAAACTGACCAAAATCAGTCTTCAACACAATTTTCAATGGCTGCTCATTTTATGGGTACCAGTGGGCTTTATATGTTCCCGTTAAGTTGCACAGCCGCACAGCACTCTGGAGGTCCTGCGCAGGCCACTTGCCAGCTTCACGATCGGAAAAACTGCGCAAGCGCAGAAATTTGAATGGGCCTCGCAGCTCCTTAAAGGGCCCGTACACCCAAATATAAATTAAGGGGAACATTGCTAATAACGGCAGCACTTCCCAAACCCGTGACCTCTACCACCTAGAAGGGCAAGGTCAGCAGGCGCATGAGAGCACCATCACCTGCAAGTTCCCTCCAAGTTACACACCATCCTGACTTGGAAATATATCACCGTTCCTTCATCGTCTCTAGGTCAAAATCCTGGAACTCCCTCCCTAACAGCACTGTGGGAGTTCCTTCACCACAAAGACTGCAGCGGCTCACCACCACCTTCTCAAAGGCAATAAATGCTGGCCTTGCCAGCAACATTAACATTCCAGGAACGAATAAAACATTTAAAAAACTGTCTGTTGCCTTGCCAAAGTGGTCATTCTTCATGTGTGAGCCTAAACAAATGAGTGTCAGTAGACATCAAAGCCAAGTGAGACCTTGTCTCCAGCCAATTTCCACACACATGCACTTTCCAGCAAGCTCAGTTAATAGTCAGAACCCTAGCTGGTTCTTCCCCTCCTTAACCCAGGGACATGGACACCAATTAGAGCATCTCTACAACCTCAATGTCTGAGATCAGCTAACTCAATGCAAACTGGGGATTGATCCTTGTCATCTCCCTGGTCTTCATGCCTTACAACCACATTGAGCCATTGAAGACAAAGTTATTTTTGAATGTGGCCCACTGACCCTGGATGGCCTGGTAGGTGCTGTCTCCTCTTTGGAAGAAGGCTGACGGTCTGTTGCAGATTTTCCAGGAGGGCTCTACTCTTGGGAACCTTCAGTTCCTCTTCTTCTGAGGGAGGCCCTGGATCTGTAAGAATAGAAGCACAGTATCAGAAGAAACCTCAGACGTAAACGGAAAACAAACAGTAGTAGGTAGCAAGGTGGGAGGGACGCAGTATGTTCCATGAACAAACAGCAAGAAAGAACAAACATGCATTCATATAGCATCTTCCACAACTTAGCCAATGAGGTACTTTTGAAGTGTATTCACTGTTGGAGTGAAGGGAAATGTGACAGCAATGAGATAATGATCAGACAATCTGTTTTAGTGATTTTGGTTGAGGGATAAACATTGGCAAAGACACTGGGAAAAATGCCCTGCTCTTCTTCAGTTAGTGCCATGGGATCTTTTACGTCTGCCCCTTCGCTTTTGTTTATTGTCTTAGCTGAAAGACGACAGCTCCGACAGTATGCTCAAGCGGGGCTTGAACCCATGGCCTTCTGACCCAGAGGCAAGAATGCTACCACTTTGTTACCTATTCCCGTGTGTTACGTGGTTTAATGTTCCAACCCACCAACAGATCAAATTCCATCCCACAGTATACTCTTTTCTACTACATCCACAAGTGCACAGTAACAAACAGGAAGATGCCGAGCCTATGGATGAACAAATCCTCCTCGGCACTAGTTAAAGACATATACAGAATACAGTTAATGGGCCGGTAAATTCATGTAAATCGTTCCATGATTCAACTTGCATTTATACTGTATCTTCAACATAGTAAAACGTTCCAAGGAGCTTCACAGGAATGTAATCGGACAAAGATTGGATCTGAGCCAAAGAAGGAGTTATTAGGACGGGGGACTAAAGGCTGGATTCCTAATTTATGTCGTCACCTAGGTGAAAGACCAAGGCCCATGGTGCAGCAGAAAAGATGAGATAATAGTAGTAGGGTGACTCCTAGCTTGCGTTTCGAAAGTCTTTAGATTTAGGAGGACATGAATATCGCGAGGGATGAGGAGTTGCTGTTTTGCGATTCTGGGAAAGAGCGAGAGCAGGAGATGGTGCGACGAGTCTTCATTTCAACAGTGGGGATGCAGGGTGGAGGAAACCTGTGTGGAATGGAACACTTGGAGCTTAGGAGGAACAGGAGAGGAAAATCCCTCCCTTGCTGAATGCTTTATGCTTTGAAGTAGTGGTTAGAGATGGCTTGTGTGTAGCCATTTAGAAGGGAACCGCCCCAGATGTGACATCATAAAGCTCTGCTCCAGTGACATAATGAATGTGGCAGTGGCCTCCATTTCTGATGTCACATGTTTAAGGACGTGACTGCTGCCAACAATCCGGAAGTCGCTGCACTTGTGCAGTTCTCGTGGTTTTTTTGTTGTTTGTTGTCGCCGAACTTCCGAAAATGATGAATTAAGAAGTGGATAAAAAAAAATCTTGTTCAGTTGTAGATTAATTTATTAATTGTGTGAATTGTAGAATTTATCCAGGTACTTGTTTGAAAGGGGATTGTGATCTGCCTCAGTGTTTCTGATCAGACAGTTCGACTAATAGTGTTGACAGCCCTGACAAGTGATTTCGATTTCTGTTCCGACTCGCGTCGTGTTGAATATGTTTCAGTTACATTTAACAGGTGGAGGGAGCAATGGTTCAAAATTAATCATCATGATTCCTATAAATCAACAGATTCCTCCAACTGACTTCAGTCTAACGTGATGGCAACAGTCTGTACAGGTATACCCCCTCACGTCTTTTTTCAACAAAATAATTTCCTCGCCTCTTTAAATGAGCATTTAGATTTTTACAATTCTAAAAATGTCACGTTCCCTTTTAACTCCGCAGCTAGGGTGGCTGGGGCTCTCGATTTCGGTAAAAAGCGTTTTAACCGAGAGTTGATGGGGCTTCATCATCACAGAGCGACACGAGCCGTGAACATTATTTTTTTAATTTGCCAGATATTTTTTTTTTTATTTGTGCAGCTTCCGGTCGTTGTCAGGAGTCACTCCGAAACTTTAACTGTTGCACTGGAATTTTGATTAACCCGACAGTGCAGCCTCATTTTGCTTGAGCCTTTCCAAGCAGAGGAGAAGGATAAGCAGATGAGAGCCCATCTCACCCACCATTACTATCTGATCTTCCTCAAATACCATCATTGACTTGCACTCTACACGGAATTAACAGCTCACATCCAGAGCCCCTAAAGCCGAGTTCAACAATTGTGTCAAGGTAGCGGACCAGAACTGTCACATGAACGCAGACAGCAACTTCCAGAGTTATCTGACCTTCCTCAAACTCCGCTGCCGAGATGCAGCCTGCAGCTCCACTGGTGCTGGTGCTGGTCGACACTTTTTCCTTTTTCCTTGTGTTCTTCTTCTGTTTAAACTCCTGGGTGTCCCATTCAAGGTCCCACAACCAGGGGTCATCTTTGTACCTGAACATCAGGGAGACATAGAATAGGTGCATAATGACAGCAACACTTGCCTCATCTGTCAACCATACGAACACAGCAACGAGAAAGGACCACTTTGGTCGCAGTCTGACCGATTTT
The DNA here is from genome assembly GCF_044704955.1 of Pristiophorus japonicus. Lineage (NCBI taxonomy): Eukaryota > Metazoa > Chordata > Chondrichthyes > Pristiophoridae > Pristiophorus > Pristiophorus japonicus. Next base: position 21,159,908 of record NC_091993.1, read on the forward strand.
GCAACCTCTGACCGCAAAGTGAAACACATCTCTACTTCCCGGTGAGTCAGAGATCAATCCAATTCCTCTTTGAATGCCTGCCAAACAATAGCCCTCTCAGTATTTATTGCATTAGGATGCAGCTCCCACTAGTTGACAAATGTAAATGAACTGCGGAGAAGCAAAGATGGTAATTACATAGGATATACGGCACACAAACAGGCCATTCGGCCCAACCAGTCTATGCCGATGTTTATGCTCCACCCGAACCTCCTCCTCTCTTTCCTCATCTGAATTTATCAGGATAATCCTCTATTCCCTTCTCCCTCATATGCTTGTCTAGCCTCCCTTTAAATGCATCGATACTATTCGCTTCAATCACTCCCTGAGGTAGCGAGTTCCACATTCTCTCCACTCTTTCCCACATTCCAACAGCGACTGCACTTCAAAAGTACTTCATTGGCTGTAAAGCGCTTTGAGATGTCTGGTGGTCGTGAAAGACGCTATATAAATGCAAGTCTTTCTTTCTTTGAAGAAATTTCTTCTGAATTCCCTATTGGATTTCTTGGTGACTGTCTTATATTGATGGCCTCTAGTTATGTTTAAGGACGTGACTGCTGCCAACGATCCGGAAGTCGCTGCAGGACATTCTAAAAAGGGAGGGAGAACAGCCAGTTGTCGTGGTGCACATTGGTACCAACGACATAGGTAAAAAAAGGGATGAGGTCCTACGAGACGAATTTAAGGAGCTAGGAGCTAAATTAAAAAGTAGGTCCTCAAAAGTAGTAATCTCGGGATTGCTACCAGTGCCACGTGCTAGTCAGAGTAGGAATCGCAAGATAGCACAGATGAATACGTGGCTTGAGCAGTGGTGCAGCAGGGAGGGATTCAAATTCGTGGGGCATTGGAACAGGTTCTGGGGGAGGTGGGATCAGTACAAACTGGACGGTCTGCACTTGGGCAGGACCGGAACCAATGTCCTAGGGGGAGTGTTTGCTAGTGCTGTTGGTGAGGAGTTAAACTAATATGGCAGGGGGATGGGAACCAATACAGGGAGACAGAGGGAAACAAAAAGGAGACAAAAACAAAAGACAGAAAAGAGATGAGTAAAAGTGGTGGACAGAGAAACCAAAGGCAAGAAACAAAAAGGGCCACTGAATATAAAAGGGCTGCAGGAGGGGTCAAAACTAAAAATCATGGTTTAAAAACTAGGATGAAAACACTCGACCTAAATGCACGCAGCATTCGAAATAAAGTAAATGAGTTGACGGCACAAATCATTACAAATGGGTATGATTTGGTGGCCATTACAGAAACATGGTTGCAAGGTGGCCAAGACTGGGAATTAAACATACAGGGGTATCTAACGATTCAGAAAGATAGGCAAGAAGGGAAAGGAGGTGGGGTAGCTCTGTTAATAAAAGATGATATCAGGGCAGTTGTGAGGGATGATATTGGTTCCAATGAACAAAATGTTGAATCATTGTGGGTGGAGATTAGAGATAGTAAGGGAAAAAAAGTCACTGGTCGGCGTAGTTTATAGGCCCCCAAATAATAGCTTCATGGTGGGGAGGGCAATAATCAAGGGAATAGTGGAGGCATGTGAAAAAGGAACGGCAGTAGTCATGGGGGATTTTAACCTACATATCGATTGGTCAAATCAAATCGCACGGGGTAGCCTGGAGGAGGAATTCATAGAATGCATACGGGATTGTTTCTTAGAACAGTATGTAACAGAACCTACAAGGGAGCAAGCCATCTTAGATCTGGTCCTGTGTAATAAGACAGGAAAAATAAACGATCTCCTCGTAAAAGATCCTCTCGGAATGAGTGATCACAATATGGTTGAATTTGTAATACAGATTGAGGATGAGGAAGTTGTGTCAGAAACGAGCGTACTATGCTTAAACAAAGGGGACTACAGTGGGGTGAGGGCAGAGTTGGCTAAAGTAGACTGGAAACAAGGACTAAACGGTGGCACAATTGAGGAACAGTGGAGGACTTTAAGGAGCTCTTTAATAGTGCTCAACAAAAATATATTCCAGTGAAAAAGAAGGGCGGCAAGAGAAGGGATAACCAGCCGTGGATAACCAAGGAAATAAAGGAAAGTATCAAATCAAAGACCAATGCGTATAAGGTGGCCAAGGTTAGTGGGAAACTAGAGGATTGGGAAAATTTTAAGCAACAGCAAAGAATGACTAAAAAAGCAATAAAGAAAGGGAAGATAGATTACGAAGGTAAACTTGCGCAAAACATAAAAACAGATAGTAAAAGCTTTTACAGATATATAAAACGGAAAAGAGTGACTAAAGTAAATGTTGGTTCCTTAGAAGATGAAAAGGGGGATTTAATAATGGGAAATGTGGAAATGGCTGAGACCTTAAAAATTATTTTGCTTCCATCTTCACAGTGGAAGACACAAAAACCATGCCAAAATTTGCAGGCCACAGGAATGTTGGAAGGGAGAACCTTGAGACAATCATTATCACTAGGGGGGTAGTGCTGGACAGGCTAATGGGACTCAAGGTAGACAAGTCCCCTGGTCCTGATGAAATGCATCCCAGGGTATTAAAAGAGATGGCAGAAGTTATAGCAGATGCATTCGTTATAATCTACCAAAATTCTCTGGACTCTGGGGAGGTACCAGCGGATTGGAAAGCAGCTAATGTAACGCCTCTGTTTAAAAAAGGGGGCAGGCAAAAGGCAGGTAACTATAGGCCGGTTAGTTTAACATCTGTAGTGGGGAAAATGCTTGAAACTATCATTAAGGAAGAAATAGCGGGACATCTAGATAGGAATAGTGCAATCAAGCAGACGCAGCATGGATTCATGAAAGGGAAATCATGTTTAACTAATTTACTGGAATTCTTTGAGGATATAACGAGCATGGTGGATAGAGGTGTACCGATGGATGTGGTGTATTTAGATTTCCAAAAAGCATTCGATAAGGTGCCACACAAAAGGTTACTGCAGAAGATAAAGGTACGCGGAGTCAGAGGAAATGTATTATCATGGATAGAGAATTGGCTGGCGAACAGAAAGCAGAGAGTCGGGATAAAAGGGTCCTTTTCCGTTTGGAAATCAGTGGTTAGTGGTGTGCCACAGGGATCAGTGCTGGGACCACAACTGTTTACAATATACATAGATGACCTAGAACAGGGCACAGAGTGTAGTGCAACAAAATTTGCAGATAACACTAAGATTAGTGGGAAAGCGGGTTGTGTAGAGGACTCAGAGAGGCTGCAAGGAGATTTAGATAGGTTAAGCGAATGGGCTAAGGTTTGGCAGATGGAATACAATGTCGGAAAGTGTGAGGTCATTCACCTTGGGAAAAAAAACAGTAGAAGGGAATATTATTTGAATGGGGAGAAATTACAACATGCTGTGGTGCAGAGGGACCTGGGGGTCCTTGTGCATGAATCCCAAAAGGTTAGTTTGCAGGTGCAGCAGGTAATCAGGAAGGCAAATGGAATGTTGACCTTCATTGCGAGAGGGATAGAGTACAAAAGCAGGGAGGTCTTGCTGCAACTGTATAAGGGATTGGTAAGGCCGCACCTGGAGTACTGCGTGCAGTTTTGGTCACCTTACTTAAGGAAGGATATACTAACTTTGGAAGGGGTACAGAGACGATTCACTAGGCTGATTCCAGAAATGAGGGGGTTACCTTATGATGATAGATTGAGTAGACTGGGTCTTTACTCGTTGGAGTTCAGAAGGATGAGGGGTGATCTTATAGAAACATTTAAAATCATGAAAGGGATAGACAAGATAGAGGCAGAGAGGTTGTTTCCATTGGTAGGGGAGACTCGAACTATGGGGCACAGCCTCAAAATACGGAGGAGCCAATTTAAAACCGAGTTGAGAAAGAATTTCTTCTCCCAGAGGGTTGTGAATCTGTGGAATTCTCTGCCCAAGGAAGCAGTTGAGACTAGCTCATTGAATGTTTTCAAGTCAAAGATAGATAGATTTTTGACCAATAAGGGTATTAAGGGTTACGGGGAGAGGGCGAGTAAGTGGAGCTGAGTCCACGACCAGATCAGCCATGATCTTATTGAATGACGGAGCAGGCTCGAGGGGCTAGATGGCCTACTCCTGTTCCTAATTCTTATGTTCTTATGCTCTTCCCCACAAGTGGAAACATTCTCTCTGTATCCACTTATTGTACTCCGAGTTAGAAGGTTGTGGGTTCAAGCTCCACTCTATATCTCAAAGCACTTCACACAATGAATGACTTTGAAGTCGGTCATTGCGGATATGTAGCCAAATGTCATTCTGTAACGGCAAAGTTCCATTGGGCTGAATGACCAGTTCACCTGCCTGGCTACACTGATTGATGAAGGTTGGCTAAGGCACGGGGAGAGCTCCCTGTGAGCCACCTCTTCAGATAGTTCCACAGCATCTTTATGTTCACCTGAACAGGCAGACGGAGCCTCGCTTTAACATCTCATCTGAAGAGCGACACTTCCGATAATGGAGCGCTCTCTCAGTACTGCACTGAAGTGCAAGCCGAGATTATGTGCCCAAGCACTTGGGAGAGTCCCAGTTTACTGGGAGGGTTCTGGCAAGTAAATTTTTAAAGATAAAGTAACGCACCTTTCATCGTCGAGTAGCTGGCAGGCATCGTTGGCTAGGTTCATGAGAGATTGCTTCATCTCCCGCTGCAGCTCTTCATACGTACTCTGCGCCTCATCTTGGTACCGCTTCCAGTTGTGGTTTATGGGAAGGTAACACTGGCCCATCTCCAGCATGCCAGCAAAAGTCACCGGGTGTGGGCACCTAATCATAAAGGAGAAGCCACATCATCATCATCATCATAGGCAGTCCTTGGAATCGAGGAAGACTTGCTTCCACTCTTAAAATGAGTCCTTAGGTGGATGAACAGTCCAATACAAGAGCCACAGTCCCTGTCACAGGTGGGACAGATAGTCGTTGGGGAAAAGGGTGGGTAGGACAGGTTTGGGACTCCCAGGTGTCAGTGGGGATGTTGCACTTTATCAGGGAGGCTTTGAGGGTGTCCCTGTAATGTTTCCTCTGCCCACCTTTGGCCACAGTTAGTGCCCTGCGTGGCGCAGAATGAGTCCAATTGCCCAGCGAGGAAGCAGCAGCCTTTGCTAGAACTAGTGGCATCTCCAGCAGTGGCTCGGGTTGTTTCGTCATTAACTGGATTGCCAGTGAAAGGTCCTGGAACAGGGATAAGGCTATCATCCATCTCAATGCACTGTAAGTCTACTGAGCAAGGGGAGACCAACCACTCTGTCTCCACCGCTAATCCATCTGAATGGCAAGGTGTGTAGGGGACAGACAGCATCTGTACCAGATAGCAATATCTGAGGTAAACAAGCCTCACTTTTCAGAGTCAGCAGGCACTAACCCATAAGTCTGTCATATTTTCCCCTCAACTCTCTATAGGGTACAGTGCTATAGGTTCCAGTCACTCCCATGGCCCCCAACCCAAATATGATCCGTGACAGGAAATGTTGGCAGTCTATTCAACAGTGGGGGGGAGAATCCAGCCAAGTCCAATTCTGTCCTCACTTATTGTCTAAACACATGCACTTCCAGCAGAGTGTGCCTGGACAGTGTTTGGGAACAGGAACCCTTCCTCGCTCAGGGGCAAGGGGCTTAATTGAACACCTTGGACAAAACCCTGCTGAAATCAGCTCGCAAAGACGGGGGATTGAGTCTGGAACCTTTTTGTCTGCGCTCCTCTAATTCTGCCCTCCTTAGTATCCCCGATTATAATCGCTCAACCATTGGTAGCCGTGCCTTATGTTGCCTAGGCCCCAAGATCTGGAACTCCTTGCCTAAACCTCTCCGCCTCTCCTTCCTCCTTCAAGACACTCCTTAAAACTTACCTCTTTGACCAAGCTTTTGGTCACCTGCGCTAATTTCTACTTACGCGGCTCGGAGTCAATTTTTTTTAATCGCATAATACTCCTGTGAAGCGCCTTGGGACATTTCACTATGTTAAAGGCGCTATATAAATACAAGTTATTGTTGTGTGTTGCTCAGCACCACACTAGGCGATGCTTTTAGTGTTCTTTTCAGTATCGTTGCTGTTCGAACTGTTTGGGCAGAGGATTTTACACAGGGAGATCTGGTGACGCAGTCACTATTGCCCTGTGACTGGCCTACTCTGGTTGACGGTCAACCAGGGAAGCAAAGATGAGTCGGTCGGAAAAAACGCCTCACCTTTCTAGAAAAAACGGAAGCTCCTCACAAAACACTTCATAGGTAGCTTTAACGTCAAGCGCACAGTAACGCATCAGCTCCTGTCAGCAGTGGGATAAAAGCACAAACCACATTGGAATATTACACACAAAATGAGGTACTAAAAAATAAAGCAATTCATGTGAAAGATAAATTGTCTGCCTGTGTTTATTTTGGACACCTCCGAGAACATTCTGTTCTGGACTTTTTGCTTTATCTGAAAGAACGGGTCATTCAAGCCACAGGCAATAACAAATTAAAATTGATATCATTGTTTATCACGTCTCAGCCAAAATTATCTTGAAATTCAGTGACTTATTACATAGGCAAATGTTGCACAAAGTAAGATTCCACAAATATCAAAAAGATGATTCCCCAGTTAATCTGTTGATTGAGGAAGCAATGTTGTCAAAACTCCCTGCTCTTAATACCAAAGGATCATGAACATCCATCTGTATAGGCAAACAAGGCCTCAGTTTGACGTCTCATCCGAAGGGCAGCAGCTCAGACAATGCAGCACTCCCTCAGCACTGCAATGAAGTGTCTTTGTAGATGACGTGCTCCAGTCCAGGAGTGGGGCTGCCAATCTACAGAGTGTGCTTCCTACTGAGCCATGCTAACAAGGCACCAGTCACCGTGCTCGGTGATTGGCTACAGTATTCCAAGGCAGCCCTGGAACTCAAAAGCTTTTCCGAAAACAGGCTCCTGGATAGCACGATCAGCAGAGGCGACGCTACCTGGCCAGAGGGCGATGGGCTTACGTTTCAAGTTAGCCATCCCTCACTCTTGCCCAATTACAGTGGGCAGGAGTTTCTGTTGGTTCTCAGACTGGTGTGTTATGTCCAGTGCCTCACTACAGCGGGGTGATCTGTTCTTATTTGGGATTGGGGGCAGGGAAAGGAGAATATCTGACGACTACAAGCAGTCATATGGCCAGAATGCAGCCTTCATTGTCCACAGCGGGTGTGCAGACCATGGATTCACAGCTCAGATTGCGCAGTCGATAGCATGCTTTCCCAGAGTCAGACAGCTGCACACGAACAAAAAGGGCCACTGAATATAAAGGGGCTGCAGGAGGGGTCAAAACTAAAAATCATGGTTTAAAAACTAGTATTAAAACACTCTACCTAAACGCACGCAGCATTCTAAATAAAGTAAATGAGTTGACGGCACTAGTCATTACAAATGGGTATGATTTGGTGGCCATTACAGAAACATGGTTGCAGAGTGGCCAAGACTGGGAATTAAACATACAGGGGTATCTGACAATTCGGAAAGATAAACAAGAAGGGAAAGGAGGTGGGGTAGCTCTGTTAATAAAGAATGATATCAGGGCAGTTGTGAGAGACGATATTGGCTCGAATGAACAAAATGTTGAATCATTGTGGGTGGAGATTAGAGATAGTAAGGGGAAAAAGTCACTGATGGGTGTAGTTTATAGGCCCCCAAATAATAACTTCACGGTGGAGAGGGCAATAATCAAGGGAATAATGGAGGCATGTGAAAAAGGAACGGCAGTAATCATGGGGGATTTTAATCTACATATTGATTGGTCAAATCAAATCGCGCGGGGTAGCCTGGAGGAGGAATTCATAGAATGCATACGGGATTGTTTCTTAGAACAGTATGTTACAGAACCTACAAGGGATCAAGCTATCTTAGATCTGGTCCTGTGTAATGAGGCAGGAATAATAAACGATCTCCTAGTAAAAGATCCTCTTGGAATGAGTGATCACAGTATGGTTGAATTTGGAATACAGATTGAGGATGAGGAAGTAGTGTCTCAAACGAGTGTACTATGCTTAAACAAAGGGGACTACAGTGGGATGAGGGCAGAGTTGGCTAAAGTAGACTGGAAACACAGACTAAACGGTGGCACAATTGAGGAACAGTGGAGGACTTTTAAGGAGCTCTTTCATAGTGCTCAACAAAAATATATTCCAGTGAAAAAGAACGGTGGTAAGAGAAGGGATAACCAGCCGTGGATAACCAAGGAAATAAAGGAGAGTATCAAATTAAAAACCAATGCGTATAAGGTGGCCAAGATTAGTGGGAAAATAGAAGATTGGGAAAATTTTAAACAAGAGCAAAGAATGACTAAGAAAGCAATAAAGAAAGGAAAGATAGATTACGAAGGTAAACTTGCGCAAAACATAAAAACAGATAGTAAAAGCTTTCACAGATATATAAAACGGAAAAGAGTGACTAAAGTAAATGTTGGTCTCTTAGAAGATGAGAAGGGGGATTTAATGATGGGAAATGTGGAAATAGCTGAGACCTTAAACAATTATTTTGCTTCGGTCTTCACAGTGGAAGGCACAAAAACTATGCCAAAAATTGCTGGTCACAGGAATGTGGGAAGGGAGGACCTTGAGACAATCATTATCACTAGGGGGCTAGTGCTGGACAGGCTAATGGGACTCAAGGTAGATAAGTCCCCTGGTCCTGATGAAATGCATCCCAGGGTATTAAAAGAGATGGCGGAAGTTATAGCAGATGCATTCGTTATAATCTACCAAAATTCTCTGGACTCTGGGGAGGTACCAGCGGATTGGAAAACAGCTAATGTAACGCCTCTGTTTAAAAAAGGGGTCAGACAAAAGGCAGGTAACTATAGGCCGGTTAGTTTAACATCTGTAGTGGAGAAAATGCTTGAAACTATCATTAAGGAAGAAATAGCGGGACATCTAGATAGGAATAGTGCAATCAAGCAGATGCAGCATGGATTCATGAAGGGGAAATCATATTTAACTAATTTACTTGAATTCTTTGAGGATATAACGAGCATGGTGGATAGAGGTGTACCGATGGATGTGGTGTATTTAGATTTTCAAAAGGCATTCAATAAGGTGCCACACAAAAGGTTACTGCAGAAGGGTACGCGGAGTCAGAGGAAATGTATTAGCATGGATAGAGAATTGGCTGGCGAACTGAAAGCAGAGAGTTGGGATAAATGGGTCCTTTTCGGGTTGGAAATCAGTGGTTAGTGGTGATGCCACAGGGATCGGTGCTGGGACCACAACTGTTTACAATATACATAGATGACCTGGAAGAGGGGACAGAGTGTAGTGTAACAAAATTTGCAGATGACACAAAGATTAGTGGGAAAGCGGGTTGTGTAGAGGACACAGAAAGGTTGCAAAGAGATTTAGATAGGTTAAGCGAATGGGCTAAAGTTTGGCAGATGGAATACAATGTCGGAAAGTGTGAGGTCATCCACCCTGGGTAAAAAAAACAGTAAAAGGGAATATTATTTGAATGGGGAGAAATTACAACATGCTGCGGTGCAGAGGGACCTGGGGGTCCTTGTGCATGAATCCCAAAAAGTTAGTTTGCAGGTGCAGCAGGTAATCAGGAAGGCGAATGGAATGTTGGCCTTCATTGCGAGAGGGATGGAGTACAAAAGCAGGGAGGTCCTTCTGCAACTATAGAAGGTATTGGTGAGGCCGCACCTGGAGTACTGCGTGCAGTTTTGGTCACCTTACTTAAGGAAGGATATACTAGCTTTGGAGGGGGTACAGAGACGATTCACGAGGCTGATTCCGGATATGAGGGGGTTACCTTATGATGATAGATTGAGTAGACTGGGTCTTTACTCGTTGGAGTTCAGAAGGATGAGGGGTGATCTTATAGAAACATTTAAAATAATGAAAGGGATAGACAAGGTAGAGGCAGAGAGGTTGTTTCCACTGGTTGGGGAGACTAGAACTAGGGGGCACAACCTCAAAATACGGGGGAGCCAATTTAAAACCGAGTTGAGAAGGAATTTCTTCTCCCAGAGGGTTGTGAATCTGTGGAATTCTCTGCCCAAGGAAGCAGTTGAGGCTAGCTCAATGAATGTATTCAAATCACAGATAGATAGATTTTTAACCAATAAGGGAATTAAGGGTTACGGGGAGCGGGCGGGTAAGTGGAGCCGAGTCCACGGCCAGATCAGCCATGATCTTGTTGAATGGCGGAGCTGGCTCGAGGGGCTAGATGGCCTACTCCTGTTCCTAATTCTTATGTTCTTATGTTCAGGCCGTTCTGAAGCCTGCTGTTGTTTTCAAAGTAGCCACTTATGGGATGCATGGCAGCAGCTCCCCTTTGGCAACATCATGGAGAGTGTAATGTATCCAAGTTTGCTGACAATACAAAGCTAGGTGGGAAAATAAGCTGTGAGGAGGGCACAAAGAGCCTGCAAAGGGATAAAGGTAGGTTAAGTGAATGGGCAATAAGGTAGTAGATGATGTGGGAAAATGTGAGATTATTCACTCTGGTAGGAAGAATAGAACAGAATTTTTTTTTTTTAAATGGTGAGAAACTATTAAATTTTGGTGTTCAGAGAGATTTAGGTGTCCTTGAACAGGAAACACAGAGTTAGCAGACAGGTACAGCAAGCAATAAGGAAGGCAAAGACATGCTGGCCTTTATTGCAAAGGGGTTGGGGCACAAGAGTAAGGAAGTCTTGCTACAATTGTACAGGGCTTTGATGAGACAACATCTGGAGTTCTGCGCACAAGTTTGGTCTCCTGTTCTGAGGAAGGATATACTTGCCTTAGAGGCGGTGTACCGAAGGTTCACTTGGCACGGGATCGACGGGCCGAATGGCCATCTTCCGTGCTGTAACCATTCTATAATTCTATGGTTCTATGATTGATTCTTGGGATGAGAGGGTGGTCCAATGAGGAGAGATTGAGTAAATTGGGCATATACACTTTGGAATTTAGAAGAATGAGAGGCGATCGCATTGAAACACAAGATTCTGAGGGGAATTAAGTGGGTAGATGCTGCTGTTTCCCCTGCATGGAGAGACTAGAACTAATGGGCACAGTGTCAGGAAAAGGCGACGGCCATTTAAAACTGAGATAAGGAGGAATTTCTTCACTCATGAGGTTGTGCATCTTTGGAATTCTCTAAAAGGCTATGAATGTTGAACGTTAAGTGTATTCAAGGCTGAGACAAGATAGATTTTTGGACTCTAGGCGAATGAAGGGATTATGGAGATCGGGCGGGAAAGTGGAGTTGAGGTCGATGATCAGCCATGATCTTATTGAATGGCGGAGCAGGCTCAAGGGGCCGTAGGGCCGACTCCTGCTCCTATTTCTTATGTTCTTTTGAGAGATGTAGCAGGTTGTCAAAAGAAAAAAATGACTTTAAAATTGCTTTTTATTGATGTATTTTATAGTTATTTTGAATATAAAGTACTTTGAAACTGCAGAGTAAATTTATTTAGGTTTTAAGGGGGCGCTGTGAATGGGACGAAATATTTTACTTGTTTTTGTTTGGGGAGGGAGACGAGAAAGAGAACTGTGCATCATTTCCATCAAGTCAAGTGACACAATAATGTAAACTGACACAATCTTCACGTTTAATTCTGTGTTTACACATACGAATGTATAAAGTCTTGCCAAACACTTTTTTGTGAAGGGAATACCCTTTATGACCCATACTCAGGTATGTTTGCAACTATGGGGCGTCTCGGAAAATTTTAACCTGAAATCAATTAGGATAGCATCATAATATAATTACAGAGGAGGAAGGCCATTTGGCTTATCTTAGTTCATCCATCCATAAAGTCCTCCCTGCATTGCAGCATCCAATTAATTCTTCACGCCAGTAGTCCATTAAGAACATATCATCATACATAGTCCCTCGGAATCGAAGATGACCTGCTTCCACGTCAAAACGTTCACAGGTGTTTCAATGATGGACCTAAAATTCCAGGTCCGAACTAAGTCTTGAAGGGTGGAAGATGCCTGTGCTTGGATTTTTTTTAACGTGTGGTGACCGTTGCACACCAACCACCACACGGGCTTGACAAAGCTAGGTCTTGGTCCAGTAGCAAGGATTAACCAAGACGACTGGAGACCAGCTCTGCTGCACGGACAGTGCACACACATATCACAGTGTGGGCTGGCCCATGCTGCCCCTGGGCCCTCGCCTCTTCTGGGCCCTGAACTCGCGCCTCTCCTGGGCTCCGATCACGTCCCTCTACAATCTCTTGCATAATAGGAATTATAAATTCCTGTAAATTAAATTATAAATTGAACCACAATCTTCGGACTCGGAGACAAAAGTGCTATAACTGAGCCAAGGCTAATGCCCAAAAGGCAGTTTCCATTAAAGTTATAATGGAAAATGCCTCTTGGATGTCAGCTGTGGCTCAGTGGGTAGCACTCTCGCCTGAGTCAGAAGGTTGTGGATTCAAGTCCCACTCCAGAGATTTGCGCACATAGTCTAGGCTGGTACTTCAGTGTAGTACTGAGGGAGTGCTGCACTGTTGGAGGTGCTATCTTTCGGATGAGATGTTAAACCGAAACCCCATCTACCCTCTCGGGTGGATGTGTTAGATCCCACGCCACTATTCTAAGAGCAGGGGATTGGTTGAGGGTTAAATGTTGGTCAGGATATGAGGAGAAATCCCCTGCTCTTCTTAGAATAGTGCCGTGGGATCTAACACATCCACCCGAGAGGGCAGATGGGGTTTTGGTTTAACATCTCATCCAAAAGATGGCATCTCCAACAGTGCAGCACTCCCTCAGTACTACACTGAAGTACCAGCCTAGATTATGTGCGCAAATCTCTGGAATGGGAATTGAATCCACAACCTTCTGACTCAGGCGAGAGTGCTACCCACTGAGCCACAGCTGACATCCAAGAGGCATTTTCCATTATAACTTTAATGGAAACTGCCTCTTAGGTATCAGCCGTGGCTCAGTTATAGCACTTTTGTCTCAGAGTCCGAAGATTGTGGCCCAATTTATAATTTAATTTACAGGAATTTATAATTCCGACATCACTAATTTTCAATATATTATATATTTTAAAAAGAAACAACTACAAAACATCCTAATGTTTTTGGATCCTTTGCTACGGTACGTGTTATGTGATAAACGTGTCCCAGCCTACTTTGTTGTTTTACCTGGAAGTTCTCCCGAACATCTTTCATGGTGCCTTTGATGAAAACCTCACGGGCCTCCTTCTCGAGTGGCTTTCCCCCCACGTAGAGTGCGTGGACATCGGCCAGGTTATTGATGCTGCTGATGTTCACCCAGTCCCAGGCTCCAACCTGCAACACGGACAGTACAAACATGGGCCTCCAGCAAATGTATGTTTTCGATCCAATGCTTAATAACAAATCTCTTCTCTCTTGAAAAAAGGCGGCTGAGGGGGTGACTTAATAAAGGTCTTGATAGAGTGGATACAGAGAGAGTGTTTCCACTTTCGGGGGGGGGGGGGTGGGCAGAAGAGTAGAACTAGAGGCCATCAATATGATAGTCACACAAAATCCAATAGGGAATTCAGAATGAACTTCATTACCCAGAGAGTGGTGAGAATGTGGAACCTGCTACCACAGGGAGTGGTTGAAGCGAATGGTATAGATACATTTAAGGGGAGGCTAGACAAGCATATGAGGGAAAAGGGAATAGAGGGTTATGCTGATAGATTTAGATGAGGAAAGACGGGAGGAGGCACGAGTGCAGCATAAACACCAGCATGGACAGGTTGGGCTGAATGGCCTGTTTCTGTGCCATATAGCCTATAAACGCAGCATATCTTCAAGCCCTCTGAAATCAGGGGCTAGAAACGCACAGGGTCAATGGACATCAATGAATCAAATCAGAGTGCCTAACCCCCATTTATATTTCACGACAGTTCGCAGGCAGCTCCTCCTCCCCAACTTACAGGCACAAAAACCACTGGATTATAAAATCCCTGAAGCTGCCTCACCTCATCGAGGCCACTTAGCAAAAGACCAGTGAGTCTTGGTGTCTGCCATGATGGAACACTGGCTCTGGACCGATGTCCTTCCTCGGGATACTCTTTATGGCAGTGGAAATGGACTTTGCGTTTGTCTCCCGGTGATGTGTGTTCCCCAGCCAACCCACAGGCACACGCACACTTTAAAATTACTGTTCTAATCTGAAGGCAAGATCTACTGAGGTGACGAAAGGCTTAGCGCCTCAGAGCATGGATGCGGGTCGTGTTTGCTCCGAGCCCTGTCGAGTGCGGTGGTGACAATGGAGGCTATAGCAACTCCAGTAGGGAGAATGGGGGGCAGAGTAGAGGGCAACACCTGGCACTTCCAGCAGGGGGCACTGGCAGCAGCAGCTTGGAAAAGGCACGTATCTGCCCTCGGAGTGAAGACAGGATAATAATTAAACAAATATAGAGGAAAACTTAGCAAAAAAAATACCTTTAGAAAGGGCGGAAACTTATTTAATCCCCACCCATAAAGATATAAAGTAGAAAAAGTCAGGAAAACCTATCGGAGGTGAGCTATGTCACCTGAGAGGGATAGAGGATAAAAGTACTCTCACCTATGGACAGACAACATGGATGGTTGTACAATGTCCTGGTACAGACCAGATTCCTCCAGGTACAGCTGTTTTTAAAAATTTATTCGCTCACGGGATGTGGGCGTCACCAACAATGCCAGCATTTATTGCCCTTGTGGGTCTGGAGTCACATATAGGCCAGACCGGGTAAGGATGGCAGATTTCCTTCCCTAAAGGACATTAAGTGAAGCAGTTTGGTTTTTCCAACAATCCAGTAGTTTCATGGTCACCATTACGGATACTAGCTTTTTAATTCCAGATTTATTTAATTAACTGAATTTAAATTCCCCCAGCTGCTGTGGTGGGATTTGAACTCGCGTCTCCGGATTATTAGTCCAGGCCGCTGGATTACTAGTCCAGTAACATAACCACTATGCTACTGTACCTCTAGGACACTATGATTGAAGTCCTTTTCCTTTCACGTTATCCATTGTTCCAGATTCTGTATATGTTCACGCCTTTATTTTTAAAGTCGAGCAACACGAGGTTATTTTGCGGCACTTACCCCTGGACTTCTGGGCTTGCTGGTGGTTCGCTTGATGTGCTGCTTCACTTCTTCCAGGCCCCTCCTCTTCCCTTTCTTACTCGCCATCCAGAGGCTGCGCTGGAAGCCAGTCAGGCCAGAAATAGCCATGTGCAAGCTCATGGTGTCCAGAAAGCGCAGCCTCGTCCCCTGCAGACACAGAGCGAAGAGAGTTCATGTCCCGTGAGCAGTCAGACACCGATCCTGGGCATACAGTCACACATAGAGAGCAAAAAGTGACCAGGGAGCAAGGGAGAAAGAAAGAAGGAAAGTACACGAGTGTGAGGAGCAATGTTCCCTCTAATTTTCTTTGGTGCCTTTCAAAATACAGCACCCGCGCAGTTCTTGCATGGAAAAGCCGGCTGCGCGGGATCCTAGAGCGCTGTGCGGCCGCGCAACTTATAGGGAATGCTGGTGAGGATGCTCTTTTAGTTATTCGACTACTAAGGGGCCATCAATATAAGGTAGTCACTAATAAATCCAATAGGGAATTCAGGAGAATCTTCTTCAGTGGTTGGAATATGGAACTCACTACCACAGGGAGTAGCTCAGGCGACTAACATAAATGCATTTAAGGGGAAGCAAGATAAACACATGAGGGAGAAAGGAATAGAAGGATATCTTGATGGGAGTAGCTAAAGAAGGGTGGGAGAAGGCTCACGTGGAGCATGAAAGCTGGGCCGTAATATAATATAAAGAGACAGTGCTATTAGAAAGCGAGAAAATGATTTTAACAATACGCCAAATAGACTCAACAATTCAGCATCCACAGCCCTTTGGGGCAGAGAATTCCAAAGGTTCACAACCCGCTGAGTGAAGAAATTCCTCCTCATCTCGGTTTTAGATAGTCTTAAAAGTACCCCTCTCCACATCTTGACTGCTCAGGACTACCCAAGATCAAATGTGGGACTTTCCTTGTCTAAGCATTACATTCATGTCCTTCAGGAGATAGTACAGTGGCAAGAATCCTTCCAGTATCTTCTGCCATCAACATCTCACTCTGAAGATTTCCCTTTGACAATAAGGTGCTGGAAATCAGACAAAGGATTTGTTGGAGAAGAGCATTTATCAATTGGTTGACTCACCTTCATCAGGTACTGCTCCTTGACCCTTGCTCTGTCATAGCTGACATTGTGGCCAATGACTAGTCTCTCTGGCCATTCACCTCTCGACGGATGGGTGGAGTTTCCAGATGTCTCCAGGGGAATTAGGTCGGCCAGGAGCAGCTGACTGGACCAGGTGTAACGCTTCTCGATGAGCCGCTTACTGCACCAGGAGTACCTGAGGAGTAGGTAAGACGTATGCAGAATCCAGTCTGAACGCAAGACAGCTTTACACATCACACATTATAGCTGAGGCCTTACTTTCCTCTCCTCTCAAGATACTGACTCTTGCTAGAGTACAAATACATGGGCACTGCCCACAATCCAGCACCTCCACCAAATGTATATTCTTCAATTACAAGGCTAGACCGTGAGTGTCAGGAGGGAATTTGACCATTGGGGTCATCACATTTGACTATGATTACTCACCCAGTTACTGGTAGTCAATGGCTAGCAGGAACCCTGCCTAATTCTTCACTTGCTGGGTAAAGGTCCCAAATAAGTAGGTGGTATGGTGGATTGACCTTTAATCTATAGATCCTGATTTCTAATTGAACCCAGATCGATAGACTGCAAGCCTTATGTCTACTGGTTGGAAGGGTCCTAAGTGAAATGACTTGGTCAGTCTCAATCCAGTTCCTAGGGGGCATGGGCCCACTGTGTAAAACAGTCCTCAAATTCGCATTGTTGGCAATGAAACTGCAAGAGGTTACAAAATGAAGCTCTTCCAAGACTGGAGGTTAGAGAGCTTTACTCTGTATCTAACTAGTGCTGCATTACCAAGGAGAGCTTCTTAACATGGTGTGCAAAGTAAAGAAAGGTTTCATTCCCTAGCACGGAGCATAAAATTCTTCTCTCTCTCATTTATGACCAAGTTTTTTTAAACAATAAATAGTCAAAGGGAGCAGGTTAACAGGTTTTTACTCTTCCCATCATTCCATTCTCAAATGAAATAGGGAAAAAAGCAACTATTTTAAGTTGAAATGATAATCAAGTGCCCTCTTAATAAAGGGGCACTAAAACCGACACATTAAAAATGATCAAATTAAAATTTGGTTTCCGGGGACGATGATGCACTCAAGTCCCTCCGGCGCCCCACCTCTCACAGAAGGTCGCGAGCGTACTGGTGGACACCGCATGCTCCATCTCCAGGGACACCCTGGCTCAAATGTAACCACGGAAGAGAGGCAGGCAGTCAGGCTGAATGACCCCCTCGACCGCCCACTGACTGGACCGGATAATGGCCCCCTTTGGCCATGCCCAGGAGCAGTCCTATGAGGAGGCCATCTGACCTGCCCGCTCCCCTCCACACAGGATGATGACCAAGTTCTTACCAGGCACTTGGAGAGACAGCTGCAGCTAATGTTGGGCATTGGCCCTCGGATGTGCACACTTCCACATCAAACACCAGTGCCTTGTCATCAGGAAAGTCCACAGGTGTTGTTTGGCCATCCAGACCATACTTTGTCCAGCCAACTGCCCAGGTCCACTCTGCGGGCATCTCGGGGAGGTCACACTGCAGCAGTTCATTGGCTGCCTCCAAGTAAGGGAAGCTTTGCTTCTGAGCAAGAGTACGAAAATGCTCGTCAATGTTGCTGCCGTACATCTTGGGCAGCTGCAATTCCACATCGGGTATTATGGAGGCTTCCTTGCCCCAGAGGTCGTGACATTTGAGGTGCTCAATGCTCTTCTGGATGGCCTCCTCCAAATACTCAACCTGGATATCTCCAAAGATCTGTTGATGGAGACCATTGGACAGCATCTGGATATTTAATGGATTCATGCGGATCTGTGTTTTTCCGTGATCGGCACACTCCTTTGGGTTGGAGCTCGCAGTAGAGTTGTTGGCCCATCTTGATACGGTGACCCTCCATTTTGGGAGTAACGCTGCCAGTGATGTCCTCTTCAATAACAGATGGTTCATTCTATCCCTCTTTCATCCTTCCTACGGTGCAAGAAATGGGAAAGGGAGCGGGTTAACAGGTTTTTACTCTTCCCATCATTCCATTCTCAAATGAAATAGGAAAAAAAACAAAAACCAGAAAATGATCAAAATGCTTTGTCTCATTGCTACACTAGCAGTTTGAATGGCCTGTAGTTGGAATAACCCTTAAGCATCTTTCTCCCCCCAGTCACTGTTACGTGGAAAGGCAATGATAGAATTAAAAATAGTAACCATGATTAATTAATAATGGCACTGGACTGGCCCTACAGCTCACTTAAAGACCAAAATCTAAACTTCACTAATCAACTGCTATCCCCCCGGCTAGTCCAGGAGACGAACCTCATGCGATTATCCACGTGGCAAATTTCCGTCAGATACTGGTGGGACACAAGCACTGGGTGGTTTCCCCAAACAGAGCAAGGGAGGATGACGCAACCTAGGCTGCCCTGAAGTAGCACCGATGGGCCAGTCACAGAACTAGTCTTCTGCATGTCCTCACAACCGGGAATGATGGATGATGCAAGGAGACAGGGTCAAAAATAAACATTTTAAGCTGTGGAGTGTGGGCCCAGCAAGGCTGTTCATGATTCACTAGGTTGCAGTGCATAATGACAGATTTCAAATAGGTTGTAATTAAACATTAATATTCAAGGGGTTTTACAGGTTTGATTAAGCTCTCATATCCCGACTGTCACTACATTTCTCAGTTAATTCAACATTCCCAGCCAGTCCTAACTGGTGTTTTGAACTGCCCTAAAATGTCAAAAATGTTAAACTAAACATCAAAAGTCTGTTTTTTCAAAATAAAAGCCAATTTTTCCACTTCCACTGAAGCCTCGGGGCATGGAGGGATTGATTAGATATTGGGGTCACCCAATAGTCCTGTTCACCCATCACCTCTGTGCTCGCTGACCTACATTGGCTCCCGATTAAACAACGCCTCCATTTTAAAACTCTCATCTTTGTTTTGAAAACTCTCCATGGCCTTGCCCATCCCTATCTATGTAATCTCCTCCAGCCCCACAACCCTCCGAGATATCTGCTCTCCACTAATTCTGGCCTCTTGAGCATCCCTGATTTTATTTGCTCCACCATTGGCGGCCGTGCGTCAGCTACAAAGGCCCTAAGCTCTACTTCTCTTTCCTCCTTTAAGACGCCTCTTAAAACCTACCTCTTTGATCAAGCTTTTGGTCATCTGCCCTAATTTCTCCTTATGTGGCTCGGTATCAAATGTTGTTCAATAATGCTCCTGTGAAGCACCCTGGGACGTTTTACTAATTTAAAGGCACTATATATAAATACTAGTTGTTATTGGTGTTTGCAATACATTTTAATTAGCAGCAAAACAAAACATTAGCAGACCCCAAGTTCTGATTACTCATTTCGGGGATGAGGGGGTTACCTTATGATGATAGATTGAGTAGACTGGGTCTTTACTCGTTGGAGTTCAGAAGGATGAGGGATGATCTTATAGAAACATTTAAAATAATGAAAGGGATAGACAAGGTAGAGGCAGAGAGGTTGTTTCCACTGGTCGGGGAGACTAGAATTAGGGGACACAGCCTCAAAGTACGGGGGAGCCAATTTAAAACCGAGTTGAGAAGGAATTTCTTCTCCCAGAGGGTTGTGAATCTGTGGAATTCTCTGCCCAAGGAAGCAGTTGAGGCTAGCTCATTGAATGTATTCAAGTCACAGATAGATAGATTTTTAACCAATAAGGGAATTAAGGGTTACGGGGAGAGGGCGGGTAAGTGGAGCTGAGTCCACGGCCAGATCAGCCGTGATCTTGTTGAATGGCGGAGCAGGCTCGAGGGGCTAGATGGCCTACTCCTGTTCCTAATTCTTATGTTCTTATTTGCCCCTCGCTAATACTGATTCCCCTCTACCCCTGTTCCTGATATCCTACACTTATTCCCAATCCTCTCACCCTATAACCCCTCCAACCCTATTCCTCCCCACATCTGGCAAAAATGCTACACACAACCCCGATTGAAAGCAACTAAACGCGCCCCTTGTGTGCATTTAAGCGCCTCCCCGGATTCACATTGACCTCTAAGCTTCTTTGCAAACGTACCTGAACCTCGCAGTTAGATTGGCAGCTGGAAAACAGGTCACTGCTTCACTGAGTCCCTGAATTAAAAGTTGGTAATTCGTAGATTCATTTAAAAAAATGTATTCAATTCATTACAAATTAATTTACTGCATGAGTTGATAATGTTACTAACTCAAGAGGCAGAGTTGTGAAAAGTCTCTTTAAGTGAGACTCACTCGCGTTTTGCTTTAAACACATCTGTTTTGACGCTGCTCGCTCTGTGGATTAAAAGCTTCCTTGAGGATGGGTTTGCAATCAGTCTCAGTTTGACTCCTGAGTCTCCTCTGGTGCCTGGTGATGTGAGGCCAACGGGAGCACAATACACACACACATCACACTGCCCTGCAAACATCTGAACCCATGCAGAGCAGGAACACACTTGCGTCCTGGCCGAATGCGAAGGAGGAAAGGAAATGATGGCCTCGGATGAAGCGTTAGAAACCTCTAGCCACACTGCCATCTGCAGGACTGCGAGGGACCCAACCTCGAACATTCACAATTTAGGAAGAAATGATGAAAATACAAAGCAGGACTGTCAGCTTCTGTCAAGAGAAACAGCAGGTTAATAAGACCCTTCAATAGAATCATTCTGACAAAATGACTAAACCTGAAGTACACCTAATTTGTCTCTTTTTCTTTACAGCGCCTATTTTTAATTGACCTATAAAGGTGACACTGGGAGTATCATCAACAAGAAAACAAATTTACAAGTGCTCCCTCGACTAACATAATAATTCAAACATACAATCCAATTCCCAACATTACAACAATGACAAACACGTCAACAGTACTTCATTGGCCTTGGGACGTCCTGAGGTCGTGAAAGGTGCTACATAAATGCAAGTTTCTTTCATTTAAACAAATGGAAAATTTATCAATTCGATATCAGAATGTAGTTATGTGTGTCTGCCAGACACTCTATTCCTTGCAGTGCCCATCGGTCGAGGAAGTCACTTTACAGAGCTGATGGGCTTGCTTTATGTTTCCAGCATTTTCTAATTTTGTTCCAACATCTTTTTACTCACAGGTTAACACTTCATTAATCTCAGCCAGATATATTTTTTTCCCCCAAAAGAAAAGCACCTAATTTTAAAAAAATAGACCCAGGTCTCTTCATTCCAGTGGCTGTGCAACCTGTCTGCCTCTTACTCCCAGTTTCTCGCTTTTACCCATATTCCAGCCTTGCTGACTGACCCAATGAAATCATCAACTGAATAGTAATATGTTGCAGTGTTATTTAAACCAAGGGTGAGACTGTTTATGAGGTACTTCCAGCTGCAGCCCTCAGTATTCCCACATTGCCAACTTGCCACAGCGTTAGACATTTTACAAGAAAAGAAAGTCTTCTTGGATAGAAAAAGCGATTTAACCCTTCTTACATCATATATCTGGAAAAACCTGCAAATCCCCCCATCATATCATATAATTGAACCGTTTTGGTCTCTGGTGCATGCTGGGTGACCACAGAGTACGAATAAATGGGGTCCATTGGTTTGCTCAATGATCGTCATATCTGGTCGGCAGCACAGGACATTGAGTGTTATATTGGGCTAAATCTCCAAATTCCAATATAAAACCAGTTTTATTCGCATGTATTTGTTTTAGTTTGAACAGGCCATTTGTTTTTTTTTTAGCTTTCTTTGTGATTCAACCTTTGGCACAATTGACCACATTATCCTCCTCCAATGCCTCTCTTCTGTTGTCCAGCTCGATGGGACTACCCTGGATTGGTTCCACTCATTCCTATCCAATTGTCGACAGAGCATCTCTCGCAATGGCTTCACTTCCTATCCCTGCATCATCACCTCCGGTGTCTCCCAAGCATCCACCCTTGGTACTCTCCTCTTCCTCATCTATTTTCTGCTCCTTGGTGACATTATGCGCAGCTTATACGTGCACGCTGATAACATCCAGCTCTACCTCCCCAACACCTCTCCACTGCCTGTGCTGTCAGACTACTTTTCCGACAATCGGTCTTGCATGCTCAGCTAAATCTTGGGTAAACCAAAGCCATCGTCTTCAGTTCTCTCCACAAACTCTACTCATGCCACCCATTCCAACTTCCTCCTCAGCCATTGTGTCAGACTGAACCAAACTGTTTGCAACCATGCCATCCTATTTAAACCTGAGCTACGTTCCAAACCCATATCTTCTCCATTGCAAAGACAGCTTACTTCTACCTCTGTATTAGCACCAGCCTCCATCCACACCTCAACTTATCTGCCCCTGAAACCATCATTTATGCCTTTATTACCACCAGACTCAACTATTCCGATGCTCTGCTTGTTGTTCTCCCATTATCCATGTGCTGTAAATTTCAACTCACAGTAACAAATTGTAAGTCATCGACCCAAAGATAATGGTAGGTGCTGTCAATGTAATCTTAATGAATTGCTACAGTCCATCCTGTAGATCACTCATACTGTAGCTACAGAGTGCCAGAGATATTGGATATTGAATCCAGTGGCAGATCAAGTCAACTGTTCTGTTCTGGATGGTTTTGAATTTATTGAGTGTTGTTGCGGCTGCACCTACCCAGGTGAGTGGTGAGTAATGCATCACGCTCCTTGATGACTTGAGCCTTGTAGATGGTAGAGAGGCATTGAGGGGTTAGCAGGTGAGTCTGAACTGGACACATATGTCCAGATCTGCCCTGCTCTTGTAGCCCTAGGTGTTGATATGGCTGGTCCAGCTCAGCCTCTGGTAAATGGTGATCTCCAAGATGCTGCTGGTTGGGAACTTGCCGATTGTGGTGCCACTGAAAGTCAAGGGGAGATGACTAGGCTTTCTCTTGTTTGAAGTGCTCATTACCTGATGCTTATATAATGTGAAAGTTATTTGCCATTTGTTTTCCAGGAACTGCTGTAGGCTGGCATGGGCTGCTTCATTATTGGAGGAATTCGGGTTGACCACTGTGGAATCATCAGTGAACCACTGCACACCTGACCTTATGACAGCGATAAAGTTTTTTTATGATGATACAGCTGAAGATGGTTGGGCTGAGAATGCTTCCATGAGGAATTCAAGTAGTGATGTACTGAGGATGTAATGACAGACCTCTGACAACTACAACCATCTTCCTTTGTGTCAGGTATAACTTCAGCCCCTGGAGGGTTTTCCTTTGACCCCCACTAAGATCAGTTTTGCTAAGACTGCTTGGTACTATACTCGGTTCAATGTTACCTTGATGTCAAGGTCTCACCTCACCTCTGGCATCCACCTCGAACATCCATGTCTGGATCAATGCTCTGATGAGGCATTGAGCCTTATGGTTCTGACAGAACCCAAACTGAGCATTGGTGAACAGGTTATTGGTGAGTAGGTGTCACTTGATGGCACTGTTGTTGATTCCTCCCATCACTTTACTGATTATTGGGAGGAGGCTGATAGGTCAGGCTAAATTTATCCTATTCTTTGGTGGACAGGACATACTCAGGGCAATCTTCCGCATTATTGGTAGAAGCTGATACCATAGCTGCACTGGAACGGTTTGCCTAGGAGAGGTCTTCAGCACCATAGCCAAATGAGCCTAGACAGTGAGTGATGGCAGGATATCTTATCAGAGAGGGCATCACAACAGATCCTGGTCTCTCTTGATGTCCACATGTACATTTTGCAACAGGTCACTGGATGCCAATCAGGAGCAGAAACCTTCAGTGATTGTCCCCTCTCTAACCCAGTGGCGCTGAGGCCAACTGATACACAGTTACCACTCTATGGCTGAGATCAGCATCTCCACATAGAGCTGGGATGGCATCTGTAGCCTTCCTGGTCAACCATAATTTCAGGCAGCATAGTGAACATGGACAGCAGGTTCTAGCAAGGGGCTCTCTGCCCTGAGGTTGAGATCCTGGGGGCAGATCTATTGTCAGCACCAATATTGACAGTGTCAGCTGTGACTCAGTGGATAGCACTCTCGCCTCTGAGTCAGAAGGTTATGGGTTCAAGTCCCATTCCAGGGACTTTAGCATGAAAAATCGAGGCTGACACTTCAGTGCAATACTGAGGGGGTGCTGCACTGTCGGAGGTGCCGTCTTTCAGATAAGTTGTTAACCCAGACCACATCTGCTCTCTCAAGTGGACCTAAAAGCTCCCATAGCAATATTTCGAAGAAGAGTAGGGGAGTTATCCCTGGTGTCCTGGCCAATATTTATCTCTCAATCAACATAACAAAAAAAACAGATTATCTGGTCATTATCACATTGCTGTTTATGGGAGCTTGCTTGTGCGCAAATTGGCGATTGCTTTCCCACATTACAACAGTGAATACAGTTGAAAAGTACTTCAGTTGCTGTAAAGCGCTTTTTGACATCTGGTGGTCGTGAAAGGCGCTATACAAATCCAAGTCTTTTTTTTTCTCTTGCAGGGATGCGTACATCCGCTAGGGCGGCGCTCTGGGCGGAGCGATGTTTCCTGCAGGTGGCGATGTGTGCTGAACGCAGGTCCCTCCAGGCGGCGCTGTGGGGGGGAGAGGTGGACCCTGGCTTTATCTGGTAATCTCGCCCGCGCGCTTAATTTTTAAATCATTTAAAAAGAGGTGACAGTTGCAAAAGGAGGTGCCAAAATAAACACACAAAAAAAATGTTAAATTCTTCCCCAATGAATTTAAATGGGGAAACAAAACCCCAAATTTCTTCGTACTCGACGGATCCATGCATCTGCCCGAGCCGCGGGTCGATGTGGATGATGAATGAATTCCCGTCCTATGATTGGAAAATAGGGGCATAGCTGGTCAGCGCCGCAAATGCTTTTCTATACTGCTGCCACTAGTTTGCTTGTCGGCCGCGTGGCCTAATGGATAAGGCGTCTGACTTCGGATCAGAAGATTGCAGGTTCGAGTCCTGCCGCGGTCGCAATTTTGATTTTGCACATCATGAATTTAATTTTAACCAAATTTAAGTGCAGTTTTTCAGCAGTGCAGAGAATAACGGATTAAAATGCATTTGGAATAGGACCCTTCAGCAGGACAAGTTAGTATCTTGGAATTTTACAGCACCAGAGGCCATTCAGCCCTTCATGCCTATACTATAGAATCACAGAAGTTTACAGCACGGAACAAGGCCATTTCGGCCCATCGTGTCCGTGCCGGCCGACAAGAGGCTATCCAGCCTAATTCCGCTTTCCAGCTCGAGGTCTTTAACCCTGCAGATTACAGCACTTCAAGTGCACATCCAAGCAGGACGGGAACCAATGTCTGAGGGGGAGTGTTTGCTAGTGCTGTTGTGGAGGAGTTAAACTAACATGGCAGGGAGGATGGCAACCTATGCAGGGAGACAGAGGGACATAAAATGGAGGCAGAAGCAAAAGATAGAAAGGAGAATAGTAAAAGTGGAGGGCAAAGAAACCCAAGGCAAAAAACAAAAAGGGCCACATACAGCAAAATTCTAAAGGGGCAAAGTGTGTTAAAAAGACAAGCCTGAAGGCTCTGTGCCTCAATGTGAGGAGTATGCTGAATAAGGTGGACGAATTAACTGCGCAGACAGCAGTTAACGGATATGATGTAATTGGCATCACGGAGACGTGGCTCCAGGGTGACCAAGGCTGGGAACTCAACATCCAGGGGTATTCAACATTTAGGAAGGATAGGCAGAGAGGAAAAGGAGGCGGGGTGGCGTTGCTGGTTAAAGAGGAAATTAATGCAATAGTAAGGAGGGACATTAGCCTGGATGATGTGGAATCGGTATGGGTGAAGCTGTGGAATATCAAAGGATAGAAAACGCTAGTGGGAGTTGTGTACAGACCACCAAACAGTAGTAGTGAGGTTGGGGACAGCATCAAACAAGAAATAAGGGATGTGTGCAATAAAGGTACATCAGTTATCATGGGCGACTTTAATCTACATATTGATTGGGCTAACCAAACTAGTAGCAATGTGGTGGAGGAGGATTTCCTGGAGTGTATTAGGGATGGTTTTCTAGACCAATATGTTGAGGAACCAACTAGAGAGCTGGCCATCCTTGACTGGGTGATGTGTAATGAGAAGGGACTAATTAGCAATCGTGTTGTGTGAGGCCCTTTGGGGAAGAGTGACCATCATATGGTAGAATTCTTTATTAAGATGGAGAGTGACACAGTTAATTCAGAGACTGGGGTCCTGAACTTAGGGAAAGGTAATTTCGATGGTATGAGACATGAATTGGCTAGAATAGACTGGCAAAGGATACTTAAAGGGTGGACGGTGGATAAGCAATGGCAAACATTTAAAGATCACATGGATGAACTTCAGCAATTGTATATCCTTGTCTGGAGTAAAAATAAAATGGGGAAGGTAGCTCAACCATGGCTAACAAAAGAAATTAAGGATAGTGTTAAAACCAAGGAAGAGGCAAATAAATTGGTGAGAAAAAGCAACAAACCTGAGGACTGGGAGAAATTTAGAATTCAACAGAGGAGGACAAAGAGTTTAATTAAGAGGGGGAAAATAGAGTACGAGAGGAAGTTTGCAGGAAACATAAAAACTGACTGCAAAAGCTTCTATAAATATGTGAAGAGAAAAAGATTAGTGAAGACAAACGTAGGTCCCTTGCAGTCGGATTCAGGTGAATTTATAATGGGGAACAAAGAAATGGCAGACCAATTGAACAAATACTTTGGTTCTGTCTTCACGAAGGAAGACACAAATAACCTTTCGAATGTACTAGGGGACAGTGGGTCGAGTGAGGAGGAGGAACTGAAGGATATCCTTATTAGGTGGGAAATTGTGTTAGGGAAATTGTTGGGATTGAAGGCCGATAAATCCCCAGGGCCTGATAGTCTGCATCCCAGAGTACTTAAGGAAGTGGCCCTAGAAATAATGGATGCATTGGCGATCATTTTCCAACAGTCTAAAGACTCTGGATCATTTCCTATGGACTGGAGGGTAGCTAATCTAACACCACTTTTTTAAAAAAGAGGGAGAGAAAAAACAGGTCATTATAGACCGGTTAGCCTGACATCAGTAGTGAGGAAAATGTTGGAATCAATTATTAAGGATGAAATAGCAGCGCATTTGGAAAGCAATGACAAGATTGGTCCAAGTCAGCATGGATTTATGAAAGGGAAATCATGCTTGACGAATCTTCTGGAATTTTTTGAGGATGTAATTAGCAGAGTGGACAAGGGAGAACCAGTGGATGTGGTGTATTTGAACTTTCAAAAGGCTTTTGACAAGGTCCCGCACAAGAGATTGGTGTGCAAAATCAAAGCGCATGGTATTGGGGGTAATGTACTGACGTGGATAGAGAACTGGTTGGCAGACAGGAAGCAGAGAGTCGGGATAAATGGGTCCTTTTCAGAATGGCAGGCAGTGACTAGTGAAGTGCGGCAGGGCTCAGTGCTGGGACCCCAGCTCTTTACAATATACATTAACGATTTGGATGAAGGAATTGAGTGTAATATCTCCAAGTTTGCAGATGACACTAAACTGGGTGGCGGTGTGAGCTGTGAGGGGGACGCTAAGAGGCTGCAGGGTGACTTGGACAGATTAGATGAGTGGGCAAATGCATGGCAGATGCAGTATAATGTGGATAAATGTGAGGTTATCCATTTTGCGGGCAAAAACACGAGGGCAGAATATTACCTGAATGGTGAGAGATTAAGAAAAGGGGAGGTTCAACGAGACCTGGGTGTCATGGTTCATCAGTCATTGAAGGTTGGCATGCAGGTACAACAGGCGGTGAAGAAGGCAAATGGTATGTTGGCCTTCATAGCTAGGGGATTTGAGTATAGGAGCAGGGAGGTCTTACTGCAGTTGTACAGGGCCTTGGTGAGGCCTCACCTGGAGTATTGTGTTCAGTTTTGGTCTCCTAATCTGAGGAAGGACATTCTTGCTATTGAGGGAATGCAGCGAAGGTTCACCAGACTGATTTCAGGGATGGCTGGACTGTCATATGAGGAGAGACTGGATCAACTGGGCCTTTATTCACTGGAGTTTAGAAGGTTGAGAGGGGATCTCATAGAAACGTATCGGATTCTGACGGGACTGGACAGGTTAGATGCGGGAAGAATGTTCCCGATGTTGGGGAAGTCCAGAACCGGTAGGCCATTTAGGACTGAGATGAGGAGAAATTTCTTCACTCAGAGAGTTGTTAACCTGTGGAATTCCCTGCAGCAGAGAGTTGTTGATGCCAGTTAATTGGATATATTCAAGAGGGCGTTAGATATGGCCCTTACGCCTAAGGGGATCAAGGGGTATGGACAGAAAGCAGGAAAGAGGTACTGAGGAAATGATCAGCCATGATCTTATTGAATGGCAGTGCAGGCTCGAAGGGCCGAATGGCCTACTCCTGCACCTATTTTCTATGTTTCTATGTTTCTACTTGTTAAAGCTGGTGAGCGTTTCTGTCTTTACCACTTTTTCAGGCAATATGTTCCAGATCCCCACAACCCTCTGCATGAAGAAATTTCCCCTCAAATCCCCTCTAAACCTTCTACCAATTACTTTAAATTGATGCCCCCTGGTTGTTGACCCCTCTGCTAAGGGAAATAGGCCCTTTCGATCGACTATATCTAAGCCCCTCATAATTTTATACACCTCAATGAGGTCTCCTCTCAGCCTCCTCTGTTCCAATGCAAACAAATCCAGCCTATCCAATCTTTCCTCATCGCTTAGATTCTCCACTCCCGGCAACATCCCATCAATCTCCTCTGCACCCTCTCCAGTGGGATCACGTCCTTCCTGTAATGCAGTGACCAGAACTGCACGCAGTACTCTCGCTGTGGCCGACCAGGTGTTTTATACAGTTCAAACATAACCCGCTTGATCTTATATTCTATGCCTCGGCTAATAAAGGCAAGCATTCCCTATGCCTTCTTAACCACCTTATGTACCTGTCCGGCTACCTTCAGGAATTTGCGAACTCCAAGTACTCTTTGTTCCTCTACAACTTCTCAGTGTCCTACCATTTAATATGTATTCCCTTTCCTTGTTAGCCCTCCCCAAATGCATTACCTAATACTTCTCTGGATTAAATTCCATTTGCCACTGTTCTGCCCATATCTTGGTTGATATCTTCCTGCAGTCTGCAGCTTTCTTCTTCATTATCAACCACACCGCCGACTTTAGTATCATCTGCAAACTTCTTAATCATGCCCCTTTCATTCAAGTCTAGATCATTGATGTATACCACAAAAAGCAGGGGACCTAGTACTGAGCCCTGCGGGACCCCACTGGAAACATCCTTCCAGTCGCAAAAACACCCATCATCCATTACCCTTTGCTTCCTGCCTCTGAGCCAATTTTGGATCCAATTTGCCACTTTGCCCTGGATCCCACTTTTGTGACCAGTCTGCCATGTAGGACCTTATCAAAAGCTTTGCTAAAATCCATATACACTACATCATATGCTTTGCCTTCATCAACCCTCCTCGCAAAATTCAATCAAATTAGTCAGACCCGACCTTCTCTTAACAAATCTGTACTGACTGTCCTTGATTAATCCATGTCTTTCTGAGTGAAGATTTAATCTGTCCTTCAGGATTTTTTCCAATAATTTTCCCACCACTGAGGTTAGGCTGACTGGCCTGTAATTACTCGGTCTATCACTTCCCTTCGTAAACAAAGGTACCACATTAGCAGTCCTCCAGTCCTCTGGCACCACACCTGAAGCCAGAGAAGATTGGAAAATGATCGTCAAAGCCTCTGCTATTTTCTCTTTTGCTTCGCTTAACAGCCTGGGATACATTTCATCCTTGCCTGGGGACATCCACTTTCAAAGCTGCAAAACCCCTTAATACCCCCTCTCTCACTATGTTTATTTTATCTAATATTTCACACTTCTCCTCCTCTTTATTCACCTAGTCATATTCCCCTACCCTTTCCCCAAACCTGTAACATATTTTATTTTTGTATATTTATCCAGATCCCTTTTAAATGTTAGTATGGATTTTGCTACCACCACTGTTTCTGGTAGGGCATTCCATGCCCTAAGAACACTGTGTCAACAAATTTTTCTGTCCCCTCCTACATTACAACATAAGAAGATAAGAAATAGGAACAGGAGTAGGCCATTTGACCCCTCGAGCCTGCTCCGCCATTTAATAAGATCATGGCTGATCCAGGTCAGGTCCAAGATCACCCCAACCTCTCGTTGAGTTAAAATAAGCGGACAACGTCGCTACAGTTCTCCTCAACCGTCTTCTCCCTGTGGCCGAGGAGCTCCTCCCGGAGTCACAGTGTGGATTTCATCCCCTACGAGGCACAATGGACATGTTCTTTACAGCACAACAGCTGCAGGAAAAATGCAGGGAGCAGCGCCAGCCCTTTTACATGGCCTTCTTCGACTTTACAAAGGCCTTTGACACTGTCAACTGCAAGGGTCTATGGAGCATCCTCCTCCGTTCCGAATGCCCCCAAAAGTTTGGCAACATCCTTCGCCTGCTCCACGACGACATGCAGGCTGTGATCCTTACCAACGGATCCATTACAGACCCAATCCATGTCCGGACCGGGGTCAAACAGGGCTGCGTCATCGCTCCAACTCTCTTCTCAATCTTCCTCACTGCCATGCTCCACCTTACAGTCAACAAGCTCTCTGCTGGAGTGGAACTAAACTACAGAACCAATGGGAAGCTGTTTAACCTACACCGCCTCCAGGCCAGGTCCAAGATCACCCCAACCTCTGTCGTTGAGTTACAGTACGCGGTCGACGCCTGAGTCTGCGCACATTCTGAGGCTGAACTCCAGGATATAGTCGATGTATTTACTGAGGCATATGAAAGCATGGGCCTTATGCTAAACATCCGTAAGACAGAGGTCCTCCACCAGCCTGTCCTCGCCACACATCACTGCCCCCCGGTCATCAAGATCCACGGCGTGGCCCTCGAGCACGTGGACCATTTCCCAAACCTCAGGAGCCTCTTGTCAACAAAAGCAGACATTGATGCGGAGATTCAACACCGCCTCCAGTGCGCCAGTGCAGCCTTAGGCCACCTGAGGAAAAGAGTGTTCGAAGACCAAGTCCTCAAATCTACCACCAAGCTCATGATCTACAGGGCTGTAGTAATACCCGCCCTCCTGTATGGCTCAGAGGCATGGGCAATGTACAGAAGACACCGCAAGTCATTGGAGATATATCACCAATGATGTTTCCGCAAGATCCTGCAAATTCCCTGGGAGGACAGGCGCATCAACATCAGTGTCCTCATCCATGCTAACATCCCCAGCATTGAAGCGCTGACCACACTCGATCAGCTTCGCTGGGCAGGCCACATAGTTCACATGCCAGATACGAGACTCCCAAAGCAAGTGCTCTATGCGGAGCTCCTTCACGGCAAATGAGTCAAAGGTGGGCAGCAGAAGCGTTACAAGGACACCCTCAAAGCCTCCCTGATAAAGTGCGACATCACCACTGACACCTGGGAGTCCCTGGCCAAAGATCGCCCTAAGTGGAGAAAGTGCATCCGGGAGGGCATTGAGCACTTCAAGTCTCAACGCTGAGAGCGTGCAGAGGTCAAGCGCGGGCAGCGGAAGGAGCATGCTGCAAACCAGTCCCACCCACCCCTTCCCTCAACGACTATCTGTCCCACCTGTGACAGAGTCTGTGGCTCTCGCATTGGACTGTTCAGCCACCAAAGAACTCACTTCAGGAGTGAAAGCAAGTCTTCCTCGATTCCGAGGGATTGCCTATGAATGAATGAAAGGCTGATCTGATCATGGACTCAGCTCCACTTCCCTGTCCACTCCCCATAACCCTTTATTCCCTTATCGCTCAAACATCTGTCTATCCCTATCTCTGCCTTAAATATATTCAATGACCCAGCCTCCACAGCTCTCTGGGGCAGAGAATTCCATAGATTTACAACCCTCTGAGAGAAGAAATTCCTCCTCATCGCAGTTTAAAATGGGCGGCTCCTTATCCTGAGACTATGCCCCCTAGTTTTAGTTTCTCCTCTGAGTGGAAATATTCTCTCTGCATTCACCTTGTTGAGCCCCCTCATTATTTTATGTTTCGATAAGATCACCTCTCATTCTTCTGAACTCCAATGTGTCTCGGCCCAACCTATTCAACCTATCTTCATAAATCAACCCCCTCATCTTCGGAATCAACCTAGTGAACCTTCTCTGAACAACCTCCAATGCAAGTATATCCTTCCTTAAATACAGAGACCAAAACTGCACGCAGTACTCTAGGTGTGGCCTCACCAATACCCTGTACAGTTGTAGCAGGACTTCTCTGCTTTTATACTATATCCCCCTTGCAATAAAGGCCAACATTCCATTTGCTGTCCTGATTACTTGCTGTACCTGCATACTAACATTTTGTGTTTCATGCATAAGGATCCCCAGCTCCCTCTGTACTGCAGCACTTTGCAATTTTTCTCCATTTAAGTTTTAATTTGCTTTTCTATTTTTTCTGCCATTTTCCCACATTGTACTCCATATGCCAAATTCTTGCCTGTCTATACCTCTTTGCAGATTTTTTGTGTCCTCCTCATAATTTGCTTTCCCAGCAATTTTTGTATCATCAGCAAACTTGGCTACGTTACACTCGGTCCCTTCATCCAAGTCATTAATATAGATTGTAAATAGTTGAGGCCCCAGCACCGATCCCTGTGACACCCCACCAGTTAATGTTTGCCAACCGGAATATGACCCGCTTTTCCAAATATCCTGCTACTGCTTCCTTAATAATGGACTCCAGCATTTTCCCAACGACAAATGTTAGGCTAACCGGTCTATAGTTTTCTGCTTGCTGTCTGCCTCCTTTTTTAAACATTTGCGATTTTCCAATCCACTGATTACACTTCAAAAGTACTTCATTGGCTGTAAAGTGCTTTGGTGGTCGTGAAAGGCGCTATAACAATGCAAGTCTTTCTTACTTTCCCTTCATTTTTCTGACTATAATCTTAACTTTGTGCCCCTACTTAATCATACAGCAGTTCTGAATTGCATTGAAATTATTTAACACTGAATTAATTAAAATTCAATTTGGAATTGCTACTGTCAATCATCACGGACAAAATAATCAGTGCAAAAGGAGTAGCTTAAAATATGAAGAAAAAAAATACAGTGCATATATTGCGATTCTCAGAGTGTGGGAAATAAACTAGGGGAATTAGAAGAAATGATGCCACAGGAAGATTATAGATTTAATAGCACTAACACTGAGCAGGAGTGGAAACTATCACTTCAATATTACTAATAGGGACTGACTAGGTAAGGAATAAAGGAGCAGGTTAACATTCATACTACGTCCCAAGGCTTTTCACAGGAGTGTAATCAGCCAAAAACTAACACCGAGCCAAAGAAGGAGACATAAGGACAGGTGGGGCCAAATGCCTAGTCAAGGATGTAGGTTTTAAGCAGAGTCTTATAGGAGGAAAGAAAGATCGAGAGGTGAAGAGGTTTGGGGAGGGATTTCCAGAGCTCAGGCCCTGAGCGATTGAAAGCACGGTCACCAGTGGTGGGGCAAAGGAAGTGGGTGATGCACAAGAAGCGAGAGTTGGAGGAACATAGCATTCTCGGAGGGTTGTAAGGCTGGAGGAGGTTACAGCGATAGGGAGGAGCGAGGCTATGGAGGATTTGATCACGACTAAGAGAATTTGAAAATCAAGGCGTTGGTGGAACAGAAGATAATGTAGGTCACAAGCACAAGTTAATGGATGAGCAGGACTTGGGATACTTATTCCGATATGGGCAGCAGAGTTTTGGAGGAGATCATGTTTGTGGAGGGTAGAAGATTGGAGGCCGGTCAGGAGAGCATTGGAATAGTCGAGTCTGGAGGTGACAAAAGAACAGATAAGGGTTTCAGCAGAAGATAGGTTGAGGCATGGGCCTAGAGAGGATCAGAGAGGGGAATAGGAATTATTATTCCAGGAGATTTTAATTATCCAGTCATTTATTGGGACAAAAGGAGTAAATGGATAAAGAGGAGTGGAATTCCTTAAATGTGCACAGGACCAGGGGTCAGGATCAGGTTGGTCACCTGGAGTCGCAGGAGCCAGGGTTAGGTCAGGGGTGGGGATCGGGCTGTAGGGGGGGGGGGATGGGTTCTGGAGTCGTGGGGCCAGGCAGGCCTGGAATCAGAAGTTGGGGTCCAAGGGGGGAAGTGGCGAGGTTGGGATTAGGGATGAGGGAGATCGGGGTATCAGGACTGGGAGCCTGGGCTGTCGGGTGAGGGAACCTAGGGTCCATGATTGGGGATCGGGAGAGGATTGGGGGTCGGGAGAGGAAGCCAGGGGTCTGTGATTGGGGGTCGGGAGAGGATTGGGGGATTGGGGGTCAGGAGAGAAAGCCAAGGGTCTGTGATTGGGGGTCGGGAGAGGACTGGGGGTCGGGAGAGAAAGTCAGGGGTCTGTGATTGGGGGTTGGCAGCGACTGAAATCTAGGAGGGGAGTTAAATATGGGGCCTGGAGGAACATTGCTGCCATTTAGGATTGATATGAAGAGAAATATATTCACTCAGAGGGTGGTGAATCTTACGGATTCTCTACCCGAAAGGGCTGTGGAAGCTTAGTCGTTGAGTATAATGAAGCCAGAGATCGCTAGATTTTTTGATATTAAGGGAATCAAGGGATATGGGGATAGTGCAGGAAAGTGGAGTTGATGTAGAAGATTAGCCATGATTTTATTGAATGGCGGAGTGGGCTCGAGGAGCCAAATGGCCTACTCCTGCTCTTATTTCTTTTGTTCTTATGTCTCCCAGCTCCACATTCAGGGAAATTACTCATGTTATTTGTTGCAGACGATCCCTAGGGCTTCCTCAGGGCAAACCAATAGAGGGGACCTCAAGCAGAATTGTACCGTGCGCTTCCTGCCAACCATTTGGGGCCTTAGATGTCCAAGCTTCAATTTCTAGGCCTATATACCTTTGCAATAGCCTCAGGCACCTTCAGATGTTCATGTATTATAACTTCCAGGTCCTTCTTGTGTTCAGCAACCTTGAGCTTGCAACTTTGCATAGTATAAACATGCTTGCAGTTGCCCTGCCCATGTGCATAACACTACGCTAAGCTATGTTAAATGGCATCTGCCATATACAGGCCTAACACAAACGTCACATTGTTCAAAAAGAAAAATGTTGTTTTGGTGTTTACTTGAGATGTTATTACTAGGAATAGAACAGTCCTCCATTCCAGGCATCCCGTGCCAGTATCAAGCACTTGCAGGTAAGATACAGACAAAATTGGTTGTAGGGTAAAACTGTTTCTATTCTTTGCCATTAAGTACTCCCATGTAAGGTACAGTACGTTTTATATGTAGAGAAAAGCTCCCACTGGTCTAACTTAATAACATATTCCAACCTCAGATAATAAGCCCACACAGCTCCAGTATATTTTCCAATATCTCACATCAGTCAGCCTATGGCTTCTGTGAGTGGGGTTAGAAATTTAGTGCTGAATTTGGAGCAGTTTTACAACCCTTTTGCAAAACATCATGGTGGACCAGACGACCAAGAAAAACATGTTGGTGATCTTGGCAACGTGGAGGCTAACAAAATGTTGTGGCCATCTTTGAAATGAATGATGAACTGCTCCATCTGTCAGGAGTAAGGTCCATTATTGGAGGTAGACTTGTGGTTCATGAGATGGGAAGATAACTTGGGCAAAGGTGGAAATGATGAGAGCCCGCGAAATGCTGGAGGATGTATAGCCTGTGGTGCGTTTGGAATCACTAACAAATTAAATGAATATATCTGTTGGGCTGGAGAATTGATATTGTAAGGTTGACAAGGAACTGGGTTGGGACTGGTCCCAAATCTTACAGCCAGCAGAAAGGGGAGGTTTTAATCCCATCAGTCTGGGCCAAAATAAAACACTTGCTCCACTGGTGCACCACCCATGTGTTTTTTTCAAAATAACAAAATAATCAAGAAAGAGGCACACTTGTTTCTACCCCCTGCTGCTGTTCTATATTCTTTTGCTAGCCATTTTTGCTGACTTTTTAATTTCACTTTTCACTGCAGTATTTGTATAATGTATAAAGAACCTTGCGTAGACTGCGCGGTTCCTGTAAGCGTCACACCTGTCATGCTTCAGATCGCACACTCCTTCATCTCAGGAACAAGACAATGTGCTAGTGCACTGTATATATTAGGATATATTGCAACTCAAACCATTTCAGAAGATTAGCAAAGTGAGCCCTTTTAATTATTGTACCTCGGAAGAGCATCATCAATTCATGAAATGTGCCTGAAATACCTTGGACAAGATACAAAACATAGTGGAGAGAAGATATAAAGCAACGGGAAGCAAGCTGTCTCATTAAAAGTGAAAAGAATCTCACAAATGAACACGCGTTGCATTTGCACATGAAAGGAAACAAACTGAATATCAAGTTCTGCTGGGATCATCGGAAATTAATTGCATTTGTTTCTGGTGGGTGCCTTATAGAGCAGTGCCTGGCTGGTCTGGGCTGCTCCATACCATTTGCTTTCCTGCCGTTCCAGGGATTGGCGCAAGTGTTTTAATGTTTTCAGAAGCTCCTTGTTCTGCCTCAGTAGAGATTCTCTCTCTTGCACGGCCACGTTTCGCTCCCTTCTGGCCACATCTTGTTCCCTTTCCACTAAATCCAACTCATTTTCCAAATCCTGCAACCTAAAAGTTATTAAGTATCAGTTAGTCTTGTCAAAGAGCATTTTCTTCTTCCACTCCACTCCCCGCCCCGCTTATTCCCTTCCTGTAGGTGCCGTCACATGCGGGGGCACAGTTCCACAGGTGTTGGACACCATGCCCAAGTGTCCATACTTTATATGCGAGCCTGGACATTGAGGGGTCAATTTCATTAGCAAGCCACTTTCCCGAAGAAAAGGGCCAAGTAATGGCTGCCCAGGCGTTAAAATCGCACAGCATGGAAGCTGCTGCCGGGGACTGTCGAGAAGTGGCTGTGCACAGAATCACCTTCGGGCAGGGGGAGAAAGGCGTTTAAGGCTGAGGCAGTGGTGGGTCAAAGTTTCCTTGTGAGGTCTGGTGGCTGGGGTAGATTACAATAACTAATCAGCTCAATGTGAAATTGTTGACTTCTTCACAATGGTTGATGACGTTCTGATCAGAAAATGTTCTGGACCACCCTTGTGGCCCTGCAGAAGGGCAAGATGTATATTCATGTCCGTGTGTGATTGCTGGATGAGGACTGGCTTGGGCTTGGCTGTGATTCCCTCCCCACTCATTAACTCTTTTGAGTTTACCTGAAAATAAACATAAACATTAAACCGTGCCACCCGCCTGGGTGACACAGCAGACATTTTCAAGGCCCCTTTTTTTTTTTCCTTTTTTTGGGGGTTTTTTTTTGGGGCGCTAAAATCAAATTTTTTCCAGTGCCCCCTATAAAAGGGGAGGGGGACACTAAAAGCACCGGCAATTAAAACAAATTAAACTTTAAAACGTAAAATCAAATTAAAATTTGGTTGCCGGGCGTGATGATGCACTCCAGTCCCTCCGGTGCCCACCTCTCGCGGAAGGCCGCGAGCGTACCGGTGGACACAGCGTGCTCCATCTCCAAGGACACCCTGGACCGGATGTAAGAGCGGAAGAGAGGCAGGCAGTCAGGTTGAACGACCCCCTCGACCGCCCGCTGCCTGGACCGGCTGATGGCACCCTTGGCCGTGCCCAGGAGCAGTCCTACGAGGAGGCCTTCGGACCTACCCGCTCCCCTCCGCACAGGGTGCCCAAAGATCAGGAAGTGCAGCCAGAATTTCAGGAGCAGCCCCTTCAAATAATAAAACAGGGGCTGCAACCTTGTGCATTCCATAAAAACATGGAACACGGACTCTTCCAGACTGTAGAAATTGCAGGCGGCCTGGGAGTCCGTGAACCGGTT
The DNA here is from genome assembly GCF_044704955.1 of Pristiophorus japonicus. Taxonomy (NCBI): domain Eukaryota; kingdom Metazoa; phylum Chordata; class Chondrichthyes; family Pristiophoridae; genus Pristiophorus; species Pristiophorus japonicus. Next base: position 21,197,818 of record NC_091993.1, read on the forward strand.
TAAAAATTTGTTGCACGGCACTGCTCCGTGCACCACCCTCCAGGCCAAGTCCCCGATGAATAGTGGGAGGACCCCTGCGTAGAGTGCCCTCCATCGGGGACCCCCGCCTCCTCCGGACGGCAAGATAGTACGCCATGGCGTGTCCGGACGGCCGGCGAGGATGGCAAAGTTGAGGGTGTGCAGGAGCAACCCGTACAGGAAACCCCTCCGCGCGGAACTGAAAGGCACGGAGGGGATTTCCCCGAGGCGGCTCAAGTTGTGAGGCGCCGGCTCCCCACTCACTAATCTTGATTGTAACCTAACCCACCTGGCAGGAATGGGGCGGGTTCGGGTCGGTCGACTGATTTGCACCCCACCCGATTTTACACTCCATTGACTTGAAAAACCGGGGCTGCAGTCCATGCTCACGTATATAGAATGTCTACTTGGGCATAGAGATGGACAGCCTATTAATAAATACTCATGCAATTGAACTGCAGCACTTTCAGAAAAGGTGTGAGAAAATTGGGGGGAAAATACATGTAAAATAATTGATTTTATGACTAGTGAAGGTATACTGCTATTCATATTTTAATTTACTTTTAAAAAAGCACTTCATTGGCTGTAAAGCGTTTTGGGATGTCCAGTGGTTGTGAAAGGTGTTATATAAATGCAAGTCTTTCTTTCTTACTTATAGCTGACATTGGAAACAGAATCTCCCTCCATTTATTCAACAATAGGCCAAATATCTAAACTTAAATTCTAAGTCATCTTTGATTGGACTGAAAAAGATGGAATCCTATTTTTTGAATATATTTTAGCACAGAACACTATTGCAGACCTTTGAGGGTTAAACCATTGATGTCCAAATCTACATATTGTGGTTCCGCATCAGTGAAAAATAAGCTGTTGGTGATTAGAGATGACTGAATGCTGTGTGGAGCACGATGGAACTGTCATAGCAAGGAAGGGAACTAGCCAAGGATGGATAATGTGGGATGTGGGATTAGGGACATATTCAGGAGTTTTGCTTGATTTACTTTTAGGAGAGTTTGTACAACCTGAGTAGAATGCTAACAGGGTTGGAATGGTATCAATGATAGGACAGGTTGTTGAAGGGTTGGGATCGTATCAGTGATAGGACAGATTGTTGAAGGGTTGGGATAGTGTCAGTAATAGGATAGGTTGTTGAAGAGTTGGGATAGTATCAGTGATAGGATAGATTGTTGAAGGGCTGGGATAGTGTCAGTAATAGGATAGGTTGTTGAAGGGTTGGGATCATATCAGTGATAGGACAGATTGTTGATGGACTGTGTTTGATGGGCTGAACAGCCTTTTCTTGTTCCAAGCATTCTTATGTTTACATATATTACATATTGGATTGGATTCTGCAGGGAGTATATATTCCAGAGCTGGATAACTTCTCAAAAAAACACTGCTAGTGATCAACATCATTAAATAAAATTGTTTTAATTATTGCAAAAACCATAACTTCATACTTGAATTTATAACATTGAAATAGTTGTACAGAAATTTAACCAGAAGCACACTTGATGGTGTTGGCAACCATCATCAGAATCATGCTAATATGTAATTATAATGATATGGTATTATGTTACCGCAGTAAATACTCTCTCTTCATGTCTCCCAGGGTTCTTTTGAGGGTAAGCGCCTCCTCCACATAACCCTTCTCGAGCTCTTGTTCAAGTGTTTGCATTTGTTTCCATAGTTTCCCTCTCTTACCACCAGTATCCTGCTTCTCTGTGAACACACACACAAGCATCATTTTTGAGATTGTTGCTCAGCCAGTTCAACAATAGAAAATTATAGCTATCTATGTCTATTGTTGAACCAGTAAGGGAATGGGTGATGGAGGAATAGTCATTTGAGAAAACGCTTAGTCATGTGCTTCTTCATTTACTCCTAGCCTTGAACATTTCACACTCTTTCAGTGTTAGATTTGCTCACTCAGTAGTGCTCCCATTTCTGAAGCAGAAAATTGTGGCTTCAAGTCCCACTCCAGAGACTTGAGCACATAATCTAGGCTAACACTCCAGTGCAGCGCTGAGGGAGTGCTGCACTGTTGGAGGTGCCGTCTTTTGTACAAAAATGTTACAATTCTTATTCCAGTGATTCAGGTGGATATTAGAAATCCCATTACATTATGCAACGAAGATCAGGGCGTAACATGCCACCCACGGCAAACACCATCAAAAACAGATTAACTGATCATTCACTTCATTGCTGTACATGGCATCTTGCTATATGTAAAATGGCTACTATATTTACCCACTGATTCATTATCCATACAGTAGTTTGGGAACTATGATAACATAAGATGTTTTATTCATATTAATAAAGTCAATGCTCCTCTGAACTTGCCTTTCTTAATCCCCTGGGCTCCAAATGCACCATTTTATACACCCTTTGTTCTCGCTACATCTTCACTATCTTGACAACACCTCCCAAACCCGCGACCTCTACCACCTAGAAGGATAAGGGCAGCAGGTGCAGGGGAACAACATCTCCTCCAAGTTACTGTCCAAGTCACACACAATATATTGCCGTACCTTCATCGCCGCTGGATCAAAATCCTGGAACTCCCTCCCTAACAGCACTATGGGAGTTCCTTCACCACACGGACTGGAGCGGTTCAAGAAGGCAGCTCACCACCACCTTCTCAAGGGCAATTAGGGATGGGCAATAAATACTGACCTTGCCAGCGATGACCCACATCCCATGAATGAAAAAAAAATGCATTATCTTCTAGTCTTATTCAGCACCTCCAAATTTTTCACCTACCTCCCTTACTTTTCCTTTCCCCCTATAATTTACAGTCATTAAAACCTGTGATTGTCCTCCAAAACTCTTTAGAACCCTGGTGCTGTGTTTCGACTATCCATGATTTCATTAAATTGTTACAACAACAGTAACAACTTGTATTTATATAACGCCTTTAACGTAGTGAAACGTCCCATGGCGCTTCACAGGAGTATTATGAGATAAAAAATTTGATACCGAGCCGCATAAGGAGAAATTAGGCAGGTGACCAAAAGAGGTAGGTTTTAAGGAGCATCTTGAAGGAGGAAAGAGAGGTAGAGAGGCAGAGAGGTTTAGGCAGGGAGTTCCAGAGCTTGGGCCATAGGCAACAGAAGACACAGCCACCAATGGTTGAGCGATTATAATCAGGGATGCTCAAGAGGGCAGAATTAGAGGAGCACAGACATCTCGGGGGGTGGGGGGTGTTGTGGGGCTGGAGGAGATTACAGAGATAGGGAGGGGCGAAGCCATGGAGGGCTTTGAAAACAAGGATGAGAATTTTGAAATTGAAGCGATGTTTAACCGGGAGCCAGTGTAGTGAGCACAGGGGTGATAGGTGAGTGAGACTTGGTGCGAATTAGGACGCTGGCAGCCAAATTTTGGATCACCTCTTGTTTACGAAGGGTAGAATGTGGGAAGCCAGCCAGGAGTGCGTTGGAATAATCAAGTCTAGAGGTATCATCATCATCATAGGCAGTCCCTCGAAGGAAGACTTGCTTCCACTCTAAAAGTGAGTTCTCAGGTGATTGTACAGTCCAATACTGGAATTACAGTCTCTGTCACAGGTTGGACAGACAGTCGTTGAAGAAAAGGGTAGGTGGGGAGTCTAGTTAGCCGCACGTTTCTTCCATATCTAGAGGTAACGAAGGCATGGATGAGGACTTCAGCAGCAGATGAGCTGAGGCAAGGGAGGAGATGGGCGAAGTTATGGAGGTGGAAATAGGTGGTCTTAGCTAGGCTGTGGAGATGTGGTCGAAAGCTCATTTCAGGGTCAAATATGACAACAAGGTTGTGAACAGTGTGGTTCAGCCTTAGACAGAAGTTGGGGAGAGGGATGGAGTCAGTGACTAGGGAACAGAGTTTGTGGTGGGGACCGACAACAATAGCTTTGGTCTTCCCAATATTCAATTTCGATGAGATGTTATGTACTGCAGAAATGTCACAGCTTGCAAGTTGTGGAGGCCATTATCTACTTCAAGGATGAGTTCATCCACTTTTTGATGGCATTATAAAAGTGCTGGCAGAATTTAATTCCAAGTTTGTGCTGATGCTGACATTCCTGACATTTAGCACGGACGTCAGGAAGATCTTCTTCAAACAAACAGTGGTGAACACATGGAATTAACTGGGCAAATTATTGAAATGAGGTCCGAAGCCCAATTTCGGGCCATCCTCGGGCCTCCCGGTTGGGACCTGCTTGCGCACCTAGATGAATGGGCCTAGATGAATTTTTACCCTGGTGTGAGGAAGGAGATTAAATGAGTGTAGTACGGTATGTAGATAGAACATGTTGTGTGGAAGGTGATTAAATGGATGATGTAGAATCCACAAGGCAGCAGACTATACTTGCCCTTTGGTAGGAAAGGGGTGATAGGCCGAGAGCCTTTTTAAAATTTCCCATGCAAATAAAAACAACCATTCCAAGTTTACTTCAGTTTTCGTTACCTAGGCTCCTTGTTAATGCTGTGTTGCGTAAGACTTTGGCCAACTGTACATAGCCTGCCTCATTCAGCAGATCAGAGAATGGCTTCAAGACCCAACCTCCTTCCCCTTCCAACAGTGAGAGCAGTTTGCCAATTTTAAATTCTTGGCTGCTTTCCTTCTGCAGGAAAAAGGGATAGAACACGATGTAAAAAATGTTTTAAAATTCAAAAACTAAAATTATTAGAGGGAAAAATTTGGCTGCTTAGTGCCTCCTGTTAGCGCCTGGGGGGGGGCGCTAATGGGACACTCAGGCAGTAGCGCCATGGCGGGGCGAATCACGCACCGCACATCATGTTTGCCGGTCTCGCAGCGCTGGTGATAACAATTAGCGCCTCGCCACCTTTCGCCATGCAGATCGTGATGTCAGTGAATCAGCTGGGTGCCCGATCTGCAAACTTCAGTAGCACCACCACCCCCCCCCCCCCGCCTTACCCCCTCGGGAGCAGAAGTGTGAACAAGATGGCTGGCAAGGCGCTACTTAAAGGGATGCGCCCCAGTACTTCCGTTCCAAAGGTCATTTATGCGTGGCAGCGAGTGCAGGGTGTATCTGCAGCCAGATAAAGGCTGCTTCGTCGCTGGAGTGTTGCGAGTCGTCACAGGACTTTGCAATACATCCCACAACATATTGCCATTCTACACTCCACAAGTCATTGGGGGCTGGTGTGCAGACTCCAGTGACCCTCCCCTTTAATGGCTGGAAGGTGCCATCGCCAAAGCTCACTCCCGATTACACAACACTTCATAATCGTTATCGCTTGGAGCCTAATGCCACCACCTACCCCATTAGCGCCTGATTTAGCACCCACCTGCATTCTTTGAGTACTGTGACTCAATTTTGTGGGCGAGGAGATTGATTAACATCTGGCACTAAACTTACAACTTTTCAAAAGTTAATTCCTCAACCGGGGTGATACAGAATTCCTAGCCCTATATTTCAACAGTGTCAGCTGTGGCTCAGTGGGTAGCACTCTGAGTCAGAAGGCTGTGGGATCAGAGTCCCACTCTGGAGACTTGAGCACAAAAATCTAGGCTAACACTCCAGTGCCGTGCTGAGGGAGTGCTGCACTGTCAGAGGTGCCGTCTTTCAGATGAGACATTAAACCGAGGCCCTGTCTGCTTTCCGAGGTCCCATGACATTATTTAGAAGAAGAGCAGGGAGTTATCTCTGGTGTCCTGGCCAATAATTATTCTTCAATTAATATAAGAAAAACTGATTATCTGGTCTAATCCTATTACTGTTTGTGGGAGCTTGTTGTGCACATAGCTATGTTTTCCTACCTTTCAACAGTGACTACAATTCAAAAGTACTTCATTGGCTGTGAAGCGCTTTGGGATGTACTGAGGTTGTGAAAGGCGTGATATAAATGCAAGTCTTTCTTTTCTTTAACAAAGAAGCAAGTGCAAAAAATAAACCTCCTTTTATTTACTGCCCCTCCAAGGCAACCCCCTGTTTCAATTAGTTAATGTTATCTGATTGCTCACCTAATTTTCTCCCCTTCTTTCGGGAAACTGCTGACGATTGCTTGGGTACAATTCCACAAGCACCAGCAGCTATCCAGTACCTCAACCTCGTTGTCAGTCTTTATCTGTGAGTCTAGACAGTGAGGGCTAAAATTTCAGTATAGTCCGGTTTGAGGCGGTAACACCGTCTGGTCGCTAACTTTAGCACCGGGTGATGTTTACCGCCTCCAACCGGGATATTCACTTTTAGCGCCCCAAGAGGGCAGAGGAGCGCTAAGGGAAGCATTCCACACCACTCTCAGGGCACTAACCCTGATTCCTGAGGCGCTTTCGCGGGAGCGCTGCTGAGGTTCTGGCACTGGGAAACCGGCATCCCAGCGCTTAAAGGGGAGATCGGCTGGACCACCCGAAAAGTTACAGAAAAGCCAAGCTGCTAACCACAGTGTCCAGCATCTAGGAGAGATGCATTAATGGGAAAAAAAATCATTGTAACTGCCTGCCTGCTCCCCCTCGGACATATCGCCCCGGCACCTGCTTTCCCTGCCGGAAGTAGCGCCAGGTGTGACGGCAGCGAAAGCAGTCAAGTTCACGACCGCGGTGCTACGGGGGCGTTGCACACTCAGTGATGTCACCCAGTGGGTGGCGCTAGAGTGTGCAGCACTCACTCTTAGCGACGCCGGTTAACCTCCACTGAAGGTCGCGGGAGGCGCTGCCAGTGCGGCGCTTGGTCGGAAAGAGCTTAATGGCCCATTGGCGGCCCTCTCGGATGCTAACGGGTGCCGCCAAGCAACCGAATTTTTAGCCCTGGGTGTTGGCAGCATATTTAACCATGAGTAGCATCACTGCCAAGCCTGATCCCATTCTCTGCCGACATCAGCCCAAGTCACTGAGCAACATGCAAGGGTAGGTACAAGCCTAGCTGATGTTGCCCTTTCCAGTCCAGAGGCACTGGGGCCAATTTTAGCAACTGCGTCACTCTCATTAGGTATTTCCACTTTTTTTTTAAACGCATGATTTTTTCCTCCTTTACCTGGATTAGTTGGATCTGCTGGTCAGACAGAATACCCTTTTCCCGGAGAAGCCTGTAGAACACTGGTGACATCTGAAGCTGTGTGACAATCGAGGAAAAATTTGCCGGAATCACATCTTTATGAAAATCTTCGCTCTGTGTATTTTCATGGTTAGCTCTGAAATCTGTGATTTAAACACTTCTAGTTAACCTGTAGGTTGATTTATTTTCAGCAATCCAACACTTTGATTTTCTCCTTAATCACAATCCAGATGCAAGACAAAAGGGTGTGATAATGGGACAAGTAAAGAAACAAAAGATGGGGCCAGAGACCCCCTTTTGCCATGCACTCCTTAATCCCCTCCGCCCTATTACAGACCCTTCCCTTTTATCTTTCCCAGTCCCCTTTTCCCTGAATTGCTTAAAAGCTTTTCATCTCTAACATCTTCCAGTTCTGGTGAAAGATCATCGACCTGAAACGTTAACTCTGTTTCTCTCTCCACAGATGCTGTCTGACCAGCTCAGTGTTTTCCAGTATTTTCTGTTTTTATTTCAGACGTCCAGCAATATTTTGCTTTCGTTTTCAGGAGAGGAGGTGCAGGGGAGTAAAATTGGCAGAGAAAAGGATTTTGGGCCATGGGTAACTGGCCAGCAGGACAAGTATCACAAAAGCAAAGTACTGCGGACGCTGGAAATCTGAAATAAAAACCGAAAATGCTGGAAATACTCAGCAGGTCCGACAACATTTGTAGAGAGAGAAACCGAGTTAGCGTTTCAAGTCGATTACCTTTTGTCAGACACGTATCACCTGAAAATGAGTGACATGTTTCGAAGTTCTGTGACCATGTTTCATAGTGTAACTTGAATTCTGGTTTCTCACCTTGATCTTCTCCCCATTCAATGCCACAATGAAATATCAACTTAACAACGTATACAAATGTGAAAAACGACCCCAAATTTATTGACCTGTGTAAACAGAGCCACTGAGAAATGACTTCTTCATCTTAGTTTCTGGTTTGATCATTGCTGTAAAAAGAAAAAACATGGGAAAAGTGATTGTGCTACAGCTCTGTGTGCTGAAATAACAGTCGGCAGATTATTCGCAAGCAGTTGTCCCGAGAGTCAGGGTGGTCAGGTTAATAGGTGACGGCGCCACACAGACTAGGAGTGTCCCTGGGTTACAGCCCTAGTCTGTGCTGAGTTCGTTAATCTCAGCCAGAGTGGCTGCAGGAGGGACCACAACTGGCCTCAGCACCTCTGGGCTAGGGATGGGAATATCAACCAGGGTTCCTGCTCCTAAAAAGAAAAAAAGAAAGACTTGCATTTCTATAGCGCCTTTCATGACCGCCCCAAATTGCTATACAGCTAATTAAGTACTTTTTGAATTGCAGTCACTGTCGTAATGTAGGAAACGTGGCAGCCAATTTGCACACAGCAAGCTCCCACAAACAGCAATGTGATAAAAGAAAGAAAGACTAGCATGTACATACCGCCTTTCACAATCACTGGACATCTCAAAGCGCTTTACAGCCAATGAAGTACTTCTGTAGTGTAGTCACTGTTGTAATGTGAGAAACACGGCAGTCAACTTGCGCACAGCAAGCTCCCACAAACAGTAATGTGATAGTGATCAGATAATCAGTTTTTTTAGTGATGTTGATTGAGGGAAACGTATCAGCCAGGACACCGGTGATAACTCCCCTGCTCTTCTTCAAAATAATGCCTTGAGATCTTTTACCTGAGTTTAACGTCCCATCTGAAAAAAAGCACCTCCAAAAGTGCAACACTCCCTCAGCACTGCACTGGAGCATCAGTCTAGATTTTAGTGCTCAAGACTCTGGAGTGGGACTTGAACCTACAACCTTCCATAACTCTGAGGTGAGGGTGCTACCAACTGGACCACAGCTGACACTATCCACAGCCCTGTGCTAGAAAGTGCATGTGTGGATATTGGGTGAGGACCACATCAGGCTTGGCCACCCCTCAGTGACACTTACTGCCAAGGCTCACAGGCGATGTGTGAAGATTCACACTTGAGTGAGTTGCCATAGAGTGATCAGCACCTCCAGAACCATCACTCAACAAAAGTCCGAGTTTGCAGAAAAGGAGGCGAGTGAAAGGGGAACGGAAGCGGAAAATAAAAGTGTGATCATTTTTTTTGACAAATATATCAAGTTGTTTTGAATTGTGTCATGTTGGCTTTTTCAGGCAAAGTCTGAGAGATTAACCCACACTCTGAACCTCCCCTCGGAGCAGAACTGGGCGCTTGCTCCCTGTCTGTTCTTGGGGAGGATAGGATGAGCAAGCTGGTGTTGTAGTGAGAGAGATCCTTTAATATTTGGCTGTCATAGCAACAAGGCCACAGGAATACAATGAAACATCTTACACCGAGCAGTTAACCCCTGGGTTCCCAGAACATTGTGTGGGGTTAAAAATCCCCTCTGTGCCATCACGGTGTCAACTTAACTAATTTCGGCTTTCTTTATTTTCCACCTGAAGGTTTTTCCCCTCCTCTTTCGAAGATGTTAAGCTGCCCTGGGTTACGGTTCCCCAGGCACCTCCGTCAAGTGGCCATTCTTCACGTGTAAGCATGAACAAGCTCATAGATCATAGAACATTGATCATAGAATCTTACAGCAGCGAAGGAGGCCATTCGGCCCATCGTGCCTGTGCTGGCTCTTTGGTAGATCTGTCCAATCAGTCCCGCTCCCCCGCTCTTTCCTCATAGCCAGTGTTCCCTGTAAGCCCCTGTTCCCTGCGTGGCCTGTTTCTTTTAATGCGCAGTCCCTTCAAATTTCCATGCATGCCCGGTATTTGCAACGGAAAAGCCGGTGAGCGGCCTGTGTGGGACCTTTCCCGCCACTTCACAGTGGCGTAGCTTAGCGGGAATGTTGCACATAGCCCTGCAAATTTATGCTCTTCCAGTATTTATCCAATTTCCTTTTGAAAGTTAATATTGAATCTGCTTTCACCATCCTTTCAGGCAGCGCATTGCAGATCACAACTCATTGCGTAAAAGAAGTTGCACAGTGATAACTGAAACAGTCCTACAGATAAGTTAGAAATGATAAACATCAATAAAGAATTGTATATAGAATAGTGTGCAGGTTCTATTTTATAAAGCAGTTGGATTTATCAAAACAAAGCAGGTGACCTGGTGAGTAAAGGCATTACTGGGGCAACATGAGGCTGTGTTCAGCTACTGTGGAAGGAGGACTGTTACACTTAGCCTCAGGAAAATCGTCTCGATTGCTATCCAGTGATTCCGACTGGAGAGAACGAACTTGCGCCATTCATGATCTCAGGTCGTGTCAAAGCGCTTCACAGCCAATAAAGTACTTTATGAAAATTCATTCTGTTTACAGTGATGGTAAGACCACATCAAATAAATTGGTTACCATGGCATTAAAGTAACACAAATCATAAAATCTTCGTGAATGCTTTCAGGACCCGAGGGAAGGTATGCTGTTGAGGAGACATAATACCTGATCCTAAATCTGTCCTTAACTCACCCGATATCCACACGTGTGTATTTTCCAACAGGGATGATGGATCAATGATAAGGAGTTGGAACCTTTAGCGGTTGCTGAGGCCATTTATAGATCTCCTATCATCTCCTCAGTTCAGATTGGCACAGTCTAGTGATCAAACCAAAAGTCTTTCATGTCCATACCACTGGGTGTCATCTGTGGCTCAGTAGGCAGCACTCTTGCCTTCTGCATCAGAAGGTTGTGGGTTCAAGTCCCACTCCAGGGACTTGAGTACATAAATCCAGGCTGCCATGCAAGTGGAGTGCTGCACTGTTGGAGGTGCTGTCTTTCGGATGAGACGTTAAAGTGTGACCCCGTCTGCTCTGACAGGTGGACGAAAAAAATCCCATGTCACTATTTTGAAGAAGAGCAGGGAGGTTATCCCCAGTGTCCTAGTCAATATTTATCCCCCAATCAACCTCACAAAATACAGATTATCTGATCATTATCACTATGCTGTTTGTGAGAGCTTGCTGTATGAAAATTGGTTGCCATGTTTCCTACATTACGACAGTGACTGCACTTCAAAAAGTACTTCATTGGCTTTTGGAGGTCATGAAAGGCGCTTATAGAAATGCAGACTTTTTTTCTTTTTTACTACTGAGAAAGGGAAGAGGTGATAGGGAGAATGGGTTTTGTTTCAAATTCATATTCGGTCCATATAAATGAATTTCAATTGGAGAGCATTGGCTCCTCAATGGTAGCAGGGCAGTAACAGTGCGGTTTTATTTAGCGGATGGAGACAGACTAAGCCCCAGGTCTGTCTATCAGTTGAATTTGCCTGGCATCGATGTGACATTCTGTGCCTACTCTAAGCTATGTATTTAGATTTTTTTTTAAAGAAAAAATTATTTCACAGCCTGGCTCTTAGTCTCCCAGCAACGGTAGGCGCCGGGACTGAAAATTATGTCACCATGCTGGCACGCTTGCTGCATCGTAACCATGGCATCCAGTGTGCCCGCTGGTGGCATCGTACTCTCATACCACACATGGAAACAATTCATTCAGCGAGCCTGCCAGTCATAAAATGCAAACGAGGAAGTCTCGTACTCAACCAAATCAATTCAATTAGGCATTAATGAACTGAAAGACCCATGTGTATCCCGGATTTCATCAAACCAAGGGTCTGTGCGCTCACAAAATGTGAAACAAAATACAAAAGTGGTTAATAATGGGCTGAGGGAAGAGATACATTCCTGCCTTAGTGTTCGGCGTTACTGTTAAACAACGTGCTCATTTAATATTTTTATGGCAAACTTTTGGAGTTTCGCTGCTGTCACTGTGTGATTCCCTCCTGTCACAGCAGCAGTTTCAGGAGAGAACAATGAGGGGTTCTGGTGACTGTGTGAAACTGGGCCTCTATTGTGGGTTTTACAGTACTTGTTGGCCAATCAACACCATTCTATGCGTCTACTCAGCCTCATTTGCATGAACTCATTCTCTGCTGAACAGACCCATTTGGCATTGTTTCAGCTCCGTCTCAAAGTCCCATGAAGATGCCAGATGGGATCTTTATTTCCAGACTTTCTTTCTCACGAGAATTTATAGGAACATCACAGTAAGTTTTGCATATTGCAAATCTGGGTGATACAGAATTAAGCGAGCCAATAGAAATCAATAGCTGCCAGTGTGAGCACCTCATTTATGCACAGTGCAATGCCTGGAGTTTTGTTCTACAATTACTCCCCCCTCCTTCTGCTGAAGGTGATGACTCTCTGCTGGGATACAGTTGTACACATCCTGGCTGTCCTCTGATAGCTGAGCCATGATACTATTCTTCATGCATGAGCCTGGATTGTGAGTGTCAGCAGGCTATTCAACAGTCACCAGCATCGTGGCCAAGCTTGACTGTCTTCTTGCAGCACACATACACACACCCACATGCACTTTTTCCGAGGGGTAACTGGATACCCACGACCTTCTGTGTCAGAAGGTCGTGGGTTCAAGTCCCACTCCAGAGACTTGTGCACAGAAATTTAGACTGACACTCCAGTGCAGTGTTGAGGGAGTGCTGCACTGTTGGAGGTGCCGTCTTTCGGATGAGACGTTAAACTGGTCTCACAGATGGACGCAAAAGATCCTGTGGCACTATTTCGAAGAAGAGCAGGGGAGTTCTCTCCGGTATCCTGGCCAATATTTATTCCTTAATCAACAGAACAAAAACAGATTATCAGGTCATTATCAAATTGCTGTTTGTGGGAGCTTGCTGTGCGTAAATTGGCTGCCATGTTTCCTACATTACAACAGTGACTACACTTCAAAAGTACTTCATTGGCTGTAAATCGCTTTGGGGTGTCCGGTGGTTGTGAAAGATGCTATATAAATGCAAGTCTGTCTTTCTTTCTTTCTTTCTTTCTTTCTTTCTTTCTTTCTTTCTTTCTTTCTTTCTTTCTTTCTTTCTTTCTTTCTTTCTTTCTTTCTTTCTTTCTTTCTTTCTTTCTTTCTTTCTTTCTTTCTTTCTTTCTTTCTCTCTTTCTTTCTTTCTCTCTTTCTTTCTTTCTTTCTCTCTCTCTTGCTCTTTCTTTCTCTATCAGAAACAGGAACCCTGGACGATTTGCCCCTCCCTCTCCCAATGTCACTGATACCATTTAGAAAGAATGAAAGAACTTGGATTTATAAAGCATCGTTCATTACCTCAGGACATCTCAAAGCGCTTTACAGCCAATGAAGTTCTTTTGAACACTGTTGTAATGTAGGAAATGCAATTTTCATGCAGCAAGGTCCCACAAACAGCAACAACAACTAGGTGATCTATTTTAATGATGTTGGTTGATGGATAAATATTGGTCAGAATACTGGGAAGTACTCCCCTGCTCTTCTACGAGTGCCATGGGATCTTTTACATCCACCTAGCGGGCAGATAAGACCTTGATTTAACATCTCATCTGAAAAACAGCACCTCCGACAGTGCAGCACTCCCTCGATCAGCCTAGATTTTGTGATCAAGCCTCAGAAGTAGGTCTCTGAACTCACAAACTTCTGATTCAGAGGCGAGACTGGTACCAACTGAGCCATGGCTGACACTGAGTATTCTCCCTCCCATTATCTTGCTGATAGCACAGACTAGAGATTAAACATGGGTTAGCATGGCTCAGCCACTCACAGCCTGAACCAGCTTGAACACATTTTCTCATGAAACAAAATTTGTTTTCAATGTTTTAAAAATGAGATGAATTACTCACTCTGGTCTGTGAAAACCCGACGAGCCTGTGATCAAGGTGTATTCTGAGCCATGGAACAGGCTGTATTTACATTGCTGGTTGCTAGGTGACTGCACATTGTGCTGCTGAATTCACCAGGCTGGGTAAGTACCTTGCCCAGGCAGAATAAGTGTTCCAGCTTTGCTGGTATTTACTTGCTCACTTACAATGCACAGTCGACATGGACCTGAAGTGATTTTTGAATATTTTGTGTGATTCAAGTGCAATATCAGCAGAGATGCACTTAGGCAAGGGGTGTGAAACCATCTCCAGAAAATCATCACACACAAGATAGGTACAGACGAGGAAGGCCGTTCACCCCATCCTAGCTCATCATTCAAACAGAGCCTACAGCTCCCCCATCACAGCATCTAAAAGCTTTTAATAATGATTCCAGAGGTTTTTGTCTCCACGACCCTACACAGATGTCCATCCCACTTACCGACTTCTGGGTAAAAAGACTTCCTGACATGAGTTTTAAATTTGGTTCCTTATCTCTGTAATCTCCTCCAGCCCTACAACCCTCCAATATCTCCCCGTTCCTCCAATTCTGGCCTCTTGTGCAACCCGATTTCCATCGCCACACCATTGGCGGCCATGCCTTCAGTTGGTTAGGCTCTAAACTACGAAATACCTCCCTAAACCGCTTCAATCTCTCTAACTCTCTCTCTTCTTGTTTAAGACGCTCCTTAAAACTTACCTCTTTGACCAAGCTTTTGGTCGCCTGTCCTAATATCTCCTTATGTGTGTCGGTAGAGGAGGGGAAACATTGTGTCTAGTGGGCATCCATATTTAATGTCCACCTATGAATCCTCAATCATATGTCAAATGCCTCAGATTAGCTGCAAGAATGGTCTTGGCATAATATAGCATCAATAATTACCAGTATATGGTATGGGGTAAAAATATGATAGTTAAAATTTAAAGATTTTAGGTCAAATTTTAACTCAGGGCAAGCGGTGAGTCTGGGCCTCTGGACATGAGGCCTGGGTCACTTTAACTCCCAGGCCTCATTTAAATAGACCAGGCCCGACTCCCGCCCGAACCTGGCCTCCCATCACCTCTGTGCTTGCTGACCTACATTAGCTCCCGGTTAAACCACGCCTCGATTTCAAAATTCACATCCTTGTTTTTAAATCCCTCCATGGCCTCGCCCCCTCCCTACCTCTGTAATTTCCTTCAGCCCCACAACCCCCGCTCCCACCGCAAGATATCTGCGCAACTCTAACTCTGCCCTTCTGAGCATCCCTGATTATAATCGTTCAACTGTTGGTGGTCGAGCCTTCTGTTGCCTAGGCCCCAAGCTCTGGAACTCCCTGCCTAAACCTCTCCGCCTCTCCACCTCTCATTCCTCCTTCAAGGCACTCCTTAAAACCTACCTCTTTGACCAAACCTTTGGTCACCTGTGCTAAATTCTACTTATGCAGCTCGGTGTCAAATTTTTTTTCTTATAATACTCCTGTGGAGCACCTTGGGATGTTAACGGCGCTATATAAATACCAGTTGATGTTGTTGTTATTGGTGTCAGTGACATCCGGCCAGCTGGCGGCAGTCAGTTGAGTGTGGCAGGAGGCCGCAGCTGGGGACCCGGGGGAATGTTCAATGCCGACAAAGGGAGGATCCCAGGTGAGCATGGGAAGCCTGTGGCAGGGGAGGCCCAAAGATCCATTGTGGAGCCCGGAGAGACGTTGAAAAAAAATCAAATATTTTTACATAGAAACATAGAAACATAGAAAATAGGTGCAGGAGTAGGCCATTCGACCCTTCGAGCCTGCACCACCATTCAATAAGATCATGGCTGATCATTCCTTCAGTACCCCTTTCCTGTTTTCTCTCCATCCCCCTTGATCCCCTTAGCCGTAAGGGCCATATCTAACTCCCTCTTGAATATATCCAATGAACCGGCATCAACAACTCTCTGCGGCAGGGAATTCCACAGGTCAACAACTCTCTGAGTGAAGAAGTTTCTCCTCATCTCAGTCCTAAATGGCCTTCCCCTTATCCTAAGACTGTATCCCCTGGTTCTGGAGTTCCCCAACATCGGGAACACTCTACCCGCATCTAACACGTCCCGTCCTGTCAGAATCTTATATGTTTCTATGAGATCCCCTCTCATCCTTCTAAACTCCAATGTATAAAGGCCCAGTTGATCCAGTCTCTCCTCATATGTCAGTCCAGCCATCCCTGGAATCAGTCTGGTGAATCTTCGCTGCACTTCCTCAATAGCAAGAACGTCCTTCCTCAGATTAGGAGAGCAAAACTGAACACAATATTCCAGGTGAGGCCTCACCAAGGCCCTGTACAACTGCAGTAAGACCTCCCTGCTCCTATACTCAAATCCCCTCGCTATGAAGACCAACATACCATTTGCCTTCTTCACCGCCTGCTGTACCTGCATGCCAACTTTCAATGACTGATGAACCACAACACCCAGGTATCGTTGCACCTCCCCTTTTCCTAATCTGCCGCCATTCAGATAATATTTTGTCTTCGCGTTTTTGCCCCAAAAGTGGATAACCTCACATTTATCCACATTATACTGCATCTGCCATGCATCTGCCCACTCACCTAACCTGTCCAAGTCACCCTGCAGCCTCCTAGCGTCCCCCTCACAGCTCACACCGCCACCCAGTTTAGTGTTATCTGCAAACTTGGAGATATTACAGCCAATTCCTTCTTCCAAATCATTCATCTATATTGTAACGAGCTGGGGATCCAGCACTGAGCCCTGCGGTACTCCACTAGTCACTGCCTGCCATTCTGAAAAGGACCCGTTTATCCCGACTCTCTGCTTCCTGTCTGCCAACCAGTTCTCTATCCATGTCAGTATATTACCCCAAATACCATGTGCATTGATTTTGCACACCAATCTCTTGTGTGGGACCTTGTCAAAAGCCTTTTGAAAGTCCAAATACACCACATCCACTGGTTCTCCCTTGTCCACTCTACTTGTTACATCCTCAGATAATTCCAGAAGATTTGTCAAGCATGATTTCCCCTTCATAAATCCATGCTGACTTGGACCGATCCTGTTACTGCTTTCCAAATGCGCTGCTATTTCATCTTTAATGATTGATTCCAACATTTTTCCCACTACTGATGTTAGGCTAACCAGTCTATAATTACCCAGTTTCTCTCTCCCTCCTTTTTTAAAAAGTGGTGTTACATTAGCTACCCTCCAGTCCATAGGAACTGATCCAGAGTCGATAGACTGTTGGAAAAAGATCACCAATGCATCCACTATTTCTAGGGCCACTTCCTTAAGTACTCTGGGATACAGACTATCAGGCCCCGGGGAGTTATGGGCCTTCAATCCCATCAATTTCCCGAACACAATTTCCTGCCGAATAAAGATTTCCTTCAGTTCCTCCTTCTCACTAGACCCTCGATCCCCGAGTACTTCCGGAAGGTTATTTATGTCTTCCTTCATGAAGACAGAACCAAAATATTTGTTCAATTGGTCTGCCATTTCTTTGTTCCCCATTATAAATTCACCTGAATCCGATTACAAGGGACCTACATTTGTCTTCGCTAATCTTTTTCTCTTCATATATCTATAGAAGCTTTTGCAGTCAGTTTTTATGTTCCCGGCAAGCTTCCTCTCATACTCTATTTCCCCCCTCCTAATTAAACCCTTTATCCTCCTCTGCTGAATTCTAAATTTCTCCCAGTCCTCAGGTTTGCTGCTTTTTCTGGCCAATTTATATGCCTGTTCCTTGGATTTAACACTATCCTTAAATTCCTTTGTTAACCACGGTTGAGCCACCTTCCCCATTTTATTTTTACTCCAGACAGGAATGTACCAATTGCTGAAGTTCATCCATGTGATCTTTAAATATTTGCCATTGCTTATCCACCGTCCACCCTTTAAGTATCCTTTGTCAGTCTATTCTAGCCAATTCACACCTCAAACCATCGAAGTTCCTTAAGTTCAGGACCCTAGTTTCTGAATTAACTGTGTCACTCTCCATCTTAATAAAGAATTCTACCATGTTATGGTCACTCTTCTCCAAGGGACCTCGCATAACAAGATTGCTAATTAGTCCTTTCTCATTACACATCACCCAGTCTAGGATGGCCAGTTCTCTAGTTGGTTCCTCAACATATTGGTCTAGAAAACCATCCCTAATACACTCCAGGAAATCCTCCTCCACCGCATTGCTACCAGTTTGGTTAGCCCAATCAATATGTAGATTAAAGTCACCCATGATAACTGCTGTACCTTTATTGCATGCATCCCTAATTTCTTGTTTGATACTGTCCCCAACCTCACTACTACTGTTTGGTGGTCTGTACACAACTCCCACGAGCGTTTTCTGCCCTTATTGGCCATCTTCTGGACCTGCTGATCCTCTGTGCCGGGCTTTCCTGGTGAGGCTGGCACCAGGTGCCAAACTGTCTGCTTCCGATTAAATTAGCGTTGGGGCCTCTGATTGGACCTTATCCTGGAGGTTTCATCACATGACCTCCTGCCTCCAAATGCATCGCTCAGTCAAGCAGCCTTTTTACCCCATCTCCAATATTTTTTGTAACTAATAAAGCTAAGTGGTAAAAAAATGAAAAAAAGTAATGCTTTTTTCCTGCCCTTATGATTTTTCTCCTGGGATGCTCGCAGCAGTCTCCTGGAGATGAATCTTAAATTCCTGGAGACTCCAGGACAACCATGGAAGTTTGGCAATTGTAGATTGGTGTCGACAGACTCCGACTTTTGACTGTCAGTGACGGCCTTGCCGGGCTGGGGTGAAGACCTCACACACTACCTTAAAATAGTTAAAATGGCTCCTGTGAGTGCACATTGCTGATATTTTAACCCCATTCGTTTCGGGTGTGGGGGTGTTAAAACCAGGCATTATATTTTCCTCTCCGCGACCAGGGTTCAAATCCAGGCCTGACTGATTGGGCTGAAAGTTGCCTCTGTTGAAGGCTGTAAGGACCCGATGTAACACTGAGATTGGGCTCACTAATTTAATAATCTCAATCACAAGAGCCCATATGCATAGCCTCTGTGAGGAAGTGGGGTTGCCAACTCTGGCTGGACATATTCCTGGAGGGTTCACCACATGACCTGCCGGCTCCAAGTGTCATGGTGATAAAGTAGGGAGCATTCCTTGGAAGTTCTACGTAATTGTCAGTTAAGGGTTGAAGTAATTTACTGATGCTGGAGAGGGAGCTTAACTCTGCATCTCACCCATGCTATAACTGTTTCAATATTGAACTATTTCACATTGTGATTCTGTTTCCTGTCCCTTAACGTGTATGAAATGAATTTCTGTGTATTTTGAGTGATGGAAGTTTCATTGGGGAAATATACAGCAACAATGCTTCCGGCGACACTTGGAATTCCCAATCACAGCTGTGGCTCAGAGGGTAGCACTTTTACCTCTGAGTCAGAAGGTTGTGGGTTCAAGTGAGCACACAAAAAAATCTAGACTGATTCTCCAGTGCAGTACTGAGGGAGTGCTGTCGGAGGTGCCATCTTTCGGATGAGACATTAAACTGAGACCTCGTTTGCTCTTTCAAGGTGGGTGTAACAGACCCCATGGCACTATTTCGAAGAAAAGCAGGGGAGTTACCCTTGGGTCCGGGCCAATATTTATCCCTCAATCAACATCAGTAAAACAAATTATCTGGTCATTATCACATTGCTGTTTGTGGGAGCTTGCTGTGCCAAGTTTCCTACTTTGCAACTGTGACTACACTCCAAAAATACTTCATTGGCTGTAAAGTACTTTGGGATATATGGTGGTCATGAAAGGCGCTATATAAATACAAATCTTCCTTTCTTTTACACTCGGAGTTTCCTGTCACACTCAGAATTCCCTCTCACACTCGGGCCTCCTTGTTGTAGATGCTGGTCACTGTTGGTGCCCCTCTTATTGTAGGGACGGAAGTAATTTTTGCTCTTTTTTTTAACAAAAAATAAAAAGGTTGCATAAATGCCATGTCAGGCATCAATGGGTTAAAGAGCTGGTCGTCCAGTTCCACTGGTACCATGAAAAATACTCAATGTGCAGGACACATTGGAGTGATGGAATGATTGGAGCAGAGACAAGGCAAATGAAGAAGCAATGATTCGGTGATGCCAATTTTGGGTTTAACAGTCTATAAATTGTAAGAGGGAATTTGTAGTTTGAAGTCCTTGGCACTGAATTAGTTAGTGTAGGAGAAGAGTTTTGGTTTCGGCACAGTGAGGATGCAGAGAGTAAGATGTTGTATTTGGAGACTGGGATGTACAAGAGAGGAATGTTCATCGGAATAATGGCCCTCTATCTATCTACAATATAAAAATCATAGAATGGTTACAGCACAGAAGGAGGCCATTCAGCCCATTGAGCCCATGCCGGCTCTCTGCAAGAGCACTTCAGCCAGTCCCACTCCCCTGCCCTTTCCCCGTAGCCCTGCATTTTTTTTTCCCTTCAGGCACCTATCCAATTCCCTTATGAAAGCCACAATTGAATCTGCCCCCACCACCCTTTCAGGCTGTGCATTCCAGATCCTAACCTCTCGTTGCGTAAAAAAGTTTTCCCTCATGTCGCCTTTGGTTCTTCTGACAATCACCTTAAATCTGGGTCCTCTGGTTCTCGACCCTTCCATCAATAGGAACAGTTTCTCTCTATCTATTCTGTCTAGACCCCTCATGACTTTGAACACCTCTATCAAATCTCCTCTCAACCTTCTCTGCTCTAAGGAGAACAATCCTAGCTTCTCCAGTCTATCCACGTAACTGAAGTCCCTCATCCCTGAAACCATTCTTGTCAATCTTTTAGCACCCTCTCTAAGCCCATCACATCCTTCCTAAAGTGCGGTGCCTAGATTTGGACACAATACTCCAGTTGAGGCCGAACCAGTGTTTTATAAAGGTTCATCATAACTTCCTTGCTTTTGTACTCATGTTTATGAAGTCCAGGATCCCATATGCTTATTTAACCACTTTCTCAACCTGCCCTGCCAGATTCAATGGTGTGTCTAATGTGCATTTCCTATCCGTCACATTTCTCTGCCACTCTTCAAGTGTCACACTTAAATTTCTGAGTCATACTTCAAAGGAAAGTGTAATGAAATAATCCTAGAATACAAAATACTGGAGCCAGAATATCTGTGGTCTCATAATTGACCCCTATATGAACTCACCTAGTGTTTACTTAATAGCAATTAGCAATTAAACAGTGCTTACTCACCGCGACCATTTCCAAGGGATATTATTTTGTGGTAACAATCAAATAGAGAGAGAGAGAGACAAGACAGGTAAAAACAGAGAGAGAATTTGGAGGTGATGCAAAAATTTGAAGATGAGCTGTTGGAATTGCCTCAACTGAGGTGAGTGAGGGTGCAGAGGAATTAAACACAGCTCTGCTGAGAATCAATCATTAAACAATAACCTGTAGGGAAGGTTATGAGTGAGAAAGAGGTTGAAGGCAGAGATGAGAGAGAGAGATAACAAGCTTGTGCGTGTGTTAATGCATTGCTGCGGTCTTAAAGAGAAGATATGCAATTGTGGCAACATGTGAGAATGAAATGAACTGTCACAATAGAGATGATGAACATGTATCACCATGTTGAGTGTCAAATACTGAGCTTGCAGTAGAACCAAAATGAATGCAAGGCTATCGTGTTCCTTTAATAAGAATATAAAATAGAGGGTTTTTTTAAGTGCGGTCACTGTGTGATAAAACCTTTTAGATGAACAAAATGCTTTTTGAAACTGCCCTGAAACATCTGTACTGTGAGAAAAGTCACACTGGGATCGCACATCTCTTCCATCTTTGATAAAGCCGCAGAAGCCGCCCTCTAGGCAGTAGTCAGCCTGACATTCCTCACAACAAAGGCTCTTTTCACTGACCTACCTCTACTCAAAGTCAGCAAATTTGGAATCATCTGAAAAGAAGCATGCAGAAACTGCAAATTCGCACTCTCTGTCTCTCGCTCTGAACTCTGGCGCTTTCCTTGAAACTCTGGGGCCTAAACTCCTCAACATCCAAATGTGGTTATGGCAGCACACAGCAATGGCACATGGAACATATAAGCCTAAATATATTCGTCCTCGTGCCTCATTAGAACAAATCAGACTCTCCGACGCAGCTCGCCTGATAGGGCCTTACGAATTTCGGGGCCTCACAAATTTTGGCCTGGGCCAAGGTCCAGAGCCAAGTCCAGAGGCTAGAGACGCTCGGGAAAAAGAAAGACTTGCATTTATATAACGCCTTTCACAATCTCAGGATGTCCCGAAGTGCTTTGCAGCCAATGAAGTACTTTGAAAAAAAGTATTGTCACTGTTATAATGTAGGAAACACGGCAGCCAATCTGTGCACAGCAAGCTTCCACAAACAGCAATGTGATAAAGACCAGATAATCTGTTTTTAGTAATATTGATTGAGGGATAAATATTGGCCAGGACACCGGGGGAAACTCCCCTGCTCTTCTTTGAAATAATGAAATAGGGAGGTGGGGCATGGTGAGCTGGTAGAAGCCCACAGTTGTTTTGTGAAGCCAGGAGGAACATTATTGCTTCTTCCAACTCAACAAAATACGAAACGTTTTCCAAATTTTGGGGGATTTTTTCGAGCCTCATTTCTATATTGAAATCAGGCCTGCACTCATTTCAGGCAGCCATCAGGGCTGCCTTATAAAAGGTTCCAGCCAATTTTGCAGTGGTCCGAACTCCCGGCCTCAGCACTGCTAAACTGGTTACACTTGGACCTGCTTTAGGCCCATAAAGCTGGCACAGCGATGTTAAATTTAGACCCCTCTGACTTTAATGTAAGTCAATAGCAACTGATATTCTTTTGCCTTTATTTTCTCCTCTTTTAAAGGCTGTGATACACATTGGGTACCAACGATTCCCAACATCGCACTGATGTGTCATGTGTGAGCCTAGACCATAACAGGGTTACAAATGATCAGCCCCTTCCAGCAAACTGTAGCCATAGAGGGAGTTGTACTCTGCACCTAACTATGCTATGCCTAACATGGGAGTGCCTGATATTACCATTGGGTGTCAAAAGTGTTGCATTTCCATGTTATTGTTTTTTAACCTGATGATCTGGAAGAGCTCACTCCCCCACACACAATTATTTTAATAGTCTTCAGCACGATCAAAGAACAATCCATGTAGTGGTCCTGAATAGAAATGTATTCCACATAGAACATAAGAACGTAAGAAATAGTAGCAGCAGTAGGCCACACGGCCCCTCGAGCCTGCTCTACCATTCAATAAGACCCTGACTGATCTTCGACCTCAACTCCACTTTCCCGCCTGATCTCCATATTCCTTGATTTCCCTAGTGTCCAAAAATCTTATCGATCTCAGCCTTGAATCTACTCAATGATTTAGCATCCACAGCCCTCTGGGATAGAGAATTCCAAAACCCTCTGAGTGAAGGAATTCCTCCTCATCTCTGTCTTAAATGGCCAGACCCTTTTCCTTAGACTATGCCACCTAGTTCTTGACTCTGCAACCTGGGATATGTGGCTAGATGTATGCAGATGAGAGGACTGGGAAGGAAAGATCTACACTGAATATATTTTCCAATCACTATTTACTTCCTCCATTTGGGCCTGAATTGGCTTTGACGGTAAGAGGGTGATAGGTTCATCGGGCATCGGGACAGGATGTGGGTGGCAGAATTTGGGCCAACAAAATGGATGTTCAGCTAGAGGAAAGTCTGACTGATCCACATCTTAGATCAGGCAGTTTGCCAGCACATGGGCAGTTCTGAGTGAAGGAAAGTGGTGGAGAAGTATAGTTGGAAGTCGTCACCAGACATATGGAAGCTAACCTTCTTGCTTGCAGATGCCACTGAGAGCCAGTATGTAGATGGGAAAGAGGGACAGGCCAAGGTTAGATCCTTCCAGGGGAGCTCCAGAAGTGAGTTTGTGCGGGCAGGAAGAGAATCCATTGCTGAAGGTACACTGGCTGCATTGGGACAAAAAAAGATTGGAACCTTACAAGGGCACTGCCACAAGAGGTGAGCCTTAGAGGAGAGGTAGTGGAGAAAGATAGTAATGTGGACCATGTTGAATGCCATGGAAAAGTAAAGTAAAACATGGAGGGACAATGTGCTGTGGTTGCAAAGAACGTAGGAGATTTGGGCCAAGATGGTGTTCGTACTGTAAGCAGGGTGGAAACTAGACTGAAGAGATTCAAACTGAAGAGATCAGCACAGAGCTGGGAAACAACACTTCACAGACTTTAGAGGGGAATGGGAGGCTAGAGGTACTTTTATTCTGTTGGTAATGTCACTGTCGGTGGATGTGATTTCTCACTGTGCAGATATTAAAAGCAATAGCTCAGTGCAGTGCATTATCACACGTTCAATTTCCAGAATTACTTTAGAAACTTACGTGAATAACTCTTGAAATGTCACACACATGATAGTGTTTTATTGAAGCAAGTTTCAATCATGAGAAAGAACTTGATTCTTGTCATGTGCTGCTAGAACTGTCCTTGTGAAAGAACAATCACAACTTCAGTGCGATGGTGTAATATTCTCTCTTTTGTGATCACTAACAGTTTCTAACCTCAAGACCCTGCAGCTTGTTTATATACAGTTCTTTCTTGCCTCAGTGGGTTGCAGTACTACTCACCGTGGAACTGAAGCATACACAACGAGAAGATGAAAAATCACACGTTTCATCCATGGTCTGTGCAAACTCCACAGGCTGGGATGACAGGACCAAAACACTGTGATTAAACTCAACCCCATTAGGCTAGGAAGGGGGGGGGGGAGGGGGGAGGGGTGGAAATTAGGCAGCGTTCCTGCTCCTGACCTCTACCCAGTAACCCCTGCTGGAAAGAGCATGGATGTGAATGTTGGTGACGAGGGCACTGAGTATGGCTGTGCTGTCATGGATCACAAAGAATGGCTGCTTGAGCCACTCGGTATTGGAAGGAGGATGGCCTGTGGAACTCTACTCCAACAAAAACCAGCCCCTCTGGATAGGAGGGGAGAAACTTGAAAAAAAACTGCCTTCAGCTTGAGATGTTTTGATAGGAAAGCACACGAATACAAATCTGTTGGGAATTTTGAAACAAAAACTTAAAAAATATACTTTAACATTGATGTGTACAGTATACGCAAACTATTGTTAATTGGGACAATCTACTGTAAATAGCTGTCACATTTATTAGATTCAAAATGTCCTCAACAATACCAATACTCACTGGGAATCAACACAATTTCCCCATAAAGAGATCTTTCAATTCAACAGAATATCATCAGGATGAACAGTGTGGGAAAATCAGAAGTGTTATTAAAATGAAAAGTTCATTTGAGTGTGAGTAGAAAAAAAAGATTGGATTTATATAGTGCCTTTCCTGACCACCAAACGTCTCAAAGCGCTTTACAGCTTTTGGAGTGTAGTCACTGTTGTAATGTAGGAAATGTCATGTACGTAGACCATGTATACTAATTGTATAGTCACATAAGGTGTGCCACCAGAGGGCACTGCGGTGGGAGGCCTGAGGGTCACCTGCATAGGTGTGCAGAACCCAGTATAAAAGGCTGCCCACCACGCTTGTGCCTCATTCTGGAGTTACAATAAATGGGACTAAGGTCACAACAGGTCAACTACAATACTAGACCTTGTGGAGTCATTCATAAGAGTATTAAAGACATAACAACTGGTGACGAGATTACGAACTTTCACACAAAATGACTAATGTTGGTGCATTAGAAAAGTTCTCAGAGGATGAAGATTGGGAAGCCTTTACAGAGCGGCTCAACCAATATTTCGTAGCAAATGACCTGGTAGGCGATGATCTGGCCACGCTGGCAGATAAGCGCAGAGCTATCCTGTTGACCAGTTGTGGGCCCGCGGTCTATGGCCTCGTCAGGGACTTGCTTGCACCAGAGAAAACAATGACCAAGTCATACGAGGAGCTGAAAGTGCTAATTCGGGACCAACTCAAACCGAAGGAGAGCATCCTCATGGCCAGGCATCGATTTTATACACACCGCCACCCTGAGGGCCAGGAAATTGCGAAGTACGCTGCCGACCTCAGAAGGCTGGCAGGACCGTGTGAATTCGGCGCATTCCTCGCCGATGCATTCCAGGACATCTTCGCAACTGGCATTGGTCATGAGACCCTTATTCACAGGCTACTGTCTGCCAAAACCATCGTCACTCTGCAGAAGGCAATCAGCCAGGCATTCATGACCTCAAACTGCAACTCCAAGCAGATGATGACTCATTCTCAGGACTCAAACCCGGCAAGTACTGTAACTAGAAAGGCGCCTTTCACAGGCAGAACTGTTGAACATGAATCTGCCCCGGGCAGAGCGTACAAGCCCCCGAGTCCTTTAACTCAGAGTCCGCCGAGGGGTGCATACATAAGTCGAGTAGCACCATGCTGGCATTGTGGAGGTAATCACAGGGCTCTTCAGTGTCGGTTCAGAGACTATGTGTGCAAAGGCTGCAGAACAAAGGGCCATCTCCAACGAATGTGCAAAAGAGCTGTGACTCACCAAGTGGAAGAGGAGTCAGCAGATGGCTGTGAATCCAGCATGGATTATGAGGAGATGGCTAGAGAGGCAGCTCAGTCCCAGGACGAAGTGTATGGAGTATATACCTGCACCACAGATTGTCCTCCAGTGATAATGGAAGTCGAGATAAATGGCGTTCTAGTCTTCATGGAAGTGGACACGGGGGCGAGTCAGTCAGTAATGAGCCAGGAAGCATTTGAGAGGCTATGGAACGATCAAGCTGAATGACCCAAGCTGGTCCCGGTTCAGGCAAAGCTGTGCACCTACACCAAGGAACTGATATCAGTTGTTGGTACTGCGGATGTAAATGTATCCCATGATGGCGTGGTGCACAATTTACCATTGTGGATTGTTTCAGGTGATGGACCAACGCTACTTGGAAAAAGATGGATGGGGAAGATTCATTGGAACTGGGAAGTCTTCATCCCTCCAGCGATCGATGTGCCCCATGCTCAGAGGCAGAGCAAGCCCCCACCTTCAGTTGGACCAGGCACCGGAGAGCAGATCCGCGCAGCCCCTGAGGCACAGACCGCTCATCACGACTGCGTGGCGATGATCCGACCGAGGCGACCTGAACGCACCTTCCCGGTTTCAGTGGCAGGACTCCTGGGGAGGAAGATTGGATCCGAGGGCGCCTTCCCAGCTTCAGTAGCAGAATCCCTGGGAAAGAAGATCGCGGCAGTCGACATCATGGACAGAGAAAAGATGGCATCCAAACCACGAGATGCAGCGCTAATGGAGCAAAGACAAATGGTTCCACGCAACGAAGACGATTGGGGTAAAAGTAGTAAGGCCATTTTAAAGGAGGCCAGCAACCCGCCATTTTTGAATGAACTGCTTGAAATTGGTAAGCAATGTAAAAGTCCAGCTGTAATGAACAAAATGTTGCTGAGCGATGTCGGGGGCAAATTGCAATCAGCCAATGTAGTGGGCGAACACCTAACATTCGTATACACGTCCAGCAGGCTACCCAATGCTGTAGCCTGCATTCCCGGGACCAAAATGATGTGTCATAAAGTGTCCCCACAGCTGACAGAAGTAGACAAGCCGCAGAGTAAATGATCCCCAGAGAGTAGAGGCACCGGTAGCGATACCCTGTATCAGATCGGTTTACCAGTGCAGGTACCCGATGGCATGAACCGCCATGGGCCAGAAACAGTAAACTGCACCTATGCTCGCAGTTGGCTACCGTGGCCCACCATCCGGGTGGAAAAGGCGCAGCCCACAAACCCAGTCGCCACCACGGCAATGCCCAAGAGCGAAGGGTCACCCGCAACGGCTCCTCCGAACGGGACCTTGACCAGCCAGGATCTCAAACTAGAGAGTGCTCACAACAGTGCCCTCAAGGAAAGCGAGTCAGCAGTCCCCTGCGAACTGCTAGACAAGATGAGGCAGCCCCACCATCGCTTAGACGGAACGCTCACTCGCTCAGACCGCTTCCCAGGGAGCAGCAGTGACACTTTGCAAATGAAAAGGACAGGGAGGTCGCAGACACATCAGCTATCTTTGGGCCTGCCCGATACTAGGAGTAATGGCAAGAACCCTGAGCTCCGGCAACTCGAGCAAAATGAGCTCACCTTGCCCACAGACCCACTAGCATGGGCCACCGCGCCGCCATCAGACGACCCAGATCTCATCCGGCCGTGCTGGAACTAGACTGTCCTTGTGTACCTGTACTGATATACCTGTACTGATCATGTAAATGTACCACACAAAAAAAACGCAATTGAAATCCACCCAACAAATGTACCAAGATGTAAATGTAAAACCCATGTGATGAACTTGAATGCAACTTGCATGTAATGGGCCATTAGCATGATCTCTGTATGGGGGGGGGGGGGGTGAATGGAGTAGTCATGGACTCACAACCAGAAGCCACTGGGACCCTCCACTGGCAACAAATCTCACTACCAACCCACCCAAGCTAGAAGCAATCCTCCAATGGTCAACCAGGAAGAGCAAAGCCCAGGTCACCGTCAATGTACGAATCAATTTGCATTAAAGTTTTGGGGGAAGTGATGTCATGTATGTAGACCATGTATACTAACTGTATAGTCACACAAGGTGTGCCACCAGAGGGCACTGCGGTGGGAGACCTGAGGGTCAGCTGCATCGGTGTGCAGGGCCCAGTATAAAAGGCTACCCACCATGCTTGTGCCTCACTCTGGAGTTACAATAAATGGGACTAAGGTCATAACAGCTCAAGTATAATACTAGACCTCGTGGAGTCATTCCTAAGAGTATTAAAGACATAACAGGAAATGCAGCAGCCAATTTGTGCACAGCAAACTCCCAGAAACAGCAATGTGATCATGACCAGATAATCTGTTTTTTAGTAATATTGATTGAGGGATAAATATTGGCCAGGACACTGGGGATAACTCCCCTGCTCTTCTTTGAAATGATGCCATGGGATCTTTTATGTCCACCTGAGAGAGCTGATGGGACCTTTGTTTAATGTCTCATCCGAAAGACGGTACTTCCGACAGTGCAGTACTCCCTCAGCACTGCACTGGAGTGTCAGCTTAGATTTTTGTGCTCAAGTCACTGAAGTGGGATTTGAATATACAACCTTCTGACTCTTAGGCAAGAGTGCTACCCACTGAGTCACAGCTGACACTGTTCATTTCCTTTGTGAAATCCTCTTTTTTGTGAATTGCCAAAACTGTGACAGCAGCAATGCGCCGGCGCGCCAAACTCCCTGCCTGCTGTTTTTGGTCAGCTTTGGTCTCATCTCTGTTCCCTCCCAGTGTTCAGTCAGCTACCCTTCCTCGCTGCAGTTCCCCAGCGCGCCCGGCAGATGGCGGGCACGAGCCGCGGCTCAACCCCGCGCAGTCACCAAGTGGAGGCCAGTCACAGCGGCAGCGGGAGGGAGCAGAGCAGACAAGTGGCACACAGTAAGTTTGAAAGTTCAAGTAACATTTGTGTATTTTGCAAGTTGTGTATTGCAAGCTCACGGACAGATTTGTACCCACACTTGTAACCCTTTTAGGTTCATAGGTTCAAGTCTGTGCAGGAGAACTCGGAATAGAATTTACATTTTTGTTAAAGTTAATGCAAAACTCTGCTACAGACCATTTAAATGTAACGTTAGTAAAAGTTTGCATCGGGGTGTCCAGGTGACCGAAGTTTGCGATTGACAATATATATACACAGTAAATTCTGTTTTCTGTTTGCCAAGATGAAAAGATTTCCCGCATCCTCCTTTATTGGGGAATTCGGGATTTTTGTAATTTTAAAGAAATGTACTTCGTGCTCAAATTACATTTTAAACGACAGAAACCCGTCACAGTAATATACATTGTGGGAACCAACCGCTTCGTCCGTCTGAGACACTGAGGGAAATCAAAGGCATTTTGGGCAAAGTCAGAAATGGTCCACGCCCGTGTCCGAATCCCTGCCGCAATCGCAAATAACCCGCCTACAGACACATTCATCGGCGTCAGTACCCGGCATTGCAACTGGCTGCTAAAAAAAAAACCCAACTGGAATCAGTCCAGTAGAGTGACCGGTCCAGTATATAGGCCAATCCACAGTCCAGTATAAGGACAGTGTCACTACTTGGACCAGTTCAGTAGCTTGTGTATAACGTATTGGCAATCTTTCTACTTAAAAAGAGATTATAAAATATTTAGGACTGACAGGATCCAAATCAGAAACTTTTATTCTCATGTCTGTGTCTATGTGGCTAATAGTATCCGTGTATGTGCTAGTATGTCCAGTTTATTAATGTCTGTATCTCGTTTATGAAAGGCGCATCTCTGTGTCTGGTAGTATTCATGTGTCTCTGTAATCATGTTCCTGGCTAGTATATATATGTTTGTGTATGTGTCTGCCTGTGTCGGTTTCTCTGTATTAGTGTGTGTGTATGTATGTGCTGCCCGTGTCTGGGTGTCTGTTTCTCTGTATTAATGTATGTTTGTATGTGTCTGCCTGTGTTACCATGTCCAGCTTATTCATGTCTGTGTGCCTAGCTTACTAGAGTGTGTCCGTTTTTGCGTCTGATTGTTTCGTTTATTAGTGTGCGTGTCTGTCTAGTTTATGAGTATAGTTTCATTTCTGTGCCTCTTTCTCTAGTTGATTAGAGTCTCTGGTTGTGTGTTCCTATTAGTGAATGACAGTGTGAGAGAGATTTTGTTGCAGAAAGGGACGAATGTATTTGTGTAAACTTTTCAAATTATGTTAATTGTTTCGAAAATCAACCGACCTATTTACAATTAAAAATTAATTTGCCGCTTTGTTTTTTTTGTGGAGATTTTCGGTCATTCTGTTGTGCCTCTCACCCAGGTCATTCCGTGTGATCAGTCGGTATGATACCAAAATCGGCCATGTGGTTTGCAGATGATATGAAAATTGGCTGTGTGGTTTATAGTAAGGAAGAAAGCTGTTGGCTGCAGGAAGATATCAATGGGCAGGTGGGCAGAACAGTGGCAAATGGAATTCAACCCTTAGAAGTGTGAGGTAATATATTTGGGGAGGGCTATAACAAGGCGAGGGAATACACAATAAATGGTAGGATACTGAGAAATGTAGAGGGACAAAGAGACCTTGGAGTGCATGTCCACAGATCCCTGAAGGTAGCAGGACAGGTAGATAAAGTGGTTAAGAAGGCATACAGGATATTTTCCTTTATTAGCTGAAGCATAGAATACAAGAGCAGGGGGTTTATGTACAAAACACTAGTTAGGCCGCAGCTAGAATACTGTGTACAGTTCTGGTCACCACATTACAGGAAATATATGATTGCACTAGAGAGGGTACAGATGAGATTTACAAGGATATTGCCAGGACTGGAGAATTTTAGCTATGAGTAAAGATTGGATAGGCTGGGGTTGTTTTCTTTGGTACATAGGAGGCTGACGCAAGATTTAATTGAGGTGTATACGATTATGAAGGGCCGAGATAGCGTGGATAGGAAGGACATATTTCCCTTAGCAGAGAGGTCAACAACTAGGGGGCATAGATTTAAGGTAGTTGGTAGAAGGATCAGAGGGGAGTTGAGGAATGTTTCCACCCAGAGGGTGGTGGGGGCCTGATAGGGTCGCAGAGGCAGAAACCCTCGTCGCGTTTAAAAAGTACTTGGATGTACACTTGAAATACGGTAACCTACAGGGCTAAAGCGGGATTAGGCTGGATGGCTCTTTTTCGGCCAGCACAGACACGATGGGCCGAATAGCCTCCTTCTGTGCTGTAAATTTCTATGAATCCATGATTCTATGACCAATGTGATCAGTTAGCGTGATCAGTTTAATGAGCGCCCATTTCCAGAGCAGGGACATATTTGCGAATATAAGTTCGCTTTATGATTGGCTTTAATGGAGTGACTTTAAAACCAAGGAGCAGCTGCCCACCGACACCAGAATAAACTCCAACAGTCTCCTGGCGCTAGGAGCGTTCCTGACAAGCTTTGCATGTTGCCAAATACCTGGCGAAAGGCAATAGCCGAGAGCCAAATACAAGTGGGCGGCGCTTCAGCCTTCAGTTGTGTCGGTAAGGTGGCCGCGGGTGCCGCTTTGTTTGGAAGGTGCAAATAATAATGCAGACACACTCAAGCTTTACAAAATTGTAGCTGAATTTTTGTGTCAGCTTAAACTCTGACATACAATACATTAAAAAAAAAGTATCCAGTTATATTCAAAGTTCAGTACGGAGGGCATTCTAAGGGAATTCGGGGATGTAAATGTTGGTTTCGGGCAGTTCAGTGTTGGCCACCAATAATTAACTACTCAACTGACACCTCGAAACACTGTGTGAGATACCCTCTAACGAAGAGGCGAGCGCCGCCTCCTCAGTCCTGGGTCACATCGGGTATAGATCAGCACCTTTCAATGGATAGCAAGGTGGGGTTTGGTTGGGGGGAGAGAGTGGTGTCCGTGTGCAGAGCGTGGTAAACGGTAACACGACACTAAATAACATTTAGATTGCCCCCACACTCTACAGAAAATAAATGCAAAAGACAAACCAATTCTTCCTGCATCAATCAGTAATCGGATCTATCTGACTCTTGTCACCTGTTTTTCTATTCAACCTTCTCTTTTTCACTTTCCCTTTCTCTTTCTCTCATTCTTTCACTCTATCGCTACACAGATATTATGTAAAAAGATCATGCATTTGTCGGACAGAATGTGGGCGTTTTAATGTTTACAGATTCAAGTACAGTACAGGATTCCCTCCCACATTCCGCCAAGAGATTTCATTGTGTTGGACGGACGGAGTGAGTTTCCAAAAAGAGATTCTGCGGAGTGGCAGTCAATCAGAAGCAAATGCACAAAAAAAATCATGTTATTAGTTTTGAATGTGCCAACTTAGCCCCGAATTCTTACCCACTCTCTGGTGACACTTCCTGCACACTGATGGTTTTGCAATGAGTTTTTTTTTCCTCTTTCAAAACTGCTTCATTACATATCGCGGGGTTCGCAAACGAACTACGTTTCTGCTCTAAAGCCCACAGGTAGCGGTGCATACACCGGTAGCAGGAGTTTAAGAGGTAATGCATTGGCTACCCAAGACAGTGACATACTCGATGCGATGGGGTATTCGTCAAATGAATGTGTAATTTTACCTGCAACCCAATGAATGTAAATCAGAACACAGTCCGGTCATGGTCAACAGCCTAAGGACTGTCAGATACCTCACCACAGCTCAGGGGATGCTGGGGGCTTCCATTTGTTTCCATTTTTAATACTTTAGAAGTTAATAGGAAATGGAAAATATCGCATCTAATGCAGCGGCGCTTTTTGCATTAAATGCCGACTAAAATACAAAAACACTTTACCCACTATATAAATTTCAGTTTTCTTTTTATGCTGACTGGATCCCTTTGAAAACAAATACATATTCAGATTGGGTACTTTGTTTGCCGAGGGACACGCCGTGAAATCGTTGGTTGCCTGATTTGAAACTTGTGAGGCCATTTTCTGATAGATCCCTCAAGTTGGATGTTTGACAGGGAGCTTGGATGGGAATATCACGGGGATTGGGATCTTGGCTGGGAATATCACAGGGATGGAGAGCTTGGATGGGAATATCACATGGATTGGGAACTTGGCTGGGAATATCACAGGGATTGGGATCTTGGCTGGGAATATCAGGGATGGAGAGCTTGGATGGGAATATCACAGGGATTGGGAACTTGCGTGGAAATATCACAGGGATTGGGATCTTGGCTGGGAATATCACAGGGATGGAGAGCTTGGATGGGAATATCACAGGGATTGGGATCTTGGCTGGGAATATCACAGGGATGGAGAGCTTGGATGAGAATATCACAGGGATTGGGAACTTGCGTGGGAATATCACAGGGATTGGGATCTTGGCTGGGAATATCACAGGGATGGAGAGCTTGGATGAGAATATCGCAGGGATTGGGAACTTGCGTGGGAATATCACAATGATGGGGAGCTTGACTGGGAATCATAGGGATGGGGAGTTTGGATGGGATTATTATAGGGATGGGGAGCATGGCTGGGAATATCACGGGAATGCACAACAGAGATTAGGATTCCTATACATTAAATTTAAGACACAATTTGAAATATTTTCAGTGAAACTCATTTAATCATTTCAAAGTAAAGCAAATTAATTACTGAAATGAAATTTTACAATGACGGTCGATGTAAAACTACCGTTTGATATGCCGATCAAAGAATATGAACACCATGTAAACTTAGATTTTGGGGGGAAGACTATTTTAGTTCTGCATTTATATCCTATTTAATTCCACCAGTACTTTACTGGATTTGATAGCAATTGTATTGTCAAATAAAGGGATAGGCTTCATATTTCTGCATAATTCAACCAGAACTAGATGCGCCTGCACTCAATACCAGTGTAACCTCGGTTAGCAATTACGTTCTATCTCAGTGTTACAAAATTGATCTTTCCATTGTAAGAATGTTCTCCTATTTAGGAACAGGTTCTGATCTCAAAACACTTAGACAGCTCGAAAGGAATGTTAAATACAACGAAATATGAACGAGGAAAACGGTAAACTCGAATTCCTTGGGCGGGGTAAATGAAATGCCTCGCCTATTCTTCCAGAATATATACTGCTGCTAAAAACTATAAACGTAAATTACGCATGATTAGTTTCACATCTCAAATTAAAACATCACCTCAATACATTTTTGGTGAATCTGTGGGGGAAATGCAGACATAACCGAAGATGGTGTTTTATGCGCCGCACAGTTTTATTCCCAACAATCAAAGATTGTTTAAATTAAGTCGAACCAAAGCCCAATTATTGTTCGATTAATTGCCAGGAATGGACATTTTTTGAATGGGAATCGCCCTGGGTATGTTCCATGTAAAGAAGCTTGATACTTTTCGAATCTTTAATTTTTCGAAATATTAAGATAATGAACAATAAAAAATTATATTTTGCTAATCAAATATCACAATGGACAGTCAGGACCAGACATAAAAACAAAACTAGGGGAAATGATTCATTTTGAAGCCTAAAATGAAACTGGCACATAATATTAACGGCTACATAATATTAACTGGTACATAATATTCACTGGTACATACTATTTACTGGCACATAACAGCAAGGATAATAAACAAACAAACCTCAATGCAAAATCTGTAGGAAGTAATTATTTAAGAATTAATTTCTCAGATATGCATTTAGGTTCAGAGCAATATCTCTCAGGGCCGTTTAAACTCTTTAAAACCACCAGTTTCACATGTAATCCCTCAACAAACTATTTACTGATGCAGTATCCCATTGATGCGGAATCGAATGTATTAATTCCGAAAGAAACACGTGTTTGGATCAATATTCTATTGTAATTAGCAATTGACATTGTTAAGGGACCAGACATGAATCCATCGATACAAGCATTAAATGCCTTTCAATAATTCGATTCAATGTAACAGGAAACTTTCCAGCCAGCTAATGTGTTCGAGTCGATCCAATTGTTTCAAGAAAATGATTGAAACTTTCAATAAAGAACTTGAAAAGTTACTGCGCTGAATATCCGTTCAATTGACGTGAAGATATTTCTCATCTCTGGAGTCTTAATAAATTCATAAATATTAAAACAGGTGGAACTCAGAGAAGAACCCAAATCTCTGGCGGTTATTTTGCGAGGAATTGAGTATTTTGATGTATAAAACTCTTCCGGGCTGATTAACTTCCCTTTGGACTTTGAGGGGAACTTGTGCCTCTATCGCTATTTAAACAATAAAACTAGACTCGGCTTCAGTAAAATGTATTCATGTATTAAAAATCATATCTGTGATTTTTGCCAAATAGAACTTAAAATACAACAAGGACTTTAATCTGAACGAAGGCAACAAAGTTTAATATAGAAAGATGCAAATATCTGCCATTAATATATATATATATATATATATATATGTGTGTGTGTGTATATAGTGTGTATATATACAGCATATATATATTATATGATATACGTGTGTGCCTGTATGTATACAGTGCATATATTAGATATCTATGTATATCTGTATGTATATAGTATATATTATATATGTGTATGTCTGTACGTAGACAGTGTGTATATATATATATATATATTATATGTATGTGTGTGTCTGTGTATATATATATTATATACGGATGTGTCTGTTATGTAGACATATATATACGTGTGGCTGTATGTATGCAGTATATATATATTAGATATATATATGTCCGTATGTACACAGTATATATAGTATATATATGTGTGTGTGTGTGTGTGTGTGTGTGTGTGTGCAGTATATATTAGATCTAAATATGTGTGTGTGTGTAAGAGAGATATACTATTGGATTTTTGTGACGGCTAGACTCTCATTAAAATACAGCAAATAAATTTCGTGTCCCTCCAAATTTCCAACGTCACTATTAAATTAATAGATAAATTAATTAGCGTTGTGAGTATACTTTAAATCATAGATCAGATGTTTGTATCTATACACGCATACTGTATGCAATAGGTCCTTAAAGCACTTGCACAACGCACTCATTTATAGAGCACATAGATTTATAGATTAACTGGCAGCAATCATCTTTTGTTCCATAGATTTTAAGAATTCTAAATTTGTTTCTAAATCTCGTCTTCTAACTGAGCAAAAAGAATACATTTCCGAAAGATAAACCGTTTGTGTTATTGATCATTTTATCAAATTGATGCAGCAATCACTGGCTTTATTTCAAACGACTCCTCTGCAAACACACACACTTGTGCCTCAAACTAACTGAAGCTTTAAACAGATTTTAATATACACGTCTAAAAATACTTCCATCTCCCCCGTATCACTTCTTCCGTCAGAATATGAATCACCACCTGTAATGCCATATCAGTCATATTATATAACAGCCCCTGTGAGGCGGAACAGAGTTCATTTTTAATTTAGTTTTAGGTATAGTGTGTCTCTGAATAAATGTGTTCACAGTAATTTCCTATCGCTTGAGTTATCTCGCAGAACCATCGAGAGATTTACGAGTTATATTTTAACATCGTTTTTTAGAGCCAAACATATCAACTATTTTTAAATATTAGAAAAGAGAAAATAACAATGATATTTAAACCAGCTCGGGTCGTTTTATTCGAATTGTACCGCAATATTTAAATTCACCGGTTCAGTGACAGGTCTAATTAAAAACACAAAGGGAGAGCCAAATAGCAGCAACTGTTTAGATTTGATTTTAAACAACATATATTTGCATTTGCATATGCAGATCGTCTCCAGCCACCTTGTGTAACCACCCTCCACACGCTTTGATCCAGTTTTACAATTTTCACTATAGTTTCAGCTCAAATGAGGCAACAGTGCATTTTAGTATAAGGTAATTATTGGTCTTAATTTTGTTGCAGATTTCTGGTGTCCAACCATCTTGGATTCGCGGATATTTCCCAATTATTTCAGTTCCAGACGCTTCACTACAAAGGGGAGTGATTATTCATTGTGATCAATCGTCGCTTTATGTAATGTGTATCGTTCATAAAGTGCCCCATAATATAGTTTAGGTTCGAAATATTCTACAATTAGATGCAACTTTTGTTCTTTTTTAAATAGCATCCCTATATTTGTGGTTTGGTCGGAATAGCCTAGTTGAATCGATCTGCTAGAGTGACCTTTCTCTCCACTAGGGGTCGCTCGACTCCATCATTTTGGGCCTCAGACCCCGAAACCCATCACAGTTCCTGTTAACTCTGATCTACAAACTGGCAAATTCTGTCTCCATTTTATATTAATGCACCCCCCACCCCCCCCCCCCCCTCCCCCACACACTCACCGTCACATGTTAACTGAATTTTAACATGCAATAGAAGAAGCAAAACCAGCGCTCGGGAATGATTCGTAAACCTTTTTTTTCCAGATTTGGATTTTTTGTGAATTCATTGCAAGGTTGGAAGCAATCCCTAGAATTGCCCGTGCTGCATTGTTTGAAGACTGTAAAACATATCAATATTTTAAAAAGGCCAGGGAGGAATATGAATCCTCAAAACTGTGTGTTGTACTAAAAAGTTTGTCACATATATTGGAAATATATATCAGATGACAGCTGGCGAAAAGCCTTAATTATAACGAAGACAAGTTTTAAAAATTTAATACAAATGTAATTTATTAAAAGAGATTTATAAATATATTTATCAACTCTATCACTCCCCTCAACCAGCTGTTGTTCTATTTGATTAGATGGCTTAGTGAGGTTTTAGTAAATTGCTGCAAGTTTTAGTAAATAGCCACTGATTTAAACAATTTAGTAGTTCACTGCAATAGCACCACACATTTATAGGTAAAATAATCCATCAGAGTTATTAATTAGAAGCCAAAAATATTTTCTCCAAAATGATGAGGCATACATTAGCTTGCTTCTTGTTTTTTCGTCAATGAGAACTTTCGTTTTCTGAATTATTTCTTCGCTGTAAAATGACTTTTCACCTGGAGCCAGAAGACCTAACTATTCTTTCTCTCGCCCTGTATCTTTGACAGTATTTGTTGTGAACGAAAGCGACACGCATCTGCTATTCGTGTTTATTTACACCAGTTACTTTTGACACAAACATTTCAGATACGTTTGACACAAGCATGTTCCCTTATTCGGGGATTAG
Organism: Pristiophorus japonicus; assembly: GCF_044704955.1. Taxonomy (NCBI): domain Eukaryota; kingdom Metazoa; phylum Chordata; class Chondrichthyes; family Pristiophoridae; genus Pristiophorus; species Pristiophorus japonicus. The sequence continues at coordinate 21,236,068 of NC_091993.1, forward strand.
AAATTGATGTATAAGTTGGCACTTAAAAAAACCCAAATATGCCTTATTTCCACAAACCTTGGGAAGAAGGGAAATTATTTATAAATAAATAAAGTTTTTTTGTAAAAATTACAGTTATCCCAAATAAGTAAAACGTTGAAACCGATTACTCTTTTGCGGGGAAAACCCCTGCAAACACGCAAGTGTCAATGTGTGGATCGTAGGGATAATATCCCGTGGAACAAGGTGAAGAGCCCGCGACAGAAACAGGCGTTAAAGCACTCCATCATTTTAACTTAACAAGTCTGTAATTAAGAGGCACAACAATGGTAATAGAGACTGTTTATAGGACCTTAAATAACACAATGTAAACAAAACGAGTGGATTTCCATTCATCTTTAAACATTCCACACTAGTAGAGGCACAAAACAGAGGCCGAGGTCAAGGACCTTATTATAGCAACTTAACCGCTGCCCCTTCCACAGCGAATTGGGGTCGCCCTTTGGTAGAAGGGCTCTGAGGAAGTGGTTTATCTGTGTGTGTGTGTGTGTGTGTGTGTGTGTGAGGGGGCGAGGGTAGGAAACTTTCAGTGCAAAAATAAAACTAAAAAATAGAAAATGAATTCGCTGGCAAATTGTGATGTGTAAAAATCATTTGGAAAAAAAATGCAAAGACGGGTATCTGTGTAAATCTATTGCAAGAAAAAAAATATTCTCAGCAAACAGTCGGTTGGAAATATTTCTGCTTCTGAAAATCCCTCCTAAAAGCAAATAAGTACTGAAACACCACAGTCGTTGTCTTAATCATAGAATATTTTGAGAACTCTTCCTACAAACATATTTAAACGTAAATATTTCTAGGCCCTTGTTGAATCTTGGGGGTTATTTTAGTGTACATGTTCACGTTAAAATATCAATTATATATTGAACGCAACCGATAGGACGTAAGGATGCACGGGAGTGCACCTAGATTTGAACGTGGCCGCTTTATTTCAGCGGCATTCTCATTAAATGATTCTTACAGTAAAGCAAATCTCGCAGACACGTGTGGACTTCAAACAGAAATCTGATGCAAGTGAGCTAGCTTGATAAATGTGTGTTCAAAAATACGATTCCGGTTTTACATTGCATAACCTGCCCCTTTACAAAAGAGTCACAGAACAGAACATATTTTTAAGAAGTAAAAATAAAGTCTCATTGTTAACTCAACCCCCTGTTGGAAATCCAATTAGTTGTAATAAACACTGGTTAACAATAAAGTAAAACCCTTTATGGAGATTATTTTCAATAAAATGAAATATAATTAACACATGGATTACAAACAGCTCTTAATTCTCGATTATAAATGGATGGATATATATATGTGTGTTAAAATTCTTTAATCTTAAGTATCTAGGGTTCTGGACATCAGATCAGGTCAGTCCAAAGTGTTTGCACTGTGCTCAGAATGTAATTTCAACGCCGTTTAGCGCACGGTGAACGTAAACCTCTCGCCGCTCTCACAACTTGTCATCTTAAACTTCACAATCGCCGAAAACAAATGGCAACGTACTGGGGGGAGAGGGAAGGGGGGAGGGGGGGGGGGGGTGCGATTAGGAATCCCACCTTGCTGAAAATATTCGAATCGGAAGGATTAGCAGTGCGGACAACCTGACAGAGAACGTAAGCAATCCACTTACATGCAACACATGTTCAGACAATAAAAGAATTGTTTAACGGCTTAATTCCCAGTGTCCAGCTTCCGAGATGTTAAATATTCAATAGCACTGGACCTTGTTGTTTTGTGTGTTGACTCTGTCTGACTTGCTGCAAATGTGACAGTAATTTACCTTTGTGCATTTCCTGAGGTGGGAAGATTATAATATGCTCAATCCCATTTTTTGGTTATACTTTTATTTCAAGAGCGACTCCTAAATCTCACGAGGTTCCTTGTATTTGGAACATCGCGCACCTCACCCCCCGCCCCCCCCCCCCCCCCCTCAACACACACACAGCCAAGGCTAATCTTTGCAAAGTGCTAAATGTGAAGTTTGCTTCCTGACAGATAACCTTCAGATCTGGAAGCGACCTGACAATCACAGGGAGCGACAATAATACAAATATTCACACAGAACATAGCTGGACTAATTCGCCAGGTCTGTCTGTCAATGTATCCATAAGTCCAGTATCTAGCTATCTGTTTAACCTCCACAATATGAATATTCCTTATTGCAAACATGAAACGCTTGGAATATTCGCGCCTGAAGCATATGCAGAAAGCCTTCCTGCTCTCCAAATTATCAGGGACGTTAAATTGAAGCCTTGATATCTGAACTCAGTGGGGGAGGTGTTCCCATGAAGCATACTTTTTGTGCGAAAGATTGGGAAGCAATACGGATTTAAAGAAATGTTTTCGGGCTGAGTGTTTTTTTGTGCCTATGTTAAATGCATTTATTTGGGACAATAATATGCAGTCCAGACGGAGCACCACGACACGAGGCAGACCCATCGTGTTCTTGCGAGTAGGAATTAGCAGCAGGTCCATATTTAAAGTGATGCATATTTCGACTTGGTAGAAAAAAATAAAAAAGTGAGAAAATTCGAGTTAATTTTTTTCCAATGAGAATCCTTTGCTCTATAACGTTTCCCAACGTACATACGTCTCACGTTGACTGTACGTCCCGTATGAAATGTTGGGCTCTCCGGCAAATGTTTAAAGCATTACAATTCAAAATGCATAAATATATATATATATATTTATTTTTTAGTTGTTGTTGCAATCGGTGCACGAGATCCTTCGGAATAATTGCGCAGAATTAAGGGGGGAATGAAGGGGTTGGTGCACTTTGCAGGTGACGTATGGGCAACGTGAACAGGCTTTGCCCTGGTGACACATCGAGAAATGCCTATGTGACATCTCCTGTTCTTCCTCATCGCTCTTCATTCTCTCGCCAGCCCTGTTTCCGAACAGGAGCCCGTGGAGAGACAGAGAGAGAGAGAGGGAGGGGTGGGGGGAAAAGGCTCCCTCAGAAATAGCACACCTCCCCCTACCAGGAGAAGGAGACTGTGAGCGCAGGCAACTCGTACAGATCGCTGGCTGGGATTGCAATCTAGGAGACGGCTGCCCAAGGTAACAGAGTCCAGTCATGCTTCCCAAGAACCTTTTGATTGAATCCCCCAAAAATACTTTGTTAATTGGGGAGGGAGAATGGAAGGATTCAAACGCTCAGATCTTGGACTGCGCGCCGCACTCTGCCATTTGAGGTTGTGACTACAATCAGTAGTGCTAAGATGTTTTTTTAAAAAACAATCTTTTTAATTTTTGCAGTAATTACTAAACTTCTTGGGAACTGAAGCAGCAGCGCACCTGGTGTGTGCGAATCCGATTTAATCGCGATTGTTCCAATATTGTGGAATTATATAAATATACCCCCCACCCCCCTCCCCACCCACACCCCCCAGACCGGCTGGCACATAAATCATTTTGTTCGGCGGAGTGTGCAGAAAACGCATTGATGTCGAGTTTATTGAAAAGCTGCTAAAAATGAAGTCTTTGGTTTAGAGGGCGGACAATGGATGCCCCGATGTGACAGGAACAAAGAATTTGGATGTTGTTGAGTTTCAGGACACGTTCGCTCTCTTCGGTGGCGAGGGGAAGGGGGCAAAATGCGATTGAGCACCGTGTCTCCTCCCCCCCCCCCCCAAGCTGGTCTGTGAGAAAATGTTGGGGGCTAAAGTTGGCTTGGCGTGGTTATTTGAGGGGCAATGGAGCAGAGGTAATTCAATAGGAAACGCGGGATTGGTAACAAGGGAACCGCACAAGTTGGACACTGTGAAATTAATTAGAGAAAAGGAACTCTCAGAAAACTTATTGTCTTAGGAATTGTTTGGAACTAAAATGTAAAAAAAAACCCGGGGGCAAATCATTTGGTTGGACTGAGAATGAATACAAATACTTTAGGAATGAGGTATGGAGGTTTCTTAAATTCTAATTTATAACAGGTGAAGTGTGTGTTATATTAGTTTTTTAAATGCTAACATTTTAATATATTTCATGCAGGCGTTAGAATCCTCCCTGTCTGTATATTAATTATAAAGTAGATTTTAAATTATGTATTTTTTAAAAGATGTGCGAATAACATTTTTCTTGTGGAAAGGAAATATTGATTTAAATCAGTGATGGTGTTTAGTAATTTAAGCTCCTGTCCGCGAGGAAAGATTGAGAGAGAAAGAAAGAGAGAGAGAGAGACTGAAGCTGAATGTAAAATGAGCAGAGACGGTGGGGTGGCGGGTGATAATGAACTTGAGCTGTCTGCTATCAGATTGATAGCCTCTCCCGCTGTCAAGTTCATGCGGCGGTCCCTACCCCGCTGCTTCTGGCCGTTTGTGGACCGCGGGAGATACCAACCTTCCGCCCTCGCAACACACCCCAGACGAGGGCGAGAGACTTTTGTCTTGCCATTCCTGAACGAGCTAAACTCAGCAGCTCAGTCACAAATACCCAGACTCCTCATTAGATTACAAAGTATAATTAAACACTAAAAAAAAACTTTGCCTGATATCCCCCCGCAACCGCCCTCCCCACACCCCCCTGCGGTTGATAGGTATTTTATATCTCATTGGGTTAATAAGCATCTAGCAAGTAAGGGCGGAGGCATCTGACATTAACCAGGCAAGTTATAGTCAGTAAACACAATCAGCTCAAGCATCGGACGATTGATTTTATATCGAAACCAATCATTTAGATACGAGCTGCAACATTTTGTTACAGAAAGAATGTGTCCTTAAATTGTGGCTCTATTTTCTGCATTGCAAAATTTTATGTAAGGAAACGAGAGCGAGGGTTGACAAACAATCAATCTAACTTGATGCCACAAATGTATATATAAAATCGGATGCAGATAGGTGAACGTGGACCTGCCCGTGTTAGATTCTGTGACGGGTCTATCGCTGCCTGAAGCAGTTGAGGGGTGATTGGAGTGTTAGTTGAACTCGATGGGAGATGGGTTCCGGGAGCTGAGAGAAAGGGTCTGATTTCACAGTGGTTTTATTGAAAGGTGTTCATTAAGGCGAAGAATTTGGAGGGAAGTCATTGCGTGTTGTGTTAGGATGCCTGCCACCCCCCGCCCCCGACAGTAGCTGGATGGTTGCAGTCTGTCGGTTAGTGCTGGGGCTGACGTCAGCACGGGGCTGCGCAGGAAGAAGCTTGTGTTGGAGACTGGAGAGATTTGGAGAGACGCAGCCCCAGCCTTCAGACGCAGAGAAAGAGGCAGATCTCAGATCGGCGGGTAGGTACAGGTCAAGAGCGGCGATGAAAAGCTCCCTCCCACGTCCCCATTCCCCTCTGACCCTTGTCATTTGAAATCTAGCCATCAATATCCTTAAGGGACATGTTTTTCTATTTTTCTGAGTCTCCATTTGCCGGTGCATCGCCAGCACTGCGCGGAAGTGCACGCTGCCTCGCCGCGCTAAGCTGGCGCCGAAGCTGCTTTCATTGCGCCGAGCCGCCGGTGCAAATCTCGATGTGCTTTGTACCCAAAGTTTGAGGGGGTGGGGTGCGAACCTGCGTCAAAAAGTGTGGGGGGGGGGGAGGGACAAGTGGCGCCGTAAAGAAAGGTCTGTTTAAAGTTGGAACTGTGATTGGACATGTGATAGGCCGAAGTAGCGGCGTTCAACTTGGTGGATTTTTGGTTAGTCCCTTACTGTGGGCACTGTTTTTGGTAACTAGGCTGGTGATCAGGGTGACCCGCGTTTTCATTGTTTCAATTCACACCCCTCTTTCTCGCCCTCTTCAAAAAAAAAAGCAGCTCTGGCCAACTGACCCAGGGAGGGGGAAAGGACAAGGCCACGGTCACCGGCGGCTCCCTATTCTTCTCCTCGCTGACGCCGCAGTTCACTGTCAAGTCTGTATACCAGAAAGGACGCCAATCGCCCCCACCCCCTCCCTCACCCATTAAAAAAAATCTTACGGTAATTATAAGAAGCGGACAAACCGAAGCGAGACCGCATTGTTCCGACTTGTCCAACTCGCCTCTTTTGGAGCTGGTCCTACCTTAGGTGATTCTTAAAAGGGAATCCCTGTAGACAAGGTTAGTTTATTCCTGGTTGGGATTTGCCTGGAGCCAGGAAACGGATATATAATTCTGTAAAAGTGTCTGTGTGTGTGTGTGTTGGGAGGGTAGCGGGCAGTTAAAGTCTGTGTTTGGAAGCAATTAGAGTTGGAATATTGTATAATGTGTGCCTTATTTTCTATATTGCCCGAGACACTACTTGGCTGGGTGTTAATTTCACTTTGTTCTGTGTTCATTTCATCTTGTTATTTGTTAATTTCAGTTGAATTGTTCGGAGTGGTTTGACCCTTTCTTCGCAGTCACGATTTTGTATTTTTTACACCCATATCTTTTTCGGCATGTAACAGCTTACACCTTACGCCAATACCAGCAGCTAGCAGGATTCTTTTGCAATTTTTTTTGTTGAAATAATTTGATTGGACACATAACAAGACACGGCAAAAAATAGTAATTGTAAGTTAATTGCAACAGGCCAGTAGGCATTCAGAGCTATACTTTGCTTATATTTCGGCCAGGGGAGGGCCGAATTCAGCTGAATACATGAACAAGACGGTTTGGAGTGCACTGGCCCTGTTAATACGAGGTATGAATAATGGGGGTAAAAGTGCCACTTATTATCACAATCTTTACTGACCCGACCATTTTTGTGCCATTTTCTGATAAGCCTTTTTGATTTAGTTGCTGCTAGATCTTTGGCAAGCACACTTTGCATTGATTAAAAGAAGGCTCACTGTGGGAATTTAAATAGCGGAGGTTACTCGAGGTTTTACTAAAAATAACTTGTAATAATTATAAAGAAAGTGCGTCAGACGCAATGCACGTACAGTGGGGACCGTGCCTGCTTCCCAACGTGATTAATTTTTTTCCTGATGTGAATAGGAGACTGATTATCCGACGCTTGTTGTGATTGTAAAACTGAATCACTGGCTTGGGCTCAATTATATAACACGTGTGCTTGAAAATAGCAAGCTTTCGTGCAAGCATTTTTTTGGGGGGGGGGGGGTGGGGAGGATCCTGATGGTTTGCAAGAGTTAATGTAAATAAATAAATGCTGTACAACACGAGGCGTGAGGGATTATTGTTTCAAACGCTCGTATTAAATTCTGACAGAGTCTCCTAAGTAGGGTGTCACTCTTTTAACTATTTGTCCACCCACCGCCTTGACTATTACAGGAAATGTGTAACGTGCATGAAATCACTTGGGAGATATTGCCCATGTCTTGGTTAACCGCACCAGAGAGCGCCTAATATTGCAATTTATATGTAACGGTAAAGACATGTAGATTTCCAGTTAAGATGGAACGTTCAATCCGTGCTGAGGCTAAATGGGAATAGGTATAGGCTAAATGGGAATAGGTATACACTTATGAGGACAGGACTATTGCAGAACCCCGGTCAGCACCCGTTGGATCAGACTGGGCATGTGAGAGAGAGTCTGTGTCTGTATTTCTCTCTACCTATGATTAAGAGTTTGGGGTCATTTTCACAGTCAAAATCTGCTTCCACAGTTGTAAATCATTTTGGACAAATTTTTCTTGAAAAAAAGATTAACTGGCCAGACCCACCCTGCGCTACTGCTGTAGGCACTTGGTATCAATCCTAAGAAGATGTCAATCGCCATGACATTTAACCCAGCAGAACGCTAATCCGTTTAACACCTGACGCTGTGAAATGTGACACTAGTATTTTTCATCAAATACTTCCTTTTTTGGGGGGAAAAATATCATTTTCTTTTAAACGTCGGTAGCATGACGACCCTCAATTTTGTAAAGACTGCTTCAGGAGAGCAAAGTGGCTCTGTTAGAATGCTTTGTGTAACATTTCACTGTTGCAAATTATTCCAATAACAAAAGAACATTCCTAATACTATAAATCTATATATATACACATACAGACACCCCTATATACCTGCACACATCTCTCTCCATATATATATAGATAGATACAGCTACACACACACGCTCTACAATATACATTCTCTCTGTCTTTGTCTTTCTCTCTATATATAAATGTACATACCCTCTGTATAATACCTACATAAAAAAAATCATACATATACACCTACAAACGCACACTTACATGCACCTATATATATTACATGCATACACACCCCGATACATATATGCACACTGTACAATGCATCCAGATTTTCTTAAAACAAACACCCACTTCGCGTGGCACAATTTTACAACCTAAATATTAACTTAAGTGTTCATAAACGGATCAAGCAATATTTTCCTTCAAAACTGATTCCATTTATAAGGAAAGAAACTGCAATACATTTACTCTATGCAATAATTGATTTTTAAAATCCAGATGTAGATTATCTAGCTGTGTGATATTCAGTTTAATTTTATAAAAGCCACTTACTATCTGTTTTAAAATAAAGACTTGCATTCATATAGCGCCTTTCACGTCCCAAAGCGTTTTACAGCCAATGACGTAGTGTTGAAGTGTAGTCACTTGTAATGTCGGAAGTATTAATTTAACACAATATCAGTTCATCTGAACAAGAAGGGGCCCTTGGATTGGAAGCGAATAATGAGTAGATTTCTGTTAGACATTATTCTGTAATTGGCCTGGCAGATCTGAGTTACATAACGTTAGCCTCCAGATTTTATGTGATTTGAATTTCATCTAAAGCAGTTCATCCAATGTAATTAATCGTTGCGTGGTGGAGATCAGCTATATATGGAAATTACAAAACTGATAATTCTTTGTTCGGTACATTTATTTTATACATGAACGCAATACTTTCATAGATCTAAATTATTTCCAGCCTCCAACTGGAAAGGGTGTCTGTTATGACCAAAATCCATGTTACACTTGCATCGTGACACAGCTTTTTTTCGTGTAATTCAAAATAAAATCATTTGCAGTTGATCTCTAATAATGAATACGTCTGTTGAATCACAAACTCACAAAAACCACCAGAGACACGGTGAAGCTATTGTGAGAAGTACGATAATGATCCCGAGAATTGTAATAACTCCCTGCTCCTGCTAAAACATTGCACTGAATGGTTTTAGAAATACCTAGACAATTATAACTAGTTATTCGAAGCAGCCATTTTGTATTTAATTGATTACAACCAAGGGTGTTCAACACCTCAGTGTGACTTTCAGAGATTATAAAAACGCCAACTAATCAAATAGTTTTTAATCTAATGAACAATTCTCAATTTGATACCTGCTTAAAATCACAGCGGCACCTTGATTTTGGGCGAAAATGATTGAATTTCAATTGTGCAGCTTGAAAAGTACAAGCTATTATTTTTAAGATGCAGGCATGAAGTTGGGGTTGGAACGGGTTACGCTGACCAGAGATTCTCATGATAAAGGTGTATTGTAACCTGCAGTTGTCAATCTGGCGAGCATTAATTCTGGCAGCGCGCTGCAGTGTCTGATTTTAAAACGCGAAAACAAGACGTTGTTTAGTCCTTGTACTTTTATGGAAACTTTAAATAAGCTAAAATGAATCTTGTTCCATGCGGTGTCGGGCCTCGGGACCGTGGATGTGTTGGGATGTACGATTTGTTCAAGTGATGTCGGCTTTAGTTACGAGTGGATTTGTCTTACTGTAAGGATCACCAATGAGATGTTGATGTTGCCTAGGCGAACACTGTTTTTTGAATCAATTGACCTCACGGTGTTGGCCCATATCTATTCAATGATGTACTTTTCAATTTAGTTTTTTTCTAACGAAACAGTTGTTTTCAGCAGTTGTGATATTTATAAATTAATATTGGCGGAGGGGGGGGCGGAAGTGGTGGCACAGCAAATTATTGATTAATCTGCTGTCTATTAAATTCCCCCTAGGTGACTTGGTCAAGAATTGGGGTTGTATTGAAAGGATCATGGGCAGCAGTGAGCATTTTAATAAGACTTGACGATCTTTCAGAATTGGGAAAAAAGGAAATCGTTGTATTAGACTGCAGGAATCATTTGAAAGAAGAAAATCAATCGTTACAGCTATATATTGAAATAAAAAGATGAATGTGTATTTGTTGTAGACCGAAACTTCTCGAGGTCCATTGGATTGAGAGATTTCTATGGGAAACCTGTCTGGGATGTTCTCCAAGAGGCAGAGGAACTGTTGCCTCGTCACAAGGCAACTGCATCACAGAGTTCCAGAAGGAGTTGGATCGAATCCTTTCCACCTGTCTGTACCACAAAAATTAATGAATCGAACCGAACTGATTTATCAAACCACCCTCCCCAAAAAGCAGGCCTCAAACCTTCCGAGGTAAAGGATTTCGGAATTAGGCATCGATGGGACAAATCGATGTAATCGGATTTGAACCGTGGGCTCAATCCGCAAAATATATATAAAAATCTTTACTAAATGCTGCCAAGCAGACGGGATTTTTTAACATTAAAAAAAGGCTAGGAACATTTTGTTAGGATTCTTTATCTTTCAAATAAAATGAATTAATTATGAAATGTACATTTTTTATTATCAAGATGATAATACATGTTTATTTTTGTGAAATAATTCAATGATAATACTGGAATGCCAGAAGAGATCAGTTTACTCGGGATAATTTTCCTGTGCATTTCATTTTTTTAATGTCAGTAATTGTTTTTGATTTCCTTGAAATCGAAACAGAAATCTCGTCCTTGCAATAATGCTAAAAATGTGGACTTGAAGCGAGATTGGAACGTGTTTAGGAAAAGCTAAAATTTAAAATAGCAATGTTTTTGAGCTGATTGATTGAAGAATCAGAGGAGACATTTAAAGAGAGACTGAACTGGGCCGGAGGACGGGCAGAATTCGAGTTTGCTACCTCTCCCCTTCCAAAAATAGGGGAGCGGGAGGAACTTGTTAAACTCTAGAAATACTTTAACTTCCTTGTAAATCTGGTGATCAAATGCCACCTTTCCATTATGTAAGTTTAAAATCAGGAGAGGCAACAACCACTTAGGTTTTGGCGGTGTATTGGAGCGCCTGTGCAGTATTCTCTGAACATAGTTTTACAATTACACCTCGGTGTATTTTTCTCATTTGGTGTCAGACTTTCTATAATAAAAGAACAACCCTTGCACATTCCCAACCACCAAACTAAATTGAGGTGTTGTTTCAGGTTAAGACGGATGAGTGAAAAAGCATGTGAGGACAATACTGGCAAAGAGAACAGAACATTTCTGTGTTAGACCCACACATGAAAAGATAAATAGACCTTGGCGTTTTAACTAGCTGATTTTCTGTAAATGACATTTTTGTATACATTTCTCGTGAAAAACGCTATTTGAAACCATGCACACTTATAAATAGAGGGGTATCTATCTATCTATCTATCTATCTATCTATCTATCTATCTATCTATGTATATTGTATATACATAATTTCTAAATTCAAATGTGTGTATATGTATCCTAAAATCTAACACCTAGAGTTCTACTTGATACCAAAAAACCTGTCATACTTCTGCATGAACTCCAAATAAATTTCAGAAACCCCCTCGATTTTTCTAATTTTGCGTTTAATTCGGATCGTAAACTGTTCAGATGCACTCTGTCAGCCAGGTTAAGACCAGGACGAGAGATGTAGCGTATGAAGAATAGACGCAAGTAAATAGGTTATTTTCCAGTTATCTTTAGAAGATTTGACTTTCTGAGGTCGTCAGGACTTGCAATTAAATTAAATTAAATTAAGTGACTCCCACGACTAATCGCTAATTCCGTGTTAACCCCAGCCAGCACATACCCAGAAATTGGTCATAAACGAGCCGGTGAAAAAAGTATCTGTAAATCCAAATGCAGTACATTTGTTACATTATTTTATGAATTACTATTATTTAAACAGAAAACAATTCCCGCTTTTCTCTTTATAGGTCATATCAAGTTCAAGTACAGTTCATTGCTGTTTGTAACACAGAAACATTCAATTCTATCATGAATTCATTTTGAAACAATAATTCCACATCTCTGGGCGCACGTATGTCTAATATTCTTTGCAAAAAATCACAAAGATTTACTGTGCATTTAATATCCCTACCTTATTCCTATTTTAATTTTACTTTTCATATTTCTTTGGAAACTGGGGAATTTTTGCAAAAGCAGCAAAATATAGGAGATAAATCAGAACCAGAACATGTTTGATTATTTTAACCACAATGATGTGAAGCATTCAGTGGGTTGGAAGACGCAGCGCAGAAATTTGCAGCGAAGAGACACAGAAAGCGTGCAAATTTTCAATTTCCGTGCACTTTTCTGGTTCCCACTTAAATTGCAGTCGATTTTGTTCCTGGTTAATGACTGGCCCTAGTTTGCTTTGCGAAAGAAATCTACGTTAACTGCACAGGCTGAAAATGAATACCGGATACACGGCTCGTGGCTTACACTGTGGTGCCACGATTTTTATTTTTGAGTAAGCTCTTTTGTAGCCGAGCTCTCAGGATTCTTCAGGGAATCCAAGCCTTATACTCTAATTGCAGACTGTGTATAATGAGCCTGTTCATTTGCCAGATCCCATTCTGGAACCTTTACTGCCATAGGGTGAAGTGGCGAAAAGGAATTACGTGAACGGTACCAGATTCGTGAGGATCCTTTCTTGCATGGATTGTAAAATATGCGGATAATTTGTAATTGTAGCAATAAACTAAAACATATATTTTAAAATGAAAATGAAGATCACTGCATTGTGTGTTATAATTCGGCGGAATATGACCGGTTCCATGCAATCTGGAACACGAAATCATAACGGCCAGTAACTGTAATTAAGAATGAGATTCTTGCTAAATATGTTTTGACGGATTAGCCAGTAAACAGTGACTTTGGATGCAGTTTTTGTCTCTGCATATGGCTGGATTTAGACACAGGAAATCATTTAATGCTCAAAGTGAATGGAGGTTTGAATTTAATTTGAAATCTCCCACCACTGGCCCTTGGCTCCTGATTGGTCTAAAATAATCATTCTTAATATTTGATCGTGGAATTTCTTACGGCAATCTCACTTCTTGCGTTCTCATCAATGGCGGGTGGGGGGTTGGGGGTGGGGAAAGGGGTGGGGGAGATCGTTTTAATCTGACACCCTTTTAGCTCCAAAGGTTCAGTTAGTGAATTGTGCCAGGCACAATTTGAATTGGAGGTAATTTCTGAAAGCGAAAAGGGCGGGAAATCTTTGTGATTTGAATAAGGCTGGTGGAAGACTGGGATTGGCTGGCGTTGTAGTTCCGTCACCATTGAAAGACCAATTAGCATGTGAATAGCGGTGGATCTTGTGTGTGTGTGTGTGTGTGAGAGAGAGAGTGTGCGAGAGAGAGAGCGCGCTCTCTCAGGCAGTGGGAGACTCAGATCAGATCATGACTTGAATGCAAACACGTTCAGCTCCGTTCGTGCGAAGCGTCTCCATTCCTGAACCTGCCCCAACCCCAAAAGTCCAGGGAGAACCCAGCTCGCCAAGGGAGAGGTGCGTGGAGTTGCCAGTTGTTTGTTGCTGATATTCTCTCTCCCTTCTTTGATGACAGATGGAAAATCTTCTTGACCCCCCTCTTCCACCGCCCGAGATGTGGAGCGGAAGTTGGCTGCTGTCTTTGGTTATCTAGCTGTATGAGTATTGCTGATCCATCATAAAGCTAGATAACCGAAAGTAGAAACCACTTCTACAGCTTCGAGGAGAGAGGGAGAGCTCGAATAAAACGATGACGAGAATGCACAGAAAGAGTAAGAAAAGAAAACTCCTAGCCACAGTTAGTAGATCGACTCGAGACAATACGAATAAGGAGCATGGGCCGCGAAACAATGTGAGTATGATCTCCCTTTACATAAGATGAACAACTCTTCATTTTCAAAAGTCTCTCGATTGCAGAGGCCCATTGCTGGTTTTATAACGCTAATTGTGATGTTATTTAAACATTGTGAAGCACCACACCCGACTGTATGCAGCAATGAAATCTTAAATTGTTTTTTCCCCCTCTGCTATTTATCATATCAAAAGAGCACATTGGTTGAACGTCTTAAAATCCGCTGTGCAGATCTCAGGGTTCACAGTAATTGTTTAATGCGAGCGGCTCACCAAAGACAGCCCTCTGGTTTAAATAGATTAAACATTCCTTTATTAGATTACACTCCAAACCCAACCGGCGCGGAATGTGCAGTCAGATTAGCATCCCAGACTTTTTGATTGGGTTTAAGGTTGGCCCCTTTAAGAGGTCAAGTTCTCGATAATTTGGTCACTTTTCAGGCAACGGTGGCAGCTGTTTGCTGCTGGCCTCTGGGTATCCAGGAACGATGAAGTGGAGCAGAAATAACGCCAACTTTTCTTTATTTTCACTTGGAAGGAGGCGGGGGCTGTCAGGCACCCTCAGTCCCATCTCCATCACAGACAGACCACATTGGGAGCTGTCCATTCAAATCCGCCAGTGACATGGTGCTGAATTCTAATGAGATGTCCACTTTGCGACGAGCAGTCCCCGCTCTGTCTGTCTCACTTTCGTTCTTTTTTTTTCCAGCCCTCCAAAATGCCACCTAATATCTGACCTAATCCTGTGAGGGCTATAATCACCCCGCTCCATCAGTCAACATCGGAATTCAGCACTTCCGAGGATACACACTGCATGGCTATAGCAAATGCTCTTTCTAAACTTTTAAGATTAATTTTATAATTATTTAAAATTGAAATGCAATATAAAATTTCCTTCATAGATTATAAAATAATCTTCAGACGATTTTTACAATGAAAATGTATTTTAAATAAAAAATAATATCATAAATAAAAATAGTAAAACAAGTATAGATATTAACATAAGCGAATCAGTAGGAGATTCTAAAACACTTTTTTCAAAGGTCAAATACCGATATGAAATTTGTGTGACGGAAGTATATATATTATATAATTTCACAGTATTTGAACTAGTGGATTAACGCAATGCTGGGTCGAAATATAAATTTGACACCGGTTTTACATTTTTCACAGACTTTTTGTGAATTTTGGACTAGTTATTCTCAGGGTAGTATACTGGGCGCTGGGGATTGTTTTAAATAGGGCGTTTTGCTCCGGGGCTGGGACCCGTAAATCATCAGACAACACAAGTGTCTGGGTCAATCTGTCTTCAGACTGGTGAGAGGCCAGTATTTCTCCCAGTCATCCGGTCACTCGGTCACACTGTGAGCCACTCCAACCAGCTTGATCCAAAACTTGAGTTTGAATTTTGATAAGGGTTCAAGTGTCTCCCTTTTTGCTCACCCGCCACTCAATCTTTTTTCTACGGCCCACACTTTCTTCTTTGCCGGGAGAATACTGACTGATCACGAAGGGCCCACTTAAGAAGGGCTTTGGAATATTTCCAATTTCAATCAATTATTTTTGTATATGTGAACTAACACTGGAATAAACAGAGCAGTATGCAGGTTCAATAGCGAGAGCTGGGGCCGGAAAAATGTCCCCATTTACACGGCTGAAGATCCATGCAAATCTTTCCCACTGTGCGGTCAGGGAGTCTATTTAAAGCACTCTATGGGGAAATCATCTATCAACCATCCCATCTATTTGTCCCAATGTTGTAGAACTGGCACACGAGCTTCCTTGATGATCAATGGAAGGCATACAGTATCTTGTGAATCAAGGAAGTTGGTTGTACAGGTAGCCTTGCCTCACTCATACCCATAGGCACTGCCCTGAAACACTTGCCTGATGTTCAATATCCCATTATTCCACACTGAGTTTGATAATTCACATGTGAGTCCTGTATCTTTGGTGGAATTGGATGTGCTTTTATAAATTGCTGTTGAAAGGGCAACTTTTCATTTCTAGCCAGGGATTTAACTGAAATACGTTTTTAATTGAAGTCTTTAAATAGAAAGCTGTTGCTGTTATGATCACCTTGTTTATTCTGAGAGGTCGATATACTATAATGACCATAACATGGGCTGCCCTGATGGTCCTGCTGATAAGTGCATGATATATTACTGAGCCACAGAATCAAATAAGGTTTGACCCCTTGGTCTGTGCTGGCCAAATGTTACTCTAACTTATAATTGAGATCGGGAGTAGAATGCCTTCGTGAGCAGAAATTGTTCACAATCTAATGGTGGGGTTGGATTGGTATATGGGCAAAGGCCAGTGTGACTGGTGCAAATGGCTCCCCAATTATGTTTGGACCTGAGTACAAATGGAGTGCATATACGGAGCTGGGTGTTATTTTAGCAAAGCAATTTGTGAGTTAGCACAACCTGGTTTTGGGTTGAGCTGCAGATTCTTGATGTTTTTTGCTTTAATTGTAAATTTATTATCAGCTCCTGTTCTCTTACAATAACTCCCACACCACCCATTTCACAATGACCGAGATGAAATGATGAAAGAGAATGTTTGGGTCTGTGAAACCTGTACGTTGAATGTGTCAAATGCTGAGAAAGCTATTTCATTAAACACTTGATCCATTGGCAGACCTTTTCAGTGTCTTTAGATCTGGGAAGAGTTTACTCTATAACTGACAATTAAGATTTAATTTGGGAAAATAATGCAACTTGTGATAACTGTGTGACATTGTAACACACAGACCAGGAAAGTTTGTGCTGAACTAGCTAATCTTTGGTTGGATGCAATAATTGGCTTTACAAGAAAGGGTCCTCATTTCTGAGCACTATTCCCTGATTCCTGTTGGGAAGTGCCAAAGTTGGGTGAGGTGAGGAATATTTCCCAGCAAAACACAGCACCTTAAAGCAAGGAGGAGGAAAATTAGTTTACAGAGAAACACTGATAGAAAGTACACAGCTGGGTCAAAATAGCTTTAAAAATATAATATACACAGCAGATTAATTAACTTCTGAAAGAGAAAAACAAAGTTAATGTTAAGATGCGGAGTCCCACCCAAAATGGCAGCTTCTCTTCCTTTTTCAGATGCTGACAGACTTTCTGTGTATTTTCAGTACTCAGTTTTTCTTTTTACTTGAATATTTCTTGATAATTGTTGGGCTTGTGGACATTTTTTTAAAGATATATTTATGATTTCTTTAAATAGTGGTCAAATCTGAAAATTCTAGAAACAGTTTTTTCACAGTGAGTAACGTATTTTCTGTCCAAAATCGACCTATTTTTAAAAATGAAGTGTTGAAACAATTGTGATCAATTGCTGATCAATTGTGGTTGAACTATTGTGAGGACAGAGGGTCTTGAGGTTGAGCATGGTGCCTCCAAAATGGAGCTGAATGAGAAAATATTGATTAAATTAAATTAAATTGAAGTAAATGTGGTTGCCCTGTGCATGTATCCCTGTAGGACTGGTATAATGGGCATACTCCCGTCTCACTGCACTTTTTAATATTGCTTTATCATATTCAGTATCTACTTTGATTTGTTTAATTTTCCTACCCCTCTCAATTCCAAGCTTATTTCATTTTTACTAATGGGATTTATTCTGTTTACCGTGACAATATAAAAAATCCATGCAAGGGTTCAGCTGGTTAATCCTGAAATGGTTTTGGACAGAACACACCACAAGTAGTTCAGAATAAAATAGATGTGATGTGTAACTACAGGACCTTAGTGCTCTTTTTGTAATGAAAACAGAAAATGCTGGAAAATCCTCAGCAGGTCAGGCAGCATCTGTGGAGGGAGAAACAGAGTTAATGTTCGAGGTTGATAACCTTTCATCAGAGCACAATATTCCTTTTTTTTCTTTGTCTTGGCTGGGACGATCAGTATTGGAGATGAAGAGGTTTTACAGTGCAAATTTAAATTTAAACATTTTTAAAATACATTTTAAAGCCTGATTTTTTTTGCCTGCACCCTCAAATCTTTTCCTTTTAACCGTCAGCTTTTTTTCTGTCCTCTTACATCACTGCTAACACTTGCTGAGTTACAGTTCCACAAGTGTATGTTGCCCTCTGGTATCTTAGCCAATTGGCCATTTTTTAAATGCCTAATGAATGTAGCCATGCCACTGTGAGCAGCCAAACCTGCTCCTGCCCACATCCAGTGCCCATACATATGCCCTTTTGAGAAGGAGGAGGTGTCACCACCTAGCCAATAAGAGCAGGAATACTACCTGATTTTTCTTTTGTTTATTGCGCTCTCCAAACAGGGACTGAAACCGATTATAGTGCCCCAGTTTCTGCCAAGATGAGGTCAGCTACCTCTGCACAGACCAGGATGGAATCTGGCACTTCTGTTCTGTGTAACCCAGTAACATACTGCAAGGACACTTTTGCCCAATAAACCGCCAACCCTTTTAACCAAAGTTCTACTAGTTCTTAACTTACGAATTAAAACATACATGAGTGGGGCAGTAGCTGTGAATAGGCCTTCTTAATGCAATTTTATGTTTTGAAATATTCCACCCCTCTGCTGCCCCCTCCCAGGGAAATATGTTCAATTTACTGAGGCATCCTCACCACCAAGGACATGTTGTTCACTTTCTCAAAATATACTGTTCCTTGTTGAGGTCCAGATGAGCTGAATTAATAGTTTTACCGGGATAGAATAAATTTCATGTTGGGAATTAATCCAAGGCAATTAAAAAAAAAGTTAAAAAAAAATGTAACAAAAATAAAATAATGTGACTTAATTTCAGCTCAGACTTAAAACATGATCAGAAATGTGTGGGGAGGGGCACACTTTTTACTGAATGCCAGCAAAACAGAGAGAGCAAGCAAAATATCCACCATTTATGGGTTTCACGTGAACCTCCTTGCTTTGTGATACAGAGGATACTATTTGGATCAGGGGGATGGGGGAGGGTGTGCTGGGAGTTGGGGAATTCAAGCACTCCAAATCCAGCTGGGAAGGTGTAAATTCAAGTATCAGGCCTGAACTTGTCCTGGATTCACTTGGCTTGGTGCGGTTAGGCTAATTAAATTTCCATCAGATATACAGACGGATAATGCATGTGAGGAGGAAAGACAGGGCAACTGTGGAGATGTCTGCAGCCCAACTGATGTAAATTGCCCAACAATGAACATTGTGAGAAATTGGGGCTTGAGAATGCTGTGTACGCTTAGGATTGTTGAAGTATGATGCTAGCCTCACATTTGTGTCAACCTGCCTCTGGTGGTGCTCTTGTCTCTGAATCAGAAAGTTGTGTGTTCAAGCCTCACTCTAGGATATGAGCATATAATCCAGGCTGATACACTAGTCCAGTACTAGGGGAGTGCTGCACTGTGAGAGGTGCCTTTCCTTGGAGGAAAACTGAATCAAAGGCCTGTTTGTCTGTTCCAGTTGTTAATGATTCTATGTAATCTTGGAAAAAGAGTAGGGAGTTCTTCTAGTGTCATGACTAACATTCGTCTCTCAATCAACACCATTTAAAAAAAACTATGTTCAAAATGGCTTTTGAATTCGCTTAAACAACAACTGCTCTCCACAAGTCATTTATTGTATGTGATGTGCTTTGAGATGTGTCTAACAGATGTGGTAAGGTGCCATACAAGAGCCTATGTATAATGATGTGTTTGGAAGCCATTGGCTAGAGCGGGTGTCTATTAAAAATGAGAGCCATAAACAGCAGACACCAGGAAACTGTGTATTCATTCCGTTGTGTGAAATTGAGGAAAGTGGATCTCAATGAATGCCTTCCCAACACAACTATGGACCATTGCTGGTCAACCTTTGATTGACCGATATAGTTTTTAGTTATTGGAAAGACTCAATTCACATTTAAATGTGAATTTTGTACTGCATGCTATCACAGTTTGTTTTTAATTTTTCAATAAATCCCTTTTTGGCAGAGCTTCACACCAGCAGTTAATGTCTTCCTTTCCCAGTGTGAGACCACCTGTGACAGTTGTTATAGTCCATCTATTCCAACAGTTAGCATTGGGTTAGCACCGTACCAATGCCAAAAGATTAGTATCATTATATTAATTATTCCCCTAAAAATAGCTAGCAATTTCTATTGAAATTTCTGAAATTCCTGATTGGGAATAGAATTGGAACTCTTGGGAAGGACCATTTATAGTTCTTGACCTCCATCAGCAGTTTCTGTATGCCTCTGAGTGAGAAAGAGTCCTGAAACGAGTCCTCAAACTTATATGGTACCCAGTTATTTTCAACTGGTATGTTTAATGATTCATCACTTTTGGGCAGGCTGTATTTTAGATTGCCTCAGTTGAGTTGAGTTTCAACTGGTCAATTGTCAGCTTGGCTTAGTCGTAGTAGTACTTATGCTTCTGAGTTAGAAGATTGTGGGTTCAAGCTCTACTCCAGGATTTGAGCAGATAATCTAAGATGATATTCCAGTGCAGTACTGAGTGTGTGCTGTATTGTTGGTGGTTCTGTCTTTTGAATGAGATGTTAAACTAAGGCTACATATGCCTGTTCATTGGATCACATTTCACTATTTTAAAAAAAAGCAACGAGTTTTCTCAGTGTCCTGGTCTAATAGTTATCCCTCAAAATTAGATTAATTGGTCATTTAATTCATTGCTGTTTGTGGGACCTTGTTGAGCACAACTTGACTGCAGAATTTTCTAACCTGGCAAAAGTGACTGCACTTCAAAAGTAATACATTAATTAAGAAGTGCTTTGGGACATTCTGACATAAAAAGTGCTTTTTCATCTTAAAATCCCTCGCACCTCTAATCTTTTTGGGGATGATTTTAACATAACCTATTTGGTTGGTAGCTGATGGGATCGGATTGACTTTAATGGACTGTAAAATCAGACAGGACGTAAAACGTGTGGCCGATCCAATTGTGTCAGTTTCCGGCCAGATGGGTTAGGTTAAAATTAATCCCTCTGTCTCACTGTCTCTCTGTCTTTCGCTGTCTCTTTCTCTCTGTCTCTGTCAGTCTGTGTCTGCCTCTCTCTCTGTCTCTTTTTTTCTCTTTTATACCTTTTTATCAAAACTACTATGGCCATTGCTACTCTGAATTTTTCTCTCTCGTTCCTTTCAAATTGAGAATAACACACCCTAAACACTAACTCCTCTCCTCCCTTCCTTCTAGAATCTAAAAGCCTTCAAAGCATAAGAAAAGTGCTATCTAATCACTATTTTTTGATTTGCCTCATCTTCACCCCTACTCTTTCCTACCTTGAAGCTGCCTTGCACTATCCTTGGTGCTGCGCCTGGATTTCAAAATCTAAAATAAATTTCCCAGTTTTCCAATCGGACTGCTGTAGGGGCTGTCACATGAAATTGAGATGCTGCATCTTATGATTATATGTTTGGGGAGTGGGGGAGGGTGAAGCAGGAATTCTGGTAGACGATAATCTACCATTCCTTGCCGAGTAGATGCTGTGATTCAACCAAGCTGATTAAGAGTTGCCTTTCCCCCTTCTAAATTCCAATTGGAATTTGTTCAAATTGGATGGGCTCTTGTATTGGTTTTAATCAATACCACCTGGAAGTTGGAGCAGGAACGATGTCAGTTGAGAACAGCAGTTTGCTGGAGAGGGAGACGAGCTGGTGAGTGGCTTGCAAGGGAAGAATATGCAGTGAGAACTGAAGGGATGTGGGAGAGATCTTAAACAAACAGAAGCTTCTTTTGAAAACAGTTATATTGTTTTCTGGCAGCCTCTTTACAAATTGAAATGCATTTTTCAACATCAGCATGTCTGGTGAGTCTTTTCTCTTTCACCAAGGCTAAACAATCTAAATGGTTTAAAAATGCTTCCATCTTCAGCTGCTGCCTCTTCCCTCAACTCAGTTTTTTTAAAAAATCTTGCCGAATATAAATATGTTTTGCTTTTGTCAATTGCTTTGAGGCAGCTTTGTAATGCATATAGCAGAATATTTTTTTTAACTAAAGATGCGATGCAAAATTAATTTTGTTTTTATGTTTAGCCTGTATTGATTACTCAACCACATGGCCATTCTGCATCCAAAATGGTCAGTGTCTGAAGACTATTCAACTTGGAGGCATTGCAACTGAGCCCGAATGTGTGTTCGCCCAATGGACGCACATGTTCCTAATCTAACAGAAATAAAAGGATCGTGATCGCTAGTAGCAATTCTGGCTGCTTTTTTTTCATCCCTAGCTCAGGACCCCTGATAGATTTTGGCACATCGGATCATGACCACCAACCCAATATCTTTTTCTGCAATGAAAACAAGTTTTGTTCAGTGACTCATTCCACTTAACTTAGAGCCCTGAATAATCCTCGAATAATCCTTGGCCGTCTTCTCTCAACTTTCTCCCATACATCAATTTCCTGTCAAAGGTTGGATGTTCAGAACGAGACACAACACTCCAATTGTGGCCTCACCAGGGATCTGTGCAAGCTTAGTGTAATCTCTGACTATATGGCTGCATTCTCTCCTGTAATTTCCTTGTACATTTTGGAACAAGGGGGAACACGATACGGTAGCATTGCCTCAAATTTATCAAGATAACTCTTGAGAGCAGTGGAATCCAGTGTTGGTTCCTCCTCACTCGCTGTCTCTGACTCTCTTTGGTGAATCTCCAAAAGCAGCACATCTTCTTTGAAAAAAAAGCCTGTATATTTACAACTGCAGTGACTGACCAGTATCTCTGTGAATCGATATCATCCCATAATGTTGTCGCAACAATCCTTCCAATAGGTACAAATTTCACAAGGAAAAGAAGGGCAGATTTTTTTTTAAATTATCTTTTTCTTTAACCCCATATTGGAGAATGTTGGCTGAAGGACATGAAAACAATGATTTGTTTTTCCTTCTCATTTTTCTCCCTCCCTCTCCTGAAGGTGCTGATTCTCGCTGAGGTGTCGCTGCACAGGCCCCAGCAGCTCTCCAGCACCAAATCCCATTGGCTATTCTTCATGTGTGCACCTACATAGCAAGTCTCGGCAGACTATTTTGATTGAATGGACATCAGAACCAAGTTCTTTGCTGTGCTCACCTGACATCCACATGCACATGTGTGCGTACACACATACACATTCACACAGAAGGAAAGACTTCCATTTATATACCCTGTAGTACCTTATCAATCTCTCAGGACTTCCTAAAGCACTTTACATGCAGTCAATTACTTTGATGTGCAACTATTCTTCCTAGGCTATGTGAATAAGTGCTGCAGCCAACTCGTGCACAACAAAGTCACACAAGCAGCAAATAAGACCAATGACCAGTTATTATGATCTTCCATTCTTTTTTGGTGGTGGTATGTGAGGTAGAAATGTTGACCAAAACTTCAGGAATATTCCCTACTCTTCTTCCAATTGTATCATGAGATCGCTTGCACCTCCTTGAACCACTGGAGTAGGCAGGCAGGCAGGCAGGCAAGGGCCTCAGTTTAAAACATATGTGGAGGACGGTGTCCGAATATTCTGCACTCTCACAATAGAGCACTGTAGTATCAGCGTAGATTATGTGCTCAGGTCTTAGAGTGGGGTTTAACCCATAACCTTCT
Organism: Pristiophorus japonicus; assembly: GCF_044704955.1. Taxonomy (NCBI): domain Eukaryota; kingdom Metazoa; phylum Chordata; class Chondrichthyes; family Pristiophoridae; genus Pristiophorus; species Pristiophorus japonicus. Next base: position 21,259,366 of record NC_091993.1, read on the forward strand.
GACTAAAAGATCCGAGTGATGCTGACTGAGCTAAGCTGACTGTTGAATAATAGTAGGAGTCACTGAATAGTGGAGCAGCAACCTGGCTGATTATGTTTTTTATATATACCTCTCTAGCCCAGGGACACTGACGCCAATTTTACCAGCCAAGTTCTACTGTATCTGACATCAACTAACTGACAGAGACCTGGGATTGAATTGGAACATACATGCTGTATATGATGTTTGTGCGTTTACTGATCAGGCCATAAGGTGAAATAAAATGAGTTACTTTTATACAAAATCATGCTGTAAGTAGGCTAAATAGGATAATTCTCTGGAGCAGGGTGACTTGATAAATCTGTGAGGTGTACTGAAGTCCATTTCTGCCTGAGTCTTTTGATTAGTGTGTATGTAGCTCCTATCTATTGCAAGTCATGATAATGCATCTATTTATTTGAAGTATTTATAATTTAAAAAAAAATAAAGCTAATTTTGAATGGATTTGAGTGACTTGAAGTTTGTTTGTTAATGCAGTGATATATCACTGGTTCTGGTTTTGTGGGCCCTGGTCCTCAATATGTTCCTGCTCTTGAGTATATGAATTCCACGATGAGCATATGTTGTTAAAACTGGGAAACCAACATGAATGGCCAAGGATAGATATTGGGAGATTGGGTGGTGGAATGGCACTAGATTTTGGGACTGAACAGATGAACTGCATAATCTTTCCCAATCCTGAACTTTGCTATGTTAATACAGCAGAGTGTGTAGGGTGGTGCATTTGGAAGTTGGAGGGGTGAAGAGCGGAAAGTTTAGAGGAGCACGGAGCATTGATAAAATAGAGGGAGATGAAGAAGAAATTGCTCTGAACTAGAGTCCCACCTGATATTAGAATTTAAAAAAACATAAGAGGGGATGGAATTTTCACTGCAGACAAAATGCTATTGGGATACACTCTCCATGCGAAAAATGTGACACCATTTTTTGTTTTGTTTTGGGGAGGCAGTAAAGCTCTGTGTTACTCTCTTCACAATGGCATCATCAGCAAATGATTTGACAATGCTATTTATGTCATTGTGTCTTGTGTGCAGAAGGGTTTGCCAAAGATGCTTTCTTTCCTGCAAATGGTGTCCCCTTAGGATGCTTGCACCAAGTTATCACTGAAGGTTAGGTACAAATGCAGCAACATCAGAGATGGGCTCCCCACAATCTCGCCATTATTCTGATACTCCCAAATGGAGAGGGGAGATGAAGGAACCAGCCTATGACAACACATCATTGTGGGAACGATCAGTGGTGAAGGAATTTAATTACAGACTCGGTGGAGATTGAGATCAGTCGCATGGAGTCTTGCAGTGTTCCCACTGTTCCCATGCTCTTCCTGCTCAAGCTCAAGCCTGATGAGAGGCAGGAATCCAGAAAATGCACCAGCGTGAGTAAGCATTTAAACAAATAGTGGCACTGAATCATTGAACCAGCTTCCACTGCATGACATAAAATTAAACATCGCAATCTGTTTCAGGGGCAGTGATCTATATTCAGTGAATTCTGCTAGGGAGTGCATGCACACTGCCAAGCCTAGTTCTTTTCTCACCCAGTCATTCCACCCCCCCCCCCCCCCACCCCTCTCCCACACACACACACAACTGAATATCCCACTGATAATCACGGTCCGTGCTCACAGTTCAAGAGTAGCTACTTACTTGGGTGAGTACCCATGGAACTGTGCTTTGGCATGTCAGTGCCTTCAGGACAGGAGGGTAGAACCCTTGGCAAAAAAAAAGAAAGGGATTTTCTTTGGGGGAAATTTTAATGTTGCTTTTTCTGTGAATGAGAAAGCGGCTTGAGATCGAGTGACCCCACTGTGCAAACATTGTGGATTCTCATTTTGTTTTTCTCTTAGCGCTGGCCTGTAATCCCTCTCAGGCCCAGAGCGCAATATTGGAATGTTTTTTGCCCGCATTCCTTAACACTTCAACCCGGTACCTGCACAATAACCAGCTTCTTTCTCCACTATGCTATACTGTGAGGAGATTTTAATAATCAATAAGGGGGGAGGCTGTGAAAATCTGGCTTCTTTGTGCTGTTTTAATTCAATTGAAATCTCTAGGCCTCTGCACTGAATAGTGGTATTGTGTACACTTCTCCCAGCTCTGACTGACAAGTACTGCTTAAAACGCAAGAGTCTCCGTCCATTTATTAAGTATGTAACCGAAGTTCTCGTTAATTATATTTTCCCACCAGACAGGTTTGCGCTGTTTAGTTCAATCCAGACCAAGAAGCATGTTTGTATGTCTATGCAAATAATGCTTGCTTCAAATGGCCCAGCTGAATCAATGGGTGCACATTCTAGTTTGGATGTCTTATATTAAATCAAATTTTAAAAAAATCAGATCTACACCAACATCAGAATTAATGTTTATTTTTTAATCAATTGCAGGCTTAGTCACTCTGTCCATATTTCCCAGCTATAATGGTTTTCTGACATTTATAGTTTCTGTAGTGCTGCAGTTTGGGATTTTCATTTTTTCGATTTAATCAATTAACATTTTTACTTTTGTAGTTCTGCTAATTCCTTCCCTTGCCAGACACTTCTCTTTCTGACTGGAACATCCCCAATTTTGGTTAAGTACACATGGGGTTATTGGCTGTAGTACGTGTCTACATTACTGAAATGGATACCAGCCAAACTTAAAGCCACAGTCTTAATCACAGGGAAGATGAACAGTTGCCACTTTCCGTCACCACAACCACGTCCTCGCCCAGTATTGAAATATTCTGGAAGTAATTCATTTTGATGTGATTCGCATCAACAATGAAAGTGTGTCAATGACCTTCCAATAAGATTTTTGAAAAAGTCCAAGGGTTCTTTAGTGTGTGTCCTGGTGCGGGCAGCATGTTGATTCACTCGGGTGCATGTCTGTGTGTGCGTGTGCATGCGTCTCCTTTTTGTTGGGTAGATTTTTGTCCTTCTCAAGGCAAGAGATGTTAGATATAGAAAACTGAACACTTTCCTACTGTAAACCGCAAGGATAGCATGGATTAGATGCAGACTAAAGCTTCCTCGACACTGTCCCATCAAGCACTCTTGGGTCAGGCACAGCATGGGATAGATACAGAGTAAAGCTCCCTCTAGATTTTGTACCAAGAAGTCTACAAGGGTTAAGTTACGAGGAGCGATTACACAAATTAGGGTTGTATTCCTTCGAATTTAGAAGTTTAAGGGGTGATCTAATCGATGTTTTCAGGATATTAAGGGGGACAGATAGGGTAGATAGAGAGAAACTATTTCCGCTGATTGGGGAATTTGGGACTAGGGGGCATAGTCACAAATTACAGCCAGTCCTTTCAGGAATGAAATTAGGAAACACTTCTACACACAAAGGATGGTAGAAGTAAAGGCAGATATATGGAATTAGGTCGCAGATCAGCCATGATCTCATTGAATGGCGGAACAGGCAAGTGGGGCTGAATGGCCTACTCCTGTTTCTAAATTCTTAAGTCCCAGTCAGGTGAACTACAGAAACATGTTTTTGTATAGCGCTCCTCATGACAGAAGACTTGGGAGTGCTTTGCAGGGCAGTGGTCACTGAGCAGGAGGGCAAAAGGGATGAGAGGCACTTTGAAGGGTGAAAACATAACTGAATAGAGGGTTCTTTAGAAGGCCTTGGAAGATGGTCACAAGGTGGATATGCTGAGAGAAGGAAGTTCCAGTGGGGGAAGGCATAGTAGCCAAAGAGCAGCTAGAGACTGAGTGGAAGTAGTAGGGAATGTGAAGTGGAATGTGTGTGCAGGAACATGTGACTGAAGAATATTATAGCGACAGGGGGAGGCAAGGCAGAGAGGAGTTTAAGAATCAGGATGAGAATTTGGGGCATGGGCAGCCAGTGAAGCTTAGCAACAACTGAGTGAGAAAGTAGGTCATGGTGTTTTGAATTATTTTAAGTTTGTGGATATTGGCAGTGGGGAGGCTTGCAAGGAGAGCATTGGGGAAGTGCAGTCTTGAGGTGAAAAAGGCTGTGAATTATAATTTCATCGGTAGTATGTGAAAGGTGAGGTCAGAGGTGAGCCACATTTCGGAGATGAGGGAAAGCAGTCTTGATGACGCATGAATGTGGGGAAGAAGCTATGACTGACCTTGAGTGAGACACCAAGGCTCCACACCTCTGGGCTCAGCCGGAGATAACAACCAGGAAGGTAAATGGAGTTGAGGCCAGAGGGTCTTAACTGTTTATTTGTGGAAGCTGAAATACAATTGTTTGGAATTTGCTGACATTCGGCTGGAGGACATTTTGGCTCATCCAGGTCTTCAGAGAAATAAATTCTATTGGTAAGTAGTATCTTCTGTCCCAATGCACTTCAAAGCCAATGAATATATTTGAAATGTACTTGCCATTGTTATGAAGGTATATCTTGTAACCAATGTTCCCTTTAAGCTGTGCAGCCACACAGAGCTCTGAAGGTTCCATGCAGCTAGCTTGGCGGCATGCGCAGTATTTTGAATGGGCACTGTGGCCCCCCCAAAAAATTACAGGGACCATGGGTTGTAACCCATTTGCAAACAGCAAGACCCCATAAACAACAAATGAGATAATTGAATTGTTGATTTGTTTTTACTGGTTTTGGGTGAGGGAGGAATATTGGCCAAGGCATTGGGAAAACTCCCTGCTCTTCTTTTAATCGTGTTGTGGGATCATCCACCAAACAAGCAGATCAGTTTAACATCTCAGACAATGCAGCACTCTTATCAGTATTGCACTGGAGTATCAACCTAGATTATATGTTTCAGTCCTGAAGCGGAGCTTGAATCCACAACTTTCTGACTCAGAGATGAGCGTGATACCAACTGAGCTAAATAGGCAGTTGGAGACAATGTCAACTGCCCTAGGGTCAAATGAAGAGGTAGAGTGATAGAGCTGAGTGTCATCAATATACATGTGAAAGCTGACTTCAATGCTTCCAGTTGCTATCACCAATGAGTAGCATGTAAATGACTAACCCTGATGTACACCAGTGGTAATTATTGTGGGCATTAAAGGAGATGCCATTGGAAGCAATATAGTATCCCAAGTTGCAATAGGTAGGAATGGAAGCAGGAGTGAGCAGAGCCAGGGAGGTGATCTGTGCTTGAGGAGGATGGAATAGTTCATAGTATTGAAATCAGCAGAGAGATCAGTGAGAATGTAGAGGGACAATGAGCCATGGTTTCAGTCACAGTGACTTTGGCATGTGTTGTGTTGGTGGTATGGGCAAGATGGAAACCTGATGGGAGGTGGTTGAACAAAGAATGATGGAAGAAGTGGGAACATAATTGTGAAGCATTTTAGCATTGATCATCACTTGTGACACAGCATTCCACATTACGATAACTCTTTGCATGAAAATAAGTCTTCTAACCTCTTCTGTTTTGTTGCATATGCTTATCTTGAGACCATGGCCTCTAGTTTTCAATTTACCTATCAATGGAAACTATTTATGTTTACCTTGTCTATCTCCTTCATCATTTTGAACATCTCTATCAAACTTCCCTTCAATCTTCTCAGTACAAGCAAATATAGCCCTACTTGCTCTAACCTTTCCTTGTAACCCAGACCCTTCATCCCTGGTGGTATCTTGCAAAACTATGTTGCACTTTCACCAGGGCTAATATATCCTTCCTATCATGAGGAACTCAAAACTGTACAAAGTATTTCAGATATGGCCTAACCAAAGTATAAGCTTTGAAAAGACGAGGTTAGTTTAATTTAACCTGTACTTTTTGAATTACCTGGGCCATTTTCCTATTCTTTTGTACTTTAGTGGCGTCAAGCACGAAAGGCCCTTTGTGCTTCAGTTGAGTGTCTCATTCAACCCAATTCTCTAAAAAACATAGTTATGTTCAACTCATAGCCAAAATAATCGAATGCTATCCATCCATCATGCTTTTTGATTTATATGAACAACAGATGATTTTAGGTTCTGAAGATAAATAGTAACAACTTCTGGAAGGACTGAACCATTGTTCAAGTTTGGAGGGGGATTATGAACAAAAGTGCAAATTTAAAATGTTTTACCAGAAGATTCTGCTTAACTATGCCAGTTACTGTTGCAGAGATAAGGAAAAATGCAAATAAGAACAGATTTATGTATTTCTTAACATTTGCTATAAAAAGACTAAACAGATGGAGAATAATGAGCTGCTAGCCTTGTATTGCATGCGGAGATTTATTATTTTTGTGTGAAGGAACAGTTTGTTGATGGGGTTAGATAAAGAAGGGTAGGAGGAGGCTTGTGTGGAGTATAAACACCGGCATGGACCTGTTGGGCCGAATGGCCTGTTTCTGTGCTATAAATACTTTGTAATTTATTAAGCTATCCACAGCCTTGCTGTCTCAGGGGACCTGTTACAAAATTGTTTCTAAATGAGTTCATTCGAGGGGTACATTCCTCTGCCACTTCACACCTCAGTTGTTACCCCCTTGCAACAGTGTAACCTCTGACTCACCGTGAGCAATGCCATGGGAGATAGAATCATAGAAATTTACAGCATGGAAGGAGGCCATTTTGGCCCATTGTGTCTGCGCCGGCCGACAATGAGCTATCCAGCCTAATCTCACTTTCCAGTTCTTGTTCCGTAGCCTTGTAGGGTACGGCACTTCAGGTGCACATCCAAGTACTTTTTAAATGTGGTGAGGGTTTCTGCCTCTACCACCCTTTCAGGCAATGATTCCAGACCTCCATCACCCTCTGGGTGAAAACAATTCCCCTCAGTTGCCCTCTAAACTTCCTACCAATTACTTTAAATCTATGCCCCCTGGTTGTTGACCCCTCTGCCAAGGGAAATAGTTCCTTCTTATCCACTCTATCTAGGCCCCTTATAATTTTATAGAAGACCTGCTATTTGTATATAAATAAATGTATCTATTGATTTATGGCACACGTTATTTTGCATCTGTAACTCTTAAAATAGGAAGAAAGTCAGTCTTCCTATTTTAATGCTGGGTGCTACTTACCTGCAGCTTGAAATTCAGAAGCACTTTCCAATCTGCAAAGTTCCCTGATTGAATAAATTGCAAACTCCAACTCCAGGCAGTGTATACTTAACAACAATTAGATCCTAAAAGGGACCCAGCTGCATCTTAGGAGCAGAATAATATATCGGAGGTGAATTCCTGAGGAAATTCCTGATCGTTTTGTGTTACATGTTAGAGGATTCCTGTCCTGATAAAGCAGCGCATCATCCAACTTATGAGCAACCCCATGGGAGACCTGCTAGTAAAGTATTAATATTAATAAATTAAGAGAAATTGGTATGCGATTGATTTTTTTTAACCAAATATATCACGTCCTATATTCTTATCAGCTGTGGAATTTTCAGTCTTGCAGAATGTTCTGCAGCAGGAACTGACTGACTGAGGTTATGCACTGAGAACAATGAGCCTTGGTTAGGGGAAACTAGTCAGGGTTCCAACTCTTGATCACTGTGGAGTGCTCCCTGATGGAAAGTGTTCTGGTGGCAGGTGAGGACTAGATTGAGTTTGGCTGTGATACGCCCCCACTCCTCTATATTCGGATACTTTGCCAACACTCACTCAGGAGTGCCAATCTAGAAAACTAGTAAAAGATGACCAACAGCTTCAAGGACTGACCACGGTAGACTAGCCCAGATTATAAAACTACGATGTGACTGACACGGCTGCTGCAACTTAATAACTGCAATAACCTGCATTTAACAAGAACAACAACTTGTATTTATATAGCGCCTTTAACATAGTGAAACATCCCAAGGCGCTTCACAGGAGTATTATAAGATAAAAATTTGACACCAAGCCGCATAAATAGAAATGATCGCAGGAGCTTATTCAAAGAGGTAGGGTTTTAGGAGCGTCTTGAAGGAGGAAAGAGAGGTAGAGAGGCGGAGAGGTTTAGGGAGGGAATTCCGGAGCTTAGAGCCTAGGCAACAAAAGGCACGGCCACCAATGGTTGAGTTATTATAATCAGAGATGCTCAAGAGGGCAGAATTAGAGGAGCACAGACATCTCGGGGGGGGGGGGGGGGGGAAGGGGGGGGCACGGGGGCGTTGTGGGGCTGGAGGAGATTACAGAGCTAGGGAGGGGTGAGGCCACGGTGGGAGCAACATTAGCATAGAGAAAACATCCCAAGGCAATTCACAGGAGCATAATCAGACAAAAATGGATGCCAAGCCAAAGAAGGGGATATTAATTCATCTTAAATAGAAAAGAACAAGCATGGCGATAGGGATTTTTAACAAACCAACTGGACCAATGGTTCTCCAAAAGTTACGTCAACATCACTTTCCTACATCTGGGTATCCCTGGGACAATGGAAATGATAGCCGTAATAAGGAAAATTAACTGGGGAGGGAGGAGATAGGAACCCCAACCAGCAGCCATCTTGGTGGTGGAAATTCCAAATCACCCTCTCTCCTCCAAGCCTCTCAAATTCATTCTCCATTCTTCTCCATTTTTCCCCATTAATTGAAGCTGCTACTCTTTTCCTTCCTCAGTTCCATCTGGTAATGCCACCCTTCGAACCCAGCTCAGGTTGGCACACATTTCCCCTCCCCCTAGTTCATGCTGGCACACTCCTCACCCTCTTTCATTTTCCACTTACACTCTTCCCTCCATTATTATCCATTTCCTGCTTTTTTTTCTCTTCATCCCCACCCCCCCCCCTACACACACCCACCAATCCTCTCTCCTCAGTCTTGCTCCTACCCGATGGGAGTGATTCCAGCCCTTGGATTCTGCAGGCATGAATTCCTAATTCTGCCACAATTCCCATGTACAGTATACAGCAGCCAGAATCACTTCCATTAACATTAGGAGCAGTGCCAAGGGGAGAGGCGTTGGTCCATTAGAAGTCAGACTTGGGGGGGGGGTGGGGGGGCAGTGTTGGTGGTGGAGGGGCTCGGTCCACACTGGGCTCACAAGACACCGATTGTCAGTGGTGAAACATTGATAATTGCCGTGTGTGTCACTGCCTAGGCTTACACATGAAGAATGGCTTATTGTATGAAGTACTGGAGGGTAGTCGGTGCCCATGGAACTGTACCCCATTGAGAATCAGCGTCTTCAGTCGGGGAGAGAGGAGTTAGAGAAAATGGGAAAGAAAATGCTGAATAATTTTGTGCAAGAAAATAGGTGCATATATTTGCCCCAATTATACTGTAATTTCTCTTGTAACTTGTCTACGGTTCATGTGTTATTGAGGCCTTCAAATAAACCCTGTATAAACATGGCATAAGATCCTGTGTTATACTGTAGTGTGATCCACAAACCTATATGTGAAAATAAAAAGGTTTCAATTTCACAATATCAAAGCTCTGTATCTTGAACTCTACCAAAACCCACAGAGCTCAAAGTATAAGGATCAATAGTGTTAAGGTAGACCTATGCCTCTTCTCCAACCCCCTGCAGTGTCCAGTGGCATTGCATATCTGGTGTTGAGTGAACATGGATGCAATGCTTAAAAGGAATTTGCTATGCATTGAGCGTGTGTGTTTAATACACATTGTGTGTCCACAGGCAGCTCCACTCCCTATTTTTTTCCTCTCCATTCTGTTCTCCTTGTCTTCTCTGTCAGAAGGCAACAGGACAGGCAATCAGCTGACCTCTGCCCAGTACCTCGCTTCTGCGACACTCCTGAGATTGGGTAGTTAGAGCATGGGCACTTGGGTCTGCATGTTGTGTCACTGTTAGATGTTTCCACCCCTCCTGTCTAATTTTTCATCACAAATTTGAGGCTTACCAGTTGGTTTGGCATTTGTTTTTTTTGTATTTTTCTGATTTAGGCATCTTCACCGTTCCTGAAGGACACTTGCATCGACTGGAGGGGGAGGCAGAGGTGACCCTCAATCATTAAAAACCAATGGCATCGCTCGTCATTACATCTGGTAAGAAACTCAGAGGCTGGGTTTAATAAATGCTTGACAGTGCCATAGAGTTTCATCAAATCCCTAAACCCATTCATAAGCCCCCCCCCCCCCACCGAGTACTGAGTTTCACTGCATTGTGCAGCTGTTGTCTAGACTAGTATCGAAGCTCAGCCCTGAATTTTTCTAAATCGAATAAAATTACTGATATGGCTCTGAAATAAACGAGTCATTTGTTTAAAAGATAGGATTATAAGATACTTTGTTTATTTTTTCCTTTCTCCAATTTTCTCTCTTCACATCTGGCACGTGCTGGGGTATGGATTCCATGAACACCAGCCACTTTCTGATGCCATCCTTGGTGTGTGTGCATAGGTGCGTGTCAATAGACTATTCACTGGGGGCATTACCAAGCTCGATCTTGCCCTCACCCGACACATGATTATTTTCCAGCAGGAGTCACTGGATAGTGATCAGGAACATGAGCCATCTCAAACTCAGGGAAACTGAGGCAAGTTGTTCCATCCCTGCTTCAGCCTGAGATCAACTATCTCAGCACAGACTGGCAATGGACCATGTTGGTCTGTGTGGCTCAGAACCAACTGGTACATGTAAAGAAAAAAGAAAGACTTGCATTTATATAGTGCCTTTCATGACCACTGGACGTCTCAAAGCGCTTTGCAGCCAATGAAGTACTTTTGGAATGTGTAATGTGGAAAACGCGGCAGCCAATTTACACACAGCAAACTCCCACAAACAGCAATGTCATAATGACCAGATCATCTGTTTTTGTTATGTTGATTGAGAGATAAATATTGACCCCAGGACACCGGGGATAACTCCCCCTGCTCTTCTTCGAAATAGTGCCATGGGATCTTTTACGTCCACCTGAGAGAGCAGAAGGGGCCTCGGTTTAACGTCTCATCTGAAAGACGGCACTTCCAACAGTGCAGTACTCCCTCAGCACTGCACTGGAATGTCAGCCTAGATTTATGTGCTCAAGTTCCTGGAGTGGGACTTAAACCCACAACCTTCCGAATCAGAGGCGAATGTGCTGCCCACTGAGCTTTCAGACAGCCCTTTAATTTACATTTTTTTCCTAATGTTATATTATATAATTGCAAGCAAGTTGAAATAGATGTTTAATAAACAGCAGGATCAGGTTTAATTAGCTGCATTATTGGCTTTGGCTGTGTTTCTTTGGGACAGTAGTAAGCAGAGGCCAGAGTCTCTTCATGGAGAAAGATGGAAAAGGGCGAGAGTAATCCCTTGCCTGGCTCTCTCTCCCACACTTCCTAACTACAGGCTTCTAGTTCATCCTGAGCAATTCTCTGACACAATCTCACTGGCATCTCCCTGCTTCTCCCCAGCCCGTTCTCTCACACGTCCTCACTGGCAGCTCACAACAGTATTGATAGTCCTGGCAACTGGTCTTGTCAGCCGTCAGAGAGTGCCAAAGGGAGAGCCAAAGGGAGGAAAAACAAGGAAAATAGAGTCATTGCAATCTGGTTCCCTGACATAAAAAACAACTATAAGATAAATTATTGGAGCCCATGACAATGTTCCTCCACTGCAAATCTTACACCCTGTGATAGTGTATGAATTAGCAGCATAGGAATTCATGTTTGCAATATTAACATCAAAAGCTTAACGTGTTTGTGTGATATTCTCTTGTCTGCTGCTCTAACGCAGCATCAACCTGTTCAAGATGGAGTCATGTCCTTATTAATCTAGTGGTCAGAGAGGTATTAGACTTCCGTGCGCTAGTTATGTAGACATGAATTTCAAGTCTAAATAGCGTAGAATATCCCTGTGGAATTCTGTGCTGGGCGTCAACATTCTCATTCTCAATTGATAAAGCACCATTGATGGTAGCTTTTGATAAGACCAGAATGAAAGACATTGGTAGAAGGATGGTGTAAAACTCTTATTCATAGAAGGTGAGAAATTGGCTCCTCTCTGAGTACTATGTTTTAAAATCTGGCCCAATATTATTTCGATCATCCCCCCCCCCCCCCCCCGCAGCCCCCGCCCCCGCCCCACACCTATTATGGCTCAGTTGGTAAATACTCTGATGTGAGACATACCAACCTGGAAAGTTCCATGTTCGTTCACTCTTCCTGGCTGGGGCAGCAGTATGGGAGTTATAATTATCCTCAGTGCCCCGGGTTCTTCTTTATCTTCCTGTGTCTAACAGCATATGAGGCAACCCTATTTCTGCCACTACTTTTACACTCAGCAGATCATGCTCTAGGTTGTTTCTGTAAGGAAGAATTGCTTTTTAAGTGGACAGGTACACCTTAGCCTGACTAAGGCCCTTGGGTTAGGGAGGAGGAAAATCATTTAAAGTATCCCTCCACTGATCACAGTTACTGATTCCTGCCAGAAAGCGCACATTCATTATGTGAGGACAGGATCTGGCTCGTGACAACTTGCACTTTAGTATAACAAGCACCCAAGCTGCGCCCCAGTAGGAAAAGGAGCAGGGGGTTGGGGACAGGGTGGGGGTTGGTGAGACAGACAAGCTGCAGTAGAAGAGTAGTTAGGAGAGGTGGCCAAAGGTGAAGTAAGGGCAAAGCAGTAGGTCTTCTGGAGGTTACTGAAGTTGTCGAGAGAAATAATAAGGTGGAAGGGTTTAGCGAGAGAGTTCAGTGTGGGGCCGAGATGACGGAAGGCTCTGCCACATATGGTTGGGCAGGGGTATTGGGGAAGGGTGGGGGGAAGATGCCCAGTCGGGCAATGCTGGAATATTGGAGGGTGTGAGCTGGGGCGTCGAGCTTGCTGTGATGTCCTCCTCCCCCAAACTCCGTGATCGAATACTCTGCCATCACTGAGCACCTAGATTCACACAGCAAGAATGACCACTTGGCTGATATACCAGAGAGCTTCTGGCACCAGTGAAAGAGTAACCCCAGAAAAAGGCAGCACCATGAGGTGAGGACAGGAGGGGAGAATTAAAAACGTATTTTGGAACAGGATATGATATCCAGGCACCTCACATTTGAAATCGATGAATTATCACACTACTGGGTATTGATGTTATCTCTCACAACAGTCGGATAATTATAACTGCATCGTGTCCAGGGGTTCAGTTTTGAAACATGTCCGTGATTCTTTTATCCCAATGATTGCAATCATCAACACTTTTATTTTTGGAGAGGAAGCAGAGTTAAAGTTTCGGGTCGATCACTCGACCCGAAACGTTAACACTACTTCCTCGCCACAGATGCTACCTGACCTGCTGAGATTTCCAGCATTTTGTGTTTTTATTCCAGATTCCAGCATCCGCAGTATTTTGCTTTTGTACACTTTTTTATTTTTCTTCTGCAAGCCAAATTTTCTGATCCAGATTCTAGAATTCTCCAACCAAGCTTGGTTATTAATTAGGAAACAAAAATTATAACAGGGTCGTTACAAAGAGAATGAGAAATGATTGCAGCATAAAGAGAAGAATGTGACCCCCATTTCTTTCCAGCTTTCCTCCCCTCCCCATCCCTAAGAATCTCACCTCCCAGTGAGGCCATGTATCAGTGAGACACAGAACAGCAGTTCAGCAGAGCTAGGGCAAGACATGAATGCTTGAGAGAATAACAGAATCATTGCTCCTATTTTCCAGCACATCTTTCGATACGACAAAAACCCAAATCAGCCTTGAAATCCTCTCTGAAGACTGCGATCTATTTTTTTTTCCCTGGTGAGACGGCACTGTGACCTTTTGAAAACGTGAAGCTGCCGCTGTGAATCATGCACAGCAACGTGCCAGAAGGCAAGGGGAATGCCATCCTGAATGGCCAGCCGGGTGCCATTTTGTGCAGAGAGAGCTCTTTGCTCTGCAGCCATCTTGAGGGGGGAATCCTGCAGCTTCTAAAATGGACGTGTCACCACTCAGTGTGGGCATAAGGTAGGCAACACAATTGTCAAATCCACGATCATGCTCGCCACTAACACCTCCTCCCCCCCCCCTCGACTTTCCTCATTACACTAATTACCTAAGCAAGCAGCGATAAATGAAGCTCGCGTGACCCAATCCTGTCTCTCGTATTCTTTCAAGCAGAAAATCTGCCCTCAATTTTAATTGAATTAACATTATTTCTGACTTCTTCGATCATTCCTACCATCCTTTTTATAGAAGGGCGATGAATAACGTGCCCTCTATCGCTTCAGCATTTGCAGTGAATAAACTCGTTTGGGGATTTTACCAAATAATTGCCGTCGTGTAAATAGCATTTAAAGAGACACTGTCTGACTTTCCTTCACCCCCAACTTAGATTGATACAGTAAGGAGATTTTAAACACTGCATCCGACAAAAATATAACACTCAGTGATGTTTTGAGATAAAGCAGGATTTTATTAACTTTGAATAAAAATCAAAGATTAACTGGAAATGCAAAAGAAAATTAAATTGCATTGATTTTTGGGTTTGTAGGAATATATACAGTAACAATTTGGCTATTTAAAAAAAATTCATTCTGTAGATAGATATTTTCACACTACGTTGTGTGTTTTTTTTTCGCTGATTCGTTCCCCTTGTCCACTGAAGTGCTAACTTTTTGTGTTCTCTGAGGTTCAGCCGCTTGCACCTCTTCGTGCATGTGCCCAGCAAGTGAATGCAAGCAGGGCAATCTACCGTGTGGGCCATCACATCCGACCACGATTCTGCCCTTGCACAATTTTCAGCATGGAGCCATGGGGGAAATAGATCAGGACCGGGAACACTGGCTGACTTAATTCCCCCCACCCGCCACCTCCTTAATCTATGGTGTTTCTCCTTTAAAGAAACGTTTTCTTTCTGAAATTGCTGGAATTTAATATTTCCAATGAATGATTATTCCACGTGACGCATTTAACAAAAATAAAATAATCACATGTTTTTGTGTCAATGTTAACCCTTTGAATACTGAATCCTTGGCACAGGGAACAGCATATTATACAGGGAAGTGGACCCTTGACTGCTGTGACCGATGCCTTAAAGGGCCGCAAGATTCCTAGCAACCTGTCATAGCAACAGCATGTGCCTTTTGCGTCATGGCACTTTGTCTCATGGGGAGCCCGTCTCCAGAGCATGCGCGCTTAAAATATTAAAAAAATATATACTGCATTTAATATCCTGAAGATATGGATGATTCTCCATCACTTTCTTGATGCTTAAACGTCCAAGAGGGTCTGTGCAGATGTGCTACACATTTTCACAATCGGTGGTTCCCTGTCAGTCTTTGTGCATCGATCTGTACCTGCTGTTCACTGCCCTCTGGCCAATCTACTTCTTTTCCCTCCACTTTTCTTACCCCATCTCTTCCGAGGGTGTTGACTACTGCTGGGAACACAGGCCCACATGCATCAACCAGCCTCCGGAACCTCATTCAGTTTCCACTCTTCATGCCTGACCATTCCACCATGGGAACTTCACAGCAGGACCCAATCCTGTACTCACCCAACATCCACGCACACGCTTCCTTTGCACACAAGGGGCACTGGATTACAATCAACGCAGAAAGCCAGACTGACTTTTATTTGACTTCTCTCTCTGAATGTGGGCAAGGCATGTTGTGGATGCTGGGTGAGGACACAGTTGTGATGCCACCAGAAAAAAATAGCCTGTCAACACTACACGGTCCACAAAGAATGGCCGCTTAGAGGAGGCACTGGAGTTTTGTAGAAAAGCGTGGAACTATAGTCAGAACCTTCAAGAAAGGGAAGCTTGAAATTTGGAGGAAATCAAAGTGATGTTTTAACCAACCTTTCTCTTTAGTAGCTGAGAGTTGACAATAAAAAACAGACTGTTTGACCCGGGTTAAGACCAATGTTGGATTATAAGGAACAAACATGCTGTTTGTGAAGGTATCGTGATGCACAGCCTGCCTGGGACTGGCAAGCTTTATTCTGTCTCTGCAGTGGGTGATGGTGGCGAAGGAGCAATGAAACAGAAAAAGCCCTCTGTGCCACACAAATTAATACATTGATTCTGCTGTCCTCCTCCTATTTCATATAAAGTTTTAGTGCATCAGCCATGGCTCAATGGGCAGCACACTCACATCTGAGTAAGAAGGTTGTGGGTTCAAGTTCCATTCCAGGGACTTGAGCACAAAAAACCTGGGCTGGGACTCCACTGTCGGAAGTGCCAGTCTTTTGGATGAGACATTAAACCGAGTCCCCGTCTGCTCTCTCGTGGACGTAAAAGATGCCAGGGCACTATTTTGAAGAAGAATTATCCCTGGTGACCTGGCCAATATTTATCTCTCAATCAACATAACAAAAAAACAGATTATCTGGTCATTATCACATTGCTGTTTGTGGGAGTTTGCTTGTGTGCAAATTGGCTGCTATGTTTCCCACATTACAACAATGACTACACTCCAAAATACTTCATTGGCTGTAAAGCGCTTTGAGATGACCGGTGGTTGTGAAAGGCGCTATATAAATCCAAGTCTTTCTTTCTTTACATATGAAAAACTACTTTTAAAAATAGAATTAGGTACATCATATTCAAAATCACAAAGTTGTAGACTTTTTAAAATTAAACATGAATTTGGTGCTAAAGAGAACAAAATATATCTTGTAAAATTGTTTTTGAAAGAACATTGTGATTGAACATAAAACATGATGGGGTAGGAATCACCCGGGAAGATTTCCTGCATTTGTTTATCAAGAATAGGATTCTAATTTTGTTACACACAGAAGGAATTCCTTTCCACATGTTGAGGATGGTTTTTGCAATGTTTTCGGAGCAGAAAAAAAGATAATTTTGCCCCGGAACGGCCATCTCTTTGTGGTTGATCTACACGAAAAGAGAGAATGTTCTGAATAGGGAAAGGCCATGTGGCTATACGATTCAGTACTAATGTAATGCAGCCTGCTTTAGTAAGCTGCTGTTTGTGCTGGTCTGAGGCCTACCATGCATGAACAGCCTGGCTTCTCTAGTATTTTACATGCCCACCAATAAACACTTGCCTGTGTCAAATCATGACCATTTTGTGTATCTATTCATCGTAAACATTTGCCTGTTAAATATCATTCAATATGTACGTAGGTATAACGATCCCACTTTTACTTGTAAGACTCACCATCCGCAATTGTAAAGTTCTGAGGCCCATGTCTTTTGGCTTATTGTAAAAATATTGTTCTACACAAATAACAGTGCCACCATTGTCTTTCCATTGAATGTTGGAGATGAATGAGCAGAGATGGCTGAAGATACTGTACTTATTCACAATGGGGAAAATTTTGAGACGCTGATTTTAAATCTCTATTACTGCATAGGTTTTTTAGCATCTTTTACATACAATGTTGATTTTTGCACCAACCTGTAATTTCCTTTGCATGATTATTGTATCTAAGTTGTACAGTTCAGGTATTGATTGTCTCGTGCGCCCTGTTTCCCAGTCACAAGGATCGGCCTCATAAACCCTAGAAACTACGAACAGATCACAACACAGTTATTCAAAGTATAGAGGTTTGGATGTCCGCTAAATTTACAACTTTTCGAAGGATTATTGTCCAATACATCAGCTATTATTCAGATTAATCAGTTTTGATGCATTAACGATATACTTTTTTTTGTAACTACAGTAGTTATACATCATAAAACAGCCAGTAGGAATTTAAGGCTATATGCCAGTTGTCTGGACTTTGCTTCTATCAGATACTGTGGAACGTTATAGAAAGAGTTTATGGGCACACTGTATTTGGCCAGACCATTATCTGTGTGGTTCTGCAAGATTCAAATATTATTCAATCTGTCAACTTTATAAATGAATTTTTTTTTTTCATGCTAT
Source organism: Pristiophorus japonicus (assembly GCF_044704955.1). Lineage (NCBI taxonomy): Eukaryota > Metazoa > Chordata > Chondrichthyes > Pristiophoridae > Pristiophorus > Pristiophorus japonicus. Next base: position 21,276,995 of record NC_091993.1, read on the forward strand.
TCAATGTCTCACGTATTAAAATGTCCCCTGAACATGAACAAAACTTCAAGCTCGATCGTAGTTATATTTTTTAAAACCCTATCTTGTTATACATTAAACAGCAGTCAATCACCATGTATTTCAGTTTAAAATGTCAGCTGTTTGCCCAGAACAGGTATATAGAGCAGTCACAAAGAACATGTAGATAAAATGTTTTTGAAAGACATATTTGCAAACTTTTTATTTTTCTGACTTTGAACTAAATCTTGTCCCCATTTGCTGATCGAAATGGACAGATTTATTGAGCCTAATTTCCTACTAAGGTTCTCTGTGTTCTCTCACCTGTTTCTCAACCAATAGGAAAAAACTTCAAACCTTATTTTAATGTCGGATAGAATTCTTGTACATAAATGAGAATTAATTATTGAGCAAATTTGCAAAAATTTTATTTATTCAGATCTTTTAGTAAAATATTTTTTTGCCGAGGGGAGGAGGGGGGGTTGGCGGGGGGGGCGGGATTAATTCCAGCTGCAACAGTTAAATAAAACAAAGAGAATAAATTCTAATGACTGGCAATCCGGACTGCGAGGTTTCCCAGCGCAAACAAGGCGATGATCCGTGTTTCAAGATTGTAAACATCGGCCCCAATCACACGGAGATTATGAGAGAGAGAGAGAGAGAGAGAGAGAAATATAAGCAATGAAACAACTGCCCCTAATGAACAAAATCCTGACAAGCTGCCGTATATTAACATAATTACATGGAGTGAGAGCTTATAGCCGCTGGCGAGCAGATTGTGAACAGTTAAAACAACAGTAGCCCCTTTGTCACCCTCATCATACATACTCTGCGAACATATTCTTTTTAACGTTACACCATTTTAAACTTTGTCACATTTATTTCAATATTGAAATTTAAAAATAAACGTTTTTTTTAAAAACAAAAAAAGATAGAATTCCCTGTGTCTTTTACACCTTGGCAACAACGGTGTTGGTTAGATACAACAAAAGTGTTTTTTTTTTAAATTGCGGCCTAAAAAAAATTGTTTCAGGGAAAACTGTTTGGAATCAAAGAAATATTCCCCAATGGATATTCTGCACTGGATTAAAAACCAGAAGAATATTTGAGAAAGGAAGTAAATGTAGGTCGCCTTGCGCCAAAGTAGCTATTTTAACGTAATCCCTATATCTTTTGGGAAGAAACGTTTTGCTTTTTTAAAAGCCCTTCCTGTCAGCTTAAATCCACAGAGCTGTACGTCCCTGGCATGCAGCTGCTAAATGAGAGGCCTTGAAACCAGGAAATATAGGTGTGCATTTATTTTTACAGAAAGCAGTCTCTGTTTCAGCACTGAGCTTTGCATCCTGTTCATCTGAATGCAAGGGCAGCAAGACCCTCAGTAAATGCACACCTTCCCGCTCGATTTTCTGTAATCATTAAGAATAATTATTCTTAATTGCATGCTCTTAGTGTTAGTTTTTATAGCAGCTGATGCTCCTGCTGATTCTCTGCTTTCATAGTCTGTTATAACTATTATGCAAATGCTGTAAGGTCTACCCCCCCCCTCCCCCCACCAGTATTTTTTACTGTTAGAGCTGAAAATTGTGTTTTTAACTGAAGCTCCTTCATTATTTTTCTCCTCCTTACATCAGGAAAAAAAAACCTGAGGATATTTTTCTGCAGAAAATGGTTCCTTCGCCCCCACCCCACTCTGTTTCTGCATTTATAGCTGGTTCATCAAGGCTGTGAGGGATGGAACAGAGTTATTTCACACCACGAAAAACTGGAATATTTATTTTTAAGGCGTTGCTTATAGTTAAAGGATTCTGTGTGTGTGTGTTTGTCTGTCTGTCACTCTTTATGGGCTTATCGTGATCCTGCAGCACACAGTATCCACATCCGAACAGGCAACTGGATGGACAAGTTCCTCCAAGGCCCCTGTTGGTGCTGCACCCACAGAGATTGGAGGTCGTGTGAGTGCGCGGTGCGCTTTCGACCCTCTTGACTCTCCACCCAATTTCACCACCGTGAGAAAATGCTTGGCCATCGCACGGCACTTTCTCGCGATGCCACGGCTGGAATAGATGCTGCTCGCCGGCGAATCGAGCGCTGACAATGAAGCCGCGCTGGGTGCCCATGTCTTTTGTTAAACAGCCTCGGTTGTGGGCGCTCCAATTAACGTTTAACTAAAATGCACCCTTTGAAGCATTTCAATTTAAATCAGAAAGAACATTTCCGACGGTTAGCTTACTTTCAGATTATGGCAAGTGAGTGTGCCCAGTTCAAACCTTTCCTTTGTAAGATGTCTGGCTGTGCTTGTTGTGTGACAGAATGATGAGGACATGTGAATATGGCAGAGGAAATGGAGGATTCTGAAGATGTAATCAAAACACGTCTTCAGATTTATTTTTAAAACATCTGCTGTGGAATTTTTTTGAGCCAAATTTTCAAAACAATGTCATTGTCTTGTGCTTTTTAAAAATAGGTTAATGAGGTAATCGTTGTACCTGTGATTATAGAAATAATGTGAGTCTGGAAGGAAGGGAGGGGGCCAATGGGGAGTGCTGTGATGCAATCCAACTTTGTGGCATATATTTTATTTGTGATTTATAATATTTTGGATATTTTACTGCCACCTCAAGATTCTTTCCAGAGGGAGTGCCAGGGAGGAAATTGTATTTTCCTGTGCTGCTGAGGGCTTAGCTTTATTTTGATTTAAACTGGTTTCACTACAAGATGTTCTGAGCATCTCTGCACGGGTGTAAAACTGCAACTAAAATGCACAATCAGGCTGGCGAAGAGATGGGAATCCTTTATTCAAATTTCTTTGCAGACTGGGCTTTCCACAAAATTATAACTGCAGCTTTCATTCAAGAGACAGCCCAGACAATATACACTTTATATAAGAAAACAAATGCAAAGAAAAATAATCCTTTTTGCAACACAATGCAAAAAAAAAAAGAGTGCACACATCACATGTTGCTGGCTTTGTGTGCAATTACAGAATGGACAAGTCGATAGTTAGGATTGAGAAATGCTTTTAACTATTAGGACATGTGTGAGAAATATTATACCTGTCTGAGAATTTCTCATTTAAGTGTTGCACCTACATCAGGAATATTATATTAAAAGAGAACGAATGGGATGCCACGTGGTAATTTGAAATTCTATGCATGGATTAGAATTCTGCGTGGGTTGGGTCTGTATTTAGCCCTCTTCAAACCTCAATTAAATGACCGATGCCCTGAGGTAAAATACAACAGAAGAATCAAAACTAAGGGCGAATCCAATGGGAAAACAATTTAAAAAAGAACAAAAAAATAACAAACAGCCTTGCTCACCTTCACATACTGAATAATCTCCCCATGCTAATTAATCCACAGTCACTGATCTGAATAATCACCCCATAGTAAGTAATTCACAGCGTCAATGCTTTGACATCGAGAATATTTCTGCGGTAAATATCGCTCATATTTTACTCTCCTCAGTTATTGGATGTGCAGCATATTATTCACAACCCCTCTGTTTTTACTTTCAAATATCTGTGCTTTGTTTGCGACACAAAATAAAAATTCAACGTCTAATAATCACAATTTTTTTTCAAAACTATTAAGTATCAGTTAGAATAATATAAATCCTCTTTAATATAGATTTTAAAAATTCTATTCAATATTGGAGCCCAGTTTTGTAAAAAAAATCTGTTCAAAATCTCTATTTTGTGCGATTGACCATTAAAAAAAATTAAACCGTTCTATTTGCAGCGGGGGGAGGGGGTATTGCTGTCGCTTAATCACTTTATTATTTAAATATCCTGAAATATTCATAGTTTCTATTGATCTCTTGCGAAATGATTTAGAGCGCCGTGCATTTTTGCACAGGGACCGAGAGGAGTCGGTCCCAGTTGGGCACCTGGTCCTGTGTGCAGTGCGGTGCCAAGCCTGAATGTTTGCAACACTGCAGGAGTCATTTAACAAAAATCAAGATGGCTAACAAGGCCGTCACTGAGCGCTGATCTGCATAGTTAACTCATTCACTGCTGGACTGGATTGCTTTTCCAGCTGGTTGCATAGCAACAGATTAGTGCTTACCCAGTGGGGCTGCATCTGCATTTATGCACTCGGATTAATAATGCGCCAAGATTGTGGTGCTTTAGATTCCACCACCCACCCCGGAATGTTTTTTTACTACATTGCGAAGGCTTTTCTTTGTAGAGTCTATTGTTTCCCCACCCTCTCCAATTTCTCCCTATCTCTCCTGAAGGTGTTGGCTCTTGCCCGGGTAGGCATCACAGATGGCAGCTACCCTCATGTCTGCCTAGACAGCCCAGTGTCAACAGGTTATTCTGTCACAGAGGGCAGCACAGCCCAGGTAGATTTTGTCCTTATCCCGAGGTGCTCAACTGTCCACTTTCCAGCAGGAGTTGATGGGCTGTGATGAGGATGCAGAAGCCCTCATTGATTTTCTCCTCACGCTTAGCCCAGGGGCTCAAAAGTACAGCCTCTCATATTGTACACTACTCTGGAGAAAGTGTATCCGGGAGGGTGCTGAGTTCTTCGAGTCTCAACGCAAAGAGCGTGAAGAGGTCAGGCACAGACAGCGGAAGGAGCGCACAGCAAACCAGCCCCACCCACCCCTTCCCTCGACGAATGCCTGTCCCACCTGTGATAGAGTCTGCGGCTCTCGTATTGGCCTGTTTAGCCACCAGAGAACTCACTTTTGGCGTGGAAGCAAGTCTTCCTTGATTCCGAGGGACTGCCTATGATGACACTCCTCTAACGCTTTGATCAAAGGGTCGATACTCACAAAATAAGATGAGACTTTCGTAAAAAAAATCATGACTTCAAAAAGCAAACCTCACAGAATAACCTTAGTGAAGGAAGAATATACTTGCTATAGAGAGAGTACAACAAAGGTTCACCAGACTGATTCCTGGGATGGGGGGATTGTGCTATGAGGAAGGATTGAGCAGACTAGGTCTATATGCTCTAGAGTTTAGAAGAATGAGAGGTGATCTCATTGAAACATACAAAATTCTTACAGGGCTTGACAGGGTAGATGCAGGGAGGATGTTTCCCCTGGCTGGAGAGTCTAGAACCAGAGGTCACAGTCTCAGAATAAGGGGTCGCCCATTTAGGACTGAGATGAGGAGAAATTTCTTCATTTAGAGGGTGGTGAATCTTTGAAATTCTCTATCCCAGAGGGTTGTGGATGCTCAGTTGTTGAATATATTCAAGACAGAGATCGATAGATTTTTGAATATTAAGGAAATCAAGGGATATGGGGATAGTGCAGGAAAGTGGAGTTGAGGTAGAAGATCAGCCATGATCTTATTGAACGGCAGAGTAGGCTCGAAGGGCCGAATAGCCTACGCCTGCTCCTAATTCTTATGTTCTTAATATTAAAAGGTAAAAAAAACCAACCTGAATTATCCATAATTTTACACCATGTTCTTCTCTGAGAGTTTGACTGATTTTTCAATAATAATTTTACAACCTTGAGGAGACCAGCTGGCCAGGGCTGCAGTACAAAACTTATTTCATTTGATAAGTTCTACTATATATTATTTTATAAAAATCAGTTTGTTTCATTTTTAGAGTCATCGTTTTGAGATGATGGGGGAACCTTTCCACCCCCCCACTTTCCTGAGGGCACTGGGATATGGGTACCTCACCCAAGTGAACATTATTTACGCGTGGGCCCAGACAGTGAGTGCAGCGAGGTCATCGAACTGCAGAAGACAGTCCCAGGTCCCTGTCCTCAGCCAGAGTCCATTCATGAACATTCTCCTGGAGATATCATTGGATAGTAATCAGGAGTAGGAACCCTGATGGAGGTGGAACCTCACTACTATATCAGCCAGTACCTTTATCCAGATATCCCTCAGACTGATTAGTACATTGCTTAGTGAGTCTTGCCTAGAGGGGTTTTAAAGCAAAGAGCTTCTTAGCTTCAAGTTGTGGCTGTTAATTGTGTTGAAAGAATTATGAAGATTTTGTTGTTTTTCTTTGAAAACCACATGTAAACTGGTATTTTCAGCTATATCAGCCAGTACATTTATCCAGTGAGCCATGGGGGGATGGGGGCGGGGACATGGATGCCAAACCAAAAGAGGAAATATTAGAAGGGATGGCCAGAAAGCTTGGTCAAGGAGGTTATAAGGAGGGTCTTAAAGGAGGAGAGGGAGGTGGAGAGGTGAAGGATTTAGGGAGGGAATTCCATAGGGTGAGGCCTAGATGGCTGAAGGCTTGGCTGATAATGGTGGAGTGAGGGGGGGGTGGCATGGGGGTTGCCCTGAAAAGTTCTGAAAGTTTTGGGGCGTGGGGTGGGAAGGTGTCTAGGCCTGGAAGAAAAAGGCCATGAAGGAATCTAAACACAAGGGTGAGAATTTTAAATTGGATGTGTTGGATACTGGGAGCCAATGTAGTTCTGGAAGGATGGGGATGATTGGTGAACTGGATAGAATATGGGCAGCAGCGTTTTGGATGAGCTGAAGCTTATGGTGGATGGAGGATGGGAGATTGGTCAGAAGAACATTGGAATAATGGAGTCTGGGGATGACAAAGGCATGGATGACCAATAGTGAATGGACTAAGATAGGAATTGATGCGGGTGACGTTACAAGGTTCGATCTAGGCGGTCTTTGTAATGGAGAGAGTACACCATTGGAAACTGCTCAGGAAAAGGACGCCATGGGAGTCTGAATTCACATGTGATGAGTGGCCACATGTGCAAGGTACTGGAGTGCAACTGTTCCCTGTGGAATAGTCCCCCATTGAGTGCCTTTAGGGAGGAGGGGAAAAAACTCCAGGGGAATAAAGAAAGCCTTGCATTTATATAGCGCCTTTCACAACCACTGGACGTCTCAAAGCACTTTACAGTCAATGAAGTACTTTTGGAATCTGGGAAAAACAGCAAGCTCCCACAAACAGCAATGTAATAATGACCAAATAATCTGTTTTTGTTATGTTGATTGAGGGATACATATTTACCAGGAGACTGGGGATAACTCTGCTGCTCATCTTCAAAATAGTGCCAGGGGATCTTTTACGACCACCTGCGAGAGCAGCAGGGGCCTCGGTTTAACGTCTCACCTTCGACAGTACAGCACTCCCTCAGCACTGCACTGGAGTGTCAGTCTAGATGTGTGCTCAAGTCCCTGGAGTGGGACTTGGAACCCACGACCTTCTGACTCAGAGGCGAGTGTGCTACCCACTGAGCCACAGCTGACCCATAAATAAGATTGTCGTAGCAAATTTCAGCTCAGGTAACCAATACAAAACAGGGGTGTGAATGAGGGAAGTGTTCGAGTCAGAGACAGTATTCTTCACGCTTTCAAAATCTGTTTGACAAAATAAAAATCAAAAGATTACGGAAATTTGTGTATGACATTGATATTTCATTCTGAATGAAATGGTGATGGGTAGTATAGGATGTGGACACGGGCACAGCCTGTGTGTGTGTCTCGGTGGGTTGGGCCTGGGTCACTGTAAGAGGAAAGTGGTTGGTAAAGTGTTACAGAGACTGGCGGGGTCGGCGATTAGTCGGTTCTGCAAGTGAATGACTGTGCGAGTGCTCCAATCAACAACTGGTTAGTTCTTGACTCTATGCCACAGCCTAAAACAGGCGATAGCCAATCGGCAGGCCGTTTTCCATCTCTTCCGAGTTTGGTTTCAATTGACCTCAACGGAAATATAAATCGGAAGAGCTGTGAAACGGGCTCCCAGCTCGTCATCACAAGCTTTGCACTGCAGCCCAAAGTCAAAATGACAAAGCAAACATGAATGTGTCACACCCACTGTGTATTGATGAAGAATTAATTTGATGGGACAACCTAATCAATAAGGAAAATGTATATGGCAATTTTTTCTTTCCAGCTCCTCCCCCTGATAGACTATGGTTCCGGTGGGACTGGTCACCCTTCACTATCTCATTCGCGTACCCGTTGGTCGTGAGCAAGGCTATTTGACTGTGGGCGGCATCACAACCAATCCTCACTCAATGTCTGCACACGTGTACATAACACTTGGCCACTGGTCAGCGATCAGGAACAGGATCCCAGGCTGATTTTATTATCTCTCTCCCCTCCCCCTGAAGTCCAGGGGTGCAGAGGACAATCGCCTAACGCTGCTCTAAGTGAGGTCAGTGAACTCAGCACAGACCAGAGTTGTAACCTGGACTCTCTGGCGTAGTTCCATATTGGATAAAGTTGTCCAGCAGTCGGGGGAGCCTCAAAGCTTGCGAGCTGAGTGTCGTATTTATCAGGAGGGGGATCGGCACAAATTGACGCCTTTCTGCGCATTTTTTTTTTGGTCGTAACATCACGTGGCTGATCAGAAATATTTTTATGGTTCTCTTTCACAAAGCGGGAAAGCCATTATCGATGTATCCAGCAATCAAATATTTCATTTTCATACCAAAACTGAACGGCTCCAGGCAGCTGCAAAGACAGCCAGGTCTGCAAGTCATCATTTAACCAATTGGGTCCCATAAATGGGGTGCTATCTGGTGCTTGGGCACACAGGCTGACTGTCCCTTCTTAGATCTGGTGTACACCCGCAGTTGTGCATGTTGAAAACATTTTTTCAAGTCTTAAAAAAATTCTTTGGGGGATTACCGTTTCAAACTTACATGTGAATGGGTTAGATTAAAAAGAACACCCACAATTACTGGGACTCTGAAACAAACATAACATTCTGCAAAAGGCACAAGCATTTGGAAGGAGAAAAGACAGGTAATGTTTCAGGTGTAGAGACCCTTGGTCAGAACTGATCAAGGAATGTGGGATGACCTCTTTATAGGACTGTGCAAGACAGAGGTGACCGAGTAGAACAGGTTAAGGATCAGAGTGCAGTTATTCAGTTACAGGGAGGCAGCCATTCACTGGTTAACTAGTGCTGGACGGTTACATTACAAATCCTGCTTAAAAAATGATAATCTTGTTTCCCCCCCTCCCCGTGAACAGTTAGCTGCGTGCAGCTGGAGTGAGATAAATTCAGTGCTCATTAGAGAAAAAAAGCCCTGTGTCTATCTCTTCTTGACCACTTGATGTAACTGGACAGTAAAACAGCACAACACCTTTTAATAGACAGTGGCTCTCCAGTCTGTAAAGCCAGCTTGAATAAATGTTGATCTTTCCCCCGGCAATAAACAGGATAGGAACAAAAAAACACAAACAACGTTTCAAGAGGGGGAGCATGCAGCTGTAGCAATTGTGTTAGTAAACAGTTTATTGTGCCCTGATCATTATCCCACCCCTTCCCCTTCCCCTCGATCTGACAATGGCTGCATTGTGCTAGGACCCTCATTCGTAGTCTGGAGAGGCAGCTTTGGCATTGTCAAGAGGAGCTGGGAAACGGCTGGGACCACGGCTGAGGTCGAATACAAACAGATGCCCATCAGTGACAAAGGCACTGAATGTTGGCACAGACAAGGGCTTCCTTGTTCCTTGGTGAAGCTATCTTGGGGTCTGTCTGTGTGCATGCGCCTGTGTTAATTACTTTTGCAATGCAAGTGTGTGTGTGCATGTGTATGTCAGACTGATTGAGTCTTTGGCACAGTGTCTGAATGTGTGTTTCTATCTGTGGGTGTGTGTGTCTCTCTCTCACTTTCTCTCTCTCTCTCATTCCTCTGTGTGTGTGTGTGTGTGTGTGTGTGTGTGTTCTCTCTGTTTGTCTGTATCTTTATCTCTGTCTCTGTCCCTCCCACCCTCTCTCTGTCTCAATATATATAAATATATAACAATGTATTTGAACATTAACCACTCAGCACCAGGCATCATAGAACTTTGTGGAATTTTAACATTTCTTTTTAGAACATCTAACACAGGGTGTCCCGTAGTATTGTGTTTTATCATTTCATGATTTGTGTTGATATTTAAATATGAAAACATCATTAACAAAAGAACTGGTGGCTGCTTCTTTCTGCACTTCTTTGAAATGGTAAAAATGACAATTCTATAAAAGTCCTTTGTGAAATGTAAGAGTATCGTTTATAAAATAGTCACAGAAAATAGGTCTACAAGCAAACAAGATGGATGTAGAAAGAGAGAGAGAGAGTGCACGCAAAAGAGGGATAGAATGCCCATTTACTCCCCCAGTAATAAATTTAAAGTCCTTTCTGAATTTATGGCTCGTTTGATTCCAAATGCACCCAGGGAACAAAGCAAATTAATTTATTGCAACGACAGCGCAGAGTTTTAAAAAAAACTCTCCCACGTCCCATATGTCAGTTTAAAAGCAATTCTACAGCAAATGTATTCCAGTCAGGTCTCATAACCCTGAGTGTGCTCTAATCTGCTACCCTTCTGTGCCCTAAATGGGATTCAGATGGGTACAATACAACTGGCAAAGAGGCAACTGGTCTGAGATTGGCAGAACTGCGAGATTTTACTTGCCCTCTTAAAAGGAGCAATTCCATTGAATCTGTCTGTTTCAACTTATCAGCATCATTTAAAAAAAAAAACATCTTCTTTAAAACAGAGGCAGTTGTCCCAACAGCTTAGTCAGTAAAAAGAGAAAATGCTGGAAATCTCAACAGGCCAGGCAGCATCTGTGGAGAGAAACCGAGTTAACGTTTCGGGTCTGTGACCTTTCGTCAGCTCAGTGAGCAAATGCATTGCTTATTGTGGCACTGAGCCAGACAAACCAATAAAAGGACCTTGGGCTAGAAATTCCACAAAATCCACCACTGTCAGATTGCCGCCCAAAAAATCACTAAGATTATTAAATTAACATCAGTGGAAAAATTGATGAAAAAAAGGAAAATATTCCGCCCGGTGGGAAAAATGGATCTTACACGTGGATTCTCGGCGGTAAACGCGATCTTGGGCAAATTGGGCGGTACTTACTCAAAATTTAATCTGAGGCTGTGGGTTGGGCCTTGGGAGGGGGGAAAACACAAAAAATATTTTTCCAAAAAATAAAACATAAAAAATCGGAAGATATTCTCAGGACCCTTTTCTACTTAATCACTGTAAAAGAATTTAAAAAAAAACTTTAACTTACCTTTTCTTGCAGGGCTTCATACCTACTGCCTAGCTCCGGCTGCTTTCTCGTTTTTCTACTTACTTTTAGGTCACCGTTGTGACCAAGCTTGGGCGGTAGTGTTTTTTTCGGCGGTGTACGCGACGGTCCGCTCCACAGAGGTATTTCAAGACCACTGGCGGAACTCTTTGAGGAAATTCCCGCCGGGTGGTTTTCCGCCGAAAACAAATAACACCGCTGAGAAACCGGGCGAAAATGGAACGGAATTTCTAGCACCTTGTGTTCTGTCCTTGGTCTGTGTTGAGTTTCCTGATCTGTCGTGGTAGTAGTAGGGCTGCTACATTTCACCTCTGCATCCCTGAGCTAGGGAGCGAAAAATACCATTCATAATATGCCACTCAGACCTTCAGGAACATTATGTAGACCCGTTCAATGGAATGCCCCATATAAAAGGGGTAGGATGAGCTGAATATTCAGGAGAGAAAAAAGTAACACAGCTGGAAAAATACTTAGACAGAGTTGGACAGAAAGGAAGGTGTAGAGACAAATAGACATGCAGCATAACAGGCAGAGACTGATGAGCCAGTGACCAGAGACAGGCAGATTGAGGGACAGGACCATTGAGAGCATCAGAGCCAGAAAGCAAGAGTCAGAGCGAGGGAGAGAGAATGAAAATAAGAATCTATTCAAACAAAATATAAATGAGAGGAACAGCAGGAAAAATACACAGGGAATGAGCTGAAAGGGGAGTGAGCGAGATATGATTGACATCAGTGCAACGCAGTCCATCGCCATATTTAAACAGTCAGCCTGTGATTATCAGAAGGTTGTACAAGTAACCAAACAACGTGATTTATTCTTGCTGCCACAGCTCAATGTTGTGAGGGGGTGAATTCCACGGGGCTCCCGTTCTCAAACCTTCATCTCCGATGTGATGGAAACCAAACTCAGGCTTCCTGCAGCAGGAGCTGTGCTGGCCACGGAAAAATGAAGTGCAGGGCCTCTCTCGGGCAGACAGACAGTGCTGGCATCAGACTGACAGGGCATATGTCAAACAGAGGGAGACATGATAAACTAGGAGCCAGTCTCCACAGACGGGCTGCAGAATCTGTCACTGAGGCACATGGATGTTCTGTTTTCACTTTTAATTTAATGATTAATTGTTAATATTTTTGAATTTTTAATGCATGTTATTCAACTTCAAACCTTACATATGTTGAACCAAACACAGTTACGAAATAATTTTGCTTTGCTTTATTTTTTTAATAGTTTTTCTGGTCTAAGACCTATCTACTGTGCAACCCTTCTGTCCTCCTCCTCTTCACCCTCATGAAAAATGGCAGGGCAAGTAGATAAGGCCATTTAAAGGTAAACAGAAGCTTTGGTTTTATGTCCAGAGGCAAGAAGGTAAATTAAACAAACACCAGGTCTTGGGCTGCAATATTTTGTATGGTTTTGAGCATTATAGGCTTTAAACCGCTCCTTAAAACCTACCTCTTTGACCAACACTTTAGTCACCCATCCTAATATCTCTTTCTTTGGCTCAGTCTCAATTTTTGTCTGATTACACTTCTGTGAAGCGCCTTGAGAAGTTTTACCATGTTAAAGGCACTAGATAAATAGCAAGCTGTTGTAGTTGTTGAACTGGAAATGGCCCCGCATAGATTCACTAGGTTGTTCTCCTTCGAGCAGAGAAAGTTAAGGGAAGATTTGATAGATGGTCAAAATCATGAAGGGTTTTGATGGACTAAATAAGAAAAAACTGTTTTCAGTGACATCATCATCGTCATAGGCAGTCCCTCGGAATTGAGGAAGTCTTGCGTCCACTCTTAAAATGAGTTCTTAGATGGCTGAACAGTCCAATACGAGAACCATGGTCTCTCGCAGGTGGGACAAATAGTCGTTGAGGGAAAGGATGGGTGGGACAGGTTAGCCGTACGCTCTTTCTGCTGCCTGCGCTTAATTGCTGCATGCTCTCGGCGATGAGACCCGAGGTGCTCAGCGCCCTCCCGGTGACAGAAGGGTCGCTAACCAGAGGACACAGAACGAAGGTAATTGGCAACTGAACCAGAGGCGACATGAGGAAAAAATGTTTATAATGATCCAGAATGCAAGTGTGGAGGAAACAGATTCAGTAATAACTTACAAAAGGAAATTGGATAAATACTTAAATGGGAAATATGTTCAGGGCTACGGGGAAAGAGCAAAGGAGTGGGCCTAATTGGAGAGCTCTTTCAAAGAGCTGGCACAGGCACGATGGACCGAATGGCCTCCTTCTGTGCTGCATTATTCTGTGATTCTATGTTACCAGGGACGATGGGAATGTACAGCATAGAAACAGGCCATTTGGCCCAACTGGTCCATGTTGGTGTTTATGCTACACGTGAGCCTCCTCCCACCCTATTTACTTCATCCCACCCTATCAGCATCTATTTCATTCTCCCTCATATACTTATCTAGCTTCCCCATAAATTCATCTATCACTCAACAAGATAGCGAATTCCACATTCTCACCACTCTGAGTAAAGAAGTTTTTTCAGAATTCCTTATCAGATTCACTAGTGACTCTTTCATGTTTATGACCTCTATTTTTGGACACCCCACAAGTGGAAAGATCTTCTCCATGTCTATCCATCAAACCCCTTCATAATTTTAAGTTATGAAGAGAGACTTGAGAAATTAGGACTTTAAAAAAAAAAAAAATTGGTGCTGAGGAAGGTAAAGGGATCAAGTGATAGATGGTTATGATAAGCTAAATAGTGATAGATTGTTTCCACTGGTCAATGAGACTGTAATAAGAGGTCACAAATTTAAAATAATCGCAGAAAGAATTAAAGGAAAAGTTAGATAGAATTTCTTTCCACAGAGGGCTGATTCAACATGAAATTCTCTGTCACGAACTGTTGTTGAAGCAGATTCGCTAAATTCTTTCAAAAGGGAACTAGATAGCTACTTGAAAAAGAACATTAATTGGTTATAGGGAGTGAGGTGGTGACCAGGGAGTAGACCAGGTTGCTTGTGGAGAAAAATACTGCTTTAGTCTTGATGGAACAGATGGCCTGTCTGAGCTGCTGCACATAGTTTTAAAATGTTTCTTGCACAATTGGTAAGTAAAGATCTTTAATCACCATTTTGGGACATTCTATGATTCCTGCTCTTACTCCCTCGCTCCCTCCCTCACTTTAGAATTATTTTTTTCCATTGTGTGGGTGTTTGTAAACAAAATGGAAATAACATTTGTCAAAAGCTTTCCCCCCCCCTCCGGAATGCACCATTCCCATTAATAAAAAGAGGGTAATGGATAATTAATGGGATATGTAAATTACATCTTAATGCATCCGTGACAAAGTTACAAGTGGGTTGTGTGGACTGGTCATGGGGACAGTTTTTGTTACTGCAGTTTGTTTCTTTGGTGCTAAAGAAAAGAAACACTTGCATTTATATAGCACCTTTTCTGACCTCGGGGTGTCCCAAAGTGCTTTACAGCCAATGAAGTACTTTTTTTTTTGAAGTGTAGTCACTGTTCTAATGTAGGACATGCTGGTAAAGGCAGGAATTTATTTCAAATGAAGAGAAACTTTTTTTGCATTTCAGTATTTTCATTTTTTTCTAATAAGGTTACTTTTTGTCTCAGCCCCATCCACCCTATGCCCTTACACAGAGGTAGTGAGGTAATTGAGAGTACATGATATTTTCTAGTGACATGATCTGCGCTGCTAGCCTCTGAGACCTGCGCTGCCCATGCAACATTTTTGCTTTGCCACAAGTAGCTCTGCCAGGTATCAGATTCAGTGAACCATGGGACTAATTGGGAGAGGGGGGAGGCATGTTTAATGTTTTGTTGATCATCTCGACTTTGATTGAGTATCCGGTCCATACCTCTGTTCTTTGCTTTAGGGCGTTTATGTAATAAAAGCTGTGAGTTGTACACTGACCTTTCACCGCTAGGGCCTGGGTTTCAATCCAGTTTCATGGGACGAATGCACGCCCCCACTTCTCTGTTACCTGCCAAAGTCCAATATAAGATGAGTGTGGGGCTGTTTCAATCCAGTTTCTAGTGGGACCACACTCAAAGGCACATATAAAGAGTTGGGGGAGTGGGTGATTCAGGGATTTGGGGAGGGGCACATAACCCATACCAAAAACATTAGGAGGACCATATCTCCTCACTCCCCACCACTTCCCTGTACTCATAACTTAGCAATAGGCTGCCAGTCTCATTCAAAAACCAAAGGAGGACTGGTTTACAAAATAGAAAAATTGTCACATTGGTGCAGCAGAAAGCGTACTTTTGACATATAAGCAGAAAATACTGGAAATACTCCGCATCAGGCAGCATCTGTGGAGAGAGAAACAGAGTTAACATTTCAGGTCGATGACCTTTCGTCAGAACATTATATTTTTTGATGTTGAGGTTCAGGCGCATGGTTGGGACAGTGTGGAGGGAGCTTTTTTCTGCAACTATCCCATGCTATACCTGATCTAGGAGAGCTTGATGGAACAGTGTGGAGGGAGTCTTACTCTGAATCTAACCCACACCGTACCTGATCTGAGAGTGATTGATGCTGATACTGGGAAGCGAACTGAACTAATGTTTCGTTTGAAGTTTTGTTCTGTGAGCATTCTGGTGAGTGAACTATGATGACAGACAGTGGAAAGTGGGAATGTTCAGGTTTGAAGAGAAGATTCAGGAGATCATATTGAAGTAACCTAGATCCAGAGAGGTATAGACAAACTGAATCCTAATATCTATATTTTATATGATGACAAAAGGTAAAACAAGGGGGCACCAACTCAAGCTCATAACAGGGAAAGTGAACAGACAGTTCAGATTTCATTACTTTACACAGAAGGTGGTGAATGTACAAAATGGAGGCAGCTAGGCTTGGTAAATACAAGAAAGAGCTGAATGGATACTTGCCAAGAAAAGTGATTGAGAGCATGCGAGATGAGTAGTGTATGTCATTTTCTGGAGTTTGAGATCACCCTGATTGAATGTTATAGCCTTTTCTACTCATGTATATAGCCCTCTGACTCAGCAAATGGATAACTGAACTGTGGACAATGGACTTTTTACTGTTAAAGCCATTTCCTTCAATATCATTTATTTCTTAACTGTATTGTGCTGGATACTCAGAACAGCCACTCTAGAAATAAGCAACTGAACACCTCTTAATCACTTTTCTTGGCAAGTATCCATTCAGCTCTTCCTTGAATTTACCAAGCCTATCTGCCTCCATTTTGTACATTCACCACTTTCCGTGTAAAGTAATGAAATCTGAACTGTCTGTTCACGTTCCCTGTTCTGAGCTTGAGTTTGTTCCCCCTTATTTTAACTTTTGTCATCATATAAAATGTAGATATTAGGATTCAATTTGTCTATACCTCTCTGGATCTTGGTCGTTAAATGGTCTTTAAAAGAAATGTCTTCAATCAGAGGGTTGTGAATCTTTGGAATTCCCTACCCCAGAGGGCAGTGGATGATCAGTCATTGAGTAGATTCTTGTTTACTAAGGGAATCAAGGGATATGGGTCCAGGGCAGGAAAGTGGAGTTAAGGTAGAAGATCATCCATGATGTTGAATAGCGGAGGAGGATTGAAGGGCCGAATGGCCTATTCTTGCTCCTATTTCTTATGTTCTTATGGTCACTTTGCAGCAAAGATCATTGTGTAATGATCAGGAGTGAGAATCCTGTTTTATTTCCCCACGTTCCATAGCCCAGGGCACTGAAGCCAATTATAGCGATCCAAATGCCCTACATTTAATTAAATAAATAATGATGATGTTGCTTTGAATCATACTCTTCAGCCTGGACAGCGTGCTGGTGATGCCTCAAAACATGTGCCCTGCTGAGTATCTTTTCCTCTGTGTCCCTCTTTCTCTCTCTCTCTCTTTTTACTCTTTCCCTTATTCTGGCTGTGTTTCTTCTCTCGATGTGATTCTCTGTCTCTCTCTGGGCCTGCTTCTCTCACTAGGCGCACTCCTTCCTTTGACAATTCTCTTCTTTCTGACTGTGTACACTCCTTTCTCGGGACAGACTCGCCTTATCTGGACTCACTCCTCTCTCTGGGATAGCTCCACTCTCTCTGAGGGGCATGTCCTGGTTCATGGGTCACGGGCCTCTTTCTGACTGGGCATATGCTTCGTGTTCCTTTAGCTTTTCCCTGCAAAGCATTTCAGTTTTGAACAACATTGTGCAAAGTAATTCAAACTGACATTTTAGCATCTTTGAAATAGTTTTGTCCAAATTCACACTGGCAAAGAAAACATTCAAATATCAACTTATGAACAGCACTAATCTTTACATCTTTATATAAGATTAACAATGTGTATGAAATTTGTGACCTCCAAATATGTGAAACGAAAAAATATCCAATTAAAGTTGGTTCTGGCCATCTACTTGGGCTAAGTTGAACTGGTTGCAGGAGGCTGGGCAACTGTTGAATGGATGTGATGGGCCCTGACAACCCAGCCTCAGTGGTGATTTTTAACCAAGATCATGACTGCTTTTGACGGGAGTTGGATAGAAGCTCGGGCTTCGCTTAGAGAGAAACTGTCATTATTGGTCATACTGGAGGGGTTCCTTCCCCAGTGACTAATGGGTAGATATAATCCAGAGTCCCCAACTGTTGGTTGTACACATATGGTACAGTAGTATCCTCCACATGGGACTGAAGACAATTACAAAGTAAGTAACATACATTGACTTTAGTCTTTCTTGGGCTGTGAGGTTGATTTCTGTTGACAGGAGGGGCTTTGACATTAGTTAATGATTTCTGCTGTGAAAATCTTGGTGGAAAGTTGGAAGGTGAACAATTGGAGCACAAATACTGGAGGTTACACTGTAGTTACACTATTGAGCCATTACTTATCTATGGTCATGGTAATTTAGTGGAAGAGGTGGGAGAAATAAAATAGAACAGATTTTTGTTTAATCTAGGTGGAGATGATTTAAAGTTATGTAGTTACCAGAAATTTATCCTTTACCAAAATAAAACAACCCTTTATACTAAATGGGTGATTCCAAAGATTGACGATGATGGGACATCAGATAAGCCTATCATTTGCACAATAAGATAGTTTTGGATGATTTGAAAGCTCCTATCTTAGGACCTCAAAATTCTGCAACTTCTCACCACCCTTATTTTTCACTCCCTCCTATAATCTACAGGCTTTAAAAACTCGAGCTTGGTGCTATCTAACCATCACTTCCTGGTTTATCTGTTCTTCTCTCCCATTTTTTGCAACTTGCTGGCTTCTTGCACTATGGGCCTTGCTTCTTCACCTGTGCTTTCCAATTTTAAAGCGAGTGATCTCGGCTTCCTGTGAGGCTGATGCCTTTCAAAGTATCTGCAAGTATCTTGTTTTAAATGTTGCAGGAGGCTTCCACTTTGTCAACCATGTTGTCTGCTTTGATGACAAGTTCTGATACCTGGCATTATCATCATTAGCCCCTCTCTCTCGTTTCAATAAACAGCTTCCAATGAGTCTGTAACCAGAGCAACACCCAGTACTGCACATGGGGCTGCCCAATGTTTTGTATAATAATTCAAAGCTCTTTTGATTTGTACTCTCTCCCTCTGCATCCTGGTACCCCAAGTGCATTTTTACTACAACCAAGCATTGGGCTGACAGTTTAATAGATTTATCCGCTATAACCCAGGGACCCTCTCTCCTGAACAGACCTTAAAATGTCAGTATCTTAATATTTTGGAAGGGAAAGTATCACCATCTTTAGTTAAAAACTTGATTCCTAAGATCCCAAATCGTTTTTTATTATAAGCTTGCTGTTGGGCCACTGGCTTCCTGATTATAATTGCTACCTTTCAGGAACTAAACCGAGGGGGTGGGGGTGGGGGGGCCAGGAATAAGATAATGCTGAAAAACATTGTGTCACAGCACCCTGTCTGTGAGAAACGTCGTGTAAATGGCCAACCTGGACAGGAAGCTGGCCACTGTAGAGTGAAGGTTCACAAAAAAACGTAGAGATTTCTTTTTAGAAAAAAAGAAAGAAAAGTTCGATCCAGAAATGGGGAGGTGGGGGGATTATTCCTGGAGGATAAACAGACTGTGTGGCCTTGTCCTGGTGCAGTGTCATAGTGGAGAAGCGGAAATTCAAATGGGGCTATCATACCGAACTTGGGCCCAGCAAAGTGAGAGGTCAAGCCTGTGTAGGGATTGTTTAAAGTAGATTTCCTTGGGCTCACTCATGTGACTCCCCTCAGCTGCATATCTAACTCCTAATCTTTAGATAAGCATGATTATCCCAGGAATGGCTGTTGTAGAGGCTTTGTAATGGCTACAAGGAACCTTTGATGCTGTGCTTTGTGATGGTGTGGAGCTGATTTTTTTCAATGCCTGGGTTGAGTTTCTGGGCGTGTTACTGCAACTCTTTTTTTTCTCTCTGGCAAGAATCTTACTTTTATCTTGCATCTCCCCCACTCCCCCACCCCCCCATCCCCGATGGTTTGTGTTCTCACTTCGCACAAGGGGTGGGGAGTAAAACCCTTCCTGTAACAAGGATGTGTTTCTGAGCAAGAAGAGCACTCTTTCAATTGATCCGATCCATCTTGATTTTCAGAAGAATGAAACATCTCCTTTGCCGAGTCCAGAGGGACAGACAGTGAGATGTGAAATTCCGTTAAATAAAAATCATTTTCTCCAAAGATGTAACGCTGGAAAAATCTCAAGTGCGCGGGGATGTGGAGAAAGAATGGATCTCAGTAATTGCTGTGAAAGTACAATAAACAAAGGGATTTGATGATGATTAAATCAGAGAGCACTGGGGCCAGGCACAGATTAAGGACTGCAGGTTAGAAAAGCCTGTGTAACATTGTGTCCCAGACATGGAGTATAAATTAGAGCATGGGACAAAAGTGTTCAGAAGGTCAGCAGATCATTCTCCACTAAAAGAGACTGGCTTAAAATTGATGTTGCTCCAGAATTAGCCCCCTTTTCAAATTCAAGGACACGATGTGCAGATCAGAGGAGGTTTCAAGCATGTGTGGTTTCTCCGGTGTAACCCCAAGAGGTTTTTCTCGCTGCCTCAGTCTGTTTTGAAGTTACCAGCGACTGCAGTCATGTAAAACAGCGCAGCCAGGGAAAGACTCAAAATCCCTAGATGGCGGTGGATGTGCATACGGCACGACCACTTGTGACCTGGCAGACAGAGGACTTGGTACCGATTCACCGTAATAAAACGCAGGCCTTGAAATCGTGGCGCTCGGGATACAAGCTTAGGGACATGTAATGCTTTCATCTGCAGGAACTCTCGCCGGCAAACATTAGCTGAAAACGGGTCAAGGGCTGCATTAAAACAGTGGAGAGAGGAACATGTTTGTATCTCACAGGGTAATATCCAACACTTTAAGATATGCATCCATTAACTTTGAAGCAAGCGGAGATTCACAGACCCCACTTCACAGCAAAGCTTTACAAAGTGGACCTTATTTGTAGGATAAAAGCAGAAAATGCTGTAAATACACTTCAGGTCTGAGACAGAATGGCAGCATAACATTTCGGGTAGGACTGGGTTCTGATGAAGAGTCTCTACCTGAAATGTTAATCTGTCTTTCAGCATTTGTGGAGGAAATCAGTCTGTGTTTCCCCTGTGGACCTTTCTTCAGAACTGAAAAATAAGAATCGAGCAAACATATTAATAAGGAACATTAGTAACAGGAAGAGGCCATTCAGCCCCTCGAGCCTGCTCCGCTATTTAATTAGATCCTGGCTGATCTGCACCTCAAATTCATTCAACTGTTTTCGCTGCACATCCCTTGATATCCATACCTGACAAAAATCTAGTGATCTCAGACTTGCAAGCTTCAATTGTCCCAGCATGCACATTCTTTTGGGGGAAGAGTTCCAGTTTTCATCTACCTTCATAGTACTTCATTGGTTGTAAAGCACTTTGAGATGTCTGGCGGTCATGAAAGGCGCTATATTAATGCAAGTCTTTCTTTCTACCTTTTGTGTGAAAAGGGGGTGAGAGAAATATTAGAAAAATAGACAAATACAGAGAGAAAGCAATCTCAATGTCGCTGAGAAGCTCTCTCCTGTTCTTCTCTTTCTTTCCTCCCCTAATCTCACACAACATGTGAAATTTTACAATGTAGCACCCGCCACAGAGCTTTGCTTAACAGGTGAGCGTATTGGGGATTCAGGCACGGAAGTCAATGGCTTGCACGATTTTTGGTTTATTAACCCACACCTGAAATCCCAGTTATGCATTCCTGTCACACAAAACTCTGCGCCAAGGGTGCTAGAGTGTAAAATTTACCCCAAAGTTTTGGCCGTTTACTTTTCATGCAGACCATGCCCCTTTAAGTGTTGCAGTTGCTCATATGAATGATAAAAAGGCAGAAAGGACTATTTTTAGAAATAGATGGGCAAAATCATTTTAAAATGTTGAGGAAAAAATATTCCTAGCTTTATTTCAGAAAACATGGATATTTTTTTAGTTGAAGTAACAATGGATTTACTGTGAGGAGAAATTTTTGCCTGTTGTGACTGGGAGAGTGTTGCCTACATCAGCCTTGGCCCTCATTTGAATGATCCTTGATTATATATGCAGAGTGTGTGAGCACTGTCTGGCTTCATATAATAACAGGCAAAGTTTGTGTGCAATTAGAGGCCAGAGTTAGACTACACCCCTTCTGCCGAGGCTTTCTGTGCCTCAGACAGGGCCTGGTTCAGAGACACTGCACTGTGCTGTTGCCAGGAGCAATATGCCTGGGCCTGTGCTATGCTGTGAAAAGGCAGGGCCTGTCAAACTGTCTGACTTCAGCCATAGCTGCGTCCCCCACAGCTGGGCTCACGCATACCTCAGCCCTTGTTCAGAGCCTGGGAATAGTGAAGCCCGGTGAGGTTCAAGGGCAGGCTTGACAATCATTAGTGAGAGGGGGCCCCGCCGTTCCCACTCTCTCTCCCTTTTCTCTATTGACACATTCATGGATGTCTTCAGAGCGGCGCACACTGATCCCTCTGAATTGATACCTCATCACACCTCATGCACGCATGCATAAGCACGGTGAGACAACAGAGTACACTGAACAATGTCTCCCTGTGGCCTATTCAGTGGAGAGGCCCTGTTCAGCCTCTGAGTGTCCCCTCTGGTCACTTCAGAAACTTCTCACTCTCTCTGTGTGACTGAGTGTGAGGGGGATAGTGCAGTGATACTTCCATACATAGGAAACACAACAATGCAAGTTCCCATGTCCTTTTGCCATTTTTACAGATGGTATTAGTGGATGAACTGGTAATATGTAGTGTGATTATTAAACCTTTGTTCATAAACCAACCAGTTCTTAATAGCAATCTGTTGCTATGAATTCTTAAGCAAAGAACCCATGAAGCAAATACATTATAGTTTGATGTGAACAAGACCCTTAAATGGATCAACAGTTGTACATTTTTATTAATCAAATATGGCTTGTTTAATTGTTTCAACTAGGTTAACAGATTAAATAAGGAGTGGACAGAGCAAGTGATATATCAGGTCACCGCCATCTTATTTCAATATAGATAGTCCCAAAATTTCTAAAGCATAAACCCAACATCAAAAGACAAAAATCTGCGAAATCTAAAATAAAAACAGTAAATGTCAGAAATGCATAACCGGTTGGTTGAAGAGAAGAAACGGGTTAATGTTTCAGAGATAGTTTTGATAAAAGGTCCTGCCTTAAACCTTCATCTTTCTTTTTCTTTCAGAAAATAACTCCTTATTGAGAAGTGCATTATAATGGAGACAATTTGTATAGCTCGCAAACAAACACACTCAATGTGGAAAGCAAGGAGAAATAAAGCAATTTGTAAATATTACAGCAAACAATGGGTGATTGGAGTGATGAGCTACAGTCATGTCTGAGGCCATTATTGGGTTTTGCATTTGTTAATGCATCAGTGCCAGCTTGGAATATAGATGTCCAGGATCCTGCCATGACAGTCCCCGATCATTAATATTTGTTCACACTACTTTTTATTGAGAAGCTTAAAATGAAAGGCCAAGACCACTTGTGGAGGGCAGTATTAAGATTGAAAACATAGGACAAACTATAGAAGATTTTAATGCCAAAGATCTGTTCCTATAAAGTAAAATATCTATTGATTGTAATAAGACACCAAAAATTGCATAATGTATAATTGGAGCAATCTAAAAAAACATGGGCTTAACCCTGCTGTTTACCCACGGAAAGGTTTGTGACATTCTTATGGGTACTTGGAGGAGGTCACAAGGTAATAATCTGTTTGAGGGCTTCAGATATAACCTCAAGCTGTCTGAATGCAGCTCAATGATTTTGTACAGGTATTCTGAGCCCCAAGTTTAAATCTCTTGTAGGTTCCTAATCTTTTTTAAATAATGTATTTATTGGTAATGTATTTAATAATCCATATTATTTCGAGGAGTTACATTTTTCAGTCTCTTGTTCCGTTGACTGTTGGTTTCAACTGTTGTGTGTTTCATGCATGATGATGCTCACACCAGTTATGATGGCGGTGAGTTTTTAAGGCATGTGCTGCAGTTGATGACCTTGGCTTCTATATTATTGAGAGCTTCAGGTGAGAAGCCATGGTTTAGAGTATAGGATACCAGCAAGGTTGAAAAGAGTAGGGGAGAAGGTGAGGCAAATCGGGAAGTAGTGTTGCACAACACAATGCTTGAGCTTTGTAGGAGACAGGGATGACAGGGAAATGAGGAGCTCCACAGGTTTGAGGACCTGGGAAAGATTTTGTTTGAGTAGGACACCGTGTGATGAGTTTTGATTTTGACACAGTGGGGCCGATTTTAACCCTACCTGGCCAGTTTAAAAACAAGCCGATTATGTACCCACTCAGATCCTGACCAAATTAACTTGCAGTTTTTGCAAGCAGCTGAGGCAGCCACCTAAAATGGCAGGCGCCTCATAAATTTGTGCGAATCGTTGTCTTGTTACATCAATAGGACTCTGATGCAGTTTTAGCGGGGCTTGAGTGCCTTTCTCGCTAGGCAAAAGTAGGTCTGCAGCTGATCCAAAGACAGAAAAGGCCCTTCATACCTTCCTCCTTGGGGGCCAGCGTCTTATCACTGCGTTGTAGATCTTTTTGAAGAACAAAAGAGAGAGAAACTCCAAAAAGGAATGACCTGTATCGTAGACAGAATATTATATGTTGTTTTTATGATACAAGCAATAGAATTTGTGGGCATGAAAAGATTTAAAAGCCATTACTTCACGCCTCCAAGTGAGAGCTAAACCTGTTCCTGGCTGGGGCAGAGATCACCTCAAAGAAGAGGTAGATACAGCATATAACTATCAAGGCCAGAGTGATCTCTTGGGCTAGTTTCAATCGCCTAGTGGGTGGGGGGTCGGAGAGGAATTTTCTCCAAATTGGCCTGGGTTTTTATAAAAGGTAATACCTTGATATTATAAGGCATCACAATTGTGTGAGATGGAGTGGATGGACCAGAAGGTCTTTTCCTGTCCACCATTGCTCGTATGTTCGTACTACTTGCAAATTGTGATGATTGATAGAATTAAGTAAAATCTTCACTAATATTTCTATTAAAGACACCAGACACCCAGGGGCATATTTGCTAATCGGCAACGCTTTTGGTATGAACACTTTGAGGGTGAATTTCCGCAGAGACCCTCCTGATTGTCCAACATAACTTCAGCAGTTGGGCTGCGGAAACTCCAGCAAAATAGCACAATGTCAATTCTGGAGTTTCTGTACGCTGTTTTCACAGGGTTTCCACAACTCTTCCACCAAAGTTACCCCGGTAAGCGGTAGAACCCCTGTGTAATTTTGGTGAGGTAGCAGAGGAATCAAGGACCCCAGCAAAAGTCAGTGCTTTTAGGAGAGGAAGGAGAAACACTAGAGAGAAAGAAAATGAATAGATAAACTAAATTAGGAACATCGGAACATTAGGAGCTGGAGTAGGCCATTCAGCCTCTCAGGCTTGCTTTGCCATTCAATTAGATCATGGATGATCTACTCCATGTGCCTTGATACCCTTACCTAACAAAGATCTATCAATCTCCGTCTTGAAAGTTCCAATTGTCCAAGCATCCACAGCTTTTTGGTGGAGAAAGTTGCAAATTTCTAGTACCTGTACCCTCTGTGTGAAAAAGTGCTTCCTGACTTTGCTCTTGAATAATCTAGCTCCAATTTTATGTCCTCTTGTTCTGGGCTCTCCCATCAGAGGAAATTGTTTCTCTGTATCTGCACTATTTTTTGGGGGAAGGCTTGATGGACCAGCTGCACTTTCCCTGCCTGTCAACTTCATATGTTCTATCAAAAACATTTCAATATTTCAAACACCTCAATCAGATCACCCTCGATCTCCTATACTCAAGGGAATACAAGCCAAGCTAGAAAACAGAAAGTAGGGGTAGCTACTCAGACTGGCAAAAGGTGGGAAGTGTTGTTCCACCTGGATCAGTGCTGGGACCACTGTTGTTGGCAATTTAAATGAATGATTTGGACTCGAGAATCTCAAGTACAATTTCAAAATTTGCAGATGACACCAAAGGAAGAATGCGACAAAATACATTAATAAGTTTGCAGAATGGACATGTAATTGGCAAATGAATTTCAGTATAGATAAAAGTGTGATTCAGTGCATTTTGGTAGGAAGAATAAGGAGGCCACATACTGCTTGGATAATAAGAATCATAATGGGGCAGAGGAGCAAAGAGATCTAGGGATACAGATTCACAAATCATTAAAGTAGCAACGCAGGTTAATATGGCCATTAAAAAAAGCAAATCACACACTGGGATCCATGCCGAGAGGGATAAAACTGAAAAGCAGAGAAGTTATACTAAACTTGTATAGAACCTTGGTTAGATTACACTTGGAGTACTGTGCAGAGCTCAGGCCTCCATATTACAAAAAGGATATAGAAACATTGGAGAAGGTGCAAACAAGAATCACAAGGATGATACCGGAACTGAGAGAATATATTTATTAGGAAAGACTAACCAGACTGGGGCTCTATTCTGTAGAAAAGAGAAGGCTGAGGGTAGACCTAATAGAGGTCGTTAAGATAATGAAAGGGTAGATGCAAAGAAAAAGTTTCCACTTGTTGGGACTCCAAAACTAGAGATCATAATATAAGATAGCCCCTAATAAATCTAATTGGGAATTCAGGAGAAACTTCTTTAACCAAAGAGTGGTTAGAATGTGGAACGCACTACCACAAGGAGTAGTTGAGGCAAATAGCATAGACGCATTTAAGGGGAAGCTAGATAAGCACATGAGGGAGAAAGGAATAGAAGGGTATGCTGATAGGGTGGGAGGAGGCTCATGTGGAGCATAAAGCATTTGGGCCGAATGGCCTGTTTCTGTGCTCTACACTCAATGTAACTCGATGTAAGTTATGGAATCTCATCATTTAACCCTCTGAGCCCCGGTATCATTTCTGGTAAATTAAATGATTGCAGTCACTCTGGACACAGGTGGCTACATCCTGTAGTGAATACACCAATCCTGGAGAGAAGAAAATGCAAAATGTTTAACCTTCAATTCTGACATGTTTTGACATGATTTTTGTTGTCATGTAGTGGATTTGCAAACAAGTGAGAAAGGTTTGTCAAAAACTGTTTTGTGAAGACGGTGCTTCTAAGTAGTCTGTAGCCAACTGAGTCTGAGGTTGGTATTTGAATGCATGAAATTGACCTGAAATTGATGAGCGGCTCATCGGAAAACAGATGGAAGGGTGAAATCTTTCTAACTTAGGTTTTGTTTTTAAGGGTACCAGATTATTTTGAACCAATGAGGGGGAGAAAGAAAAATAATCTGGAGCAAATCATTAGTGGTACTCTCCAGATTCATACACATCATTAATTATTTTTAATTAAAAGAAAACTTTTTCTCCCCTGTAAAAAAAAATGATGGAGTCTGTTGCCGTGACTACTACTTGTTCAAATTATAGAGAATTTTTACTGTGCAAAATTAAATACCTGTCTATCTAATATACCTTAAGTGTGTTGGTAGTGTTAGCTGACAAAGGTTAAATAATGGCTACAAATACTGTTCCTGTAATTTACCCACCCACACCCATCCAAGAATATTACATATTCAGTGCCTTTGTGAAAATGCAAAGTTCCAGTCTCTCAATACAGGACAAAGCTTTTATCCTTGGTTATTTTACAGTTATTGTGCAGACTGAAGCTCAGTAAATGAAGTAGATGCATTTGTGCTAACGGTTTATGGGGAGGGGGAATGGGGGGTGGGTGGTGGCGGGGAGAGGAGCATTATTTCTCATTCAAGTCCCTCTCCTGGAAATCAGGGCTGGAATAAAAGAAGCATATTTGCATAAGCAACATGGGTCATATTGAGGAGGAAACAATATTAGCAACTGAAAAATTCAATGCAATGTTGCAGAGAGGGACTAAGGGCAAACCGAATTGCGAGTCAAAGGTTTCTTTGTACCCTGGGGAGATGAAATTGTCCAGAAACTCACTCCATTTGATTTTTGTTCCTCATCCCAACCCTCACAACAAACGTTACCACCCCTCCCCACCCCGCCTGAATTTTTTGGTTGAAGATATGGTGAGGATAAGGGATGGGGTAGAGGGATAGAAAGTAAAATGAACCATCTGAGTTATCTGAGGAGACAGAAGTAGACTATAAATTTACAAAAACACCTCATTAGGGCAGACATCATTAATTGTTTCAATACCAGTTTTCTTTGGATAGCTTTTGTACATTGCATTGATGATAATGATCCCATCCCTCCTCATCTTCCAAAAGGGCACTGATTTTTCAGAAAAGCGTTTGGTAAAGTTCTTTTTGCAATTGACAGGCAGGTAATTCAGTCCTATTTGCATCTGCTTCAATTTTCTGAGGCCAGAGGTATAGAAAGGGCTACTCTGGAACTGTTGCCTCATTGGTGGATGAATCCTAAATCAGACAGCAAGATCTGTTAGTATCAGCAAGCTGAGATACTTGCGAATTAATGGGAACATGGATCTGAATTGTATATGCGGCCCCCACATATATGACCCACAAAGGTAAAAAGCTTGGACATCCCTGAGGTAAGTAATCATTCGACTAGTATCTGTAGAGATTTTAAGAATCGTGAATTATATCTCTTTTATTGTTACCTTCTTTGGTGATACTTTTTGTGCTCATCGGGGTGAAGCGGTGTTAGTTCCGGGGAATGCAACATGTTCTTCCATTACAGGTATTGAGTGTCTGCACGGTTAGCTGAATGTAGCACTTGGGCGTAGTAGAATAAAGTTCCCTCTATTCCCAGGAATGTGTCTAACCTATGCGCAGAAAGGCAAATGTTTACTGGGCATGTGTGGGGGCATCGGGGGAAGGTAGGATAGGACTAGAGCTTCAATGGCCCTTGCAGTCAAGTTGCCTGCTAACACACCCAGTCTGGACTCACACAGGATGAATGGCCACTTGGAGAAGGTAACACAGTGATACTGGTACCTGCATACCCTGTAACACCAGTGATAGTCAACATCTTCAGGAGAGATGGGGAGAACATTGGCGAGGTTGGGGGCTGGGAATGGAATTCCAGGAATTCCCATCTCCTCCAAGGACAGGAGCTCTAAAGAGTAATGGATAAATACGCTGTGCAGATCGTCAGTGTTTGATGTAATAGTACCATATCTTTTCTAACCTGGCACACAACAGGAGAGGAGATTGAACACCTCAGGGAGAGCGATCACTGCTCAAAGGTATCCCACATTCATCAATTATAGGGATTTGAAGCTGCTAGCAGCTCGTGGTGTGAGTGCCTTTAATTAGTCAACTTTACAAATAGCAGTTTTTTTCCTAATGCAATATTTACTTTTTTTGTAGCAAGGGTGTTGGCGAACAGAGTTGGAGGCATGCATTATTGAATAGTGATGGCAATTTACATGTAGGTTTATTATACAAAGATATTCCTGATACGCCTGTACTTTCAGCCAGTACTGATTATGTTCCTGCCTTCAGCCACACAGTTAGTATCCATCTATTAGGAAATCGGATGCTTTCCAGCAGTGGGACCTAAAAAAGGGGGGAGTCGGACTGGTCTCCATGCCACTGAATTCAGGGATCAAGCTAACTCTAGCCTCTAGTCTTTACATAATCAATTCTCTTCCCACATGGTGAATTTTCTACCTCTTTCAATGTGATACCAATAATTGTGTCAAAGATGGGTTCATATTTTGAGTGGGGACCCTTCACATTGTGTCAGCTGTGACTCAGTGGGTAGCACACTTGTCTCTGAGTCAGAAGGTTGTGGGTTGAAGTCCCACTCCAGAAACTTGTACACTAGGCTGACACTTCAGAGATGCCGTCTTTCGGATGAGACATTAAACTGAGTCTGCGCTCTCAGGTGGATGTAAAAGATCCTATGACACTATTTAGAAGAAGAGCAGGGGAGTTATCCCCAGTGTCCTGGCCAATATTTATCCCTCAATCAACATAACAAAAACAGATGATCTGGTCATTATCACTTTGCTGTTTGTGGGAGCTTGCAGTGTGCAAATTGACTGCTGCATTTGCCATATTACAAAAGTGACTATACTTCAAAAGTACTTCATTGGCTGTAAAGCACTTTGAGATGTCTGGTGGTTGTGAAAGGCGGTACATAAATGTAAGTCTTTTTCTTTTTCATTGGAGCTCATGGATTTGTTTGTTTTTTGTGGTTTTCTCTTTCTCTCTGTTGTACTAGCTTTACTAGTTATTGGAACATTTATCCACATCACTCTGACATTTACAGTCGCTTGGGAGTAAGACCTTGTGAATTAGAATCATAGAAAATTATGACACAGAAGGGGGCCAATCAGTTCATCGTGCCCGTGTCGGTTTGTAACATAATTTTAAAGAGGGCGCATGAAGAGAGAGACCTAGGGGGGCTAAATCTTTGAAGGTGGCAGGACAGGTAATAACAAAGCAGGTAATAAATCATATGGGATCCTGGGCTTTATCAATATAGGCAGAGAGTTCAAAAATCAGGAAGTTATACTAAACCTATGTAAAACACTAGTTTGGTCCCAGCAGGAGTATTGTGTCCAATTCTGGGTGTGACACTTTAGGAAGGATGTGAAGGCTTTGGAGAGGGTACAGACAAGATTTACTAGCATAGTTCGGGGGATCAGGGATTAGAGTTACATGGATAGACTGGGGAAGCTGGGATTATTCTCCTTCGAGCAGAGAAGGCTAAGAGAAGATTTGATAGAGGCGTTTAAATTCATGAACGATTTAGATAGAGTACATAAAGAGAAACTGTTTCCAATGCCTAAATGGTCGATAACCAGAGGGCACAAATTTAAGCTGATGGGCAAAAGAACCAAAGGCGGCATGAGGAAAAACTTTTTTACGCAACTAGTGGCTAGGATTTGGAATGCACTGCCTGATAGGGTGGTGGATACAGAGTCAATAGTAACCTTCAAAAGGGAATTGGATAAATACTTGAAAGAGAAAAAATTGCAAGGATTTGGGGAAAGAGCGGGGGAGTGGGACTAACTCGATTGCTCTTCGAAAGAGCCGGCGCAGATTCAACAGCTGATTAGTCTCCTTCTATGATTATCAACCACAACTTGCATTTATATAGCCCGTTTAACATAGTCACACTTTTCAAGGCAATTCAAAGGAATGTTATCAAACACCGAGCCACACAAGGAGATATTAGGACAGTGACCAAAAACTTGGTCAAAGAGATAGGGTTTTAAGGAGCATCTTAAAGGAGTAGAGGGAGAGAGAGGTTGCAAGGTGGAGATGTGTACAGGGGGAATTCCAGAGTTTAGGACCCAGGCCGCTGAAGGCACGGCTGCCAGTGGTAGAGTGATTAAAATCGGGGATGTACAAGAGGCCAGAATTGGCAGAGAGCAGACATATTGGTGGGGTGGAGCAGCAGACACCCACCTTATTCTTGTGGAGCCCAGAGGGGCACTTCTGGTCTTTGATCGCTGGCTGTCATTTAAATAGTTGTGTTCAAGTTGAACAGTTCTGGCCATTACAATGGGAATGTGAAAAAGTAGTGATTGGTACAGAATCCAGAAACAGCTCTCAATATATATAAATGATCTGGGCTTGGGTACAATATCAAAATTTGCAGATGACAGAAAAATAAGGAGCATGATACTATGAAGAGGGCTGTAAGCAACTTTGGTTAGTAGATTGGCCAAATATATATTCTATGTTTCTATGTTTCTATGAAAGTTAATGGAAATAAATATGAAGTCATATATTTTTGGAAGAAAAATTAGGAGAAGACATAAACATTAAATGGACAAATTTTAAAAGGAACAGAGAGACATAGGGTTCAGATACGCCGATCTTTAAAAGTGGGGAGGTAAGTTGATAAAAGCATTTGGGGTTCAAGGTTTCATGAAAGGGTCATAGAGAACAAAAACAAAGTGGTAATGCTAAATTTATACAACTCAATGGTTAGACCTCAGTTAGAATATTATGCCCAGTTTTGGGCACTTTACCATAGGAGGGATGTCATGGAGATGGAGAATCACTAAGATTATACCAGAGATGAGACTGTAGTTATGAGGAGAGATTAGAGAAACTGGAGCTTTTTTCATTAGAATAAAGACTGTTAAGAGGAGGTCTAAGAGAGATGTTTAAAATTATATTTTAAATTGGGGAAAGCTATTCCCATTAGTCGATGAGTTGGTAACTGGGGGGTATTAATTTCTAGGCTAGAAGATTTTTTTAATTCAGAGGGTGGTTAGGACATGGAATGTCCTACCAGAAACAATGGTAGGAACAGAATCCATAATAGCTTTCAAAATGAAATGGATAAATATTTGAACAAGAAATGATTTTAAAGACATGGGAAACATTAAGTGAATAGCTCTTTCAGAGAGCTGGCATAGACAAGATGGGCTGAATGGCCTTCCTCTTATGCTGTAAAATTCTATGATTCTAATGATCACCGAGGAGGGAGGGTGGGGAGGATGTCAGTGTGCTTAAAAAATATATATTAACACACACAACTTTGTAAATACTTTTAATAGTGTAACACACTCCCTGGGCCTGGATACATTTGATCAAACCACTCCTCTCCCATAGTTTATATCATCACAATATTTCAAATGTGTTCCAGCCCTGCAACACACTCCAAGCTATTTGTTGTACATTGTAACACACCTTAGACCTTTCCTATGTATTCATGTGAAAAGTAATTCTATTGGTCCCTTAGAAAATGAGAAGGGGGATTTAATAATGGGAAATGTGGAAATGGCTGAGACCTTAAACAACTATTTTGCTTTGGTCTTCACAGTGGAAGACACAAAAACCATGCCAAAAATTGCTGGTCACAGGAATGTGGGAAGGGAGGACCTTGAGACAATCACTATCACTAGGGGGGTAGTGCTGGACAGGCTAATGGGACTCAAGGTAGACAAGTCCACTGGTCCTGATGAAATGCATCCCAGGGTATTAAAACAGATGGCGGAAGTTATAGCAGATGCATTCGTTATAATCTACCAAAAGTCTCTGGATTCTGGGGAGGTACCAGCAGATTGGAAAGCAGCAAATGTAACGCCTCTGTTTAAAAAAAGGGGGCAGACAAAAGCAGGTAACTATAGGCCAGTTAGTTTAACATCTGTAGTGGTGAAAATGCTTGAAGCTATCATTAAGGAAGAAATAGCGGGACATCTAGATAGGAATAATGCAATCAAGCAGACGCAACATGGATTCACGAAGGGGAAATCATGTTTAACTAATTTACTGGAATTCTTTGAGGATATAACGAGCATGGTGGATAGAGGTGTACCTATGGATGTGGTGTATTTAGATTTCTAAAAGGCATTCGATAAGGTGCCACACAAAAGGTTACTACAGAAGATAAAGGTACGCGGAGTCAGAGGAAATGTATTAGCATGGATAGAGAATTGGCTGGCTAACAGAAAGCAGAGTCGGGATAAATGGGTCCTTTTCGGGTTGGAAATCTGTGGTTAGTGGTGTGCCACAAGGATCAGTGCTGGGACCACAACTGTTTACAATATACATAGATGACCTGGAAGAGGGGACAGAGTGTAGTGTAACAAAATTTGCAGATGACACAAAGATTAGTGGGAAAACGGGTTGTGTAGAAGTCACAGAGGCTGCAAAGAGATTTAGATAGGTTAAGCGAATGGGCTAAGGTTTGGCAGATGGAATACAATGTCGGAAAGTGTGAGGTTATCCACCTTGGGGAAAAAAATACAGTAAAAGGGAATATTATTTGAATGGGGAGAAATTACAACATGCTGCGGTGCAGAGGGACCTGGGGGTCCTTGTGCATGAAACTCTTTTTGGAGTTTACCTGCGAAAACATAAAACATTAAAGAGTGCCACCCGACCTGGGTGACACTCCAGACATTTACAAGGCCCTTTTTTTCCCCCCTTTTTTTTGTTTTTTTTTGTGTTTTTCTTTTTTTTGGTTTTTTTTTGGGCACTAAAATCACAATTTTTCCCCAGTGCCCCCTATAAAAGGGAAGGGGACACTAAAAGCACCGTCAATTAAAACAAATTAAACTTAAAAATGTAAAATCAAATTAAAATTTGGTTGCCGGGCGTGATGATGCACTCCAGTCCCTCCGGTGCCCACCTCTCGCGGAAGGCCGCGAGCGTACCGGTGGACACCGCGTGCTCCATCTCCAAGGACACCCTGGACCGGATGTAAGAGCGGAAGAGAGGCAGGCAGTCAGGTTGAACGACCCCCTCGACCGCCCGCTGCCTGGACCGGCTGATGGTCCTTGTGCATGAATCCCAAAAAGTTAGTTTGCAGGTGCAGCAGGTAATCAGGAAGGCGAATGGAATGTTGGCCTTCATTGCGAGAGGGATGGAGTACAAAAGCAACTGTATAGGGTATTGGTGAGGCCGCACCTGGAGTACTGCGTGCAGTTTTGGTCACCTTACTTAAGGAAGGGTATACTAGCTTTGGAGGGGGTACAGAGACGATTCATTAGGCTGATTCCGGAGATGAGGGGGTTACCTTATGATGATAGATTGAGTAGACTGGGTCTTTACTCGTTGGAGTTCAGAAGGATGAGGGGTGATCTTACAGAAACATTTAAAATAATGAAAGGGATAGACAAGATAGAGGCAGAGAGGTTGTTTCCACTGGTCGGGGAGACTAGAACAAGGGGGCACAGCCTCAAAATACGGGGGAGCCAATTTAAAACCGAGTTGAGAAGGAATTTCTTCTCCCAGAGGGTTGTGAATCTGTGGAATTCTCTGCCCAAGGAAGCAGTTGAGGCTAGCTCATTGAATGTATTCAAATCACAGATAGATAGATTTTTAACCAATAAGGGAATTAAGGGTTACGGGGAATGGGCGGGTAAGTGGAGCTGAGTCCACGGCCAGATCAGCCATGATCTTGTTGAATGTCGGAGCAGGCTCGAGGGGCTAGATGGCCTACTCCTGTTCCTAATTCTTATGTTCTTATGTTGTTGATGGATTCCAACTGCACACCAAGCAGTGAGAGAGCAAACTGCAGTGCTTTGAGGTACAATTTTACTGTTGTATAATCCCAGATAAGCTAACAGTGATTACCTGCAATGAGGAAAAATAAAACTTAGTGAATGTATGTCAAGATTAATGTTACTGATGATGTTGATGTAAGCAAAGTGATGCTAAGTTTTATAAAAGGGACATAGGATACAATAGCAAGCAAACAATAATGCCATAAGATTGTTAGTTTGTTGCTATTGCTATTTCAGTGAGATAGACTGTACAGTCCCAGTGAGAGCTCATTTATATTTGACAATTGATTTTTAGTTGGGGATTTACTCTCCAATATATAGTGCACACCTAAGATGCTTTTGAATTCAGTTTTTAAACCATTCCCCTCCCCCAATTTCTATACAGTTCTCTTCTCTCCTCTACTGAAGGTACAGATCATGCTCAGATACAGTTCCACATGCACAGATTGCCCTGCACATCTCATCCATGTGATTATCAGAAGGCTATTCCACAGTGTGGTCATTATAGCTCAGCCCCGTCCAGTCCTTACTTGAAGTCCACAGAAACTGGGGCCATGATGTGTAGCAATCAGAACTAGATCTTGCCCGACCTCAGGGGCATGAAGATCAATTGTAGTACTACTACCACCAGATTTTACCCCATTGTTCCCTTTCTAAGTCTTTTCAGGTTGTCTGCCTCTGCCTCTGAGGGGAGGAGCAGTCACCTTTAGCTTGATTATCATGACTGCCATTATTTGGGTAGCTGCCTGGTGTATTTTTAATAGCCTCTTGAGGACAAATCAGCCTATTTCCACTGTCTTCTACACAAACTGACCACCGCTCAGTACCTAGCATGCAACTCGGCTCAAATCAAAACTACACCTGTTCACTGCATAGCACTGCATGTTGGCATTCCATATCTCAATGCATTGGCCTTAACATTTGTGAAATGGTAACGAAGTGAGGTGATGATATGTATGTCTAGAAGTGTTCCACGGAATATAAAATGTAGACAAGTGCCCATTTACACACAAGCGGTGAGCATCAATTTGTTTGTTTTCTGTGAGAGTTCAGAGGGAAGGGAGACTCTAAACAGCACACCATTAGTTTACACTGATAGTCACTTGCAGTTTGTGAACTCCTGCTCTGGATTCAGGGTTTAAAGTTGTCTGTCAATCTGTACCAGGCTGATGTGAATAGATTATTCCAAATCTGCCATTCTCAGCTAGAAAAGGAATGAGTGCAGCTGATACCCCAACACTGCCTACTGTGTGTCTGAATCAATTCAAGGCTGGTGGAAGTGCTGTGAAAGCACATTTAGTGTGGATCACCAGGATTATCCTGATCAGAACTTTACTTTCTTGCCAACAGTGCTGGTTTCATTGGATGGAGTCCAACTTTAGTTTCTGGCCCCCTCATGGTGGCGTGTTAAACATACCTTCCCACAGCCTCAGAATCCAATCTTTTTTGAATTTAAAAATTGATTCAGAATGTTAAACTTTCCCCAACCCCAACTTTTAGATGCTCTGCTAACACCATGCATATTTTCCAGTTGGGATTGGGGGAACAGTCTTTGTCACTTGACAACAGCATCTTCCCTGATTTCCTTGGTTAATCATTGTTGTCTACAGCACTTCGAAATGTGGGGTGGGGTAGAATTTCACTATGGCAAACATGCCTCTCTTGTCCATGACAAACACCACAACTTCCAATGCACGTTTTGGCAAGTCATAGCTCTAAGCCTTATCTTTATTGCACATATGGTCAGATTTTGCATTCAGTATTTCTTTTGGCACTCTCTGGCCTTCAGTCTTCCCTGCAACTCAGGACTGATAAAAGTTGCAAGTGGCTGCCTGAATTGAAGCAAAATAAAGGGGCTACGACTATATTGACACTTTCTATTCCATTTGGGACACTGGGACACTCTGGGTGACTTGACAATACACTTCCTCCTACTATTCCTTCTCCAGCTGAGATGTTGTGGGATCAGAACTGTACTTTTTTGCCAACAGTCCTGGTTTCATTGTAGTGAGTCCAACTTTAGTTTCTGGCCCCCTCGTGGTGGCATTTTAAACAGAGCCTCAGAATCCAATCTTTTTTTAACTTAAAAATTGATTCAGAATGTTGGACATTCCCCAACCCCAACCTTTAGATGCTCTGCTAACACCATGTATCTTTTCTAGTTGGAAAGGGGGAACAGTTGCTCGGTGCCCGTATTAATATTGATGGTTCATCTTACTTTGGCTGTTTCTCTTTTCCCACCATGATGTTTTATTGCAATGCCTCCCTCAAACTATAACAACAGACTTAAGTCCGACATGTGTGACTGCCAATTGAGGTTAAACCCTAGAATATTTTGTACCTCTGGTTGGGACTCCAATGTCCCATTGTTGAGGTATATACGTTTAATTTACTTCAGGATTTAGTCCTTTTTATTTGTCCAATCCCTAAACAACACAGCAGTTACGAATTGATTTTTTTCAGTTGATAATATTCACTACAAGTATTGCTTTTGAAAAGTGATGCTGCAACACCCACAATACAATACCGCCTCTAATCCCTCAGACAAAATTATCAAAGAATCCTGTATGTAATGTGAGAAAAGAAAAACTGTACCGATTATAAACCTGTTAAACGATATTGCCTGATGTTAATCAACTTATTTTATATCTTGTAACACCCGACTGCCCTGATCCTTACTAAAATGGTTTCATGGGTCAGATTGACAGCCCTGGGGGACTTTGAAATATAAGAACTTTTAGGAACAGTAAAAGGCTTTCGGACCAACATGCACATCTTCATTTTGATAGATCTCAACTCCACCTATCCACCTGCTCAGCAGAGAGTCGGGATAAATGGGTCCTTTTTGGGTTGGAAATCGGTGGTTAGTGGTGTGCCACAGGGATCGGTGCTGGGACCACAACTGTTTACAATATACATAGATGATCTGGAAGAGGGGACAGAGTGTAGTGTAACAAAATTTGCAGCTGACACAAAGATTAGTGGGAAAGCGGGTTGTCTAGAGGAAACCGAGAGGCAGCAAAGAGATTTAGATACGTTAAGCGAATGGGCTAAGGTTTGGCAGATGGAATACAATGTCGGAAAATGTGAGGTCATCCACCTTGGGGGGAAAGAAAAAACAGTAAAAGGGAATATTATTTGAATGGGGAGAAATTACAACATGCTGAGGTGCAGAGGGATCTGGGGGTCCTTGTGCATGAAACTCTTTTTGGAGTTCACCTGCAAAAACATAAAACATTAAACCGTGCCACCCGACCTGGGTGACACACCAGACATTTACAAGGCCCTTTTTTCCTTTTTTTTGGTTTTTTTTTTTGTTTTTTTTTTTGGGCGCTAAAATCACATTTTTCCAGTGCCCCCCATAAAAGGGAAGGGGACACTAAAAGCACCGGCAATTAAAACAAATTAAACTTTAAAACGTAAAATCAAATTAAAATTTGGTTGCCGGGCGTGATGATGCACTCCAGTCCCTCCGGTGCCCACCTCTCGCGGAAGGCCACGAGCGTACCAGTGGACACCGCGTGCTCCATCTCCAAGGACACCCTGGACCGGATGTAAGAGCGGAAGAGAGGCAGGCAGTCAGGTTGAATGACCCCCTCGACCGCCCGCTGCCTGGACCGGCTGATGGCACCCTTGGCCGTGCCCAGGAGCAGTCCTACGAGGAGGCCCTCGGACCTACCCGCTCCCCTCCGCACAGGGTGCCCAAAGATCAGGAGAGTGGGACTGAAGTGCAGCCAGAATTTCAGGAGCAGCCCCTTCAAATAATGGAACAGGGGCTGCAACCTTGTGCACTCAATAAAAACATGGAACACGGACTCCTCCAGACCGCAGAAATTGCAGGCGGCCTGGGAGTCCGTGAACCGGCTTAAAAATTTGTTGCACGGCACTGCTCCGTGCACCACCCTCCAGGCCAAGTCCCCGATGAATAGTGGGAGGACCCCTGCGTAGAGTGCCCTCCATCGGGGACCCCCGCCTCCTCCGGACGGCAAGATGGTACGCCATGGCGTGTCCGGACGGCCGGCGAGGATGTCAAAGTTGAGAGTGTGCAGGAGCAGCCCGTACAGGAAACCCCTCCGCGCGGAACTGAAAGGCACGGTCCTTGTGCATGAAACTCTTTTGAGTTTACCTGCGAAAACATAAAACATGTATCCGTGCCACCCAACCTGGATGACACACACAAGACATTTACAAGGCCCTTTTTTTTTTTTTTGTGTTTTTTTTTGGGCACTAAAATCAAATTTTTCCTTTTTTCCAGTGCCCCCTATAAAAGGAGAGGGGGACACTAAAAGCACCGGCAATTAAAACAAATTAAACTTAAAAAACGTAAAATCAAATTAAAATTTGGTTGCCGGGCGTGATGATGCACTCCAGTCCCTCCGGTGCCCACCTCTCGCGGAAGGCCGCGAGCGTACCGGTGGACACCGCGTGCTCCATCTCCAAGGACACCCTGGGCTGGATGTAAGAGCGGAAGAGAGGCAGGCAGTCAGGTTGAACGACCCCCTCGACCGCCCGCTGCCTGGACCGGCTGATGGCACCCTTGGCCGTGCCCAGGAGCAGTCCTACAAGGAGGCCTTCGGACCTACCCGCTCCCCTCCGCACAGGGTGCCCAAAGATCAGGAGAGTTCCTTGTGCATGAATCCCAAAAAAAAAGTTAGTTTGCAGGTGCAGCAGGTAATCAGGAAGGCAAATGGAATGTTGGCCTTCATTGCGAGAGGGATGGAGTACAAAAGCAGGGAGGTCCTGCTGCAACTGTACAGGGTATTGGTGGAGTACTGCACGCAGTTTTGGTCACCTTACTTAAAGAAGGATATACTAGCCTTGGAGGGGGTACAGAGACGATTCACTAGGCTGATTCCGGAGATGAGGGGGTTACCTTATGATGATAGATTGAGTAGACTGGGTCTTTACTCATTGGAGTTCAGAAGGATGAGGGGTGAACTTATAGAAACATTTAAAATAATGAAAGGGATAGACAAGATAGAGGCAGAGAGGTTGTTTCCACTGGTCGGGGAGACTAGAACTAGGGGGCACAGCCTCAAAATATGGGGGAGCCAATTTAAAACCGAGTTGAGAAGGAATTTCTTCACCCAGAGGGTTGTGAATCTGTGGAATTCTCTGCCCAAGGAAGCAGTTGAGGCTAGCTCATTGAATGTATTCAAATCACAGATAGATAGATTTTTAACCAATAAGGGAATTAAGGGTTATGGGGAGCGGGGCGGGTAAGTGCAGCTGAGTCCACGGCCAGATCAGCCATGATCTTGTTGAATGGCGGAGCAGGCTCGAGGGGCTAGATGGCCTACTCCTGTTCCTAATTCTTATGTATGTATATCCCTGAAACCCTTTCGGCCTCCAAATATATCTAATCGTAGATCCCATTTATACAGCCTGCTTCAATCTCCTTCCTTCGTAACATATTCTACAACTATATTACAATTTGGGTTGAAAAAGTGCCAAAGACTTCCCTTAGTAATCCTAGCTTCCTCATTTTTAACACCTGCCCCTGACATTTGATCTGTTTGAATGTCAGGGCAGCTTTAAAGCATCAAATTCTTAAGTATGTAAAAAAACAACTGGTTTAAAAATATGGGAAGCTCGGGTAAACCAGACACATCACTGGAAACAAGGGGATTGAAAGGAACAATAACAGTGTGAGAGATAAAGAAAAAGATCAAGACAATGAGGACTAAGAGAAAAAGAACAATGGAATTAAAAAGGCAAACATATTTACAAAGTAGAATCTGCAGGTAGTGATTATGCAAAAATAGATTTGTCAATTGGTTATTGGCCAACTTGATCTCTAGAAATAACTGAGACAATGGAAAACAGTATATGATAATTGAGAAAAGACACAGAAATCTGTATTTTCTCTATTTAATGATCGAATGGGCAGAGTTTCATTATTTTCTGGAGTGAAATAAGTCTGAGTTCAAACCCATGCAACTGCTACACTCTGCTCACCTTTCATTAATGTTCTGACGCCTGCTTTACAGTCAACATCCTTTGATTCAGAATCACAACCGAGCCACAGCTTCATCGTGCTCAGGGTATTAAAATATTCTGTGCCACACTGGGTGGGCCATGTGATCAAGATATCAAACGCAACACCCTCACCTGATTGGGGAATAAGTACTGAAAAATGCAGGGAAAGGGCCTGGACCGATAGTGCAGAACAGCACCACACCATAATTGACAAGGCAATGAGAAAATGAACCCAGATTTTTCTATGCACTGTCACTGTAGAGGGAATGGATCTAGGTATATCTGCATACTGTCACTGCAGAATGAATATCCTGATTTACTTGTACACTGAACACTTTTTTTAGTTCCTTTCCTAGTTCTACAATACCTACAGCGCAGTATCTGCTAAAAGTGAATTTCTAACGGAAAATCACATGGCACTATTTGAGTAACAATAGCAGTTCTCCTAATGCCTTGGATGAAATCCCTCCTCTCAACCAACACCACCAAAACTGATTAACTGGTCATTTATCTCCGTTCCTGTTTGTGCAGCCTTGATATGGACAAATTGGCTGCTGTATATGGCTACATATCAACAGTGAATACACTTCAAAAGTACTTAGTTGGCTGTAAAGCAGTTTGGGACATCCTGAGGATGTGAAATATGCTATTTAAATTTCAAGTTCTTGTCCTTCCACTCTCTGTCTTCTGACTCATTTCTTCTCTCTCTCATGCTGTCTGCTATCTTTCTTCTCTTTCTCTCCTCCAGTTGAGGACAAAAGTTGTTTTATTGGCCTGTGAACAAAGCTGGAATCAAAATCCCAGATCCCTATAATCCATGGTTCATGTGCTCCAACATCAAGATTTTCATCTGTGGAGGTCACCTAGTCAAGGTTGAAGGAAGTTCAATAGATGTTATAATAGGTGAAGGTGGATGAATAATCTGGAGCTTCTGCAGATAATATTAAATTGGGTGGGGGAAGTAGAGTCCATGATAAGGAAGATTGTACATGGGCTATGGAAGGAAATTAAATGTGTGGGTAATGTCCAGCATAGGTACATTGTATATGGTTCAGTGAAGGCGTGGGATTGATGGATGGAATGGCATTTTCTCATTCTGTGTTTCCAGTGTGTTTATTGCTTTTGGAATAAAGGCAAACTGTAACTTATGGGGGTGAAAATGAATAGAAGTACAATGGTAAGTGGGGGTTCATGAATGGCTAAGCACCATTTAAGGAAACAATTATTTTAATAAAATTGTTCAGAATTTGAATCACTGACCCAGCCATCCGCTTGGTACCAAAAGATAAGTTTAGATGCGAGAGGCCATTTGTCCCATCTAGCTCATCCTTCCATAGAAACCTTCATTACAGCATTCAGAGTTTCTGCCTCCACTATTCCACTTGGAGATCATTCAGGTATTAATCACTCTGTGTGGAGAAATGTTTCCTTATTGGAGCCCTGAACTTGCATCTTACCAAGTTTATTCCCATACCACATTTTCTGCAGTTGCGACCTAACTTAAAACATTAATCTTTTTGACTTTGCTTTATGTTTTATGTACCTTTTGATGAGATTCCCTTTCTGATTTTATATAACTTGATAAACAAAGGTGAAGGGCCAAGACCTACATTAAAGAGAAGTGAATTGAAGAGGTAGTGATGATATGAAGCCAAACTTGGATTCTACGGCTTGTAGTTTGTAGGTGAAAGGGAAGAAGAGGAAAGTGAAGAGTTGTGCAGTGTTTGGGAAATAATGAGTTACAG
The DNA here is from genome assembly GCF_044704955.1 of Pristiophorus japonicus. Lineage (NCBI taxonomy): Eukaryota > Metazoa > Chordata > Chondrichthyes > Pristiophoridae > Pristiophorus > Pristiophorus japonicus. Next base: position 21,319,086 of record NC_091993.1, read on the forward strand.
TGGTCGATTGTGCATTGAACTGTGATTTCAACATAGAGTGCAGGGAAGAGGAACATGTACAATGATGTATTTGGAGCTTCTAATGTTTTATTCAAGTTTGTGCAAAATTCATGAAGAATAGAAATTTCAGGTGATCTTTAATTCCTATTAACCTCAAATAATGCTAAGCTGCAAAACTATAAAAAGAAATGCAATGATGGGGACTATCATCTAATGTGACTCATGTGAGAGTCGTTCTGTGCTTTCCTAATCTACATGGTGTTGAACTTTACAAAAATGACCTGATCACTCTCATCTCCCTCGCATGTTTTCTCTCTCATCTTTCTTTTTCCATTTCCATTTACCCATTCTCCTCATTTCCCTCCCCTCCCCATCCCAGATAAGTTCTGGAAACAGAGACAGGCGCTTCACATGAGTATTAGGAGACACACACATTGAGATGTCATTGTGACAATGGTTTCGACTTGAATACCTTTACATATATCGATCACTCCTGCACTAACAAGAAGCAAGATTGCATGTCTCATCACTGTTGATGTTCTCGGCAAATCGAAGTTTAGCACAAAGGCGGGGAGGGGTCGGAATGGGTTAAACCCGGCCTGGATAATGCAATGAAATGACGATGTTGAGAGGCTGTACATCAGAGCTGCAGGTGGGACACGGATTTTATTGGATCCACCTCCACCGAGGTGTGTGGGGTTGCTGACCCATCCACCTCCATGGCACGAACCTGGTATTGCAGTACTTCCAGGAACGGTGCTTGGGCTCTAGGCCTTTTGGCTAAGAGCATTAGCGCAGGGTGATCCTTGATGTGTGCAAGGTGACCTCTGGCGTTTGTGATCTGACAAAGAATTGGAAAGATTGGCTACGAAAAATTAAAAAAAAATGACGCCACATTTTAGGATGGAGTCCTTGGCGAACATGCAGTGTGGGATTATCTCCAGTTGGTACATATGTTCTACTTAAACTTCTTTGCTAGCTCCAGATTTTCAGAGATCAACAGATATCCACTTGTTTCTGTTGTCGTGCTCATATTGAAAGCTCTAGGCTTTATTGTTCTGAGGGTTGAAGGATAAAGACTTCAGCCAACTAAGTACGGATTTGCACACAAAAGCGATTTCCATCATTATTAATACCAACATAAACCATATTTGGTAAAGAAGACAATAACGTAAGATTGCTGCCGGATAAATGGAGCAGGGTTGAACTGGCGAAGAGAGCATAGATTCCAATCCAGCTCACCAATTTGTTCTAGACATCTTTGCAGACATTCTGTTTTGCTCCTGGAAGAGTTAGCAGCGTCTGGGGAGTTGATTTGTTCCTGTTTGAGGAGGTTGGCTACGGTTGGAGCAGATGGTGGAGGGATTTGCAATGTTCAGGGCGGCGTGAGGTGTTTTGCAGATTAGGAGGGTGTTTCTCACAGGAGTTGGGCGCCTTTGTTCCGCAGTGAAGTTTCCTTCGATTTAGTTCTATGCGATCGACGGCAATAGGCTGGAGAACAAATCTCATTCTGTACCTGATGAACGCCCCTTGAACGCTGTTTAGACATTGATGATTCAAATCCTTCTCTACAAGCTTTGCATTTCAAAAGGAAAGGAGAGTCTGGGACTGGAATTTTCCCTTTTAAATCTTATTTCTGCTTGTTGATTTCACAGGGCCGGACTGGGGACCGTTTGATCGAGACTGAGCTATCAATTAAATCAGGTTATAAATAGTAACTGATGGCTGCTGTTTGTGGGATCCATCAGAATCTGTCTTTTAAGGGGTTGGGAACACCATTCCACTTTGCCGTGAGGTTGTAAGAATAGCATTTCACTCATAAAAATGTAACAAATCAAACTTTCAATGTGTGATTGAAATGGGTAAACATTTTGAGAAAAAGCGGAGTAATATTTCAGTGTTTCGTTCTTGTGCTAAATATGAAAGGTAACTCAGTACAAACTCTTTGCAAGGTTGTTTGCGACGTTTGCCTACATAACAGCCATTGCTCCAAAAGGTAATGGATGCAGATTCATCAATGCACTGTCGCTGTGTGTACACCTATTGAGACGTTTCCATGACACAATTAGATGCTTTATCAATGCAAATATCTTTAAGTCAAAGTCAGAATATAGTTTGCCCTGTGATAATTGGTTAGCTGTGTTTGTTAAAATGTGATTCAACTTTTAAATCTGGTCAATATTGTCACCAATATGTTCACAATTGCCGTTAGATTTTGGCACATCCCCATAACTTAGAGATGAATTATGTGCAGAAATGTTCCAGTTCATCCTGGTAGCACTTGCAAATCATTTAAACAAACCTCGCAGTTTGGAAACTTACAAGCTGAAAGAATGCATCAACTGCATTTCCTTTACTTTTATTGGTTGGAACTTGCACGAAGTGCGGGTTGCATTCATTTCTGGTGAAAGTTGATTTTGTGCACTGCATTTGATGTCACATATTAAAGCGGGCCGGAGATGGACATTATACCAGTAGTCTGAAGTGTGGCCCTGGACCACGCATAACGTCTGAGCCCTTGTAACGCGGCTAAGGCGGCACATTCCTATCTGCCAAGGCGGCGCATTCCTATCTACCCTTAACTTTTTTTCCTGCCCCTTGTTTTGTGCTATTTAAATGCGAGTCGAGAGGTTTGGAAAGGGTTGACATAGCACTGTTGCTGCATTGGTGGACACATTCTAGATCAGCAAACCTAGGTCTGTTGGTATCAGCAACTTGAGATTATATGTAAATTAATGAGACCTGCCTCCCCCATAGTATGCACTTGTGTAGTGCATAAAAACAAAAAGCTTCGACACTCCAGCTAAACTAGTTTGGTAGGTGCTCGCTTTAGAGTGTATCGAACAAGCAGCACTGATCTGTACTGCCAGCTCACACCGCTCTATACAAACCAATTTAATCTCGCAAACAGAATTCCACATACTTGAGTGAAAACGTTAATGAATTTATTTAGTATTATAATACAGCTGACTATTCCGCCAGGCCTATAATTTAAATTCATATAGATAGAGAGAGCGAGATAAACTTTGCATGACTTACAGTGGACGTGAAGCACCGACCCATCGAGACTGCTTCCTTAAGTTGATGTCACATCAATTACCCAAATTCCAATCGCACTCAGAACAGATGTTGCGCATTGAGATGCATAACCCATCTTTTTTTATTCATTCCTGGGATGTGGGCATGGCTGACAAGGCTGACGTTTATTGTCCATCCCTAGTTACCCTTGAGAAGGTGGTGGTAAGCCTTTTTCATGAACCACTGCAGTCAGTGTGGTGATGATCCCACAATGCTGTTAGGTAGGGAGTTCCAGGATTTTGACCCAGTGACAATGAAGGAATGGAGATATATGTCCAAGTCTGGATGGTGTGTGTCTTGGAGGGGAACTTGGAGGTGATGTTGTTCCCTTGCACCTGCTGGTCTGTCCTTCTAAGTGGTGGAGGTGTGTATTTGGGAAGTGCTGTCAAAGGAGTCTTGCATCAGTGCTGAGCTGCAGTATAACTAGCCTACCAGGCTCAGTAGCTGTGAATTAAAATGAGAACCCAAAGCCCAGATTAACATATAATTATTTCCCTGTAGTTCAGTAGCAGCTTCTTGGTGATGCCATAACACTATCACTGATGTCATAACAGGATTCTTATGACATTATAAAGATGCATCAATTCCTTCAATGTACTTCCATATAATTAAATCTAATGCATTAATTAATGTAATGGTAGTTTGCGACTACGTTTGCACATGTAATCAGAATATGCAATAGAACATAATGGGAAGTAAGGGAGAGATAGAGCAACAGTGGGCAATCCCATTTATTCCGTGAATGAGGAACCCTGATTCACTAAATAAAGTGAGTGATTCATTAAATCTATTACAGTTTCTTTGTTGCGTAATGGAGTTTTAATGGAAATTATTAAATAGATGGAGAGCTGAAAACCAGCGCATTGCATCATATGAGCTAGCACTTGATGTGAAAGAAAAATAGGATGGCGAAGCTATGGTGTTGGTTGGTTGCAACTTGAATTGTCCTTTCAATGAAGATAAGGTATTCAATTTGTAGACCTGTCCTCAGCTCCAAATATTGCTTCTTTCACTAGAACATCGGGTTAGATATTTGGCTCTGAAACATAAACAAGAAATACATTGAAAAGCAGCTCAATGTCACATTGGCTTTGCTTTCAGTGAACAATCAGAGGACGTCAGTTCCTGGGTAGGCTGTGCGCTGTACCAATACCGTGGTGAGGGAGGGAGGACAATCAGACTCTATGGTATTACACACAAGTGTGGAATTGTACGTATGATGTCACGGATTAATCATATAGGGATTGTTATGTTTACGAAAAATGAGTTTATTGCAGTTAAAAACCTTAAAAAGTAGATTGTGATATCTTCCTCTTCACAACCGCTCTTGACAACTTGTCCTCAACAACAGCAAGCATAAACAGCAATTGGTCTTTTACATTGTCTTTAGTGTAGCTGACGATTTCAAGGCTTTTCAGAGAGGGGCGATGAGAACAGACACCAAGCAGAAATTGGAGGAAAATTAGGGGAGGTGACTGAAGTTGGGGTCAAATAAGTGGAGGTTGATAGATATGGCAAGAGGGTGGGGTTTCGGAGGAGAATTCCAGAGAGCAGAATAAGCTCCCCGGCCTCAATGTGTCTAAGGCTTGGGATGTGAAATTTAGCTTTGTGCCGGGAAAGTGGGTGAGTGGGAATGGTTATATTCATGGTCCAAATTAGAAGCCCCAAACACCGTCATTTTTTTTTGCAAAATAATAAACCATAATAACACAGATCGCTCCGTTTGAAATCTGAGTGTCATTCAATTTGTGTCCTCTGTGTGCGTTGTGGCAAAGTATTCACACAATGAAAAGGTTCATTGATAAGACTGTGGTGAATGATCCAGCAGGTTAGGGCTGGACTAAGGGATAAAGACCTAATTAAAACACAAGGCGAGATCTTTAATTAGCTCACAACTCCCTATGCAAGCATAAATCCTATTGGACAGTTACCATTTATTGGCTGTAGTCAGTCAATCTGTTCAATGAAAATCAAAATCCATTTGCACCAACCGAGGACCCACAGTGCCACTGAGTGTGCCGCTCATTCACAATAAATTGAAATTATGAAGGCAGGGCCCTGTGTAAACGTGGCTTCACACGATTGCAAGGCAACTCTTGTAGAGGGCTGCTACAATTCGGCTCGTTGCTGCTTCCCCGCCCCCAAAGCCATTCAAGGCAGAGAAGCGTTCAACTGACAAACACATCGACGTCGCTGCCAGAATGAGCGGCCTGTGTGAAGTGGTGGATATTGGAAGGGGGATAATATCGCGCTCAGCAGGTGCCCAGATACCACAGGTCCGCACACTTCTTTTGTATTGAAGAAACTGAAGTTAACCAGATCGAGATCAAAATTTAAAAACACACATTACAGTATATTACGAGTTCCAATCTAACTGAAGCAAAATAAAATACCTTTAAATAAGACATTTTAAAACCCCGTTTATATGTTGCGCAAGTCAAAACCAAGCACTGATTTCTGGCCTGCTCGCTTGGTGTTCACTGCGTTTAATCCTATAGTTTAAAACACAGTGGAGATCATTTGATTTCCTGGGGAGATCCTGTATAAAACCCAACAGTGAAAACCGGCACAAATCTGATAACCATCAGATTGGTTTGGGAAGAATTAGAAGTCTTAGCCTAAAGTGGGATTTAAGGAACGTGAGCCAAATCAGGCCGCCCAACACCTATAGCATCATGCCGCATCATTATATGTTGAAACCTGCATTAAACCCCAATGAATCGCGGATCCCTCTCAATACTCCTGCTTTAATGATCACATTTCAAAGGTTTATTTTGATGTGGTTTTGACAGCGAAAGATTCCAGTTTTAGAACCTTGTACAATTTCGTAGATGGGACAGAGGGAATCAGCAAGAGAGTGTGCGATTGTTTTGAATTTGAGCATCCTGAGGGATGTGTGTCTTGTCACATCGCATTAAAAAGAATTCATTTGTACTATTGATGTTGGAGCTGCCTTGTTTGCTAATTGTGCTCCTTGCTGTAGCAGCTGAATCCGTTTAACCTACATTGTGGAATGCAATTCTTTTTGTGATAAAGTGATGTTCCTGAAGACTAACTCTACCGTATTATCTATGAAAGGTGCGGAATTTACAAACGACATTTTATTTCTTTTGTGCAAAATCTTTGGCATATTATCGAAAAATGAACAAACTTAGTAAATTGGAAGATATTGCACGAATGAAGTCCGATCCATGAAATGATGGATAACTAGGCACTTTGTGTGTGTGTAGGGGGCGGGGGATTTGTGGGTGTGAAGGGGCACTTTGTGTGTGTGTTGGGGGGGGGGGAACTTTGTGTATATGTGGGGAGGGGGCAATTTGAGTGTGGGGCGGAACTTTTTGTATGTGTGGGGAGGGGGCAATTTGTGTGTGTGTGTGGGGGGGGGGGTGGCATTTTGTTTGAGTGTGTGTCTGGGGGGACTTTGGTTATGAGCCATGGGGCAATTTGTATGTGTGTGTGTGGGACTTTGTGTATGTGTATATGGGGGACACTGTGTGTGTGTGTGCGCGCGCGCGCGCAGTGGGCACTGTGTGTGTGTGTGTGTGTGTGTGTGTGTGAGGAGGGCTGTAAAATGATTTATAGTCACGATACTAAATACCAAATCAAAACATTTAAAGTTTAAATAGTATGGACCTGACATACAAAGCATAATAATAACGACAGTCAGGCTGCATATTAGTAAAATGTTATGTTATAACTGTGATTCACAATGAGTGCCTTCTGTTTTCTTTCCCTGCACATTGAATATATTTAAGGTGGAGATAGACAGATTTTTGAACAATAAGGGAATAAAGGGTTATGGGAAGCGGTCAGGGAAGTGGAGCTGAGTCCATGATCAGATCAGCCATGATCTTATTAAATGGCGGAGCATGCTTGAGGGACCAGGTGGCCTCCTGCTCTTATTTCTTATGTTCTTATGTTCTTATTGGATTTCTGGATTTTTAAAATCGTAATTTTTCTTTCTGTTTTTGGATCTCCAAATAACAATCCACAGAATGAAATAATTTAAAAAGAAGCACAGCAGGAGGCCCATTGTGTCTGTGTGGGCTCTTTGCTAGAGCAATGAGAACCCCACAGCCCTGCTTTCTCGCCATAACGCCGTATTTTCTTCCGTTTCAAATGTTTATCCAATTTTCCTTTTAAGAAGTAAAGAATTGCATATTCCATCAATCCTCTCCCTAAAGAAATTGCTCCTTGCCGCTCTCCTCACTCTCTTAATAGAAACTTTAACTTGATTACCTCTGGTCACTGATTTCCCAACCAGAGGAGTCTTTCGCTCTTCACACTCTCAAAACCCTTCATAATTTTTAAAAACAAACTCCGTTATAACTTCTCAGCTCAGTGGAGTAAGTCCTAGTTCTAGTATCTCAAGTCTCACCCCATACATATAGTTTCTCATCCCTGCCATCATCCTGATGAATCTGTACTGTACGCTCACTATTTCTTTAATGTCCTTTCTATGACCAAGCAATGAAAAACCCAACACACCTTTGGTTAGAGTGTATTCTTATACTCGACGCCAGTGTTTATAAAATCTAAAATTATGGTGGCAATGTTATGACACTATCCCAGATAATATCCAATATAGGTTGGTACGAAAATGTTAAATTGTAAGATTCAATGTAAAATGATCCAATAAACTCTAATATTGTTGTGGACTTGTCCTGATCTTTTATCTATAGATTCTAAAATGAAAAGCATGATCTATTGTGCCAGCGATGTTAACAGAGAAAGCAAAGAGCCCAAATTCATTACTGTCTTAAATGTAGCATCAACGCATGTCTTTATCGGCTCTTTGTTTTATTTTACAGGTTTCCTGTTGGAGAGTCATGTGAAGAGCTGCCGTTGCCACAGGTGGATTGGTTCATGTCCCCCACACTAAAGAGGAATCAGAATGAAAAAGAACATACAGAGAATACTGCAAGGAGGTTAAAGACCTGAAGTCTTGGAGAAAGATGGGATGCACTGCTGGTCTTTGCATTTTGGACTGCTAACCACAGAGGAGGACATTCCGCGCAGACTCGTAGCACTGATGTTTATTCACATCGCTAAAATTGGACATTCGATCATTGAAAAAAAACACTTTCTGTTGGCGACGAGCCTTGTTTTGTCAGCCAGTGTGTATTTTACTGTAACTGAATCAAAAAGCTGTTTATCCTCAATCACTTGTCACTCCTCCTGCCCCACCCTTCCCCAATCGGCATCAGGACCACTTGAGGTCAATTCCATAGACTCCCAATCAAAGATTTCTCTGTGTGATGGGGCTGATGTCGAAGCAGTTGGGTCAGTAAATACATCACAACTCAAATAACCCGCACAGAAAAGGAGGGGCGATCACGACACAAACTGAAAGTAAGAAGCATATATTCCTAATGAGTTCAGTGAGACCAAATTGCTCTAAGTGGAGGAGGCGGTCTTAGATTGTTTACGGACCCACGTATGCATATCGGGGTGGGAAAATTTCAGAGTAGAGGATTCATACTATATATGAATTGGAATATATATATATGAATGTTAGAACATTTATTAAATGTTTTATAATCTATTTTATAGGGAAGAAAATTAAGCTTTAACCTGCTGTAAATCTATATGGGGACGCGTTAAAAATCGCGATTTTTAACATTGTTTCTGTACAATTACTTCCTTCTGCAGGCGCTGACTCTTGCTGGGGACAGGTTCCACTGTTTCCCCGCTGGCAGCCTGTCCAATTGCTCAATCTTTATGTGCAATGTTTCTGCTTTAAACGCAATAGGCGATTCCCGCACCAATTGCGCCCAAAATTGCGCCCGTTTTGAAAATTGTTCTTTTCCCCCTGAGTTTCCGGTTTAAACTCATTTGCATTTTGCCGAACGCCAAATCTACCATGAACCAGTGTAATTTGCCAGCGCTTTAAATTGTTATACTTAAAAAATACATATATTTAAGAGTGGTAGCTTGGTAAAGTTTGATGAATACAGCTGACAAAGATTATTACAAAGATAAACATTTTAAATCGGAGTGCCAATCCACCTATGAGTAACCCGATTTTAAAAGACTGAAAATGACTTAAAAATTAGAGCCATTTCCTAGTTATATTGGGGTAGCATAGTCCTTAGTAGATTTTTTAAAATCATAACATTAGTGTCCTTGCGACCAAAACATCCAGCTTCCTTTTTGGAGCCTCCTTGAAGGCCTGCAAACGAGCGCAATTAGCGGAAACTCCCAATGGCGAATAATTTACGTTGGAATAAAAACAGAAAATGCTAAAAATCTCAGCAGGTCAGGAAGCAGAGTTAACGTTTCGGGTTTTCCTTCGTAATCGACCCGAAATGTTAACTCTGCTTCCTCTCCACAGATGCTGCCTGACCCGTTGAGATTTCCAGCGTTTTCTGTTTTTATTACAGATTCCAGCATCCAGTATTTTGCTTTTGAATTTACCCTGGGGGCCGGGCCAGTTTTATGGGCGGGGCCTGCTTCTAGCGCGATGTTTTCAAAACCAGCGCAAAAGATCGCGGAAACTTTTTGCGCTTAAAATTCCGTGATCTTTTGCGCCGGTTATGCGATATGGGGTAATTGCGCTTGGGGAGGGGGGGGGGGGGGAAGAGAACAGGGCAACCGAGTGGAAATTCCAGGTCAAAATGTGGGCAGGCTATTAGACTGCGAGAGGCATCACCGCTCAGTTCGAACCCGTTATCCCACATTGTGTGAACATTAATCAAGAGCAGGAAATCACGTGGCTTCTCCCCACCCCCTCCTCAAGCTCGGAGTGCAGAGGCCAGAGCTTCCAAGAATTTCGAAGGGTTTCATCACACACATCTGCACACTTATTAAACGAATATCTCCACCGGGTATAAGGAGCAACTTGTGCAGCACCGCTACTGTTTCACTGATTCTGCTCGGCTCACTCAGCACAGTGAAGGAATGATTCAAACCTGGGACCACTCTGGATCTGTATGGCTCGAAGTTGAATGAAGATTAAGGAAGAACTAAATGAGCGCTTTGCAACTGAACAGATTTTAAATTAAAATTACATGCATATGTTCCAATCCCATTCTTCTAAAAGATTGTTTCTTAACTAAATGTGGTACCTATTAAAATGGAACATAAACATATAAAAGGTTAAAATTAATAACTAGCCCGTTACTGATTATTTTTCGAAATTAATTTTAAAATGAAGAATATCAATAAACGAACATTGACTAACTAGGCGAATGTTGAGAAAGACAAAAAGAATGCGTTTGCAAAGCTCCTACATGTAAACCAATAGATTATCTATTTCTATAGGGCAATTGTTTAATTACTCCTCAATTTACGGTTCTATGTTACACTTTTTCAATCTTTATGATGTAATTAACAATACAGAATGTAAACCAATATCTGGAAAATATGCTGAAATTCTGTGATTGTTTTCTGGCGACCTATGACTGATTTATTTATTAGGCTATCTTTTGGGACTACATTTTACCTGAAATACTTCCTGCATAGTAGAAGAAGGTTGTCTCTGAAAATAAATGGTTGAGACGTTGATTAGGAACAGTTTAAAATTCCAACCAATGCAGGGGTCGGGGACCCATACTGATGTATTCTTATGGTCTGGTGCTGATGTGCCCAGTTGCTTGTATTAAACTGTTCACAGAGTAAATCCCAGTACCGGTGGGTTTACAGACCTATGGACAATATCTTCCAAGACGTTCAAAGGATATGAACACACCTATCCGTACACTTATTCAACGAATATCCCCACCGGGTATAAGGTGCAGCTTGTTTGATGGGAGATTTAATCCCTGATGAGATTTTCTACAATAAATTCAAGTTTCTGATTAACTTCTTGCTTTCTTCTCGCTGTTATTTTTGGGCACTATTTAATGTATGTTTATTGCAAAAATAAGTATTCTGTAAGCTATCGGCTTTCAGAGGACAGAGAAACTTGCAAATACCTGACGAAGTTGAGCTTTCGTCAGCTCTATGGGCTATTTAAAAAAACTCCTAGAATTGGTCTTGAATGACTAATTGGATTGTCAGTGTCGGGTAGTGCTAGGTTGCAGTGTTTCACAGGGAAATCCCCCCGCCATTTATATAGAAAATAGTACCGAAAATAAGAACCTGTTTAATATTCTGTTGGGTAAAGGAAGGGCTTCAGATATCTTCATTTCTCACAAGATCCATTACCTTTTTCATGGCTTTGTTCAAATTGATTTTTTTCAACGTTACAATCACTATTCCAGCTACAAATATATAATCCATGTTACCGCGCGCAGTTGGTCCCAGCACGTACAATCGAAGCTTTGCAGAAGACTGATTAAGCATCAGAACCATCCACTGCCCACACCTGCAGTCCTTTTATTAATCGTATAACAATGGTGCATTTTGAAATAATTCACCAATTATAATTGTTTCGTTGTGTGAAAATATAGCTGTTTCCACGTATCATTCACATGTATGATATGTAGACATATGTTTATATCGTTAGTTACGCAGCATAAAACAAGACTAGTGTGTATCAATGATATCGATTACATTATTCTCCTAGAACGAAAACGTGTTTCAGAATTTATGTAAAGAGGTTTTGATAAAATATTTTACAGGTTAGTTCATTTTCCTCTCTTAAGACTCCGACCACAACTTGCTTATAGTGTTTCCGTTTCTTCCCTAATATTTACATCCTGGATGGGCCAGTCAGTATTTGAGCTGGGCACAGAATCTCAACTAGTTTTGGACCGTTCGGGCATCACTGTTCCTCGGGCCAAGAATTTATCACTTGAGTTTGTTTCTTCATTCAAACGTAATTAGATTTGTCACTTGTGAAGTAAAGCGATACATGAGCCTTTCATTTGATCTCCTTTCCTGTTTATTAGACCCTCCCTTGTGAAGTAAAGCAGTGGATACGCCTTTAATTCCCTCTCCTGATTATAAGAGTTTGGATGATTTTTTTTCTATTTTCTAAGTGAAATAAATTCTCAATCAGAGTCACTGGGCAACAATGAAATAAAAACAGCGATCTATTCCAAATTATTGTGTCAAACTGATTTTTTAAATATAAAATTAAATTTCATTTTTTTAAACTCGACTTCTGCAAGTCGGTATATTAATGTTCCAGGTTGATGCTAAACACGCCAAGTGTCAAGTTCTCCCAGTGATAAGGGTAAACCATAGGCTACAAAAGTACCGGCATAAACACCTGGACACCTGTCACCCGGTGAACAGCGAGGGCAAGGCTACAGAGTAAGGGCTCTCAGATTAAGTTCGCCGCTGCAAACCTCAATGTGCGGGGGTCCACCTAACAATTTACAGTTACAATCATTTATAGAACATAGTCAGGAAGTGTGTGATTATTGCATCTAACAGTGAGGCACCCAAATAACTCATTTGCTGCCGCTGTGTTCATTGAACATACGGTTCCATGACGGTTGTCTCGCATTTAAAATTTTACCTAATTAAATTTACGTAATTTCTAAAGTACATAGTGGAGATTGAAAGAATAATACAGATAATTGCGTTATTTTATTTAGTTTGTGAAGACACCTTCATTCATGTTATTCGGTGTTATAACCAGATGACAAGTGTTGGAATTTATGGTCTAAACTGCAAATTAATATGTTTCAACAGTAAAACATCCGCTTCTCTAAGGCAGAATAGCGCCTCCTTATGAGAGAATCTCATTCAGCCATTTCCGAGTAGGGATGTTGGTGGTTGATAAGAGACTGGGCAAAGTGACCAGCTGGGAAAAATAAGTTTCACTTCCTCCTCCAGTGAGACACTGGGCAAAACGTTTCAATGTTAGTTTTATTCTTTTTCGCCACTAATGATTTTTCCTAAACAGGAAATTCTCCCAGCCCACCCTGAACAACATAAAACTGCCAATGAACAGCCAGCCCAGCTCATCCTGCGCAACACATAACTGCCCATCGATACCCTGCCCAATACAGAACAGTCCACGGACACACTGCCCACAATGCACAACATAGAGCAGCTCTCGGATACCAATTCCAGCCCACCCTGCACAACACAGAACGGCCCATGGACACCCAATCCACCCCAGTCCACCCTGCACAACACAGAACGGCCCATGGACACCCAACCCACCCCAACTTACCCTGCACAACACAGAACGGCCCATGGACACCCAGCCCAGCCCAGTCCACCCTGCACAACACAGAACTGCCCAGGGACACCATGCCCACCCCAGTCCACCCTGCACAACACAGAACGGCCCATGGATACCGAACCTGGTCCACCTTGCCCAATACAGAAAAGCCCATGTACACCCAGCCCGCCCCAGGCCACCCAGCCCACCCCAGCCCACCCTGCAGAACACAGAACGGCCCATGGCCACCCAGCCCACCCTGCACAACACAGTACGGCCCATGAACACCAAGCCCACTCTGTACAACACAGAATTGCTCATTGTGGTCCTTAATAGATTCGTTTGCCTATATACTAAGTAAAAGGTGATGAGTTCATACCAAAGGCTACAAATACCCAGTCCATTTAAGTGTCTATACAATGAACAGTGATATATAATATCTTCCTTTGCTCTAAGATTTAGATGACTTTCATCTGTGGCTTTTATTATGATAGACTGACACTATTACATTCACAAGCACAGTTCAAAAAATCTCATTTTTGTTTATTTCGATGATAATTGGATTGGCATTTGAAGTCGCCCAATGTTTCAATACCCCACAGCTTCCGAGGGCTCCACAATCCTGAGTCTGAACCCAACACACCAGCTGTTTCGCATTTTGGATGGTGTTACTTTTTTTCGTAAAGGAGCTAATGTAGTAGGAGAAAGGAGCAGGATAATGAAGAGAATACAAAGAGGGAAAGGTGGAACACAAGCAACCGTTACAATAGTTGTATTTATGAAGCTTAAGGCGTTTCATTGATACGGATTCCGAGCAGGATTTATTTCTATAAAAGGGCTGAACGACACCTTGCCATTCTTCCAGTTTTTTCCAATACCCACTTACAAATGAGGTTAACTTTTTGGAACCGAGCTTATTAGTGAGGATCCAGACCAAGGCATCCGCTATTTAACCAGCCATTTGCCAATACCAAGCTTTTTATAGGGACAGTTGCTTTTACGCCTCAATAAATTCTACAGCTTCCGTAATTGGTCCAGTCGATAAAGGGTTAATTTAGTCACCTCTGGTGGTTTTAGCCGCGGTTGGCATTGCACGGTGTGAACAATGGTCTCTCACTTACAGCAAATTGTGAAATGATAGGGGTGAAAAGTTCGCCATAACAAGCTTAAGATCAACCGGTTTAACGATACATGCATCAAACTCCGGGGCAGGAAACTCGAATCTTACAATATTTTACAGCGAATTTGAATGTAACTTAACATTTACAATTTATTACTGAGTCTTGTTTGGGGAAACTCCCTCAAACTAAATACCCAGATAGTGCAAGCATGTGAACTTCACACACTTTATAAATTAGCCCATACAAATTGAAGTTTTCCAATGACAACTCATTGCCTTGCAAGGGACTCGAGCAGCAGGAAAGGTTAAAGATTAAGAAAATATAATACAAATTTACTGAAAAAGGTCTCATAATGGAAGAGGAATAGAACGCAGCTAGATGTAGATCTAAACGATCTGTAACTCGAATTATTGGCAAGAATATTCCCAGAATTACAGCCATGCTGTGAAAGTTTTTTCCCCAAACAGAAGTTGTTTGTTAATCTGAAGGAGCAACCCCCCCGCCCCACCCACCACCACCTTACTGAGACCTTGGTCATCGAGTCTTTTTCTAAATTTGTTCGATTCATATCAACATGAAAGACTGCAATAATATGATGACTCACATCAAAACACCCGAGTCAGAGCAAGGTTTCATCTTACAAATATCAACTCTAATCAGTTGGTACAATTTACTGTGGAACTGTTAATTTATTTTCATTTTAGCCCTCTCTTACCACACCTCTACCCAGTCTGAACAGCAATCAAATTAGAATATTTCGTGTCTAACATTTAAATTATCTTGGTGATTCATTGAACCATATATAAATATATAAAATTAACCATATGGCTGTATACAAACCATTTGTAACAATACATACTCACCTTATACATCTATATGCAGTCGCATATATAATTTTGTATTATATACAAATATATAATTTTGTATTATCTTACATAGAAATGTCAATATATATAGAAAGAAATAAACTACATTTTCCATATAATTATCATATATGATTATATATTCATAGGTAAATATAGTTTTTTTTTTACAGGGCGCAGTGACCTAAAAAGGTGTAAAGTATTTAAATATTCCTGGCTTCTCACCAAATATCATAAGTACATGAATAGATAGTTATTTAATCACAGACTCCTCCCCGGGTTCAGGCACAACAAACGCCAGCACCCAGGATTGGAGAACAAACCAGACAAAGGGGGTCACTGCGGTCGGAGGTTCTCTGTAACGCACTTCCAACAACCCCATATTTAATTCGGGGCCTGGTTAACAAAATTTTCTTCGTGAGGTAAAGGTCGGAGATTTGATCGATTTAAATGGGGTTGAGGGATGGGTGGAGAGAAAAAGAGAATGGGGCGCAAAGATGAGCACTTGCCTATGAGATGTAGCCAGCTTTAATATTTCGTTAAGGTCTCAGACTGATGAAGGCAGAAATGACACGCGTGAGATCGTGTTTATCAAACTAATAGAATGTGTTTGAAAGTGTGAGGGAGGGTGACACGTACAGCCAGGTGTTCAGAACACTGGGAGCACTGTAAGCTTTACACCAACTTTATGCCATTTCCTTAAACATGGAGGGCGAACACATCAAAACACTTAAATGCAACCGAAACCTGACCATTGGGCGAATTCCATTGCACAGCAACTGCCTTTGTTAAGGAGGAGAACATCTCGCGCATTCCTTAATTTTAATGGCTCCACCATTGGCGGCTGTCCCCTCAGCTGCCTGGGTCCTAAGATCTGGAATTCCCTCTCGACACCTCTCCGCCTTTCCTCCTTAAAGACTCTCCTTAAAACCTATCTCTTTGACTTTTGTCCATCTGTCCTAACATCTCTTTATGTTGCTCCGTGTCAAATTATGTTTGTTAACACGTCTTTGAGATACTTTACTACTTCAAGGCGCTATATAAATAGAAACATAGGGACAGGATTAGGCCATTCAGCCCCTCGAGCCTGTTCCGTCATTCAATGAGGTAATGGCTGATCTGAATCTTAATTCGATCCACCTGCCTTTGCAAGATGTTGTTGTAGTTACATGATCGGAGGGACTGGAGTGCATCGTTACCCGCGGCAACCAAATTTTAATTTGATTTTATATGTTTTAAAGTTTAATTTGTTTTAATTGCTGGGTTTTAGTGAGCCCCTCCCCTTTTATAGGGGGCACTTGTAAAAATCATGGTTTTAGTGCCCCAAAACCTCCCCAAAAAACTACCAAAAATACAAATAAAAACAAAAAAAATACACAAAAAAGGGCCTGAGGAATGTTTGGAGTGTCCCCCAGATCGGGGGGCACTTGATTTAATGTTTATGTTTGCCACCAAAAGAGTTGTAGTTAGATGATCTTCCGCCAGCAGTACAGCCTCAATTATGACACAAAACTGCTGTTTGTGAGCCTGGGGGGCGTCAGGACCGCCGTGCAGGGGCTGCCTGTGTTTTACGAGGAACTCATCAGGGTCTGGAACAAGTCACCACCAAGCGCAGCTCTCCACCATCTGGAGTGGCGCTGTCCTGCAGGAGCCGCTGCTCAGGAATCCGTACCTCCACGACCGCAGTTTTAGGTGGCAGGCAGACGAGAGGGCTGTGGCTGGAGAAGTGACCAGGGTCAGGGACCAGCTCGATGGCGGAGGAGCGGGCTGGATGGCGCCAGACGTGCTGGCATGGCGCATAAACTGGGCCGACCTCCACCACGCGGCCGATGCCATCGAGTCGCTAGAAACAGCATTGGGCCCTGACTCCGTTAGGTGTGTTGAGGAGGTTCAAGCACGTGGGGAGATCCCGTCCGAAGTGACCCCCGTCCAGACGGAATTCCTCATCGGCGCCAAGTCCCGAAACCTCCCAAGGGATCCGGCGCCTCACAACTTGAGCCGCCTCGGGGAAATCCCCTCTGTGCCTTTCAGTTCTGCATGGAGGGCTTTCCTGTATGGGCTGTTCCTGCACACTCTCCATCCTGCCATCCTTGTCTGCCGTCCGGACACGCCATGGCACACCATCTTGTGATCCAGATGGGTGCGGGTCCCCAATGGAGTGCACTCTATGCGGGAGTCCTCCCAGTATTTATCAGGGACTTGGCCTGGAGGGTGGTGCATGGAGCAGTCCCGTGGAACAAATTTTTAAGTCGGTTCACGGGCTCCCAGGCCGCCTGTAATTTCTGCGGTCTGGAGGAATCCGTGTTCCATGTTTTTATGGAGTGTGTGAGGTTGCAGCCTCTATTCCACTATTTAAAGGGGCTGCTCCTCAAATTTTGTCTGCACTTCAGTCCCACACTCCTGATCTTTGGGCACCCTGTGTGGAGGGAAGCGGGTAGGTCCGAAGGCCTCCTTGTAGGACTGCTCCTGGGCACGGCCAAGGGTGCCATAAGCCGGTCCAGGCAGCAGGCGGTCGAGGGGGTCGTTCAGCCCGACTGCCTGCCTCTTTTCCGCGCGTACATCCGAGCCAGGGTGTCCTTGGAGATGGAGCATGTTTAAAATGTTTATATGTTTAAAAGTTTAATTTGTTTTATTGCCGGTTTTAGTGTCCCCCAGTCAGGGGGCACTTGTATAATTTGTTTCTCGGTGCCCTTAAAAAAAAACACAAAAAAGTCACAACCCCCCCCCAAAAAAACAAAAAAAGGGCACATGAAAAGTGTTTGGAGTGTTCCCCCCCCCCCCTTTAATAAGGGGGCACTTGATTTAACGTTTATTTTTGTTTTGCAAAAAAAGAGATGTAGTTAGATGATATTTAAGGGCGTGGAGAAAGTAACCCCCGCAGAATCCTTACGAATACAGCAGGTCAGGAGATGCACGGGTCAGGGTTGTGATGGGCAAGTTTAGGATAGACACCAGGAAGTATTTCTTTACAGATGATGAGCGTCCATTAGAATTGGCTGCCAGGAAGAGTGGTTAAAGGCAGAACACTGGACCCATTCAGCAAACAGCTGGACACTACAATGGCAAGGTTGGTATTCAGAAGACCAAATGGGCTGAAGGGCTGTCTTCATTCAAATCCTAGTGATCGAACCGCAGAGCAGTTTTAAAGCAGTGTGTTGGCTTAACCGGGTTTGAACTTTATAACTACACTGAGATTAAGTGTAACTATTGTATTTGTTATTCAGCTAACTCACTCCGAGCACATGCACTTCGCTGGTCAATTTCGAATGTATTTCAGAACCGGCGAATTTAAATATCCGGCAGACACACACTTATTGTGGGAAAAAAATGGAAATCGGTTCTTTTCCGCCTGAATTTTCTTTGAATCCAGTTGCGACTGAGGAGGACGTGAAGGCTGGAAAGTTTTTCTAAGTAAGGCGCAGGGCTTTTGAGAAAAAAAAACAAAACAAAAAACAGCAGACTACAAAGACCTTTTTATTTAAATTTGTTTTGAATTTAGCGGATTTGCATGAAAACTGCATGAAATGACCTCATCGGCAGCTGCCATTAGCTGTTTAATTAACTATCGAATGGCAGGAGACGGAGGACGTGCTTGGAATGTCATTAGCGCTTCTTTCACACACACACAGAAAGAGTGTGTGTGTGTGAGAGAGAAGCAGCACCAACCAGTTACACACAGATAGAACACCCTCACAGACTAGAGACAGAGCTTGGAGACTCAATAAATCTACCGATCACTCCCTCCTTTAAGACTGAAACTCATCCACGTCACAAAAATCTGACGTTTTCTCTTGAAGTTGTCCACTTTTAAAATGCAACTCCAAAACATTAAAAGATTTTTTTTTACTTTGCGAAAAAGTTCTCCAAACATACTAAATGTCTTTATGCATCAGAACCCCTCCTCCCAATGTTGATCTTGGCACAAAAAAACTTCATTAAAAAAAAAATAACTTTACACCACAGTTGGGGGAAAAAAGTGTCTCGTCTCCGCTCCACTTGTGTGTCTGCCACGCCTGTTAAGTCTGGGGAGACAACTATTTGAATAGGGGTTATTTGGGGTCAACCAGCGAGGTTAAAGCTGTAGTCTTGTTTCAGTACTCTTTTAAAAACAGCTGTGTTTGCTGGATTGGTTTGTCTGTCTGGTTTTACCACTTTAAATATATTAAAAACATGTAAAATTATCGGGGGAGAGAGATTCTGAAAGTGCGTTCCAACAACTCTCGAATTTTACAGCACAGAAGGAGGCCATTCGGCTCGTCCTGCCTGTGCCGGCTTTTTGAAATAGTTATTTTGTTTCTCACTATTTTGTGCAGTAATATTAAATCTCAATATATTGCACATACTGTTTCGTTACCTGGACTGTTTTAGCTGCAAATTTCAATACAGGTTACACTTTTTTTTCCAGCTTCAGCAGAATGATTACGAAATTATCACAATTTGTGTTTTCCGGGAAGCTCTTGGCGACCTAGTTACCTAACCACAAATTAAATTAGCAGCCTACAATAGTTAATGCAGCCGAGGGTTTCCTTGCAATTAATCCTAGATTGAAAGAAATATGATCACTCGCACTAATATTTCAACCTGAATCTGCTTCTGAGCAGCAGGTGCCGGATTGAAGCAAGTCTGTTGACTTACCAAGGTGTTTGGTACATTTGTTTTAGATGTAATTGTGGCGAGTTTGAAGCGGAATGTACAGCCAAGTTCAAGTGCAAGTTCGTGGGCTTTATTGAGAGCTCTGCTCGCTCCCGTCTCGGGCCTTTTGTCCGCCCCAACAATTGCTCTTTATTCCTACCCTGTACTTGGCACTGCCTGGGCGCCCGTGCATCAAACTTAAACCGCACTGTTGTGGTTTTGGGACTCAAATTATCCTCTAGTCGAAATTTCGGCCATAATCATACATGTACTCCCATTTCAGCCTGATTGGCATCGAGTCATGAGGAAAATACTCAACACATGGTAGCAATACAGTGCCGGGATGCTTTTTTTTTAAGAGGGGTGGGTGGGGGAGAGTTTGGTAACTTTTCAGTATCAGCAGAGACGAAAGGTCTTTAAACTTGAACAACTTTGGCTTGTTTGCAATGGGATGAAAGCGAATCCTAGCGGGAACTGCATTCAGACCCTGAATACAAGGTAAGAAATGTCTATGTCTGTGTTACGACTACTTGTTTTTTTTTTGGAGGGGGGTGTTGGGGTCAGAGACATTGCTGCTGGTGTGGACATTGAGAAGTCGAGCTCTAAATGGCTATGTCGTGGAATGTTGGTGCTTGCTGGCATTTGAGAAGGAAGGAAAGGCATGTCCAATTTTTGCATAAATCAGAGGTCATTGGCGGTTGCTATCTGGGTAGTGACACCGTTTGACCCGACACAAACCTCTAGAGCTAGGACTATTAGCTGGTCTCACAATGAGGTTGCCTCTGACACAATGCCGGAGCTGAATTACTAACCTTCCGGAGCAATGTCACCTCAGCCAGCCGTCCCCTCACTTCCAACACGGAGTTGTTAAGCAGTGTCATTGCTGAATCGAACGATAATCCGTTTAATCGATTATTATTAACCCTACAGGGTTTTTTAATGGACTCAGGGCAAGGTTCACCAGACGAGTCCATACATAAATCACAATGGACAGTGCCGGGAGGGAGGTGACATTTAAGCTTGTTTAAAGCAGTATTAATGTATTTCCTTGACCCGTGACTTAAAATAGAAATATCACCTTTAAAAAAAAATGTTGCTATTTCTCTATTTATTTCCAGATTAATAGATCTTTTATTTCAACTGTAAACTCGAACTGAGCCAGATAAATCTGATCATTGCTGACGTAATAATTGAATAGAAAAATATTATAGGTAACCTGGAAGATGCATAATGTAATGTATCGCGCGGGCAGTTTGGCAAAACATGCACTACACTAGATAGTTTGCAATAACTTAAATTATATTGAGAGGAATTTTCTCTTACGCACAATAGGTCATTACTGAGCTAGCTCCAGTTGTCATCTTTAAAAAATATATACTCTTAAATTTAAATACAAAGTTCTGAAAGATTTTACACAGGTTTAGGATATTGATCCGTATTGATAAACTGGTAATTCATAAGTTCCCTGGGCAGCACGCCATACAAGTTAGGCTTCGACTCTGTCAACAGATCAATTAGTTATATAGCAGTGGGCAGAGATTAAACAACAGCTAGTGGTCCATGGTAGCTCGTGTTTTTTTAAAGGTCACGGTTACTGAATGGAGTTATCCTACCAACAGCTTTACATGTCAGGGATGTTAGATGGCTTAGTTGTACCGGAATGGATTGAAAGCCTTGGGTTTATTTTGTGTTCATTTAGTGGCTGTTCCTGCAGTAGCCAAACCGCAAAGAGGTCAACCCGCCCCGCACTCTGACCATCAAGTGTCTCACGGGCCAAATCTAACTTTGACAGGGGCGAGGGGCGTGTTGTTGCAATTTCCTGGGAATAAAAAGAAAAGAAGTTTAGGCAGAAGGACTTGCGTAGATTTATTTTGTGCAGGGTCCAGAGAAAATAGAGATATTTTAGCCTCTTCGCAATGTTAAAGCTTGAAAGGAATTGCTAAATGACTGGAGGCAAATAATTTGAATTCAGTTTGCACGTGTGGTGTTTATTTTTGGCCTGAGCTGTGAAGATTAATACATTAATACAATGCATCGATTGCAGATGTTTTTACGTTATTTTGACACGGTTTATTTGCACAAGGGGTTTGGAGAGATGCTGCAACCCGATTAGTTGCGTGAGGAACAGGGAAAGTGTGTTGTGAGGTAATTGAACGGTAGGAGAGAACAGAGAATCCTAGCTACTCGGATTATGAGCTGGTCATGAATCCCCCCCCACTACCGTTATAGCTGAGAGACTCCAAAAATGGCTTGTGAAGCCCATATACTTTTAAGAGTAACTCGGCGAATGACAGCGTTTCCTGCGAGATACCCTTTCCACCACTGACTGGGCAATGAGTCTACCGGATTGGTTGAGTCGGGTCTGAATACGCTGCCTGGCTTGTTTGCTGGTTGATGTCAGGCAGGAGGAATGCGACGCCGAGTTGCAATTGGGATGTCGTCGACCCCCAAGGGCAGGCGGAAGGGGGCTGTTTATTTTTCAGCCAGCCATTTTGTATTACGGTGCAGTTTTCAGTCTCAAGCTACCAATTCAGCCGAAGGAAATTTCTTAAAACGCAGCCTTAAAGTTATGAATGTGCCAAACTGAAATCATCGTTTGCGCAATGGAATGAATGAATGAATGTGGTGGTTGTAAACGCGGTTTGGCGTTTTCAGCATCAAATCTCAATGCGAGAATATTTTTTTTGTCTAGATGTCAAATAACGTAATAAAATAAATCACGGCGTCTGTGTCTGTAGCTAGGATGTAATACCAAAATCATCGCCCAATTTCCAAATCCGACCAAAGATTCCAAAATTCGATTGTAACTGACGCTCAGGTCAATTTCAGACAGGTAACTGGCGGGGCTTGCATTTAGCTCCCCCTTTTTTCTTTATTTACACCCTTTTAATCACATTCTTGGGGATTCGCCTTATTGTAATATTTACGTGACCGGAATATTCAAAGCTAATATCAGGAACATGGCGCTGCGGAATCGGAGCTGCCAGGGTCTGAGAACCAGCTTCAAGATCCCAGTGCTAATAACTAAATCAGGATAGCGATTCAATACTTTGCACAATCGATACATGCTTCCAAAATGTTTTTGTACAACATGAAATTCAGTGTTATTTTTTAAACGCCCATTCCCCACCCAAAAATCCGGGGGGAAACCCCTTTCTGTTCTTTGTGTGAAATTATTCAGTGAATGGTAATTGATCCTCAGCCGCCCCGTTGCTCCTGAACCCCTGGATCCGGGCGATCTGGTTATTGAGAACTATTGATATCCTGTTAATTTAAACTTTAGGATCACAATGAGTTTAATACTAGGGGTACAGTAATGGAATTAGCTTCATCATGGCAAATCAAACATTCCACTTGCTCTCAAATTTCGAATAATTCATTTATAAAACTGACAGGGAACACGCGTTGGGCTGCGCTTCACCTTTAATAGGTTCTAGTGTGGTCATGTAACCTGGATTGGGAAAAATAGAAAAAAACAGAGGAAGATATTCTGAATATTGGCGCAATTTGAAGACTTGAAAGGATAGGTGGATTTTCGCTGGAGTTGTTTTGGCGAGAAAGGCGTGGTTCTGAATAAAATACAGTGAGAATTAATTGCCATATGGCAGAGCTGGATAACTTGGGCTACTCTCAATTTTACTCGCCTGTAGCTACTTTGCCACAATCTGGCGTGTGATCATTATATTTGACTAAAACAGGACACTACAATTTAAAAACAATTGATTTGCAAATCTGTGAATATCAAAAAGCTTCAATTCGGATTTAAACTTTAGTGGTCCTTTCAGGCTTGAATATTACTTTCTCAATTTAAAATTTGAACTGTGCTTAGAGAAAGAGGATTATCTGATTGCCAAAGTGGGAGTACCGAAGATCAGGACTGGTCGACACCCTGGAGAAAGTAGAAAAATGAATATTTCATCCCAAACAGGAATGGTTAAAATTTTGAATGCCTTTCGGTAATGGCCATTGCGCTCGGACTAAAGAACCGAATACGCATTAATTTATATGTAACAATGAGAACTTGGGATAGAAATCCCACCAATCTAAATCCGGTGAAATTGTCATTAATGGTAAAATGTATCAAAGGGAGGAATATCTGTCCAGTCCCGCCGTGTTGTATCAATATCTTGTTTGTACAAAGGCGTAACTCATTATTCACATAAGGGGTTCGTGATAGTTTGATCCAAACTTCCATTCTGTGGTCACTGTTTACGAATTTTAGAACGTTCCATGTAACCACATTACTTCTAATCTGCTCAATTTGCCAGGCAAGGTATCCACACTACAAATGGATCATATCTGATCAGTGTAACTGGAGTTTAAATAATCATTCGGCAAGAATGGATGACCTCATTAAACAAAGGAGGAAATGAGATTTGATCCCTTTCTGTTCCCTTCTAAAAAACGAAACAACTACATTTTGACGGTTCCCTGCCATAACAATATGAGGCAAATAAGTGGAGAATAATGAAATGTTTTTAATGATCCCAGATTAGACATTGGGTTCCTCCATCCTACAGACTAAAACAAACGTTGGCCCCGCCGAACCAATAGGCTTACCTATTCTTTTCAATTTTGGTGACCTGGTCCTGATTATTCACCTGGAATTCTCAATAATAAAAAAGGGTATTAAAATTTGAAGGCCCGAAATGTACAAATTTCCTTGGCAGCTCCGAATTTAATTAGGACTACAGAATAAATATATTTCTATATTTCGAAAGCGCTGCTACGAAAGAAAGATCTATATCCTCTTGCTCAATAAGTCTTAATTTAAATCTACAGCATCATTGTCTGACGTATACTGGGACAAAGAACATTATGTAGGACGCGCATGCCATTCAATTTGTAGGAATTTCCTCTCATGAGATCACGACGAATAATCAGTTCTTATAAAATTGGGGAGAAACGGATTAGTTGAGGTGCAAAGAAATGTTGAAACTCTGAATTAAAAACTGGGGCGGGGAAATCCCGAAATAGGCAGTAGGTAAAGCAACTTTTGAAAGAGTTAAAAGCAGGTTAAGGTTTCAGAAGGGCACGCCCTGCTGGAACATTAACCGACCCTTTTCTCTTTCAGATGCTGACCTGACCCATTGGTGCGTCTAGCAATTATTTCTGGTTTGGTTTTACTGGAAGTTCCGAACCCGTTGTTTCCTTTCAATGATGGAAATTGCCATTATAGTACCGAAAGGGTTAAGGGGCATGCACTATGGTGAAATCGCGTTGAGGTAGAAATAGTTTCGATAGTATAAAACCTGGGCCAGAGGAAGGGAGAGTATAGCTTTAAGCCTATTCCACAACTACTGCGTAAACGCACAACGCATCACAATAAACGCGATGCAAAATTCGACTAAAATCACTTTTACATTTCGAACAATTAAAAAAAAATCCTTTCACTACTGATCTGCCACAATGGGTAATTTGATTGGATTTTACCCTATCACTGCAAATTTGCCAGGTTTTTTTTGAAACCAAGATTGTTGGGGAGGGAATTTCTCATGCGTTTTGATAGGGGTTCGGAAAGGGGTACGTGTGCGCTAAGTAAGGGAGCTCCATTAACAGCCAGTGCTGCGTGTTCGACTGCAGTCATTGTGCCTGAGCTAATGCACCTGCTAAAAGTCTGATTACATTTGAGCACTGTGTACAGTAACTCAATAGCGTTCTCCACAATGCTGTCTTTAGATCAGCACAATCCTCCTTTTTCTAGGCACTTAGGCCCATGTTCTTCAAAGCAAATTGCCTTTTATATAACCCATTTACAACCAATTGCACACACATCTGTTTCCCCCCTTGGAAAAAAAGCTCTTTATACAGCCTGATCTGTAAACTTAGCACCTTGTCTCCTCTCATTTAACTCGTTGTCCAATTTATAATAAACAGATATTAGAACGTCCTAAGTCAGTTTCACAAAAGAAAGTGATTTATGTTCAATGCCCATGAATCAGTTTATAAGGGTGTTGGTTATTATTGTGATGTCAATAACATAACGATTCATTGGTGGCTATTTATGTATAAAATATCAAAACGTCAATATTTAATCCACATGAAGCAGTTTGCATTAATTTTCAACATTTTTGGTGAAATTATTACCTTAAATTCTCCCCTAAAGTTAATGCGATTAAGTATCTGATTTACATCGTCTAAGGTTGCATCATCAGTTGTATTGATAACACCTTAAGCATTTTGAGTCCATAGCCTCCTTGCTTAGCGCCCAGATTAACACCTTACCTCGGCCTTTGACAGAACTATTTATTAACAGCACTTCTCTTATCGTCTGCATTTCTTTGCAGTTAACCTCTTGGATATATCTTAATAGGAGATTATTAATACACGAGCTGTCCAATGTTTGTGCAAGCAATATTCCAGGTTCATAATTTGGTGAGGAGGTGGATTATCACGATCGCCACACCACAGAATGTTCCAGACTCACTGACTTTTCAGTTTTAGTTTCTATCTTTTTTTGCTCTCTGAATCCAGATCCTGTAATAACCAGTCCTTTGCTCCTGGCATTGAAAGATTTCCACCATCTGCAATCAGATCCCACACAAAGTTATTCAAGGAATAATGCGAGAACATGACAGACCGAATTGACAATGTGTGATTAAAATAAGCTGCATTTGGACAGTTTTAACATCCAAATGGATGACTCAAACACATAAACCTATGCTCAGACTAGTAAAATGGAAGATTAAACCCAGCGTGCTGCTAAAAGATGTATTTGGATAACTAAAATACTGGAGCATTCAGATTATTATATTAAAATCACACTTTCAGAGATGCGTATATCAATTCGAGTACTTTCCAATTTGTAGCTTGCTTTTGCCTTTAACATTACACGAACGGTCACATTATCCCATTAACTTTTGTGAGTTGTTTAAACTGACTTAATTTATTATGATAAATGCAAATTATATATTGGAAATTATAATAACGGGAGTACTTTCTTAACATAATTAGGTCCAATTATCACAGAACTCGATTTCTTAAAATAAACTGTTTGCTTTTGAAAGAGCAGGGTCTTCAGTGAAAGGGCCGCGCTACAAAATATCAAATGTATATTAAAGTCCAGATGTTGCAAATTTCACTACACGGGACATGAACGAAATAACTGGTTGCGACCTAAATAGAAAAGCACGGACTTGGAATGCACCTTACGAATTTGCATAAATATTGGTGGAAGAAGGTAGATTCGGTAACTGTACCAATCGAGTTATACCGTTTCCAAGGCTCGCAGTATCATGGCAGCGAGAATATCCCACTTGCACAGCAGCCAAGCGACTGTGTCCAATTTAAATGGTATCTGGGTTGTAATGCAATTGAATTTCTGAAATCAAGAGTGTTAGTCTATTTTATTTTTCTGCAGTTGAAGAAAATTATACCCTGTCTGTTTTGAGAAACCTGGCTGAAGGACCAAAACCGTAAAGAGTACAAAATATGATCTGATATGTTGAGAGGATGAGATGAAATAAGGTGGGCGGAGGCTCGTGTGGAGCATAAACACCCGCATAAAACTGTTGGGTCAAATGGCCTGTTTCTGTGCTATAAATATGGAACTGTGTACTTGGATAAATGATTGCAGTCGTGGTTAGATGGCAACCAAGCATGAATTTTCAAAGCCAATAGACTGAGGTAGGCAAAGAGTGCCACCGTTTGAGTGCGTTGCAAATAATAACAGGTGCAGTAAGGTAGAGAGGAAAATTGGCAGAAGAGCCAAAAATGTGAGGAGGGTAAAGATTAAGAATAGGGGATAAAGTTCAAAGAAGTGACCGAGAGTGCCACAAAATGGGTATAGGCATCAGAAAAGTAATAATGGTCTGTCAATCACCTCTCAACAGTAGGATATTTGTAGGATCCAGCAGTGTTTAGCTGAGCTGGCAGTATGACTGTCTTAGGGGATCCAAGAAGATCTACCACCTATTAAACAGCAACATTTAAAACATGGGATCTACACACCAGCCTTTTAATGCTTTGTCAATTTTAATGTTGAACAGGTGACAGGACTGTCAGTTCTCACTAACTGTTCAACCTTACAGTAAAGTTTGAAGTAAACAAACCATTTTGCGTGGGTAATGAGCACTGGAGAGGGCACAATTGCAACATTTACAAGTCGAACAACGTTAGAGATTATTTTAAAAAAACAAGATATGTGGAACATACACTCTGAGAAGGCAATTGATTTTTGGGATCAATCGACTGATTGTAAAAGGAATTGGATCAATATGTGTTGATAAGGGATATTGAGGGTTAGAAAAATATAATCAGTGTCACTGCTTGATTTAGGGAAAGGGAAATCCATGATGAGATGCACGGGGGTACATGATACATGGTACATAGATACATAGTGAGAGCAGGCCATTTGGCCTACCCCAAGCCCACTTCACATAGAGTTCATGGGGTAGAAATCCATCTTGGTGCAAAGCAGGCGGTATCGCATCAGCCACCCATTACAACCTGATATTCAGTTCCATTGCAATCAATGGAATTAAATATCAGGTGCTGCATATAAAGTGCGGCTGATCTGATACCGACCGCTATACGCCGCTGCCTGAGATGAAGTTCTACCCCATGAACTTTATATAAAGTAGGATTGATAGGCCAAATGCCCTTTTCTCACTATGTTCTAAAAGATTTAACATTTAACTGAACAGCCAGAGAACCGTTTAAAATTACACTGCAGATGGGTTGCAATTGGTGTGAGAAATTGTCTTCATGAGAAGCTCTTGCCTAAATTCAATTTAGGTATCTCCACATCATATCCGCCTGGTGTGCATTAATGCAAAGCTGAAATTTTGGCTTCATAAGATGCAAACTGTATTTTGTAACTACCCTACAACACTAAGTTATCCTTCAGATAATTATCAGAACTCTATAAACTACAAGTTTTAAAATGATCAATCAAAAGGAACAGTTTTTTTCCTGCATATTTTTATTAATTTAGGTAAAACTATTAGCTACAAAAGCAAATGATTCTCCATTAACCCCATGACTAGAAATGTTTATCAAATGAAAGTACATAAAAAGGGGAACTGGAAATGTAATTATTTGATGAGTATATTTTTACAAATTAAAATCTTCACTGCTGTCCTGAAGACATTGGTGCTGATCACCCTTACATACAACTCCCAGATGGGCATTCTTCATGCATGAGTTTAGACAGTGAGAGTAAGTGAGCAATTGGACCATGGATCAGCCAACCCAATCCTCACATCCAACACCTGCATTTTCACTCACTGGTCTGCGTTTCTGTTACATCCAGACTTAACTATTCCGATGCTCTCCTGGCCGGCCTCCTGTTTTCCATCCTCCATAAATTTGAGCTGATCCAAAACTTGGCAGCCCGTTTCCTAATTCACACCATTTCATTCACCCATCACCCCTGTGCTCACTGACCAAATATTGGTTCTCAGTCCAGCAATGCCTTGAATTTAAAATTTTTATCCCTTCATTGCCTTGTCCCTCCTTAACTATGTAACCTCTAGCTGTACAATCCTGAGTTCTTCCAAATTTGGCCTTGTGTGCATCGCTGATTTCCTCCACCCTTGGCAACCGTGGCTTCAGCTGCCTAAGCCCTAAGCTCTGCAATACCCTCCCTAACTCTCTCCGCATCTCCATCTGTCTCTCCTCCTTTAAGATGCTCCTTAAACCTTCTCTTTGATCAAGCTTTTGATCATCTGGCACGTTATCTCCTTATGTAGCTCGATATCAAATTATGTCTGATAATGCTTCTGTGAAGTGCTTTGGGATGTTTGACTATATTAAATGTGTTCTATAATTGCAAGTTGTTACTTTTGGTCACTGGCTAGTGATCATGACCAGTTTTTTTTTTCCTTTTCCCTTCCTTTTCCAATGGACTTGATATCAGCTAATTCAGCAAAGATCAGAAATCAATCTTGGACTTTCTCTATTCATTCTCATATCTCTCCAATCAGGTTTCTTCCTCGGCCACAAATCAAAGGGCCCTAATCAAAGTCATAAATTATGTTCTCTGCAACTGTGACCATGGTACACCTTCCCTCCACATTCTTCTTGACCTTCTCGGCAGCCATTGACATGGTTGTCCACACCATCCTCCTCCACCACTACTCCTCTATTGTCCAGCTGTGTGAACTGCCCTTGCCTGGTTTCACTCTTGCCTATCCAGTTGTAGCCAGAGAAACTTCTACAATATTAATATTAATTGTCACAGTCCTCTGAATATTACACATCAACTGAAATTAAAAATATTTTATTACTCCAGTGAAACTATCAACTGCCACGTGTATTATCCCATTGACTTCTCAGAAACCTGCAAGCAACAGGAGGTCAAACATACAGCCCTGATTTCTGAAGGTGTCATAGGGAATGGGTATCTCCATAGGTAAAAATGTACCAATCATTTCAAAATAATATATTTTTTATATATATGTACATATAGTGTAAATATTCATAAAGTATTATAGTTTACTAGTGTTGCTCCATCACTGCATCTATTTCAGTCATGAGAGAGGCCTTCTAATTGTGTCCTAGTCACAAAAATGGTTCATTATAACAATGTTCTGCGATTTTATTCTTAGTCAAGGGCAATTTTCAGAATGCAACAATATGTCGCACCACTCAGTGATAGAATGCACCTATAATGTTCTCCATGTTGTGAGCTTCTGATTTTAGTCATAACACTATAGGCAGTTGCCACGTGGAGGCCAGACAGTTCCCCACAGGAATGGTTAAAAAAAATCTATCGGCTGGAAGATACTTGTGATATTTCATTATTGAACTCTTCTTCACATTCTTAATCCATTCAATACAAACAACAACAACTTGTATTTATATAGCGCGTTTAATGTAGTAAAACGTCCCATGGTGCTTCACAGGAATTCAGAGGAATTTTGCACCATTGTAATATGTTTGCATGATTATATCACATACCGTCATTTCCAGGCTCAAAAGAACAATAATTACATCTTATTGCGTCCTTTTCACTTCCTGTATAGAAGCAGCGATAACCTTGCCTGCTAAAGGTATTCCCCTCCCTTAATTTACTGGCGAGCATGAAAATGATAGAGAACAGTATTGAATCCAAGCTTGGTGAACACCTGACCAGTTCATGGCAAATCAGCCATGCATGTAGGCCCAGAAATGCATGTTGTATTAAATATGCCCATTGTCATAAGTGAAGCAGAGGTGGTCTGCAACTAGCCCCCAAGCTCTATTATGAATCCCATTACAGTATACATTTCATGGAAAAATCATACTATAGATTTCATACCATTTAATGTAATTTTACATGTAGAGATTGGGAAACATTTATGCAGCACTGGGAAACATTTAAAACGGTGTTCAACAGAGTGGAGGAACAATATATTCCGTGAAAAGAAAAGAACAAACTAAACGCTAATGAGACTCAATAAAGCCATGAGGGAACAATTGAGGGTAAGGAAAGAGGCAAACATTAAGCACATAGAGCAGCTCGTGCTGCTGTCTAAGTATGCGATGGCTTCGAGGTAGGCGACTGGGTGATGTAATCAGGATCCAGGTCATCGTTTGGAGCATGGGCAGGAACATCGGCGGGGCTCCGGTAAAGCAGAGGAGCAGGAAGGGATCCTGGCTGAGATTCAATGGGTGATTGTGGCAGAGGTTCGGGGAAAGTTTTGTGGTGGAGGAGCGGTGAGAGGTCGTGGCGGAGGTGCGGCAAATGAGGGTACAGAGCTTAGAAGAGCCGAGGGCCCAGGGGCAGCACGGGCCAGCCCACACTGTGATATGTGTGCGCACTAGGTCCATGCAGCACAGCTGGTCGCCAGTTGTCCTGGTTAACCCTTGCCACTGGATAAAGGTCGAGCTCTGTCAAGCCCATGTGGTGGCTGATGTGCAACGGTCACCACATGTTAAAAAAATTAATGCACAGGCATCTTCCACCCCTTCAACTGGAGTTCAAGACTGGAATATTGGGTCCTTCATTGAAACATCTGTGAACTCATGTGGAAGCAAGTCATCCTCGTTTGAGGGACCGCCTAGGATATGTAGAGATTAACTTGGTGAATAATATATCAATATTCATCGCAGCACCTAATCTGCATGGAATTGTTCACACTGCTTCGTATTGTATGTAACTGAGGTATGCAATACCTGATCATAGAGTGCTTTTTGTTGCTTTATTGCTGCAAAGAAGCAATTCACAAAATATATTTTCCTCAATTTCCTCCTCTAGCAGCTAACTTGTGGCGTATAGTTCCATAGATACTGGCAGACCTCTGATATCTCACCCAAATGTCCATTCATCATATGAGCCTAGACAGTATGTATTGGTAGGCAGTTACCCAGCACAGCCAATCCTATCCTTAGCTGAAGTCCCTTCACACATGTACTTTCCAACAAGTGTCATTTGATAGTGACTAGAAATGCCATCCCACTTTAGCCCAGGTAGGAGGTCAATTGTACCCCAAATGCTGCTCAGGCTAACAGCAGCTAACTCAGAGCAGAGTGGGGATCAAATCTTATATCTGCGGTCTGCATAGTTCAATATTACACCATGTGCTATCTTAAACTACTAATCCATCAGAGGAATTGATGTCTGCCCTTTTATAAGCAGTATTCTCATAGCTACAAGAATCATATATATTCACGGAATTACTCACCTGCCCACATACAGCAGGGAAACTAATGAAACTATATCAGAAGTGAATGAATGAGTGCAGTGATGACCTGCTGTGTCTTTCTTTTTACTGAGACACTGTGATGAAGATTCATAGTGCAGGCTGAAGAGTGGAAATGTAGAAGAGAAGACAAGGTAAATCAGGAAAACATACTTGTATTTATATAATGTTCTTGTATTTCAAATCGCTTGAATTGTATTCAGTGCAGTTACAGTTACAGAAGAAAATAAGCAGCCATTGTTATGCTCAGCAAGAAGTCACAAACAGCAGCTAGATGAATTACCAGTTAATCTGTTTCTGATGTTGGTTGAGGGAAGAATTGAGCAGGACACCTGGCGTGTTCTCTGTTCTCCAAACATTGCCTCTGGATCTTTGACATCCTGCAGAATAGATAGATAAGGCATCAGCTTAACATCGCTTCTGAAGAACTTTACCTCTGATAATGGAGTATTCCCTCAGTACTGTGCTGGGTCATTGTCAAACATTAACTGCTTTGGTCCTGATGTGGGGTTTAAAGTTGCAACCTTCTAAGTAAAAAACACTGAGTGACAAAAAGACTGGGTTTTCAAAGCCTGCAGATTCTTAGATTTTAGGAAAACTGAAGGAGATAAGGAGCTTTAAGGTCCCGGGAGAGAATATGTTTGATTAGGAGATATTGCAATAATCTCAGTATCAACACAATGAAAATACAGGATGGGGTTTCTGGAGCTTGGTTGGGACAAGAGAAAGATTGGCAATAATTTTATTAAATGTTTTCGATGGTTCACACAGAGAATAATTAACATCCTGGAGTGTCACATACAGGAATGTAATTGAGAGTTCAGATAATATTATAAAGTTAGGAGTAAAACTTAAGTAATTTTTATAACTGAGCTTTTTCTCAGCTCCTTCCCTCCAATTGCACTTTGTTCTTTCATTTCTGGTGTTGGGTTTAATTCCATCCCACAGTGATGGGATGAAAGTCTTCTCTCTTTGGTGGTCACAAAGGCTAGGCTTGGCACAGTCTAGTTATAAAGCTGTCCATAGTTTGGCCATCTTGCTCCAATAAAGCATAATAGAAGGCCGATTTGGGAAATTTAAATGCTACATTGATTCAAACCCTCTTTTAATGCTAGACTTTAAGATAAAACATTGAAAGGAAAAGTCATAGGTACTCGATGTTGACTGCGCTATATGAAATCTTAGCAATGCAAATGGTCTCTCTCAATCTTTCCATGGCCTTTGCACTGCCAGATTGCTTCTCTGATATCAAGCCTCGGATGAGCTGCAATTTCCTTCCATTAAACATTGCCTTTGGACCCCATGACAAACTCTGTACCTTTATCACTGATTCTATTCCCCTGCTTGGCCACTGTCTCAGGTTGAACCAGATCGTTTGCATCTTATTTGACCAAAGTCTGAGCTTTCAACCCCATAATCTCGTCATCACAAAGAATGTCTAATTTCACCTCCATAACATTGGTCACCCCTGCATCTCCTTCAGCCTATCTGCTGCTGAAACTCTCGTCCATACATTTGTCATCTCCGGACTCAACTATTCCAATGTTTTCAAGGCCGCCCTCCCATCCTTCACCCTCAGTGAACTTCAGTTGATCCAAAACTTTGCTGTCCATATCCTATCCCACACCAAGTCCTGCTCATCATCACTCCTTGCTGACCTACATTGGCTCCCAGTCCTCCATTGCCTCCAAATAAAAATTCTTAATCTGGAAGTTTCAATCCATTCATGGCCTCACGCCTCCCTATCTCTGTAATCTCCTCCAGCCCAACAAACCCCATCAGAATTCTTAATTCCTTTAACTCTGGCCTCCTGTACATCCTTCCAACCTTCATCCCATATTGGTGTCCAAGCCTTCAGTTGTCTAGTGTCCATGCTCCACCCTCTGCCTCTCCACCTATCTCCCCTTTCTTTAAGACTTCCTTAAAACCCACCTCTTACACCAAACTTTTGGTGACTTCTTCTAATATATATCCCTCTTTGGGTTTGTGCTTATTTTTTCTGATTGCATCTCTGTGAAGCACTTCAGAACGTTTCTCGACATGAATAATTCTATATAAATACACGTTGCTATTGTTGCCTGACTTGCTGTGCACAGAAATTATTCAAAAAACATATATGTAATGGCTGTACAGGGTGAAGTGTGCATGGCATTCTCTACTATTAATACATTATTTCAGGTACAAGTTTAACATGTTTCTGTGAAATAGAAACAACACCAGAAAGTCTAGGAGACTAAAAGGCCATTCAGACCATCAACCCATACCCCATATGTCATGGAATCTATTTCCCTAATGGAACATTATATATGAATGCTCAATGATTCACAAAGATCATCAAACGAAACTCCTAAATATTAATCTTCACTAATAACCCCTAGTCACCTGCCCTCTACAGACCAAGATTTGTTTCTACCATAGCTCCAGCAGCACAAACCACAATATCCGGCCCACTATTGGATCATCTCAGTCCACTCTCCTGGCAAGCAGAATGAAACCCAATCGTTTTGGTAGAACCGATGTAGAGAATTGTTCAGATCAACGCGAGTATCCCTGGAAATTGTCTTTATATTCACCTGGTAAGATGTTATTATCTTGCCCCCTTTCTTGAAACACCCTAAAAAATAAAAAGCCACCTTCGTCACCCCGAACAATTTATAAGAAGCCGCTTTTTTTAGGAACATTTAACATTTAATGGCTGGATCGGAGACCATCTTCCGAATTTAAACACGCAAGATGAGAACTCTCATCTGGCTGAGAATGTAATTGGGAGTCAGGTAGTATGAAGAAGGTACTGCTCGGCTGGAACTGAACCTTCAGCTCCATGTCAGATTGAGGAGGAGTGTGTAAGTGCAGCCCAGATGGACCTCGGTGTACTTAGCACATACAAGCCTACTAGGTAACTTCACATTCAACTAAAGGCGAATGGTTTCATTTTTGAAAACAAATGCATTGTATGCACGGTATTGTGAATAAATCTTTTCAAGAAAATAAGGTTTTCTAATTGAATGCATTGTGGATCCCAGTCCGATATGAAAAGGAATCCAGTGAATGCACAACAGGCCGATCAGCAACCGAGAGGGGGAAACATCAGGGATGTAGATCTTTTGTCTGAAATGCATACAATTCTGAGTCAGATCCATCTCAGAGGTGACTCTCTGTGAGACGCTGCAAATGTGCAGAATCTTCTGTTGTGTTTCAATGCATTTGGCGGCTGTTCTGAACATGTTGCTTGGGATGGTGCTAGCTCCATATCGGAGCTGTCCAATCTAATCCCATTCCCTTTGCTCTGTCCCTGTACCCTTTAATATATTAATGTCTCGTTCAATATAATTAAGCCTGGACTAAATTTCGTAGCAAAACACCGCAACAGTGCAGTTCCCATTCAGTGTTGTGAAACTAGAAGACTGCCATAGGCCCAGATTATGTTGCTTCCTGTTAATGGCGTGAATTTATGTGCATTCATTTAAATTAAACACGTTTGGGAGATATTACCTAACGGAGATAACAAGCATCACGTAACTGATAGCAGGAAGACGGGCTGAAGCCGGCAGTTCTCTCGTTTACTTGTCAAAGGATAATCCTGTTTAGTGTCGCTTTCCATCCATGGTCTGCACAAAGAGCTTTTAATCAGGCGAAATATACACCGAAAACACAGCCTCATTTACCTATAGTCTATTTTTAAAAGTTCATCACCAATGCATCTAATCAATCGAATCCCAGCTTCAGATACTCTCTTGCCCTTTTAAGATGGGCTGTGAAACGCGCAGTCACATCTTTGAACAGGCGCTAGTTTTTCTTTTGGAATAGAACGATTTTGTATTGGACCTTAAATTAAACTTCAAGGTAAGAGTTCTTCCATAAACCTATTTAACCAAAGTCAGTAAAATCAGCAAATACCAAGATGTATAAAAAGACCGAACTGCTCTTTTGCCCCTACACTCGGGCCTTACATTTCTAGAAGTTCCCGAGACACGAGTTTGAAAGCAAACGTTATCCAAAAGTTAATTTTGAGCACCAAATTCTAGTAATATATATATATATATATATCCTGCAAAACTAAAAGAAAATAATCAGTGAAGTAAAGTGCAAACGATAGTTGTGAATGGTCTAAGTTGATTTTACTGTGATATTTACTGTTAAACCACCTTTCCTCGGCAACTCTTGGTTAGTCTGAGCCAGGTTTTTAAATCCTGACTGTGCATTTCGGAGAATTAACAAGTGGGACCTTCAGCAACATAACAACATAAGAAATAAGAGCAGGAGTAGACCATACCGCCCACCGAGTCTGCTCTGCCATTCAATAAGTTCATAGGTGATCTTCTATCTCAATTCCAGCATCCTGTTCTATTCCCATATCCCTTGATTCCCTTAATATCCAAAAAATATTTCAATCTCGGTATTGAATATACTCAACAAAGCAAGTAAGATCAGTTCAGAAATAAAAGGAGAGACGTTGATAATGCCCCCTTGCCCTAGATCAAACTGTCAGGCGAATGAGTTGAAAACTGAGTTTCCAAACTTCCTCAGTAAATAAATTTTAGACATCCCCTTAAACAGCTCCTAATGATGATATTTAATTGTCCATAGATCACGAGAATATTCCAGCAAACACTGTAGCTTTTTATGAAAGTTCACTAAGTTAAACACCCACTAATAACATGGGCAATGTTATTTTCGACATCCCAATACCTCAGAATCCGTTCAAATCTAATCATAACATCGTTATGTATATTAACCGGACGGTGGGACCAATGGTTTGATGTGTGCACTGGTGGAATTCACAGGTATGAATGTGCGGGTGGATGAACGGTAAGAAAGGTGAAACTGGAATCTAACCAGTGACTTTAGAAGACATGCCTTCGCCATAAACGAACAATGGGTGCAATAGGTGCCACGCCAGACATTAATAGAAAACTAGAATCATTTAAAAATAATAATTTCAAATACAGGCTTTTTAGTGATTAACGGAACTTTCCCAATAACCTGTATCTCTAGCTAAGAGTAATTTTGGACAACCAGCGAGCGATGATTAACTTAAATATTAAAGCTTCGCGAATCATTGCGCCAGATACAATTATTAAGTTCTGCTGAGACGAGGATGAGCGTAGTGTCTATCTTAACGTTTTTAAACTATAATATCTACTTAGAGAAACAGCTTTTCTCCTGTGGGGATCCTCTCATGCGTTTTATTCTATGGGTGTGTTTCTAATCATAACTCAACCTTACTATAGATCTTCAAAATTCATAAATCCGCAGAGAGATCAAGAATTTGGGGGCGTTTTCAGGAAAATAATATATAAGGGAGGTCCGATTTGAATCAAAAAACAGGGCAGGTCCAAGTTTTACAATTAAACATTGCAACAATTAATGTAGTCACACCCCATAGTGTCATCTGTGGCTCAGTGGATCGCATCCTCGCCTCTGAGTCAGAAGGTTCAAGTCCCACTCCAAGGACTTGAGCGCAAATATCTAGGCTGATACTCCAGTGCAGTACTGAGGGATTGTTACACTGTCGTAGGTGCCGTCTTTCGGGTGAAAATTAAACTGAGGCTTCACCTGCCCTCTCGAGTGGACGTAAAAGATCCCATGGCACTATTTTGAAAAAGAGCAGGGGAGTTATCTCCGGAGTGCTGGCCAATATTTAGCCCTCAACCATCAGCACTAAAACAGATGATCTGTTCATTATCACATTGCTGTTTGTGGGAGCTTGCTGCGCTCAAATTGGCTGCCGCATTTCCTACAATACAACATTGACTGCAGTTCTAAAAGTATTTAATTGGCTGTATAGCACTTTGGGACGTCCGGTGGTCGTGGAAAGCGCTATGGAAATGCAAGACTTTTTATTTTTATAGTAAGAGTCTATAGATTATGAGCGACTTCATTTAAATCCGGAGTTGGGACAAAGACTAAAATGTGGCCACTCTCAAAAGCTGGCTTCTCGATAACAATCCGCTGGCAAGCACGGCTGTAACAGGAGTAGATTGCAGCTTCCCACGTGATTGCAGTTTGTGACATGCTGTACTCTGAAAGCACAGCCATCACCCTGTAACCTGTCACCTCTTTGACATGTAATTATTCCCTGTGTGCTGTCACAATAAAATGTATATCATTGTTAGTGTTAAATTGTAACACTCATTATAATCCACGCAATGTTTGGGTAATATCGCCCATTTAAACTAAGTGTAAATTACAGACACCCATAGCAAGAGATGGCATATTAGTACCTGAACAGTGTGTGGAGTTTTGACTGAGCGGTTAAAAGGAATCGTTCTTTGAGCATGTGATTTTTCCACATGCTCAAAAACACCCTCTCAAACTATCAAAGGCAAAGTTATTTTTTTAAATCACCCCCAATTGCAAATTGGCATTTTGGGAGAGTTCCGAAATTAACGAATTTCTGGAACGAGAGATTTAAAAAACCCTCAATATTATGAAACGCCCCCACCCCTTAATACTAAGGGATCTCTTGGCCTGTCCTGTAATTACTAACTGTAACTTTGGATGATTTGTAAAGAGCTGGACATCGTGACTTATTTAAAAGAATTGGATTTATATAGCGCCTTTCACGACGACCGGACATCTCAAAGCGCTTTACAGTCAATTAAGTACTTTTGGAATTTAGTCACTGTTGTAGTGGAGGACTATGTAGAACGATTTACTATTTCTATCTCTTTATTCTTAATCAACAAACATTAGGTCGTATTTTTAACCTTTTGTTTGTCGAACAGAGCTGATGAAGGTGTGCTAAATGTGACACTATTGTAAGTATAGGCGCCCACACGATTTAGGATTGCCGCTCACGAAGTGTTACGGTAGTAGTCGATTTTAGTTTTATTTGTTATTTTTACTTGACGGTTAAGTTGGAGTAAGTTTTTAATCTTGCGTCGGGTGACGCTGAAGATCGTGTCAGTTTCGCTAAATGACACTGGGGGTAATCTTTAATGGAATATTTACACGCATCTAATCCAGTTCTGCATTTACACCTTTAAAAATGATAAGCGAGTTCCACACCAGTGTAAACCGATAGCCGCAAGCTAAATTCAAAATCCCTGCCTCATAATCGGTTCAAATACAATAGACTCAAAGAATGGAGATATTAATGTAAATGTGTAATTCTAGAAGGTTAAAAAAATCTATCAAGACTACCAAAATGACTATAAAATCAATTCAAATCAAATTCGAACGAGTTCAATAAATCTATATAGCTGCAGAATAAACATACAGATAGTGATTGATATCCAATAGTTAAAGTAAGAATCTTCAGAAATGGGAAAAAGACTAAGTAAATCGAAAAAGACAATATATTAAATTCTAGCCTGCATATCATAGCTACACTTCGGAATCCATCATTGTTGCAATATATATGTTGTGTAGTTTATGTTTTAATATGATTTTAAATCCAGTAAATAGCTTGGTTATCTCATCCTTTCAATTTATCAAAACAACATGCACAAAATTGTAGATCTAGATTGACAAAAAAAAATCAAGTTTAAACATAAAATATTTAACAAAGCTTTGGTAAGACAGGATATTGAGTCTCAATGCAACAGTGTACTGAAAGGTTGGATTTGAAATCCCACATGCTCTATTATTTCTCTAACCAGATTATGCTCTATTCCTGTAAGTGAATCTGTGTAGGGGAATCCAGGAAATGTCAGAACCCAGCACCTGGCTATAATTGAAAATGCATTGGATTTAATAAGCAAAAACTGCACAGAATTGTGAATATTGTACTCATCAGATGAAGGATGGGAATACAACGCTTAAGAATGGCATACGTTCCAATTACACGCATCCAGTGTTGGTATCAACCACTTCCAGCTCTGATATAGAAGATGAAATATTTTAAGTTTTAAACCATTGTCTCCAAAACGGAACAGATTTATAATGGCGAGCTGACAGTCAGGTGTGGAGAGGCGGGCAGCAGTAATTTGCTTTGATGCTCACTCGAGATTGACCTCATGTGATTAGACAGAAATACTTATCGGTACTTTAATATACGCGGAATAAGAGATCTGTTGGCCTGGCTAGCCTGTCTCATCTTTTCTATTAAGCTGGTTTGAATGTATTTTCCTCTAAGATATTACACACACACACACATAATATATATATATATATATATAGGATTCACACAATCGCCTTTTCGATTCAGCCCAGCAACAATATCAACAGCAACTTGCATTTATATATCCCCTTTAACATATTATTTTAAAAGTCTCACATTAAGGAGTTAAAAAATATTTCCAGTAAATCACATCAAACTTAAAACTCTTTAAAAATAGCTTCCAATATATAAATCTGGTAATTCCAGTTGCAATTCTACCATTTGTATGATGATATTTGTTATAAGTTTATATGCAGTCACCAGGACTATTTTCAGTATGTTATTTGATACGTTTTAGGAGAAAACTAAACTGATTAGATATAAACTAATTATTTATCTTCCAGCATTGTAATTAATATATTAAATGCATGAACTCGCATTAAATCGTTTGGCATAAGGCAGATGTTATAAGATTGCACACTTTGCACAAATATACTCACTTAACACGA
Organism: Pristiophorus japonicus; assembly: GCF_044704955.1. NCBI lineage: Eukaryota > Metazoa > Chordata > Chondrichthyes > Pristiophoridae > Pristiophorus > Pristiophorus japonicus. The sequence goes on from NC_091993.1 coordinate 21,360,022, forward strand.
TTGCACACTGAAATGCAGTTAACAATGTTTTAACAGGTGGAAAAGATTTATTTTAAAAGTATAGTCCCTTGAATATTCAGGTTGTAAATATTTTATTTTGGTGAAATGTAACTGATAAAATCTAGACATATTTAAAATCGAATATCAAAGAAATAGAGTTTGTAGTCCGTATTTCTAACCGATGCATATAATAAGCTGCAGTGGTCTGCACTGGCGAGGTTTGTTTTATGTGCGTTGGCCTGTATCGGGATGGAATGCGTGCACTGATTGCAATTGTCTGCATTGGGTTGTAATGGCCTTCATTAACCAGGGTTTTATTGGGCTGTAAGGGGTGATGTACATCTCATGCCCTGGATGTTCCAGTTCAATAAAATGAAATGGCAGTGTTATTTTGACATTATTGGTACAAACTAAATGAAACTGACCATTTCGCCCATTGAGCTGTGGCAACAGGGTGTGCTGGGAAAGTGCTATAATGTTAACCTGCTGTGAAAACTACGAGTTTAATAGGATTAAATCCCATTTTGCTATCAATCGATATAACTTGATATGACCCTTGTAAGTGACATCTGTTAAACTCTACAATAGCCTCCATGGCCATACATGTTACTACTTAAAATATAGATTAAAATGCCCCATGATGAGGAAACAATCATCACTTAAATAAAATGTCTAAAGCGTATTGATATCTAGAAAAAAGTCTGAGGCATGTTTTCCTTTCGGTAAAGGTTCCTGTAAAACGTTATTGATTCATATACAGTCCAATGTAAACTAGTAGGGTTACAGACATGAATATAGTTTGTGACATCCCCACCGGTAAAGAAACAATTTAAAGTGTACATCCATTACAATAAAGATGGCGAAAAAAATATGTTCCTTCAGTTTCCACTAACTTGTGAAACATTCCATTACCAGGCGCTGGTTTCCGGTCCTACACTAATTATATATTAACTATTGACATAAGAAAACGGGGCAAAAAAAGGCCATCTGGCCCACTGAGCTTTGCTTTAAGAGAAGATAAAGAGTCTGCCACTTTATTTTGTACATGCTAAGACTTATCTTCTCCCCACAAAGCAAATAAAACTACCTTTTTAGCAACTGTGCGTTATCGGACAAAACTGAGATGTTCTTGTATAATAATGCGGAAATCAAGGCTGATTGGCAAGGGTTGTTGTCATCCCTACCTGCCTCAACTATGCATTCTCAGTACAGAATGGTCCATTTTAATGAATCACAAAATGTCAATCTTCAAATGTCCATTCTAACAGATGATGGGTGCTCTGCCTCTCCCTCACATCTACAAGTAGGTCACACCGAACAAGATGGAAATTTTACTCAGAATCCAATCAATATTTTGCAAACCTATCAGTTTCAGGTGGTATGTTGCAGTGCGTGCAACCGACCCGAAATATCTAGGGTGCAGTTCATCCTTCTGCTATTTGTAAAATCTCTAAACCGGGTCGATTGGATTTACTGATACAAAATGTAGCAGAACGAAGTGACCGCTGCGCTCTGGCCAGTGGGCTGAGCTGCCTTTCTACTGTAACTGAGAAACGAGGCATGCAAAGTGCGCTGGACAACGACGGCAAAGGAATGCAGGGTATAGCTTCCGTTTCTTAAAACCGGCCTAAGACCAGGGGCTTCATACAGGAGCGTTCGGTGAGAGAAGTGATCTCTTCAACGACTTTTAGGGCTTTGCCAATCTTGTACCTGGCAGTCTTATATAAATGGATGCCGTCATAGTCTCTGAATATCTACCACGTGTTAGGTACAGTGAAATGGCATTTGATAAACATTTCACCAACCTTTAAAGGGCTTGGGTTGACTGAAAAGATTACATTAATCAACTAATGCTATTGTTTCCTCTAATGATTCCCTGACTTCTTGGTATTTAAACGGTAAATTTGAAAGATTATAAAGCAGTCAAACCCCAGTGCCAATTTTAGTCCCCAAATCTATTTCTAAAGTTTCCTCTCAGACGCTGTTCTTTTCTGAGTTGATCATGAGCTGCGTCCTTTCCCACATTACAACAGTGACTACACTTCCATAGTATTCATTGGCTGTAAGGCGCTTTGGGACGTCTTGAGGTCATAAAGGGCGCTACAGAACTGCAAGTTCTTTCTCTCTAATACATGTCATTGAAGTGTGATAAGGTGTGTTAAGTTTTTCTAAATGAACGGGAATGATGTCAGATCACAGCACAGAGGCGCTAAATGTTCACACCCGCCGAGTGTGGACTTATTTTTAATCTCCCGCACCGCCCCTGGTTTACTTGCACCAAGTCCTGTCTGTGTTACGTTATTTGTCCAGGGGTGTCATGACATATTTAAGCCTATCAAAAATACCTCCACCTCTTGACCCCTGTAACCAACTGCTTGGCTCGACCGAGTGCAGTGACAACCGGGACGTTGCTGAGTGCCTGGGCTCCGGAGGCAGAGCCATTGTGTGCCTGTTTGGTGCTTGTGGGGGGTTTAGTGATGCACTGGTAAAGTGTCTGCGTTAGCACAGTTTTACGAATCAATGAAATGAGTGAATCGCTAAAAGTGCCACCAATTCCCCTCGCCACCACAACACACTCACTCACTACATAGTTTCGCCGTCTCCATCACTGATCTGTTTCTATCTCAGTGTGTGTGTGTGGGGGGGGGGGGGGGAGGAGCATTTTAGATAATTCTTCCTTTACTTTCCAAATCTGTAAATTCAGGCAATGGTTAAAGCGCGTTTAAGGTACCGCAGGAAATTTTGTCTCAGAAAAGTTCACAAATATATCGGGACTTTGGGGCCAACTGCACTGCAACTCGCCCGACTCGACAACCTAGCACCTGAAACTGATGATAGGAGGTTTGCAAAATATTGATTGGGTTCTGAATAAAGTTTCCAACTTGTTCGGTGTGACCTACTTGTTGATGCTGGGGGAGGGGGATGGGTGGGTGAGTTTGTGATGCTCAATAAATTTGTCCCTACACAATGCTACAGAAGATTCATTGCCTGGGTATTCGGCACCTTCTGCTTGCGAGCCGGTTCTGACTTGGCCATTGGGAGAATATTAGCCCAACATACATTTATTAATAAGACCGGTTCAGTTAAGGCTTGATTGCAGGTGAAAGTGGAAGTTGGACCACGTGATCTCATTTGATTAGTTCTGATTCATTTATTCAATGAAGATTTTCCGCTTGTCACCGACCAATGAATAGGGGTCTTTGTGTTCCATGCCTGGGCATGGTCCCACGACTCCACGCATAGCACTGGACGTGTATCTCTTCCTCAGCAATAGACAGTCTCCCCTGTTCAAAATCTATTAGCACTTAATCCACATGAGATGAGGGGTATGGATTATTTACACAATGGCCATGATTACTAATCACAGAATAAAATCAACTGGGTTCTGCTTCCCCGTTTAAATTCATGTCTGCTTTGGCCTTGTTAGTGCTTGGGCATTTTATCACGAGTGACTGAGTCCTTGGGAATGTTTTAATCATTATATAGAACCCCAGCTCGCCCGCTCTCTCTGTGTGTACATGAAAAGGAAGTTGTTGTCTCATATCAGGCCTTTACATTCAACAACTAAGGATCGCTAATGATGGATGAGAGGAGTGAATGCCACGGAACAAACCATAGAAGGGCTTAAAATAAAGCGAACAGAGGCTTAAGCTATATTAAATTACCCTGATTAGGAATCCTGGGTCTAGTCAAAGGCTGTCGGAGAGGCTGGGAGTCTGAAAGTACTGCTGTTCAGCACTGGGGAGAGGGTCAGGAGGTGAATGGAGTTCACAGGGCCTCTTCTTTTCTTATGCTAACGCCGAATACATGTACTAATGCTTACTGGCCTGGAAATATAAACGGTTCTGCCTAAAACCCTCCAATAATCCGCGCCGGTGTTTTGTCAGAAGGGGGGCGGGAATGCAGGTCTGTAGCTAATTGCTGCTCGCTTGCTTTGCGGCGCTTGTTGTAATGTCTGCCAGACCAGGACTCCGCTCCACCTTCTGTGCGCCGAGGTTGAGATTTTCAGTTATGGATATTCTCTATAAACCTCAATCCCGACCAATTTTGACTTTTGGAATCACGACTTCTTCCTGCATCAGCCAGTCGCATTTCTGCATTTTACAAAAGACTATTAAATGTATCCCCCACTTCCCCCCATCCCCCATAATAATGCATATGGGGGCGAAATAATGAGATGGCTATTGCAGAGCTACGCGCCATTGTCCTGGTAACTACCACAGACATCAATATCACAAACCTTTCATTCAATAAGGGGGAAAAAAACTGGCATACCTTTCTAAAAAGGACTAACTAAATATCACCGAATTAAAACATAGACGAGCCCCTCCATCAGACGGCTGTGACACCCGGCTCCATTTGCAGCCCTTTCAAAGTCCCATTCAGTTGGGTTCATTAAAACAGAGGAGCTTAATTCACACTCATCGCTTTGAACTTATCAAAGGTTTTTTTTTTGCGTTGGACTGAGGTTAAAAGATTGGTGACTGATAAATACAAAATGTTGCTGTATGGAGCAAATTAGTAGAGAATATCATCGGGCGAACTGTGATTTTAACAAATTAGATTAATGACACAGTACAATGGATTGAAGGTGGATTCTAACACAGCGACCAGATCTGTGTGAATTGTACCTCCTACATTCAACACATCGTAGAACAGATTTTCAAAGGGTTTCATTATGAACTGCACCCACATCCTGCTGCCGATTGAAGGCTTGATTCGTGAGCAGGAAATACAGCGACAGTAATTTCAGATTTTTTAGTAAAATATTTCACTTTTTTTCCACAGGCAGCGAGGCTCATACATTCACTCACACACACACACACACTTAACTTCACTCCCTTACACACATTCACTCTCACACACACACACTCACTAACCCTCACTCCCTTGCACATACACTCACTCCTCTCCCTCTTACACACACTCACTCACTCACATACACTCACACACTAACTCTTACTCCCTTACACACGCTCACTCACTCAGACACTCACTCACACAGACAATCACTAACTCCCACTCTCTTATAGACACATAGACACACAATAACCCTCAGTCCCTTACACACTCACTCTCTCACTCACACACACAAATACTAACCATCACTCCCGTACACACACACACACTCACTTACACACAGACACATACCAAGTCTCACTCTTACACACACTCACTCATTTAGTCACTCAATCACACACACACACACGAACTCTCATTCCCTTACACTCACTCACATGCACACTAACTCTCACTCCCTTATACACATTCACTCACACAATAACTCTCACTCCCTTACACACACTAATTCATTCATTCTTTCATTCAGTGACTCACTCACACTGGCACATACTAACTTTCACTCTCTTACACTTACTCATTCAGTCACACAATCACACACAGACACACATTAACTCTCAATCTCTTACTCATTCACTCACACATACACATAAGAATACATAAGAATTAGGAGCAGGAGTAGGCCATTCGGCCCATCAATCCTGCTCCACCATTCAATGACTTCATGGCTGATTTTCTACCTCAACACTTTCCTACACTATCCCCATAATCCCTTGATTCCCTTAGTATTGAATAATCTGTAGATCTCTGTCTTGAATATACTCAAAGACTGAGTCTCTACACCGATCTGGGTTAGATAATTACAAAGATTCACCACTCTGTGTGTGAAGAAGTTTCTCCTCATCTTAATCCTAAATGGCTAACCCCTTATTCTGAGACTGTGACCCCGGTTCTAGATTCTCCAACCAGGGGAAACATCCTCCCTGCATCTATCCTATCTAGCCCTGTAAAAATTGTGTATGTTTCAATGAGATCACCTCTCATTCTTCTAAACTCTAGAGAATATAAGACCAGTCTGCTCAATCTCACCACATAGGACAATCCCCCCATCCCAGGAATCAGTCTGGCGAACCTTCATTGCACTCCCTCTATGGCAAGTTTATCCTTCCTTAGGTAAGGAGACCAAAACTTTACACAATACTCCAGATGCAGTCTCACCAGGACCCTATATAATTGCAATAAGATGTCTTTACTCTTATACTCAAACCCTCTTGTAATAAGGCCAACATACCATTTGCTTTCTTGATTGCTTGCTGTACCTGCTTGCTAACTTTCAGTGATTCGTGTACAAGAACACCCAGGTCCCCGTGAACACCAACATTTCCCAATCTCTCACCATTAAAAAATCACTCTGCTTTTCTATTTTTCCTTCCAATCTGGATAACTTCACATTTCTCCACATTATATTCCATTTGTCATGTTCTTGACCATTCACTTAGCCTGTCTATATCCCCTTGAAATCTCTTTGCATCTCCCTCACAACTTACATTCCCACCTAGCTTTTTATCATCAGCAGACTTGAATATATTACATTTGGCCCCTCTTCCAAATCATTGATTAGATTGGTGAATAGCTGGGGCCCAAGCACCGATCCTTGCGGCACCCCACTAGTTACAGCCTGCCAACCTGAAAATGACCAATCCTCAATCCATTCTAGTATATTACCTGAATCCCATGAGATCTAATTTTGTTTAATAACCTCTTGTGTGGCACCTTATCGAATGCCTTCTGAAAATCCAAATAAACCACATTCACTGGTTCTCCCTTATCTATTCTACTAATTACAATCTCAAAAAGTCTAACAGATTTGTCAAACATGATTTCCCTTTCATAATTCCGTGTTGACTCTGCCCAATCCTATTATTATTTTCTAAGTGCCCTGTTACCACATCCTTAATAATTAATTCTAGCATTTTTCTCTATGACTGATGTCCAGCTAATTGGTTTGTAGTTCCTTGTTTTCTCTCTCCCTCCTTTATTAAATAGCAGAGTTACATTAGCTACCTTCCAATCTGTGGGAACCATTCCAGAATCAATGGAATTTTGGAAGATGATAACCAATGCATCCACTATCTCTATAGCCACCTCTTTTAAAAACCTAGGACGGAGGCCGAGGGGAATTATTGATTAATTTCAGACCCATTAATTTTTCCAGTACTATTTTTTTACGAATACTAATACTAATTTCTTTCAGTTCCTCATTCTCTCTAGACCCATGGTTCTCCACTATTTCTGGCAGGTGTTTTGTTTCTTCATCCGTGAAGAAAGACACAAAGTATTTGTTTAATTTCTCTGCCATTTCCTTATTCCACATTATAATTTCGCCTGTCTCAACCTGTAAGGGGCCCACATTTACTTTCACCAACCTTTTCCATTTTACATACCTATAGAATCTTTTACCATATGTTTTTATGTCTCTCACTAATTTACTCTTATATTCTATTTTCCCTTTCTTTATCAATTTCTTGGTCCTCCTTTGCTGAATTCTAAAATGCTCCCAATCCTCAGGCTTACTGCTCTTTTTGGCAATGTTATAAAACTCTTTCTTTGATCTAATACTATCTTTAACTTCTCTTGTTGGCCACGGTTGGACAACCTTTCCTGTGGGGCTTTTGTGCCTTAAAGGAATGTTTTTTTGTTGTAAATTATGTATTAATTCTTTAAATGTTAGCCATTGCTTGTCAACCGTCATACCTTTTAATGTAGTTTCTGAATCAACTTAGCTAACTCTCTCCTCATACCTACATAGTTTCCTTTGTTTAGATTTAAGACGGTTGTTTCGGATTTAACGAAATCACTTTCAAACTCAATATAAAATTCTATCATATTATGGTCACTCTTCCCTAAAGGCCCCTCTACTTTATTAATCAACCCTTTTGCATTGCACAATACTCGATCTAAAATAACCTGTTCCCTAATTGGTTGCTCAACATACTGATCTAGAAAACCATCTTGTATACATTCCATGAATTTGTCCACTACACTATTACTGCATATTTGGTTTGCCCAGTCTATATGTAGATTAAAGTCCCCCAAGATTACTGTATTACCCTTGTTATATACACCTCCAGTTTCCTGATTTATACTCTGCCCTACATTACCACTACTGTTTGGGGACCTACAAACAACTCCCACCAATATTTTCTGCCCCTTGCTGCTTCTTAGCTCTACCCAAACTGATTCTACTTCTTGATTTTCCAGCTAAGATCCTTTCTCACTACTGTCTTTATCCCATCCTTTATTACCCGGGATATCCTTCTTCCTTTTCCATTTTACCTCTCTCTTCTAAAAGTTAAGTGTCCTGTAATATTTAGTTCCCAACCTTGTGCAGTTTGCAACCACATCTCGGTAATAGGTATTAGATCAAGCTTTTTAATTTCTATCTGCACTATTAATTCATCTATTTTGTTGCAAATGCTTCGCGCATTCATCTATAGTGCCTTTAGATTTGACTTTTTTCTATTTTTCCCTGATGTCACCTTAGTCAGTGATGCCCTATTACCTTTGTTATTCTCTCTGTCCCTTCGTGACCTACTCTGCTTAGTTTTATCCCAAACTCTGCTCTGCTCTGGAGCCTTGATATTTCTCTTGCTGCTTTAAAATTTACTCTATCCTGAATCCTACCCCCCACCTCCCCCCCCCCCCCCCCCATTGGTTTAAAGCCCTGTCTACTGTCCTAGTTAATAGATTCGCCAGGACACTGGTTCCAGCCTGGTTCAAGTGGAGCCCGTCCCAACAGAACAGCTCCCTCTTGCCCCAGTATTGATACAAGTGCCCAGTGAAGCAAAACCTCTGCCTCCCACACTACTCTTTGAGCCATGCATTTAAGTTTCTAATCTGCTTGTCCCTATATCAATTGACGTGTGGCTCAGGTAACAATCCAGAGATTATTACCTTTGAGGTTCGGCTTTTTAATTTGGACCCTAACTCCTCAAACTCTTTCAGCAGAACATCATTCCTAGTTCTACCTTTGTCATTGATTCCGACGTGAACAACAACAACTGGATCCTCCCCCTCCCACTTCAAGTTCTTCTCCAGCTGCGAGGAGATGTCTTTAACCCTGGCACCAGGCAAGCAACACAACCTTCGGAACTCCTGGCTATGGCTGCAGAGAACTGTACCTGTCCCTCTGACTATACTGTCCCCTACCACAACTACATTCCCTTTCACTCCCCCCACTTGAATGGCTACCTGCACCATGGTGCCATGGTCAGCCTGCTCATCAATTCTGCAGACTTTTCCCTCATTCACACAGACAGCAAAAACCTCATACCTGTTGGGAAAACTTCATACCCTCACTCTCACTCCCTTACAGACACTCACTCACTCAGACACTCACTCACAAATAGACAAACACTAACTCTCACTCCCTTACACAAACGAACCCTCACTCCTTACACACACTCACTCACATATGCTGACTATCACTCTCTTACACACACACTCACTCACAGACACATTAACTCTCACTCTCTTACACACTCACTCAGACACACACACAGACACACACTAACTCTCACTCTCTTACACACCCACTCATCCGCTCACTCAGACACACACAGGCAGACACACACGCACTCAGACACTCACACACACACACTAACTCCCACTCTCTTACACACACTCAATCACTCACTCAGACACTCACACACAGAAACCGCCCCCCCCCCCCCCCCACACCTGAATGTACGGTGATCACTGAATATTAAGCTACTGTACTGGAGGGAAAGTTCGGCTGAAAGAGTCGATAATTAATTTGCAGTAATCTATGGTCAAATAATAGAACTTGAATACTTATTGTTAGGGGCTCAAACTTTAGGAATAGCAAAGGGGGCAGAATGATAACACGAGCAACAGCAATAACTTGCCTTTATATATGCAACAGTAAAACAATGATACACGTTTCGCGACAGAGCGGCAGCATCTACAGGTGTGACCGTAAATGACCTAATATATTACACGGGTCCTGACTGTAACGGCACTTTCCTCCTGCTGAGGCCAGACTACAGCCCATGGACTGATTTGATATCTATGTTTTTCAAAGTCCCTTTTTAATATTTATTTGTGTAGAACAGAAGGGAGACCAGTATTATTGATGATGCCCCTTTTATTTTGTAAATATTTCCTTTTGATATTGCCCATCACAGGGAAATTACTGCATTAAAACAACTAAGTAAACATCTCTTTAGGTTTGAAGCCATTATTGAGCCGCATTCTGTCAACAGAAGGGTGAAATGTGCCAAATTACACATGCTCATCAGACCTGTTATTAAGGGCTCTTGTGGCAAAATGCTCTTGTTGAAAGGTAGTACAAAAGGGTCTGGAAGCTGCATTTATGTCGAGCAAGCACCTCAACCAGGCAAATGGAGAGCGTTTAACTCATTATCTCCTCTGTGGACAGGAAGTCCACCCTCCTCACACACACACACATTTATCAAACTTCAAAGGAAATTGTTATAGAAAAGTAAAATCTCTCCCCATCCACTACATGTGCCTTGTTCCTCTGATCTTAACGATAAAAAAATGCCTTTAAACAATTTAAATATCTGAAATGCCTCATGTTATTGGGGAGGAGGCGCTCGCATATGTGACTGGATTGTATCTGAATCTATTTCTTCCCATCAGACTCTTGGCATCTCCCCCCAGGGTCAGCTCGGAAAGATACATCCTGTGTTATTATCGGTTTATATTAAATAAAATAAGTGTATTTGATAGTGTGTCCGTAATTATTAAATGCTGAATTAGCTTATTTTCTAGTGTCACTCGCCCTTGCATTTGATTGCAGGTGTCTGTTAGCCGCCCCAGTGCAGAGTGATTACTGGATTGATTGAATTTGATGTTCTAAGTATCTGAAACTAACCTGAAATAGACAAATCGAGCTCTGGTAAATTACAGGGCGGGGCGGAGAGAGCGAACGCCTGTGCTGCTCCTTAACGTTATCACACGGCATTGTCAGAAAAGGAATTGAAACGGCAATGCCACATTTATACAGGGTCTTATCACGTCTCAAACGTCTTGCGGCCTTCATCTGAATTACTTTGAAGCGCCGTCACTGTCGTTTGGTAGGCAAATGCAGCAATCATTTTGTGCACAGCAAGTTTTACAGAAACGGTAATGAGATAAATACCCAGTTGATCTGCTTTTAATGGGGGTGATTTAGGGAGTGATATTGGCCAGAATACCGGGAGAATTCCCTGTTCCTCAAGAATAGTGCAGTGGAATCTTCGAATGTCTACCTTAAGGACAGACAGGTTCTCAGTGTAGAACATAAGAATTAGGAGCAGCAATAGGCCATTCGGCCCCTGGAGCCTGCTCTGCAATTCAATAAGATCATGGCTGATCTTCCACCTCAACTCCACTTTCCTGCACTATCCCCATAAACTCTTGATTCCCTTAATATCCAACAAATCTATTGATCTCAAATATATTCAACGACTGAGCATCCACAGCCCTCTGGGGTAGAAAATTCACCAAAGGTTCACCACCCTCCAAGTGAAGAAATTTCTCCTTATCTTAGTCCTAAATGGCTGACCCCTTATTCTGAGTCTGTGCCCCCTGATTCTAGACTCCCCAGTCAGGGGAAACATCCTCCCTGCATCTATCCTGTCAAGTCCTGTAAGAATTTTGTATGTTTCAATGAGATCACCTCTCATCTTCTAAACTCTAGAGAATATAGGCCTAGTCTACACAATCTCTCCTCATAGGACAATCTCCCTATCCCAGGAATCAATCTGGTGAAGCTTCGTTGCACTCCCTCTATGACAAGTATATCCTTCCTTAGGTAAGAAGATGATAACTGTACACAATACTCCAGGTGTGGTCTCATCAGGGCTCTATATAAATGCCCTATATGTAATGTCTCATCTGCAGGATGGTAACTTGCACAGTGTAGTACTTCCTTGGCACAGTACTGAAGTGTCAGACTAGATTATACCCTCAAGTCCTCGGACCCACCCTGTCCTGATTCAAAAGCAGGAATGCTATCAATTGAACCAAGTTAACACAATTGATTATGCAACACTTTTTAGGTCAATTCTTCAGCACAATTTGGATTACTGTGAACAGTTTTGCCTTTGCATCACAACAACAACTTATATTATATAGTGCTTTTATCTTAGTAAAACATCACAGGAGTGATTATCAGACACAATTTAACACCAAGCCATAAAAGCAGATAATAGGACAAGTGAGGTCAGTTTTAGGTGCTTCATAAAGGAGAGAAAGGGAGGCAATTCCACAGCTTAGGGCCCAGGCAGCTGAAGGCAATTGATGAAAATTGGGCATGCGCCAGAGGCTGGAATTGGAAGCACAGAGATCTGGGAGGGTGGTAGGGCTGGGAAAGGTTACAGAAACAGAGATGGGTAATGCCATGGTGGGATTGGAAAACAAGGTTGAGAACTTTAAAATTGAGGCATGGCTGGACTGGAAGCCAACATCAGTCAGCGATCATAGGGTTGATGGGTGAACAGGAGGGACTTGGTGCGCATTAGGATACAGGCAGCAGAGATTTGGAGGAGCTCAAGTTTATGGAGGGTGCAAGGTGGAAGGCTGATCAGGAGACCATTGGAATAGAGGTAACAAAGGAAGGGATGAGTGTTTCAGAAGCAGATGAGCTGAGGCAGGGGCAAGAGATGGGTAATGTTACCGAGGTGAAAGTAGGCGGTCTTGGTGATGGAGAGCATATAGAGTCAGAAGCTCAAACAGCATGGCAAAGTTGTGAACAGTCTGGTTCAGCCTCAGACTGTGACTAGGCAGAGGGATGAAGATGGTGGCTAGGGAACAGAATTTGTGGCATGCACCAAAGACAATGGCCTGGATATTCTGTGGCCTATGACTGCGTATGCACAGCATACGCAGTCGTAAGTGTTCTACAAGTTCTGAGTTTAGGCATATGATACACATGCACAAAAGCACAGAACTTGCAATCTATCAAGTTTCAGCTTGACGGATTGTATGAATCCAAAGGAAATGGACTTTGGCTGCTGCAGGGTTGGGCTATTTAAAACAGATAGCAAGAGTTTCTATCGGTATATAAAAAGAAAAAAAGTGGCTAAAGTAAATGTTGGTACCTTAGAGGACGAGACTGGGGAAATAGTAATGGGGAACACGGAGATGGCAGAAACTCTAAACAAGTATTTTGTATCAGTTTTTATGGTAGAGGACACTAACAATATTCCAACAGTGGATAGTTGGCTGGGGGGGGGGGGGGGGGGGAGGGGGAGGGGGCGGCGGGAGGAACTTAACACAATCACAATCACTAAGGAGATGGTATTCAGTAAGATAATGGGACTAAAGGCAGATAAATCTCCTGGACCTGATGGCTTGCATCCTAGGGTCTTAAGAGAAGTAGTGGCAGGGATTCTGGATGCATTGGTTGTAATTTACCAAAATTCCTTGGATTCTGGGGAGGTCCCAGCAGATTGGAAAACTTCAAATGTAATGCCCCTATTCAAAAAAGGAGGCAGACAAAAAGCAGGAAACTATAGACCAGTTAGCTTAATATCTGTGGTTGGGAAAATGTTGGAGTCCATTATTAAAGAAGCAGTAACAGGATATTTGGAAAAGCAACATTTGGTCAGGCAGAGTCAGCATGGATTTATGAAGGGGAAGTCATGTTTGACAAATTTGCTGGAATTCTTTGAGGATGTAACAAACAGAGTGGATAAAGGGTAGCCAGTGGATGTGGTGTATTTGGACTTCCAGAAGGCATTTGACAAGGTGCCACACAAAAGGTTACTGCACAAGATAAACGTTCACAAGATTGGGGGTAATATATTAGCATGGATAGAAGATTGGCGAACAAACAGAAAATGGAAAGTCGGGATAAATGGTTAATTCTCTGGTTGGCAATCAGTAATGAGTGGGGTGCCGCAGAGACCAGTGCTGGGACCCCAACTATTTACAATCTATATTAACGACTTGGAAGAAAGGACTGAGTGTAACATAGCCACGTTTGCTGACGATACAAAGATAGGAGGAAAAGCAATGCGTGAGGAGGAAATAAAAAAGCCGCAAAAGGGCATAGACAGGTTAAGTGAGTGGGCAAAAATTTGGCAGATGGAGTATAATGTTGGAACGTGTGAGGTCATAAACTTTGTTAGAAAAAAATCAAAGAGCAAGTTATTATTTAAATGGAGAAAGATTGCAAAGTGCTGCAGTACAGCAGGACCTGGGGGTACATGTGCATGAAACACAAAAGGATTGTATGCAGGTACAGCAAATGATCAGGAAGGCCAATAGAATCTTGGCATTTATTGCAAAGGGGATGGAGTATAAAAGCAGGGAAGTTTTGTTACAGCTGTACAGGGTATTGGCGAGGCCACATCTGGAATAAAGCGTACAGTTTTGGTTTCCATATTTACGAAAGGATATGCTTGCTTTGGAGGCAGTTCAGAGAAGGTTCACTCGGTTAATTCCGGGGATAAGGGGGTTGACTTATGAGGAAAGGTTGAGTAGGTTGAGCCTCTACTCATTGGAGTTCAGAAGAATGAGAGGTGATCTTATCGAAATGTATAAGATTATGAGGGGGCTTGACAAGGTGGATGCAGAGAGGATGTTTCCACTGATGGGGGAGACTAGAACTAGAGGGCATGATCTTAGAACTGAGATGAGGAGAAATTTCTTCTCTCAGATGGTTGTGAATCTATGGATTTCGATGCTTCAAAGAGCTGTGGAAGCTGGGACATTAAATAAATTTAAGACAGAAATAGACAGTTTCTTAAACGATAAGGGGATAAGGGGTTATGGGGAGCGGGCGGGGAAGTGGAGCTGAATCCATGATCAGGTCAGCCATGATCTTATTGAATGGCGGAGCAGGCTCGAGGTGCCGTATGGCCTACTCCTGCTCCTATTTCTTATGTTCTTATGCTCTTATTTGCCCAAATACAGCCCAGCTAATGCCCACAAAACTCTTATGCCTGGTGAAAGCATGCATTAGGCCATCTTTTGCCAGTGAAGTGTTTAAATAAATATTAAAATAAAATGTTAAAAATCATTTAAACATTCAAAAACCTTTAAAATTAGCTCAGGTTATTTTTGGCCCCTTTAAAAATGTTTATATATTTTTTTAATTACATTTTTGTTTTAAATGTTTAATTAAATTGTATTTTATTTAATTTTGAACATGTGGTGATTTATTTTCATTTAAGTGGGGTGAAAGTGTGTTTTTTAGGGGACTCCTATTATGCTAATGGGGATTCCGTATGTAAATGGTATCTCCATAAGCATTATGGGATTCCACCTTTGTGATTGGTTGGGCTGGCCCACGTGATCCCAGGGATGCTTGCGGACTGCGCTCCAAGGCTACGTGGGACATTACGCAGGCCTCCACCTGCAGGCCCAGGACTGCAAGAGTTGGAAAATACGGAGGTACCAGGTAGGTGCGTACTTTTCTTGCAGATTGGAGCCGTTCGCCCGCAGGAAGCATCCGGCCGCAATTTCCACCCCATTGGCTTTGGTGTTCCTAATATTTAATTACAGGAAATTTTTGCTCATCTAATATTAAATGTTGGACAATCGATGTGAGGGATTGCAAGAAGGGGTGGTGAGGTAGAGATGGGTGTCATCAGCGAATATGTGGGATATGATGTGTTTTAGATGATGTTGTTGAGGTGCATGCATGTATATGAGAAATCAGAGGGGACGAAGGATAGGTCCTTGGAGGACCCCAAGGTAACTATGCGAAAGCAGGAAGAGAAGCCACTGTAGGTGATTCTCTGGCTACGACTGGATAGATAGGAATGGAACAAAGTGAATGCAGTCCCACCCAGCTGGACAGAGAAGAGGATAAGAACATAAGAACATAAGAATTAGGAACAGGAGTAGGCCATCTAGCCCCTCGAGCCTGCTCCGCCATTCAATAAGATCATGGCTGATCTGGTCATGGACTCAGCTCCACTTACCCGCCCTCACCCCGTAACCCTTAATTCCCTTATTGGTTAAAAATCTATCTATCTTTGACTTGAAAACATTCAATGAGCTAGCCTCAACTGCTTCCTTGGGCAGAGAATTCTACAGATTCACAACCTTCTGGGAGAAGAAATTCTTTCTCAACTTGGTTTTAAATTGGCTCCTCCGTATTTTGAGGCTGTGCCCCCTAGTTCTAGTCTCCCTTACCAGTGGAAACAACTTCTCTGCCTCTATCTTGTCTATCCCTTTCATGATTTTAAATGTTTCTATAAGATCACCCCTCATCCTTCTGAACTCCAACGAGTAAAGACCCAGTCTACTCAATCTATCATCATAAGGTAACCCCCTCATTTCTGCAATCAGCCTAGTGAATCGTCTCTGTACCCCTTCCAAAGCTAGTATATTCTTCCTTAAGTAAGGTGACCAAAACTGCATGCAGTACTCCAGGTGCGGCCTTACCAATACCTTATACAGTTGCAGCAAGACCTCCCTGCTTTTGTACTACATCCTTCTCGCAATGAAGGCCAACATTCCATTCGCCTTCCTGATTACCTGCTGCACCTGCAAACTAACCTTTTGGGATTCATGCACAAGAGTTTCATGCACAAGGACCCCCAGGTCCCTCTGCACCACAGCATGTTGTAATTTCTCCCATTCAAATAATAATCCCTTTTACTGTTTTTTTTCCCAAGGTGGATGACCTCACACTTTCCGACATTGTATTCCATCTGCCAAACCTTAGCCCATTCGCTTAACCTATCCAAATCTCCTTGCAGTCTCTCTGAGTCCTCTACACAACCCGCTTTCCCACTAATCTTAGTGTCATCTGCAAATTTTGTTGCACTACACTCTGTCCCCTCTTCTAGATCATCTATGTATATTGTAAACAGTTATGGACCCAGCACTGATCCCTGTGGCACACCACTAACCACTGATTTCCAACCCAAAAAGGACCCATTTATCCCGACTCTCTGCTTTCTGTTCGCCAGCCAATTCTCTATCCATGCTAATACATTTCCTCTCACTCCGCTTACCTTTATCTTCTGCAGTAACCTTTTGTGTGGCACCTTATCGAATGCCTTTTGGAAATCTAAATACACCACATCCATCGGTACACCTCTATCCACCATACTCATTATATCCTCAAAGAATTCCAGTAAGTTAGTTAAACATGATTTCCCTTTCATGAATCCATGCTGCGTCTGCTTGATTGCACTATTCCTATCTAGATGTCCCACTATTTCTTCCTTAATGATAGTTTCAAGCATTTTCCCCACTACAGATGTTAAACTAACTGGCCTATAGTTACCTGCCTTTTGCCTGCCCCCTTTTTTAAACAGAGGCGTTACATTAGCTGCTTTCCAATCCGCTGGTACCTTCCCAGAATCCAGAGACTTTTGGTAGATTATAACGAATGCATCTGCTATAACTTCCGCCATCTCTTTTAATACCCTGGGATGCATTTCATCAGGACCAGGGGACTTGTCTATCTTCAGTCCCATTAGTCTGTCCAGCACTACCTCCCTAGTGATAGTGATCATCTCAGCAATTTTTGGCATGGTTTTTGTGTCTTCCACTCTGAAGACGGAAGCAAAATAATTGTTTAAGGTCTCAGCCATTTCCACATTTCCCATTATTAAATCCCCCTTTTCATCTTCTAAGTGACCAACATTTACTTTAGTCACTCTTTTCCGTTTTATATATTGGTAAAAGCTTTTACTATCTGTTTTTATGTTTTGCGCAAGTTTACCTTCGTAATCTATCTTCCCTTTCTTTATTGCTTTTTTAGTCATTCTTTGCTGTTGCTTAAAATTTTCCCAATCCTCTAGTTTCCCACTAACCTTGGCCACCTTATATGCATTGGTCTTTGATTTGATACTTTCCTTTATTTCCTTGATTATCCGCGGCTGGTTATCCCTTCTCTTGCCGCCCTTCTTTTTCACTGGAATATATTTTTGTTGCGCACTATGAAAGAGCTCCTTAAAAGTCCTCCACTGTTCCTCAATTGTATTACAAATTCAACCATATTGTGATCACTCATTCCGAGAGGATCTTTTATTAGGAGATCGTTTATTTTTCCTGTCTCATTACACAGGACCAGATCTAAGATGGATTGCTCCCGTGTAGGTTCTGTTACATACTGTTCTAAGAAACAATCCCGTATGCATTCTATGAATTCCTCCTCCAGGCTACCCTGTGCGATTTGATTTGACCAATCGATATGTAGGTTAAAATCACCCATGACTACTGCCGTTCCTTTTTCACATGCCTCCGTTATTCCCTTGATTATTGCCCGCCCCACCGTGAAGTTATTATTTGGGGGCCTATAAACTACGCCGACCAGTGACTTTTTCCCCTTACTGTCTCTAATCTCCACCCACAATGATTCAACATTTTGTTCATTAGAGCCAATATCATCCCTCACAACTGCTCTGATATCATCTTTTATTAACAGAGCTACTCCACCTCCTTTCCCTTCTTGCCTATCTTTCTGAATCGTCAGATACCCCTGTATGTTTAATTCCCAGTCTTGACCACCCTGCAACCATGTTTCTGTAATGGCCACCAAATCATACCCATTTGTAATGATTTGTGCCATCAACTCATTTACTTTATTTCGAATGCTGCGTGCATTTAGGTCGAGTGTTTTCATCCTAGTTTTTAAACCATGATTTTTAGTTTTGACCCCTCCTGTAGCCCTTTTATATTCAGTTGGCCCTTTTTGTTTCTTGCCTTTGGTTTCTCTGCTCTCCACTTTTATTCATCTCTTTTCTGTCTTTTGTTTTTGTCTCCTTTTTGTTTCCCTCTGTCTCCCTGTATTGGTTCCCATCCCCCTGCCATATTAGTTTAACTCCTCCCCAACAGCACTAGCAAACACTCCCCCTAGGACATTGGTTCCAGTCCTGCCCAAGTGCAGACCGTCTAGTTTGTACTGGTCCCACCTCCCCCAGAACATGTTCCAATGCCCCACGAATTTGAATCCCTCCCTGCTGCACCACTGCTCAAGCCACGTATTCATCTGTGCTATCTTGCGATTCCTACTCTGACTAGCACGTGGCACTGGTAGCAATCCCGAGATTACTACTTTTGAGGTTCTACTTTTTAATTTAGCTCCTAGCTCCTTAAATTCGTCTCGTAGGACCTCATCCCTTTTTTTTACCTATGTCGTTGGTACCAATGTGCACCACGACAACTGGCTGTTCTCCCTCCCTTTTTAGAATGTCCTGCACTCGCTCAGAGACATCCTTGACCCTTGCACCAGGGAAGCAACATACCATCCTGGAGTCTCGGTTGGAGGAGGATGTTGTGGTTGACCGTGTCAAAGGCTGCAGACAGGTCAAAAGGGTTAGTTTACCATGGCAAAGTTTACCAAAGTCACACAGGATAAAATTTGTGACTTTGATAAAGGCCGTTTCAATGCTGTGGCGAGGGGTTCAAACATGGAGTTGCAGGAAAGATGGGCATGGATTTGGGAGGCAATAACATGTTCAATGAGAGGAAACGGAGGTTGGAGCTGGGGCAGGGAAAGAGGGGTAACAGATGTTTTTTTTGAGGAGGGGTGTGATGATGGCCGATTTGAAGAGGCAGGTGACTACCTGAGGAGAGGGAACTGTTAACAATATTAGCTAATATAGTATCTGCTTGTGCAGAAGACTTTTGCTCTTTGCAAATGCATGCCACCACTTTGTCCTTTTTTTTTAAGTCATTAGAATCTTTGCATATTAAACATAGGAATAGTCACTTGGGAAATCCTTAGTGTTTCAGTATGATTCAATAAAAGATCAGGTTTTTCATTAGTAAATCCAGTAACAAATCTAAACTCGTGCGATATTTGTGTTTATTTGTATGGGTTCTTACAACTGTGTGAAATAAGAACACAAGAATTAGGAGCAGGAGTAGGCTGCATTGCCCCTCGAGCCTGCTTCACCATTTAATAAGATCACGATTGATCTTCTACCTCAACTCCACTTTGCAGCCCAATCTCCATATTGCTTGATTCCCCTAGAGTCCAAAAATCTATCTATCTCAGCCTTGAATATACTCAATGACTGAGCATTCACAGCCCTGTGGGGCAGAAAGTTCCAAAGGTTCACAGCTCTCTGAGTGAAGGAATTCCATCTCATCATAGTCTTAAAAGGTTGACCCCTTATCCTGAGACTATGTCCCCTAGTTCTCGACTTTCCAGCCAGGGGAAACAATCTCTCAGCATCTATCCTGTCAATCCCCCTCAGAATCTTGTATGTTTCAATGAGATCGCCTCTCATTCTTCTAAACTTCACAGATTATAGGCCCAATCTACGCAATCTCTCCTCATAGGAAAACCAGCTCATCGCAGGAATCAATCTAGCAAACCTTTAAGGCAAGTCTATTCTTCCTTCGATAAGTGAAATCAGGACTCATTGCATTGTCTCCTACACTAGAAACATAGAAACATAGAAAATAGGTGCAGGAGTAGGCCATTTGGCCCTTCGAGCCTGCACCACCATTCCAATATGATCATGGCTGATCAGGTACCCCGTTCCTGCTTTCTCTCCATACCTTTTGATTCCTTTAGCTG
Organism: Pristiophorus japonicus; assembly: GCF_044704955.1. Taxonomy (NCBI): domain Eukaryota; kingdom Metazoa; phylum Chordata; class Chondrichthyes; family Pristiophoridae; genus Pristiophorus; species Pristiophorus japonicus. The sequence continues at coordinate 21,380,348 of NC_091993.1, forward strand.
TAAGAGCCACAAATAACTCCATTTTGAATATATCTAACGAACTGGCCTCAATAACTTTCTGTGGTAGAGAATGCCTCAGGTTCACAATTCTCTGAGTGAAGAAGTTTCTCCTCATCTCGGTTCTAAGTGACTTACCCCTTATTCTTAGACTGTGACCCCTTGTTCTGTCCCCAACATAGGGAACATTCTTTCTGCATCTAACCTGTCCAATCCTGTCAGAATTTTATATGTTTCTTCTAAATTCCGTGAATATAAGCCTAGTTGATCCAGTCTTTCTTCATATGTCAGTCTGGTGAACCTTCGCTGCACTCCCTCAATAGCAAGAACGTCCTTCCTCAGAGAGACCAAAACTGTACACAATATTCAAGGTGTGGCCTCACCAAGGCCCTGTACAACTGCGGTAAGACCTCGCTGCTCCTATACTCAAATCCTCTCGCTATGAAGGCCAACATGCCCTTTGCCTTCTTCATCACCTGTTGTACCTGCAAGCCAACTTTCAATGACTGATGTACCATGACACCCTGGTCTCGTTGCACCCCCTTTTCCAAATCTGTTACCATTAGGATAATATTCTGCCTTCTTGTTTTTGCCACCAAAGTAGATAACCTCACATTTATCTGCCAAGTATTTGCCCACTCACCTAACCTGTCCAAGTCACCCTGCAGCCTCTTAGCGTCCTCCTCACAGCTCACACCGCCACCCAGCTTAGTGTCATCTGCAAACTTGGAGATATTACATTCAATTCCTTCGTCTAAGTCATTAATGTATATTGTAAATAGCTGGGGTCCCAGCTCTGAACCTTGCGGTACCCCACTAGTCACTGCCTACCATTCTGAAAAGGATTTGTTTATTCCTACTCTTTGCTTCCTGTCTGCCAACCAGTTCTCTACACATCAGTACATTAACCCCAATATCATGTGCTTTAATTTTGCACACTAATCTCTTGTGCACTAATTTATTCTTTTCCAGGAGCTAAAAACTGTCGAATTCGTCACTTTCCTCGGTCTCCCTTTCCTCCTACAATCTATATGCTTTTAAACCGAAGCATGACATCAAGCAACCCTTATGGTTGGACAATGCTAAAACGAGCCAGTCAGAATCAGACACTGTTCATACTAGTATAGTAGCTGCTGGTAATAAGTGTAACCATTCAATACATGTTCAGCGGGTGGTGTCTTTGTTAGTGTGTGTGTATGTATGCATATATATCCATCAAGTGTATAATGTTGAAATTAATCTCTTAAAATCACTCAGCCTTAAAGCTCCTTTGACTGTTGCAGCTGCAGAATAAGGATTCACTGCTCATTCATTCTTTTTGTGCCATTGCCTGAATGCTATCTCCATGGCGGACTGGTGCAATTACATTTCATATCATTTTGTGTGAATTCTGTGTTGTAATTTCTTGTTGTACAAAATATTACTTTAAATAAACTGTCACTTGCTGAAAGATACAAAAACATTCTGCACTGGGTTATATGAGCAGCAGAAAATTCTCTCTACTCAGCAACTGCTTTGAAGTTTCATCCTTGTTCTCAAATCCCTCCATGACCTCGCTCCTCCCTATCTCTGTAATTTCCTTCAGCCCCACAACCGCACCCCCCTCCTCACCCCCGAGATACCTGCGCTCCTCTAATTCTGCCCTCTTGAGCTTGCCTGATTATAATCGCTCAGTCATTGGTGGCAATGCCTTTTGTTGCCTAGGGCCTAAGCTCTGGAATTCCCTGCCTAAACCTCTCCATCTCTCTCCCTCTCTTTCCTCCTTTAAGACGCTCCTTAAAACCTACCCCTTTGACCAAGCCTTTGGTCACCTGCCCTAATTTCTCCTTTTGTGGCTTGGTGTCAAATCTTTTTGTCTTAAAATATACAACATTAAAGGTGCTATATAAACATAAGTTGTTGTTATATAAATACAAGTTGTTGTTGTTGATGTACACACATTACACCTTGAGTCCAAATGATTGACTATGGTAAATACCCCTGGATCAATGGCAATTTTAGTGAAAGAATATCTTGGTTATTTAATGTCAGGACAAATATATTCCGTTAAAGTTTGGATTACCATCTTCTGAGTCATGGACATTCAAGTTCCCTCATTGATCAAAAACATAAAAGAGCACAGAACAATATTAGGTCATTCAGCACCATCAAACCTACTCTTTCCACAGACAATGCTCTATCATGGACTCAACCCTACTTCATTTCATCTCTAGTGAAAAGCTCCAAAATCAACCTCCAGAATGTCTGTCCAACCTTGCATCCTACATTGTACCATCTGAACCAATTCTCTTTCTTGGAATGACACTTTAATGGTCTCAGCAACTCAAGATCTGTTCTGTTTCACACAACATTTGATTTGTCTCTATCTGTGCTAATTCTTATACTGCTTTGTGGGTAGAATGGCCAAGCAATAATATATAAATATAAATGAGTGAATCATATTTCTTCAATATCAAAGGCATTTATTTGTCACAAAGCCAGCATGTATTCATTTTTACAGCTGATTTTTTTATTTATAGCTTTCTAATGAGAATAGTGGTGCAGAAGGGAGGGATTCAAATTCCTGGGACATTGGAACCGGTTCTGGGGGAGGTGGGTCCAGTACAAACTGGACGGTCGGCACCTGGGCAGGACCGGAACCAATGTCCTAGGGGGAGTGTTTGCTAGTGCTGTTTGGGAGGAGTTAAACTAATATGGCAGGGGGATGGGAACCTATGCAGGGAGACAGAGGAGAATAAAATGGAGACAGAAGCAAAAGATAGAAAGGAGAATAGTAAAAGTGGAGGGCAGAGAAACCCAAAGCAAAAAACAAAAAGGGCCACTTTACAGCAGAATTCTAAGGGGTCAAAGTGTGTTAAAAAGACAAGCCTGAAGGCTCTGTGCCTCAATACGAGGAGTGTTCGGAATAAGGTGGACGAATTAACTGCACAGATAGCAGTTAACGGGTATGATGTGATTGGCATCACGGAGACATGGCTCCAGGGTGACCAAGGCTGGGATCTCAACATCCAGGGGTATTCAGCATTTAGGAAGGATACAGAAAGGAAAAGGAGGCGGGGTGGCGTTGCTGGTTAAAGAGGAAATTAATGCAATTGTAAGGAAGGACATTAGCTTGGATGATGTGGAATCGGTATGGGTGGAGCTGCGGAATACCAAAGGGCAGAAAACGCGAGTGGGAGTTGTGTACAGGTCACCAAATAGTAGAAGTGAGGTTGGGGACAGCATCAAACAAGAAATAAGGGATGTGTGCAATAAAGATACAGCAGTAATCATGGGCGACTTTAATCTACATATTGATTGGGCTAACCAAACTGGTAGCAATGAGGTGGAGGAGGATTTCCTGGAATGTATTAGGGATGGTTTTCTTGGCCAATATGTTCAGGAACCAACCAGAGAGCTGGCTATCCTAGACTGGGTGATGTGTAATGAGAAAGGACTAATTAGCAATCTTGTTGTGCGAGGCCCCTTGGGGAAGAGTGTCCATAATATGGTAGAATTCTTTATTAAGATGGAAAGTGACAAAGTTAATTCAGAAACTAGGATCCTGAACTTAAGGAAAGGTAACTTTGATGGTATGAGGCACGAATTGGCTAGATTAGACTGGCAAATGATACTTAAAGGGTTGATGGTGGATAAGCAATGGCAAACCTTTAAAGATCATATGGACGAACTTCAACAATTGTACATCCCTGTCTGGAGTAAAAATAAAACGGGGAAGGTGGCTCAACCGTGGCTAACAAGGGAAATTAAGGATAGTGTTAAATCCAAGGAAGAGGCATACAAATTAGCCAGAATAAGTAGCAAGCCAGAGGACTGGCAGAAATTTAGAATACAGCAGATGAGGACAAAGGGTTTAATTAAGAGGGAGAAAATAGGGTATGAGAGGAAGCTTGCTGGAAACATAAAAAATGACTGCAAAAGCTTCTATAGATATGTGAAGAGAAAAAGATTAGTGAAGTCAAACATAGGTCCCTTGCAGTCGGATTTGGGTGAATTTATAAAGGGGAACAAAGAAATGGCAGACCAATTGAACAAGTACTTTGGTTCTGTCTTCACAAAGGAAGACACAAATAACCTTTCGGATGCACTAGGGGTTCGAAGGTCTAGTGAGAAGGAGGAACTGAAGGATATCCTTATTAGGTGGGAAATTGTGTTAGGTAAATTGACGGGATTGAAGGCTGATAAATCCTCAGGGCCTGATAGTCTACATCTCAGAGTACTTAAGGAAGTGGCCCTAGAAGTAGTGGATGCATTGGTGATAATTTTCCAACAGTTTATCGACTCTGGATCAGTTCCTATGGACTGGAGGGTTGCTAATGTAACACCACTTTTTAAAAAAGGAGGGAGAGAGAAAACGGGTAATTATAGACCAGTTAGCCTGACATCAGTAGTGGGGAAAATGTTGGAATCAATCATTAAGGATGAAATAGCAGCGCATTTGGAAAGCAGTGACAGGATTGGTCCAAGTCAGCATGGATTTATGAAGGGGAAATCATGCTTGACAAATCTTCTGGAATTTTTTGAGGATGTAACTAGTAGAGTGGACAGGGGAGAACCAGTGGATGTGGTGTATTTGGACTTTCAAAAGGCTTTTGACAGGGTCCCGCACAAGAGATTGGTGTGCAAAATCAAAGCACATGATATTGGGGGTAATGTACTGACGTGGATAGAGAACTGGTTGGCAAACAGGAAGCAGAGAGTCGGGATTAACGGGTCCTTTTCAGAATGGCAGGCAGTGACTAGTGGAGTGCAGCAGGGCTCAGTGCTGGGACCCCAGCTCTTTACAATATATATTAATGATTTGGATGCTGGAATTGAGTGTAATATCTCCAAGTTTGCAGATGACACTAAACTGGGTGGCAGTGTGAGCTGTGAGGAGGACGCTAAAGGGCTGCAGGGTGATTTGCACAGGTTAGGTGAGTGGGCAAATACATGGCAGATGCAGTATAATGTGGATAATGTGAGGCTATCCACTTTGGGGGCAAAAACACGAAGGCAGAATATTATTTGAATGGCGGCAGATTAGGAAAAGGGGAGGTGCAACGAGACCTGGGTGTCATGGTTCATCAGTCATTGAAGGATGGCAAGCAGGTACAGCAGGCGGCGAAGGCGGCAAATGGTATGTTGGCCTTCATAGCAAGGGGATTTGAGTATAGGAGCAGGGAAGTCTTACTGCAGTTGTACAGGGCCTTGGTGAGGCCCCACCTGGAATATTGTGTTCAGTTTTGGTCTCCTAATCTGAGGAAGGATGTTCTTGCTATTGAGGGAGTGCAGCGAAGGTTCACCAGACTGATTCCTGGGATGGCAGGACTGACATATGAGGAGAGACTGGATCGACTGGGCCTGTATTTACTGGAGTTTAGAAGGATGAGAGGGGATCTCATAGAAATATATAAAATTCTGACGGGACTGGACAGGTTAGATGCAGGAAGAATGTTCCTGATTTTGGGAAGTCCAGAACCAGGGGACATAGTCTTAGGATAAGGGGTAAGCCATTTAGGACTGAGATGAGGAGGAACTTCTTCACTCAGAGAGTTGTTAACCTATGGAATTCCCTACAGCAGAGAGTTGTTGGTGCCAGTTCATTGGATATATTCAAGAGGAAGTTAGATATGGCCCTTGCGGCTAAAGGGATCAAGGGGCATGGAAAGAAAGCAGGAACTGGGTACTGAAGGAATGATCAGCCATGATCTTATTGAATGGTGGTGCAGGCTCGAAGGGCCGGATGGCTTACTCCTGCACCTATTGTTTATGTTTCTATGTTTCTATAAATCTTGAAACTGGCTGGGATATTGGCTGAATATTGTTTAAAGTGTTATTGTTGCAGAGGTGGAATATACTAGCCATGTACTATTGCCCCCAAATCATGATTGGAACAACAAAGGTGGTAAAAGGACACATCTAAATGCCAATAATGTAAACTGATTTCCCTATTTTTTTATAAATACTATTCGTAATACTATATTTCACTAATACTGTCTCTTTCAGGACTTTAGAACATAAGAACATAAGAACATAAGGACATAAGAAATATGAACAGGAGTAGGCCGTACAGCCTCTCGAGCCTGCTCCACCATTTAATACGATCATGGCTGATCCGATCATGGACTCAGGTCCACTTCCTTGCTCGCTCCCCATAACCCCTTATTCCCTTATCGGTTAAGAAACTGTCTATCTTTGTCTTAAATTTATTCAATGGCCCAGCTTCCACAGCTCTCTGAGGCAGCAAATTCCACAGATTTACAACCGTCTGAGAGAAGAAATTCCTTTTCATCTCAGTTTTAAATGGGCGGCCCCTTATTCTAAGTTTAGACCCCCTAGTTCTAGTCTTCCCTATCAGTGGAAACATCCTCTCTGCATCCACCTTGTCAAGCCCCTTCATAATCTTATACGTTTCAATAAGATCACCTCTCATTCTTCTGAATTCCAATGAGTAGAGGCCCAACCTACTAAACTTTTCCGCATAAGTCAACCCCCTCATCTCCAGAATCAACCTAGTGAACCTTCTCTGAACTGCCTCCAAAGCAAGTATAAGCCTTTCTTAAATATGGAAACCAAAACTGTATGCAGTATTCTAGGTGTGGCCTCACCAATACCCTATATAACTTAGCAAGACTTCCCTGCTTTATACTCCAGCCCCTTTGCAATAAAGACCAAGATTCCATTGGTCTTCCTGATCACTTGCTGCACCTGCATACTAACCTTTTGTGTTTCCTGCACCAGGACCCCCAGCTCCAGCTGTACTGCAGCACTTTGTAATTTTTCTCCATTTAAATAATGACTTGCTCTTCGATGTTTTTCTGCACTTTTCAACATTATACTCCATCTGCAAAAGTTTTGCCAACTCATTTAGCCTGTCCATGTTCTTTTACAGGTTTTTTGTGTCCTCCTCACACATTGCTATCCCACCCATCTTTGTATCATCAGCAAACGTGGCTACGTTACACTTGGTCCCTTCATCCAAGTCGTTAATATAGATTGTAAATAGTTGGTGTCCCAGCGCTGATCCCTGCAGCACCCAACTAGTTACTGATTACCAACCCGAGAATGAACTATTTATTCCGACTTTCTGTTTTCTGTTAGTTAGCCAATCCTCTATCCATGCTAATATATTACCCCCAACCCCGTGAACTTTTATTTTATGCAGTAACCTTTTGTGTGGCACCTTGTCAAATGCCTTCTGGAAGTCCAAATACACTACATCCGCTGGTTCACCTTTATCCACCCTGTTCATTACATCCTCAAAGAATTCCAGCAAATTTGTCAAACATGACTTCCGCTTCATAAATACATGCTGACTCTGCTTGACTGAATTGTGCTTTTCCAAATGTCCTGCTACTGCTTCTTTAATAATGGACTTCAACATTTTCCCAACCACAGATATCAGGCTAACTGGTCTATAGTTTCCTGCTTTTTATCTGCCTCCTTTTTTAAATAGGGGTGTTACATTTGCCGTTTTCCAATCTGCTGGGACCTCCCCAGAATCCAAGGAATTTTGGTAAATTACAACCAATGCATCCACTATCCCTGCCGTTGCTTCTGTTAAGACCCTAGGATGCAAGCCATCAGGTCCAGGGGATTTATCCGCCTTTAGTCCCATTATCTTACTGAGTACCATCTCCTTAGTGATTGTGATTGTTGGGATTTTTTAGTGTCCTCTACCGTAAAGACTGATACAAAAAATTTGTTCAGAGTTTCTGCCATCCCCATGTTCCCCATCACTAATTCCCCGGTCTCGTCCTCTAAGGGATTCAGCCACTCTTTTCCTTTTTATGTACCTGTAGAAACTCTTGCTACTAGTTTTGGCCACTTTGTATGCCCTTGTTTTTAATTGGATACCATCCTGTATTTCTTTAGTTAGCCCCGGATGACTATCTTTTATTTTACACCCTTTCCTCCTCACTGGAATATATTTTTCTTGAGAGTTATGAAATATCTCCTTAAATGTACGCCACTGTTCAACAACCATCTAATACTTTAATCTATTTTCCCAGCCCACTTTAGCCAACTTTACCTTCATACCTTTGTAGTCTCCTTTATTTAAGCTTAGCACGCTGGTTTGAGATCCAACTTTTTCACCCTCCATCTGAATTCGAAATTCAACCATGCTATGGTCACTCATTCTAAGGGGATCCTTTACTAGAAGATTGTTTATTAATCCTGTCTCATTACTCAGGACCAGATCTAAGATAGCCTGCTCCCTGATTGGTTCTGTTACATATTGCTCAAGGAACCCATCCCTTATGCATTCTATCAACTCTTCCTTAAGACTACCCTGACCAATTTGATTTGTCCAATCAATATAGAGGTTAAATTCACCCATGATTATTGCTGTTCCCTTTTTACAAGGCCCTGCTATTTCCTGATTTATACTCTGACCAACAGAGTTGCTGTTGTTAGTGGGCCTATAGACTATGCCCACCAATGACTTTTTCCCCTTATTATTCCTTATTTCCACCCAAACTGTTTCAACGTCCTGATCATTTGAGCTAATGTCATTTTGCACTATTGCAGTGATTCCATCCTTTATCAACAGAGCAACCCACCTCCTCTTCCTTTCTGTCTGTCCTTCCGAATTGTCAAGTACTCCTGAATGTTTAGTTCCCAGTCTTGGTCACCTTGCAACCACGTCTCTGTTATGGCTACCAGATCATACCCATTTGTAACTATTTGTGTCAACAGCTCAACTAATTTGTTACGAATGCTATGTGCATTCAAATAAAGAGCTTTTAAATGTGTTTTCTTACCATTTTCTCCTGCTGTGGCTCCGGTTTCTGATACACTCTTATGTTTATAGATTCTGTCCCTTCCTGTCATGCTCTGGTTTTCGTTTCCCCCAATGCTACCCTGCTCTATTGCCTTCATCTTGTTCTTTGAGTTTTTAGGTGCCTACTCACCTGTACCCTCCCCGCCTTAGTTTAAAGCTCTCCCTGCAGCGCTAGTTATTCAGTTCGCCAGGACCCTAGCCCCAGCACATTCCAAGTGGAGTCCGTCCCGATGGAACAGCTTCCTCTTACCCAAGTACTGATGCCAGAGCCCCAGGAACCAAAACCCATTTCTCCTACACCAGTCTTTGAGCCATGAGTTTAGCTCTCTGATCTTATGTAAATTTGCATGGCTTGGGTAGTAATCCAGACACTTGTGCTTCTGATTTTTAATTTGGCCCCTAGCTGCTCATAATCCCTTAGCAAAACCTTCTTGCCTGTCCTATCTATGTCGTTGGGACCACGACAACTGGATCTACGCCCTGCCACTCCAAATTCCTCTCCAGCTCTGAGTAGATATCCTTAACCCTGGCACTGGACAGGCAACACAGACTTCGGGACTCATGCTCACGGCTGCAGATAACTGTATCTATCCCCCTAATTAAACTGTCCCCTACTACTACAATGTTTCTTTTTACTCGACCCACTTGAAAGGCCTCCTGTACCACGGTGCTGCGGTCAGTTTGCTCATCCTCTCTGTAGTCCCTGCTCTCGTCCACACAGGGAGTAAGAGCCTCGAACCTGTTGGACAAGAGCTAGGGCCAAGGCTCCTCCATCGTTTAAAATTCTGACGGGTTTAGACAGGTTAGATGCAGAAAGAATGTTCCCAATGTTGGGGAAGTCCAGAACCAGGGGTCACAGTCTGAGGATAAGGGGTAAGCCATTTAGGACCGAGATGAGGAGAAACTTCTTCACCCAGAGAGTGGTGAACCTGTGGAATTCTCTACCACAGAAAGTAGTTGAGGCCAATTCACTAAATATATTCAAAAGGGAGTTAGATGAAGTCCTTACTACTCGGGGGATCAAGGGTTATGGCGAGAAAGCAGGAAGGGGGTACTGAAGTTTCATGTTCAGCCATGAACTCATTGAATGGCGGTGCAGGCTAGAAGGGCTGAATGGCCTACTCCTGCACCTATTTTCTATGTTTCTATGTTTCTATGTTTCTATCATTACCTCCTGGATAACCATACTTTCCTCACTCGTAGTCAGACCCTCCTGCCCTTGACCGCTAGCCAAATCTGAGTTCGTTAACCTAAGGGATGTGACTACCCACTGGAACAGAGTGTCCCTAGAAGTAGCCTGCATACAATATTATATCATCACTTTTGTTAAGCTGTTCATGGGTAGTAACACTGGTTGTAAGCATTTCTTTGTAGAATTTTATAACTGGTGAAACCATACAGAATAGAGAATAACTATGAGAAAATATTAGTAAAAGCATTGGAAGAACTAGTTTCAACTGGTGTGATTGAATGTGATTACCTACTCAGTTATCTTTGTGTGACAATCAATTGCATGTTCAGTTACAATAGAGTGAAAGCAAATTGTTTCTCCATGTATCACAATAGTAATTCTGTGATTCTGACACTTTGTAAAAGCTGGACCTTCACCTCTGAGTAGGGCAGTGCAAGTACATCAAACTGAGCACACATCATATTGTAAGCCTCCAAAGATAATGAAATTGCTTTCCTTTCCTTTGCTTGGTATCAGCCACGGCTCAGTGGGTAGCTCTCCCACCTTCGAGTCAGAAGGTTGTGGAGTCAAGTCCCAGTCCAGGGACTTGAGCACAAAATCTAGGCTGACACTCCAGTGCAATACTGAGGGAGTGCTGAATTGTTGGAGGTGAGATGTTAAACCGAGGCCCCATCTGCTCTCTCAGGTGGACGTAAAAGATCCCATGGTGTGATTTTGAAGAAGAGCAGGGGAGTTCTCCCCAGTATCCTGACAAATATTTATCCCTCAACCAACATCAGTAAAACAGATTATCTGGTCATTGTCATATTGCTGTTTGTTGGAGCTTGCTGTGCACGAATCTGGTGCCACATTTCCCACATTACAGCAATGACTACACTCCAAAAATACTTCATTGGCTATAAAGCACTTTGGGACATCCAGAGGTCATGAAAGGTGCTATATAAATGCGTTCTTTTTTTCTTTCTACTTTCCCTCCTCTTTGTACTTACAATGTGCTCCTATCAGCAACAACAACATTTATTTATTTAGTGCCTTTAATGCAGTAAAACATCCCAAGGCGCTTCACAGCAGTGTTACAAGACAAAACAGATAAATTTGACACCAAGCCAGATAAGAAGAAATTAAGGCAGATGACCAAAAGCTTGGTTAAAAAGGTAGATTTTAAGGAGTGTCTTAAAGGAGGAAAGAGAGGTAGAGAGGCGGAGAGGTTTAGGGAGGGAGTTCCAGAGCTTAAGGCCCAAACGGCTGAAGGCACGGCCACCGATGGTTGAGCAGTTATAATCAAGAGGGCAGAATTTGAGGAGCTCTGAAGGTCTTTATTCCTTAATGCAACAACTATTGGAGTAATTGCCCTTGGTGCCCTGACTGCAACATTCTTCATGTGGGAGCCTAGATGGGAATGTTGGCAGACTGTTTCAATGTGAAGAATATTACAACCAAGTCTGATTCTGTCCTTGTTCAATGTTCATAACTCTGTAATCAGGAGCAAGAAAAATATTTTTCTTCCCCTTTCCCGAGACCAATTGTAGCACCCCTACCACCACCGTAGGTGAATTCAGCTAACACAGTAGACACTGGGGATTGAAACTGGGACTTTGCTCATCTGTATCACTCACATCTTCACCAGCTGAGCCATCAACATTCCACAAGGTGTCTTTTATTTTGAGTACTTTAATTCTGTTTGTGGGGACAGTGCAACTTGAAAAAAAAATCTTTCACAGGATGTGGGTGTTGCTGGCAAGGCCAGCATTTATTGCCAATCTCTAATTGCCCTGGTGAGCCACCATCTTGAACCACAGCAGTCCAAGTGGTGAATATACTCCCATTCCAGGTGTACTCAAACACTGCTGTTAGGTAGGGAGTTCTAGGATTTCGACCCAGTGATGAAGGAACAACGATATATGTCCAAGTCAAGATGGTTTGTGACTTGGAGGGGAACTTGGAGGGTAAGCTGGGTAAATTGTGCTACCAGAGTGTCAATGTAAAGCCAGTGCAGTATTATATGTCAGATCAGTGATTGTTCTGGTAGTCTCAATGAATAATAATTTGGAATCGTTTTGAGGAATGATTTGCAAATGTTTTAAGGAATTAATTTGTTCTCATTTAAATCAAGTCCAAACCAATGGGTTAGTTACACTACAGTGCATCTGTAGAGTGCCAATGACAATCCTAAGGGTTTCCAGCTGGCTAAAGTGTAGTCACAGTTTGCTTCAAAGCCTAAGCTTAATATTACCTCACTCTGAACTTGAAAATTAAACCAGAGTGAACCTTACTCTGGAAGCATGTGGGAATAGAGTGCAGAATTCTGGCTAAGCATAGTAATGGGAGACAATTCTATAACTTGGATCTGCCAGATTAGGATTGAATCCCATTGATGTAGCCGTAGTATAACGAATTCTTTAATTTGAATCCAAATCTAAAAGAAAACAGATTCATCCTGCAAAAATGCTCCAAATTGCATTTGGAGGCCATAAGGCTATTTTGCACTTGGAGGCCATAAGGCTATTGTGTGAGAGATAGATATTAGTTTTTCCCCTACTGGCAAACAGGTTGAATCTCAAAAGCTCAACCAATGGCATACATTAGAAGTGTCTATGCTAGAATTGGGGGACATGGGATTACTGAAATCACAAGGCAATGCTCAAATACCAAGTAAAACATTCTCTATTGGACTCTGTAAAACTCTACAGCTATTAGTAGGTAATTAAGTGATTCAAACGATGATCAGTGATTCACTTAAACATCTGGTTTGGGTAAACCTTTTATTCTTGGCCATTGGGAACATAAAGTCAGGTCACAAATGGAGACTACTGGGTAACCAATGACAGTCTTACTTTTTATTCCACTAATTGAAATTCTGTCTTTTCTGAAACTCACCAGGAAACTCCAGAGGTTCAGAAGTAAAATCACTAATTATAACAAGCTAGTACCGTGCCCTAAATGACAAAGCAGTCAAAAAAATCTCTTCACATCACTATAATTGCATGTTCTGGTGCACAGTAGGGTGTCATGATCTAAGGTTTTGACTCAATGCCAATCAATTGTCCAAATGAAAAATGCTTCTGTACAATCTTCAGCATCCATTCTCTATTGATCTGTGGATCATTATTTCTTGGGTGCGCTGTGATACAAATTATAGGCTGATTGAATCCACAAGGAAAGCTCCTGGTGCTATACTGATATTTATACATCGTTACCAAGCTCCAGTTCTCTTCATTGTTTATTGGAAATGGCATTTGTTTGTACTCATCTGAGCTATTTTATAGAAGAGAATTTCACTGTGTACCATGGCATCGTGTTTCCACAATTTCAGTGTTTGAGTTTGGTCAGCTAAATTTGCCCAGAGAGTTGATCTTCTGACTCAGAGAATGAGTGTAGTAGCCAGCCTGATGCTGCAGTGTGTTGCTATGTTTGCATTCTGCACCTGAGTGCTAGGATAAAGATTGCTTGAATGGTAATTTCCCAAATTTGAGCCGGCCATCTGGAGGAGGTGGTCACCTTGGCATCATGCTGGCCCATGTGATCCACCCTGACTGGTCCTACACAGTCCCAGGCCACTCAATGCACGATAGCATCCATCCCACGCAGGACCTGATCCACTTTTTCCAAAGGACTGATCTGTCAAGCATCTTCCTTTCCCACGAGATCAACAGGGTTGATCATGAAATTTGTTCGAAATTCTGCGGGCCTTCAGGTTTGGGATGCATTTTGTTTCCCAGATCTGACTTCCAGATGATGCAGCATGGTGTCTAATTAAGATCTTTGATGGGTCTCTTTCGCTTTGGGAGATGATTACGTTAGGGATGGCCCAGTTATACTCCATTTGTATAGAACCTTATTTGCACCTTGTGCATAAGAGGTTGTTAGGATTGATTGAGTTTGAGCCAAGCATGGAGGCCGTCCTTTCGGCTTACATCGATGATATGCTCCTCTTGATGAAGGATCCCACTGTCTTGCGGAAAAAGCACATTTGCCACTGGGTGTACTCTGATTAATTGGGATAAATGCTCTGGACTATTGGTAGGTCAGTGGCAGGTAGACTGACTGTGGGGGACCACTGAGCTTTCAGCTGGAGCACTACTCAACCCATTATATCTGGAAGTCTACCTGAGCCCGCCAAGGAAGCCTGGGTGGGAAAACTGGTCTGAGCTGGAGACAAAAAAGTCATTGTTCATCCCAGACATTGGCAGGATTGCTCCAATGCTTTCCTACAAGGATAGAGCCTCGGTCTTAAGTCAACTGGTCGATTTTATGTTAAGTATCACTTGGTCACTTTGACACCCTCCCCCTAAATTTGTCAGCAAGATCCAGAGGAGGTAGTGAGAGAAGGTAAAGTGCTTCCCGACAGACTGAAAGTAAGTCAACCAGATGACTACTAAAATAATTAAAAAGCAAAAGAAGAGACCTTGGAGGGGATTTGCTACCTATATAGAACACGTTTAACATAGTAGAATGTCCCAAGGAGCTTTATAGGTGCATAATCATACAAAGAAAATGACACTGAGCCATAGAAGGAGACTTTCGGACAGGTGATCGAAACTTGGTCAAAGAGATAGGTTTTATGGAGTGTCTTAAAAGAGGAGAGAGAGCTGGAGAGGTTTAGGGCAGGAAATCCAGAGCTTAGGGCCTAGGCAGCAGAATGCATGGCCACCAATGGTGGGGCAGAGAAAGTTGGGGATGCACATGAGGCCAGAATTGGAGAAACGCAGAGTTCTTAGAGGGTTGTACAGCTGGAGGAGGTTACAAAGATAGGAGGGGAAAGTGCATGGAGCGATTTGAACACCAGGTTGGAAATTTTAAAATTGAAATGTTGCTAAACTGGGAGCCAATGTATGAGGAGGAGCTTGCTGAAGTTCTGGTACTAAGCGAAAGAGTCCAGAGGATATCAAATTCCATTCCTGGTCTGTGCTGATTTCAGTCGCAGTGGCAGTAGGAGCTTTACATTTGTCCTCAGCGCCCTTATGTTAGGGAGGGAAAAATCAGTTGTGTTCCCACTCCGAATCAGTATCCAGGTACAACTTCTGGTAGTGTTCGAGGGCCAAAAGGCCTTCCGTTTTTTTTGGCGCACTTACGTGAGGTGCGCCGACTTTCTGCTCTCAAAACGGCGCTGAAAATATATCGGCGTATTCTCCACGCTCTGAGGACCGTCCTTGTGCTTGGCATGGCGTGGCAATCACAGTGGGGGGCGGAGCTAGGGCTGTGCGGCTGAAAGAGTGCTGTCAGGGTGGGGGGGGCGGAGCTAGGGCCCAGCGTGTGTAACAGTGCCGGTAGCGTTGCACATGCGCATTGGAGCATTCGCGCATGCGCCCGGCCGTCCCACCCACTGCACCTATCCCCGGCTGAGTGGCCTTTCGCAGCGGCATTGCTTTAGCATCAGACCTATTGCCCAGAGAAATTATTCTGCAATTGTTGAGTATGAGGGCATCTTAATGGCTGCAGCTCTGAGAAGTATGCAGATAGAAGTAAAGATTCAATCAAGCTCCTTCAATCTTAATCACTGGATTCAATTCAAGCAAATCTCATGCAACCTGATTTTTATTCTATGAATTACGACACTACCATTCAAATTTATAATCATTTCTGAAGTCCATACAAATGGTACATGCTGTTGGGAGTATATTTAATTGTCTCAGATGAGCTTTCATTTTTAAAATGTACTTTTTTAGTCTAGCATGGATGTTTTGGATTGTTTCATGGCCTCTTTGTCAGCATTATTTATGATTTATTTTGAGGTGTCATGGCAACTATCAAAAGTTACAATAAATACATAATAGACTTTTACACTAACACATTAAGGCTCCTGCAGCCTGTGTGTTCCCAGCACCCCTCCCTCCTGCCAGCCCCCATTTAAGTTCCCTCTTGCAGCCTCCTTCTGCGAGCCCAGTCTGCTGCGTCTTGTGTGTGGCCAGTTCACTGCTCTCCCGCCCGGGCTTCCCACCGGATATCTATCCTCGGCCGAGTAGCCTCTCGCACCGGCAGGCCCACTGACTTCCCAGGCCAAATATGAAGGTAGGACTTAAGTTTTATTTTTATTTATTTATTTATTTATTTATTATTTGTTATTGATGGTTTTTAAGCTTCATGAATGTTGTTGAGAAGGTGTTTAGTGCTTTGCAAGGTCCTCTCCGCTTCCCTCCCACCACCCCCCTCCCGCCGCCTTATCTGTGGCTACCTGCGCTGATTTCTTATCTCTCCGCAGGGGTTTTCTTTGTGGCCACAAGTGGCCACATACGCTAGCCTAAGTTAGTTTGGAGCAACTATTAAATGTCCAAACTGGCTTAAATGCCAAAATGGGCGTAGGTGGCTGGTAATGCCAACTTTTGAAAAAAAAACTAAACTAAAAAAAATCCTAACTAACTCACTTACACTGGCGCAAATTAAATGTGCAGAATGGAATTTTTTAAGATACTCCAGAAAAATCAAGTTGCTCCAAAAAAAACGGAGCAGCTCCTGGGCAAATTTGGGCCCCGTATGCGGTTACCAAGAAAGGAAGTATTTATATGGCACTTTATTGCTTCCTCCAGAGATCCTGTCCAATAAATTATGTTTGTAGTGTAGGACCTATTATGTAGCCAAATGCAGCAGCTAATTTGTGCACAGTAAGATCCCACATGGGCGGAAAAGCAATGTGTGAGGAGAACACAAAACATCTGCAAAAGGACATAGATAGGCTAAATGAGTGGGCAAAAATTTGGCAGATGGACTATAGGGCCCAAGTTTCGGGCCGCGCCTAAAACGGCGCAACCCGGACCTGGACACCCGTTTGTCGCACCAGAAAGTGCGCCTAAAAAAAAATTACCTATTCTCCGGCTCCCTGCAGGACCTCTGGAGCTGAGCGTGGAGCCAGGTCCCTGCGCTGAAAACAGTACCGGGACCCCTGCACATGCGCGCTACAGTGAGCGCGCATGTGCAATAGCTCCAGGCGCCCAAAACTGTGAGAGGGGCCGGAGCACGCAGCTCCTAGCCCTGGCTGAATGGCCTCACTGGGGCTGCGTGAATAAGGCTCCTCCCACCCGACCCGACCCCTGCTCCCCCCCCCCCATCGACCCGACCTCCGCTCGCCCCCCCGTCTCCTGGACCTCCGCGACTCTCTTCCCCTCCCCCCCGGACCTCTGCGACTCTCTTTCCCCCCCCAGACCTCCGCGACTCTCTCCAGCCCCTCCCCCTGGACCTCCGCGCCTCTCTCTCCCCCCACCCCCGGACCTCCGCGACTCTCTCTCTCCCCCCCCCGACCTCCGTGACTCTCTCTCCCCCACCCCCCGACCTCCACGACTCTTTCCCCCCCCCCCCCCCCCCCCCAAGACCCGACGCAATCTACCTGTAAATTCAGCCTGAGGTCTTGGGCCCAGCCGTTCAACCTCCTTCTCTCCCTTCCCCTCCCCTCTCTCCTTCCCTCCCTCCCTCCCTCCCTCCTCTCCCTCCCTCCTCTCTCCTTCCCTCCCTCCCTCCCTCCTCTCTCTTTCCCTCCCTCCTCTCTCCTTTCCTCCCTTCCTCTCTCCTTCCCTCACTCCCTCCTCTCTCCTTCCCTCCCTCCTTCCTCTCTCCTTCCTTCCCTCCCTCCTCCCTCCTCCCTCCCTCCTCTCGCCTTCCCTCCCTCCCTTCTCCTTCCCTCCCTCCCTTCTCCTTCCCTCCCTCCCTTCTCCTTCCCTCCCTCCCTACATCCTCTCTCCTTCCCTCCCTACATCCTGTCCCCCTCCACCTCCCCACCCCCCTTCTCCCCCTCCCCCCACTTCTCCCCCTCCCACCACCCCCCTTCTCCCCCTCCCCCCACCCCCCTTCTCCCCTCCCCCCCACCTCCCTTCTCCTCCTCCTCCTCCCACCCCCCTTCTCCCCCTCCCCTCGCTGTCAGAAACACAGACACTGACAGACAGAGAGTGAGAGACACACACACAGACAGACAGATAGATACACTGACAGAGACACACAGGGGGGGACCATCCCAGCATGCTGTTGCAGGACTCCCGGTGCTGCATTCGGTAAGTAGAAAATGTTTTATTTATTGATTTCTTTAAAAAAATGTATTAATTTTTTTTGATTGATTTATTGGTTGATTTATTGATGTATTTATCATTTATTATTGATGATGGCTCTTTATTTGTAAAACTGAAGTGTTTAATGTTTGTAAACTTCCCTTTAAACCCCACCACCCCCCCCCCCCCATTCCCTACGCCTAATTTGTAACCTACGCCTGATTTTCTAAAGTGTAGACAAGGTTTTTCCGAACGTACAAAAATCTTCACTTACTCCATTCTAAGTTAGTTTGGAGTAAGATTTCACTGCCTAAACTTTGAAAACAGGCGTAAGTGGCCGGACACGCCCCCTTTTGAAAAAAAAATTCTGTTCCAAAGTGAAACTGTTTTAACTGACTAGAACTGGAGCAAACTAAATGCCGAGAATTCAAATTTCTAAGATACTCCATTCTAAACCATTTGCTCCAAAAAAACAGGAGCAACTCAGGCCGAAACTTGGCCCCATAATGTTGGAACGTGTGAGGTCATGCACTTTGGCAGAAAAAAATGGAGAAAGATTGCAAAGTGCTGCAGTACAGCGGGACCTGGGGGCACTTGTGCATGAAAGACAAAAGGGTAATGTGCAGGTACAGCAATGATCAGGAAGGCCAATGGTATATTGGCCTTTATTACAAAGGGGATGGAGTATAAAAGCAAGGGAAGTCTTGCTACAGCTATACAGCGTATTGGTGAGGCCACACCTGGAATACTGCGTGTAGTTTTGGTTTCCATATTTGCGAAAGGATATACTTGCTTTGGAGGCAGTTCAGAGAAGGTTCACTAGGTTGATTCTGGGGATGAGGGGGTTGACTTATGAGGAAAGGTTGAGTAGGTTGGGCCTCTACTCATTGGAGTTCGGAAGAAACATATAAGATTATGAGGGGGTTTGACAAGGTGGATGCAGAGAAGATGTTTCCACTGATGGTGGAGGCTAGAACTAGAGGGCATGATCTTAGAATAAGGGGCCGCCCATTTAAAACTGAGATGAAGAGGAATTTCTTCTCTCAGAGGGTTGTAAATCTGTGGAATTTGCTGCCTCGGAAAGCTGTGGAAGTTGGGACATTGTATAAATTTAAGGCAGAAATAGACAGTTTCTTGAGCGATAAGGGGATAAGGGGTTATGTGGAGCGGGCGGGGAATTGGAGCTGAGTCCATGATCAGATCAGCCATGATCTTATTGAATGGCAGAGCAGGCTCGAGTGGCCTACTCCTGTTTCTATTTCTTATTTCTTATGTTCTTATGTAAGCCATAAAAGGTCAGCCAGTTAATCTAATTTTAGTGGTGTAGGTTGAGAAGGAATGTTGGCCAGGACATCAGAAGAACTTGCACTCCTTCAAAGTTTGCCGTTGGATCTTTTATGTCCCACTGAACCAACAGACATTTCACTTTACAGACGGCAGCTCCAGCAATGTAACACTTCCTCAGTACTGCACTGAAGTGTCAGGCTAGTTTACAGGCTCAAGTCATGAAGTGGGACTTGCACCCATAATTTATTAGCTTTTGAACTGAGCGTCATATTGGCCCTTAATACTTGCCAAATGGAAACAAAATCAGGCTATTCCATGATAATCCCCATGACCAAATAGTTTTTCAGTCTAGACTCCTCCATGAAGAATAGATACTTGTGTGAGGTATGAGTGAGCTGTATGAGTCAGTGCCTCCAGGTGATGAAACGTTAAAGGAGATGACCAGATTCAAGCTCCTTGCTTTATAACAAAGAACTGGTACTATTTGAAATAATTTTATAACTCTGCTTATGCTGATTTAAATGTGTGTCCTTTGAGGATGTATGTGAAGTGTACAAAGATCGTATTTGCTGCTTTAAACTTGGTGTATTACCAAACAGATCTATAGAAGCTGCTTGTCATATTCTTTGACCGGAGTAGATTACAAACTTGTCTGAGAAACTTTTTTAGAGAACAATGGCCCGGAATTTCCTGCAGGAACGTAACCCGGAAGTTGCACCTGAAATCACGCCCATTCTGCTGATGTCAATTTGCACCAAAATTTACTGCCACTGTCATGAACATATGTCAGAACGTAAAAATGGGCGTAAACATGTGAAAGTCAGTGTAAGCAATCGTGCCCCCAGGAGAGCTCCGAACTGGCATCTTTGTTAAAGTATGAAAATTAATGTTTCAAGCCATCTAACTACTAGTGAGGCACATTAGACATAGCATGTTTAAGAACATGCAATCATGAAAACTTTTCAATTATTAATGTGACTTATACTGATGACATCAAAATGCATGGAAATAAACAGAAAATATGATAAAAGTATTAAAAAAAATAGCAATAAAACACTAGAAAAATGACTCTTACCCGCTGTGCCTCAAAGTTTGTGCTAATTTTACACCCGTTTTGAACCAGTGTAATTCATATATACAGCTCTTTAGACTGGGGGCGGAGCCATTATACTGAGCTGAGACACGTTTGAGGGCAGGGATCCATTGATGGATGTAAAAGAATGAGGAAATTCGGGCATAGCATAATTACTCGCGTAACATCCTTGTGCCTGAGTTTCCCCAAATCTTTTACGCTGTGTACTTGCACTGTAGCACGTGTCTCTGAGTGCAAATACACAGGAAATTCCAGACCAATGTTTCCAGTGTATCACAACTCCATTTGAAAAGAATCATTTGAATACCTGTTTCTTTTACGAAGCTTGCTGAAACTGTAAGTTAGACTGTCAAGTTCAATTTACACAACAAGGAAGTACTGGGCCCCAAATGAAATTCCATGACATTTCTGTAAATTAAGTTTGATTGCTGCAATATCATTTTACTGGTCCCTCTGTAAAGGTAATGGTGGATTTCTGTAGTTCTACTACTAAATGTAAAACAGAAATCTTTAATATTATTGTAAAATTAGGAAATGAAAATGGAGACAGCACATTACAATTTCAGAGAGTAAAATAATTGCTTTAAAAATAATTATGACAAAGTGATATTGAATTGTATTAATAATTGGATTTTCATTATAGAGAAACCTAGGTGAAGGGCCAAGGCCCACAGTGCAGCACTGCACCAAGACTGAATAAAGTAAGAGAGAATATGAGCCAAATCAGGCAGTAGTGAGGAGGTATGAGGAAGGAAATACTGAGGGAGGCCAGGGGTATGTTAGGATGGTGGTGATGTTACTGGACTAATAATCCTGGACTAATGATCTGGTGATGTGAGTTCACATTCCACCATGGCAGTTGGGGAATTTAAATTCAGTTCATTAAAATAAATCTGGAATAAAAAAAGAAGTTAGTATCAGTAATGGTGACCACGAAGTGGATTGTTTGAAACATAGAAACATAGAAAATAGGTGCAGGAGTAGGCCATTCGGCCCTTCGACCTGCACCGCCATTCAATAAGATCATGGATGATCATTCCCTCAGTACCCCTTTCCTGCTTTCTCTCCATACCCCTTGATCCCTTTAGCCGTAAGGGCCATATCTAACTCCCTCTTGAATATATCCAATGAACTGGCATCAACAACTCTCTGCGGCAGGGAAGTCCACAGGTTCACAACTCTGAGTGAAGAGGTTTCTCCTCATCTCAGTCCTAAATGGCCTACCCCTTATCCTAAGACTATATCCCCTGGTTCTGGACTTCCCCAACATCAGGAACATTCTTCCCGCATCTAACCTGTCCAGTCCCGTCAGCATCTTATACGTTTCGATGAGATTCCCTCTCATCCTTCTAAACTCCAGTGAATAAAGGTCCAGTTGATCCAGTCTCTCCTCATATGTCAGTCCTGCCATCCCTGGAATCAGTCTGGTAAACCTTTGCTGCACTCCCTCAATAGCAAGAACGTCCTTCCTCAGATTGGGAGACCAAAACTGAACACAATATTCCAGGTGAGGCCTCACCAAGACCCTGTACAACTGCAGTAAGATCTCCCTGCTCCTATACTCAAATCCCCTAGCTATGAAGGCCAACATACAATTGGCTTATTCACTGCCTGCTGTACCTGCATGCCAACTTTCAATGACTGATGAACCATGACACCCAGGTCTCGTTGCACCTCCCCCTTTTCTAATCTACTACCATTCAGATAATATTCTGCCTTCATGTTTTTGCCCCCAAAATGGATAACCTCACATTTATCCATATTATACTGCATCTGCGATGTATTTGCCCACTCACCTAACCTGTCCAAGTCATCCTGCAGCCTCTTAGCGTCCTCCTCACAGCTCACACCACCACCCAGTTTAGTGTCATCTGCAAACTTGGAGATATTACACTCAATTCCTTCATCTAAATCGTTAATGTATATTGTAAAGAGCTGGGGTCCCAGCACTGAGCCCTACGGCACTCCACTAGTCACTGCCTGCCATTCTGACTCTCTGCTTCCCGACTCTCTGCTTTCTGTCTGCCAACCAGTTCTCTATCCACGTCAGTACATTACCCCCAATACCATGTGCTTTGATTTTGCACACCAATCTCTTATGCGGGACCTTGTCAAAAGCCTTTTGATAGTCCAAATACACCACATCCACTGGTTCTCCCTTGTCCACTCTGCTAGTTACATCCTCAAAAAATTCCAGAAGATTCGTCACACATGATTTTGCTTTCATAAATCCATGCTGACTTGGACCGATTCTGTCACTGCTTTCCAAATGTGCTGCTATTTCATCCTTAATGATTGATTCCAACATTTTCCCCATTACTGATGTCAGGCTAACCGGTCTATAATTTCCCCTTTTCTCTCTCCCTCCTTTTTTAAAAAGTGATGTTACATTAGCTACCCTCCAGTCCATAGGAACTGATCCAGAGTCGATAGACTGTTGGAAAATGATCACCAATGCATCCACTATTTCCAGGGCCACTTCCTTAAGTACTCTGGGATGCAGATTATCAGGCCCCGGGGATTTATTGGCCTTCAATCCCATCAATTTCCCTGACACAATTTCCCGCCTAATAAGGATATCCTTCAGGTCCTCCTTCTCACTAGACCCACTGTCCCCTAGTACATCTGGAAGGCTATTTGTGTCTTCCTTTGTGAAGATGGAACCGAAGTATTTGTTCAATTGGTCTGCGATTTCTTTGTTCCCCATTATAAATTCACCTGAATCCGACTGCAAGGGACCTACGTTTGCCTTCACTAATCTTTTTCTCTTCACATATTTATAGAAGCTTTAGCAGTCAGTTTTTATGTTCCCTGCAAGCTTCCTCTCGTACTCTATTTTCCCCCTCTTAATTAAACCCTTTGTCCTCCTTTGTTGAATTCTAAATTTCTCCCAGTCCTCAGGTTTGTTGCTTTTTCTCACCAATTTATTTGCCTCTTCCTTGGTTTTAACACTATCCTTTATTTCTTTTGTTAACCACTATTGAGCCACCTTCCCCGTTTTATCTTTACTCCAGACAGGGATGTACATTTGCTGATGTTCATCCATGCGATCTTTAAATGTTTGCCATTGCTTATCCACCATCAACCTTTTAAGTATCCTTTGCCAGTCTATTCTAGCCAATTCATGCCTCATACCGTCGAAGTTACCTTTCCTTAAGTTCAGGACCCTAGTTTCCGAATTAACTGTGTCACTCTCCATCTTAATAAAGAATTCTACCACATTATGGTCACTCTTCCCCAAGGGGCCTCGCACAACAAGATTGCTAATTAGTCCCTTCTCATTACACATCACCCAGTCTAGGATAGCCAGCTCTCTAGTTGGTTCCTCGACATATTGGTCTAGAAAACCATCCCTAATACAATCCAGGAAATCCTCCTCCACCGCATTGCTACCAGTTTGGTTAGCCCAATCAATATGTAGATTAAAGTCGCCCATGATAATTGCTGTACCTTTATTGCACATATCCCTTATTTCTTGTTTGATGCTGTCCCCAACCTCACCACTACTGTTTGGTGGTCTGTACACAACTCCCACTAGTGTTTTCTGCCCTTTGGTATTCCACAGCTCCACCCATACCAATTCCACATCATCCAGGCTAATGTCCCTCCTTACTATTGCTGGTTAAAGGGATTCAAATTCTTGGGACATTGGAACCGGTTCTGGGGGAGGTGGGACCAGTACAAACCGGATGGTCTGCACCTGAGCAGGACCGGAACCAATGTCCCAGGGGGAGTGTTTGCTAGTGCTGTTGGGGAGGAGTTAAAGTAACACAGCAGGGGGATGGAAACCTATGCAGGGAGACAGAAGGAAATAAAATGGAGGCAGAAGCAAAAGATAGAAAGGAGAATAGTAAAAGTGGAGGGCAGAGAAACCCAAGGCAAAAAACAAAAATTGCCACATTACAGCAAAATTCTAAAGGGACAAAGTGTGTTAAAAAGACAAGCCTGAAGGCTCTGTGCATTAATGCGAGGAGTATTCAGAATAAGGTATTCAGAATCCTCTTTAACCAGCAACGCCACCCCACCTTCTTTTCCTCTCTGTCTATACTTCCTAAATGTTGAATACCCCTGGATGTTGAGTTCCCAGCCTTGGTCACCCTGGAGCCACGTCTCCTCGCTGCCAACCACATCATATCCGTTAACTGCTATCTGCGCAGTTAATTCGTCCACCTTATTCTGAATACTCCTTGCATTAATGCACAGAGCCTTCAGGCTTGTCTTTTTAACACACTTTGCCCCTTTAGAATTTTGCTGTAATGTGGCCCTTTTTGTTTTTTGCCTTGGGTTTCTCTGCCCTCCACTTTTACTATTCTCCTTTCTATCTTTTGCTTCTGCCTCCATTTTATTTCCCTCTGTCTCCCTGCATAGGTTTCCATCCCCCTGCTGTGTAACTTTAACTCCTCCCCAACAGCACTAGCAAACACTCCCCCTGGGACATTGGTTCCGGTCCTGCTCAGGTGCAGACCATCCAGTTTGTACTGGTCCCACCTCCCCCAGAACCGGTTCCAATGTCCCAGGAATTTGAATCCCTCCCTTATGCACCACTCCTCAAGCCACGTATTCATCTGAGCTATCCTGCGATTCCTACTCTGACTAGCACATGGCACTGGTAGCAATCCTGAGATTACTACTTTTGAGGTCCTACTTTTTAATTTAGCTCCTAGCTCCCTAAATTCGTCTCGTAGGACCTCATCCCATTTTTTATGTATATCGTTGGTACCTATATGCAGCATGACAACTGGCTGTTCACCCTCCCTTTTCAGAATGTCCTGCACCCGCTCCGAGACATCTTTGACCCTTGCACCAGGGAGGCAACATACCATCCTGGAGTCTCGGTGGCGGCCGCAGAAACGCCTATCTATTCCCCTTACAACCGAATCCCCTATCACTATAGCTCTCCCACTCTTTTTCCTGCCCTCCTGTGCAGCAGAGCCACTCATGGTGCCATGAACTTGGCTGCTGCTGCTCTCCCCTGATGAGTCATCCCCCTCAACAGTACCCAAAACGGTGTATCTGTTTTGCAGGGGGATGACCGCAGGGGACCCCTGCACTACCTTCCTTGCACTGCTCTTCCTGTTGGTCACCCATCCCCTATCTGGCTGTGTACCCTTTACCTGCGGTAAGACCAACTCGCTAAACGTGCTATTCACGTCATTCTCGGCATCGTGGATGCTCCAGAGTGAATCCACCCGCAGCTCCAGTGTCACAATGCGGTCTGTCAGGAGCTGCAGGCGGATACACTTCCTGTGCACATAGTCATCAGGGACACCGGAAGCGTCCCTGACTTCCCACATAGTACAGGAGGATCATAACACATGTCTGAGCTCTCCTGCCATGTCTTAACCCTTAGATTAACTTAATTTGGCAACAACAATGTTAAAGGTTACTTACTGATAAAGAAAAAAAAGAAAGAAAAGCTACTCACCAATCACCTACCACCTTGGCTGTGACGTCACCTTTAGATTTCTTTATACTTCTTTTTTGCCTCCCTGCTGCAGCTGCACCAGCTGGCCTCCTCGACCTCCCGCTGGCGCCTCCTGACTGATGGGCCTTTTGTAGGCCTCCCAACTCTGCTGCTCTGCCTCTCCGACGCCTCCTCGACCTTCCACTGGCGCCTCCCGATTGATGGGCCTTTTGTAGGCTTCCCGACTCTGCTGCTCCTCCTCTCCGACGCCTCCTCGATCTCCCGCAACTGGTTCACTAATCTACTTTTAGGGAAGGACATCTGCTGTCCTTACTCAGTCTGGTCTATATGTGACTCCAGACCCATAACAATGTGGTTGATTCTTAACTGCCTTCTGAAATGGCCCAGAAAGCCACTCAGTTACACCAAAACCACTACGACAAAGTCAGCACTGTCGGAGCACCTTCACCACACGGACTGCAGTGGTTCAAGAAGGCGGCTCACCACCACCTTCTCAAGGGAAATTAGGGATGGGCAATATATGCCGACCTTGCTAGTGATGCCCACATCCCTTGAACAAATACATTTTTTATAATCTGCAGTTTTGAGGTCCTGGGAATGAATTCAAATTAGGAGATGATGGGATGAAACTTCAGATCATTTCAGAGGATCAGTGACCATAGCAGCATTGATACAAAGGTTGTTTGTGAGGAGTTGAGGGCTACAGAGGGATCCAATGATCAATTGGCAAGTACTGATGAGAGGGGTGAGGGGTGAAGTATTGCCCAGGAGGGGAGTAGTGACATCTAGCCTGGTTGGTGAGGTTCTTGATCAACGTGTTGATATGTATATATCAAATGTGTGTGACGCACTAAATGTGCATGGGGCTGAGTTGAAGGTTTTTTTTGAGTTTGGCAGTCGAGCTCTGGAGCATATACCAGCCTGCTACACTTGAAGGTCATCTCCTTTTTGCATTTATAAATTTTTCAAGACATCCGATTACAGTGGCAGCCTGTCCTATTAATTAGGTGTCATTTTCTTTGAATGTTGGATGAGGTTGATTCCACTGATCTCTCTTTGGAAAAATATGAACGTGGTGTTCATTGTTCTTCTCCCCTGGAGTCTATGTGATGTATGTGAAACATCTAAAACTAACAGAGTTTTTTATTGCAAATGCAAAACACTGTTGTTGGCTTTCTGTAATGCAGCATAGCACTCTTAAGTGCGAATTGCTGAGACGATTAGGAAACCAGTTGATAGGAGCATTGCAGTTTCACACTCTACATAGGGAGCCTTGGCTTTGTGTTGAAACCATTAATGTGCTGAAATTTTCAGTGAGCTGATATCGCAAAATACTATACAGTAACATCGTTTTGTAATGCATTCTGTTTTTGTTTAAATCCGATTTTCTCTCCTCCTCATGATAATAAGAACATAAGTAATAGGAGCAGGAGTAGACCATACGGCCCCTTGAGCCTGCTCTGCCGTTCAATAAGATCATGGCTGATCTTCGACCTCAACTCCTCATTCCCACCTGATCCTCATATCCCTTGATTTCCTTAGAGTCCAAAAATCTATCGATCTCAGCCTTGAATATACTCAACGACTGAGCATTGACGGCCCTCTGGGGTAGAGAACTCTAAAGATTAACAACCATCTGAGTGAAGAAATTTCTCATCTCAATTCTAAATGGCCGACCCCTTATCCTGAGATGTTGCCGTGGAATTTGCGGTCAGCAGTGGAATTAAATACGTTTCGCACAAAGATCTCATGATCCCTGTGTCGAGAACTTTGGGTTTTCCGACCTTCAATTCAAATTAGCGGAGATTCCCTTGTGAGAACTGCTGTGATGCCAAGGCTGTCTAAGTAGCCAATCAAAAGGCATAACCCTCAGACAGCGAACAAGGAAGTGATTAACATTTTTATAGAGAGCAAAACAAAGAATGGGGCTCTCTCATGTAAAAAAAAACATGGAATGATTCTTAAAAATTTAAATTTTTCTTAAAATGGACAAGCTTCACACTGCACAAAATTAAAAAATAGTTTTCCAGGTTCTTATCATTTGCTAAGCAATAATAACGCTGTCAAAATCCTTGTTACACCTAATCATTTTGGGTCTAATTTGAGTGGGAAATTTAACAACTTACTGGAGAAGAGCCAAAGTTTTCATCAGCTTCAATGATTTAGCTGATTACACTGATTGCCAGCCCATGGGGTGGGTGGGGTGGGGGGGGGGGGGGGCGTTGGGGGGTGGGAGGCGGCACAGCGCAGCATAGTTGGATCTGTCAATGACTGACCACAACTTTCGGATTTCCGCCAAATCCCGAGATCAGTTTCAACGGTAGAATGACAGCGAACGCTACCAGTTTGCTGTCATCCCAACCGCAAATTCCGAGCCTGTGCCCATTAGCTCTAGACTCTCCAGCTAGGGGAAAAAGCCTCTCAACATCTACCTCCTCAAACCCTCTCAGAATCTTATATGTTTCAATGAGATCACCTCTCATTCTTCTAAACTCCAGAGAGTACAGGCCCATTCTACTCAATCTCCTCTCATAGAACAGCCCGCTCATCCAGGAATCAATTGAGTGAACCTTCCTTGCACCGCCTATAAGGCAAGTATATCCTTCTTTGGGTATGGAGACCAAAACTGTGCATAGTACCCAAGGTGTCATCTCATCAAAGCCCTGTACAATTGGAGCAAGAGTTCCTTACTCTTGCACTCCAACCCCCTTGCAATAATTGCTTGCTGTACCTGCATGTTAACTTTCTGTGTTTTATGTAAACGGACACCCAAACCCCTTTGAACATCAACATTTGATAGTTTCTCACCATGTAAAAAATATTCTGTTTTTCTATTCTTCATACCAAAGCATAACTTCACATTTCCTCACATTATACTCCATTTGCCATCTTCTTGCCCAATTACTGAACCGGTCTCTATCCCTTTGCAGACCCTTTATGTCCTCCTCACAGCTTACTTTCCCATCCAGCTTTGTATCGTCAGCAAACTTGAAAACATTACACTCGGCCCCTTCATATAGATTGTAAATAGTTGAGACCCAAGCTCTGATCCGTAAGGCACCCCACTAGTAAAGCCTGCCAACATGAAAGTGTCCTGTTGTTTCCGACTCTTTTTTGTCCTTTAACTAATTCTCTATTCATGCTATTATATTATCCCCTACCCCATGAGCCCTTATCTGTGTAACAATCTTTTGTGTGGCACCTTACTGAATGCCTTTTGAAAATCCAAATATACTACATCCATTAGTTCCCCTTTATCTACCCTGCTAGTTACATCCTCAAAAACTCTATAGATGCCCCTTTCATAAAACCATGTTGACTCTGCCTAATCATATTATGATTTACTAAGTGTCGTGTTACCACTTCCTTAATAATGGATTCCAGCATTTCCCGATGACTGATATCAGGCTAACTGGCCTGTAGATCCCTGTTTTGTTTCTCCCTCCTTTCTTGAACAGCGGGGTTATATTTGCTACCTTCCAATCCACTGGGACCATTCCAGAATCTAGGGAATTTTGATATCTCCGCAGCCACCTCTTTTAGCAGGCCATCCGGTCCAGGGGATTTCTTGGCTTTTGGCTTTTAGTCGCATTCATTTTTCCAGCACTTTTTCTTTACTAATATTAATACTTTCAGTTCCTCACTCTCATTAGACCCTTGGTTCCCCACTATTTCTGATATGGTTTTTGTGTCTTCTACTGTGAAAACAGAATGGGGCCGAATTTCACAGAGACAGCTACAGCGGGGTTTGGGCGGCCGATTGAAAAAAATCGATCGCCCGCCACGGTTGAGTGTTATTCCCTCCCCGAGCTATATTCAGCTCGGGGGGTGGGGGCGCGCACTTCCGCCGGAAATGGTGAGGTGAAGCCGCGGTAAAGGTAATTGTGCAGCGGTGACTCAGCAGCATGCGGGCCGCTAAAAAATGGCCAGGCCAGCAATATTGAGCATCAAAAAGGTAGGATTGTTCCCGGCAGTGCCCCCGCGAGGTTTTCCAGTCAGTGCACGAATGCGACACCGCTGGAGTATTGCCACGATCGGGTCCATTTGCCTTTTGAAGGAGTGAGTCCCAGATTTCTACTATGTGAGAGACTGCCCTTGAGGGCCATGTGTGATGTGCTATAGTGAGGGGAAAAGTTACAAAGTTCTCTCTATGAATGAGTGAGCTGTAATCAATACATTTATAATCACAAAATGTTACAGTACAGGGTTATTGTGACAGTACAGAATGCTGGCATATTAACTTTGTTAAAGCCACTCTGCTACATAAATATCAGTATTTGCGATGAAATATGACTGCAGAAGATCGCTCACAAATGATTAGCCAAACAATTAAGTATACATTTTCTATTAAAGCACTCATGCTACTCACATATTGCTAATGGTTGCATTTTATGCTCCAGCATGTAGATCATTCTTGTTCTTTGCTGCTGGGGTGTTTTGGGGTGAAATTTGAGTATAGCATCGGCAAGACCAGATGACTGAGAAAGCCATGTATCTCTATGGACTGCAGATCCATTAAAATGGATGTATGAGGATACAATTCTGCCAAGCTGGAGCTGTGAAAGAAATGTTTCTGGGTGTGGAATTTGGGGCCAAGTTTGTATTCCTCTCAGAAATTCCAGGCACATAATACTCCTACCGACAAATAGGAAGGCATATTATGAAGCCATGCAAAGGACGGTGGTAATATGTCACATGATGTATTTCCCTCCATTTGCATCCAAGCAGTGCTGGAAACAAGGGATGCCTCTGAGACCCTGGCATATAAGGCCCTGGGAGGGAAGAATTAAAAATATCTAGCGAGCTCAGTCTTGAAAATATTAATTCACCCAACATCCACAGCCTCTTCTTCAATCCTCCACACCATCCATCAGTGTCTCCAGCTCCGTATCAGTGAACCTGTTGGCTCTCCTTGCACCTCTTACACCAGCCATCCTTCTAACCTCCTTCCCCCCTCAGGGCCTTGCTGCAAACTCTGGCCTTTAAAAAGGCCAGGGGGAAGCTGACTCGTTAGAAACCCTTACCGGCATGCTGAATTTTTCAGTGGTGATAACGCTCAAATTAAGACAGCCACACTGTTGAAAAATCCACTTTGGAAGGGTTAATTAGTGCTGAAACCCATTTTTTCACTTTTAGAGCTGAATATGGGGTGGTCCAGCCACAAATAAATTTTGGCGCTAATGGCCCCAAAATGATAGGGGGAGCACCAGCTTTCCAGCGGTACTGAATTTTGGGCCCAATGTGTTTTACATTTCACAGGCATCAGTCACTTTCAGCCATCTCACTAAAGGGGCCATTCTTCTCGTGGAAGCTTAAATAATGTTGGCAAGATATTTTATCATGGAGAGAATCGCAGTTGATCCAGATCCTTGACAAACTTGTGATTTCTAGCAGGACTCATTAGAACATGAGGAGGCCCCTGGCATTGGTGGGCACACCTAATAATGTTGGATCAAATGACCTGTTAGCTCAGAAGCAAAATAGTTCTGAAGATTTTGTTTGCTCGTGCTTGCTCATGTGACACATCAACCTTGACCATACACCTGCCTAAATGGTCCTGCAAAATTTGGACAAAGCGTAGAAACACTTCACTCTAGAATTAATGTAATAGTGCTGTTAACAGCTTGCATTCTTCTTGAAAGTCATTGGGCCGATTTTCAGCACCTCACCGCCCGCTGCCACCAACTGCCGGCCACTGCTGCCGACATTCCTCCTGCAGATCCGCCCAGTGCCACTTTCGGGGTGGCCTGGAGCGGGCGGGTGGGGAGAGCCGCCGGGAACTGCCCACTGACTTCAGCGGACGGCCGAGTGGCACAACTGAGCTCCCGCCCGCCAAGCTCCCAGATTCCTGCGGGCGGGAGTCGGCGGGAGTCGGCGCCAGAACAGGGGTGGACCACTGGCTGGAGGCTGGTCTCTCCCCGATGGTGAGTATTGAAGAACCTAAAAAAAAGGTAAGTGAACATTTTAATACTTTTTTTTCAACAGCGACTTACCTGGATGGGGTCCCCTGAAGGTCTTCGGATACTTTTTTATTTTTTGCTGTTGTTTTTTTTTCAGGTCTTTGACCCTCCATGGGCTCGACTCCATCCTCGGCGGCACTTAGGCAGCAAGCGCCTCTGCCGCCGAGAATTAGACCTCCTGCCCGCTGCTGCCAAGATCGGCAGCATACGTCTTCCATTTGCCGCCTACTGACCTTCGAGGGACCTTCTTTATGAATAACCCGCCCAAAGTGTCGTCTGGTGCCTCGGCGGCCATTGGTGGCACTTTGGGCGGGCGGAGGCCTTGCTGAAAATTGGCCCCATTGAAGGTGTGATAGTCTTTCAGAGCAGTCTAATTTTCAGATTAGAATCTAGCGTCACACCATTTTTCCTTCACTATGGGACAATACAGCTCTTACAAGCACAAAGAGATAACAGAAAACTCATTTTAGTCACAAACATCATTAATTGTTAACAGAAAACATAATTTGTTCACCTGAGACTCTTATAAGGATTAAAGAGGCACCTGAATAATTATTGGTTGGTTGAATTAAGTTAATTTTGTTGATAAGAACTTTAATTGCTATAAGAAAATCTCACTAAAAACCCAAACTGGTTTTGATAATTTTAATTGTTGTTGACATGATCAACAATTTCCTTGATCTAGCTTCCGTTCAACATTATTACTACAGTACATACTAGATAAAAGACTACTAACCACCCAAAATAATACAACCTCCTTTCCATGTTGCTAGCATCAAATTGTCTTGTTGTCAAGTATCCAGGGGTTCAATGTATTGGATGAAGTTGACAATTACTCACATTGACTTTCCAGAATAACACAGCGATGCCCCGCGCATCACGTTAAACTACTACTTGCCACCTTTCTCTGCACTAACTAGCGGTTTCAGTACCCGCTCTCCCCCCCATCCCATCTGTTTACTTAAATCATCTTCTGATTGACCATAGTCAGCCAGTTGCTCAGTTGATAACACTCTCGCCTCTGAGTCAGAAGTTTGTGGGCTCAAGTCCCAATACAGAGATTTGAGCATGTAAACCAAAGCTGTCACTCCAGTGCAGTTCTTTCTCTCTTTCTCGAATGTCCTTCATGTAAAATGTGTGGTGGATCATATCTTCAAACCAATGTATTACTTTTAACAAGCAAAATCAAGTAATGGTTAAGGAAAATAATATTTACCTTGCAATGGATTATTACTCAATGGAATTCCTTCCCATGCATTTACACACATGTACACAAAACTAAATTAATCATCATATTGAGGCACAAGTAATGTTATCTTAACTGACCATTCTTTCAGTTTCAAGCCCAATCCAGTTTGAAGATGAACCTATTTACTTTGGTGTCTTGATGTTTATTTGTATGTGGTGCCTTGAATGCATCTTTTACTAATCACTGTAGAAAATGTGTGAGAGAGAGAAGCAAAGCAGGGATTTGCAGAGGGAAAGAGAGTTGGGGAAAATGGGGTCAGGAATGAAAGCAGGGCAGAGTGGCCACCTATTATCATACAGCACAGCAGAGAAAACCCGAGCAGGAGGATTAGAAAAGAAAACACACGAATGAATGTAGCCCGCGGGGAGAGGGTTAAGGAAGTAATGGGGTTAGCCTGGAACAACAATTTTTTTTTTAACTTGGGGCAGCTTGGGAAAAAAATAACAAAGAGAGCCATACAGAACACAGAGAAAAAGGGAAGAGACAGAAACAGGGCCTGGGGAAAGAAGAGAAAAATCTGGCCTTGGGAGAGGGGGTGCAAGGCTGCTGACAGCAGACTGAGGCCAGCGGAGGGAAGAGGTGGGTGTTTTAGAATGGGAGCTAGACTGCATCTGTGTTTTTAATACTTTTCAGCAAACCTAAGGGATTGACCAGACCAACTCGGGCAAATTGCTCACTGTGGTGAAGTGTTCAACCCCCCCCAAGAAATACAAATTGAAAATTGAAAATGAGGCACCTAGGAATAAGAAGGGAAATCGGGCAGAATCCTTTTCACTCAATGCGTTTTGGAGTTATGGAATAAGATGCCGGGGGAAGGATTTTAATGCAAATGATATAAATGGGCTCAAGAGGCAATCAGATCCATTTCTGAAGTGAGGGGATTTGTAGGATATGATGAAAATGTGGGCACACAGGATCTTTGCAAATGGGATAGGCTTGTTGGGCCTAATGGCCTATCCTGGCACCACACATTTAAAAACCCTGCATATTTGCATTGCTGCATCAGGAAGACAGTGCTGCTGGGTGCTTGGGGAGCCTAGGTGGGATCCACTTTCTGAACTGCAGCTGTGTTTCTCTGTGAATACTGAGATGGGACTTCACTTTTCTGGTTTCTAAATAACTATCTCCAAAGAGTTACTTCTCATGTGCTGGGCAATCCCTTAGATTTGCTGAAAAGTATTAGGTCACTTTCTAATTCCTCCTGTGGGAAATTTTGTCTGTGTGGCTGTTGTATTAGAACTGGATCAGGTTCAACTAGATTAGACTGTATAGCGATCAGGAGCAGGAAGCGAAGCCTGTATTATTTTTGCCAATCATCCCTAACCCAAGGCACTAAAGCCAAACATATTCCTCCAGATGATGCCCTAGTGACTATTTATTTCAGTGCCAAATTATCGCAGATTTAATACACAGTGCTGAAAGTTGTGGAAAATGACCTGATACCAATGTGAAGTATTGTGGATAAATTTTGTAATATATGGTCAATTAGGAGTCAAAGATTTAATGCATGTGCTGTCAAAGAATGTTTTTATCGTTTTATCTACATTGTATTATTCAGGCAATTGCACTACACTTGGACCTCATTGCAACAAAGCTCTGTCATAACAAACTTTTAACAAACCCTGGTCCAATCAAAGCTTCTGTAAAGTCTGGCAGAAAGCTTGAAGCTTTGAAATGCTCTCTTGATTTGTGTACACCTCAGTTGCCACATTGAGGTAAACTAGTATGTGCAGGACCAACGCAATGCTCTGCAATGTTACATCACAGTGAGCCCTCGATAAACACTCATCAGCTCACAATATAATCCCTGATTTAGTCATAGAATTTACAGCACAATACAAGATTGAGCCCATTTTGTCTCTGTCCGTGCAAATCTGAAATAAGCTCAAGCCAATCCTAGTCTTAACAAACCTGCACGAGTTCAACACAAATTGGCAATCTTAGAATTGTCCTGAGATTATGATGGAAAATTTTGCACTGGTTCAGCAGGGAGTGCTCATCTGAGTGTTGGGTTTTGGCAGAGTAGAGTGAGTTTAGCTCTGTAGTTTACCTGACCTGTTGGTATTTCACTGGGCAGTGTAAATGAAAATTTATCAAAAGCAAGCCAATTGCCATGTCCCCACAAATGGTACTACAGGTGAAAGTGTGGAGAGCAGTTGTGAGGAGAGATGGGTGGGAATGTGTTGGAGTTCTGATTCACAGTGGTAAAGGTATGTGAGGTCGGATCACATTTTCAAACTCCCAGAAATTCAGTTCACCATAGGAATATAAAGCATTAAATGTGGGCACTTTTACACAGCGGCCAGTGATAAAGAAAAGGAAAACATCCATCTTTCACCTTTTCAGGACATTGCAGAGTGTTGCAGAGTGCTTCACAGCCAATGAAATACTTCTGAAGTGTAGTTACTGTTGTATTGTAGGCAAATACAGCGACCAATTTGTGCTAAGCAAGGTCCCACAAACATCCACGGGATAACTGATCAGATAATCTGCTTTAGTCATTCTGGTAGAGGGATAACTGTTGGCCACAGCAGCAAAAGAACTCCCCTGCTCTTCTTAGACTAGTGCCATGGGCTCTTATATATCCACCTGAGAGAGCAGATGGGGTATTGGTTTAAAGTCTCATTCTAAAGATGACACCTCCACCAGTGCAGCGCTCCATCAGTACAACATTGAGTCTCTGGAGTGCTGCATGCACCTATAACCTTCTGACTCATGTGAGAGTACAGGGTACAAGCAACTGACCCAAACTTGCCATTGGAATGATAATAGTTGATGCCTGGAGCTGTGACCGATGTTCCTCCTAAGGTACGCGTGCACATGGCCATGCATTAATCTGGAGGTCCCACGCAGGGCGCTCACAAGCTGTAAGAGATACCGTACAGCAAATTTAAAGGGACTGCGCATGAAAAAAAAAATTAGAGGGATCATTGGCTTTGACCCTCTTCCTATCATACGCTTTTGGGGGAGGACGCAGTCTGATGCAAGGAACCAAATTGGGTAAAATAAGAAAATAACCTATAAAGAAATTGAGATACATGCCGTCCCTGTACATATATATATATATATTTTGCCATGAATAGTTAGCTGAGAAGAGGAGGAAAAGAATAATGGGTAGGAGGAGTGCATATCATCACAGACTAGCATAAATTTATTTAGCAGATGAAAAGGGTAAAATGTAATTGAGATGCAATTGAGATACCTTTGATTTAATCAATTGATTGACTCAGATTATTCATTTCAGTATTGTCATTGGATTTATTCAGTGCACTGGCACTGATACAGTTTAGGAAAATTGGCACTTAAGCAAATAGACTTTAATCTACAAAACACACCAAATTGTTTCCTCCGCTGTCACCTCAAATTGATCTCTGTACTGGCATGACTAGTGACAGATCTGTAACCACCAATATTTCACCAGAGTGTTATTCAGGCCAAAATGCCTTCTCCAGACAACACAAGATTGTCAGGACATTTTCATTGCACTGTGCAGTTTTTTTCACAGTTCAAATGGCGACAGCATGAATGTTTCACACTTTTAAAATTCAGTGGATCAGTGATTGAAAATCTAGATTTGATTTGCTTTTAAAAATATTCACTTTCTAATTGCTGATGTGAATGGTATTCTGCTAATCGAGATAGGCGACATAGGCGAGATAGCGTATAAGGTGGCCAAGGTTAGTGGGAAACTAGAAGATTGGGAAAATTTTAAACAACAGCAAAGAATGACTAAGAAAGCGATAAAGAAAGGAAAGATAGATTACGAAAGTAAAATTGCGCAAAACATAAAAACAGATAGTAAAAGCTTTTACCAATATATAAAACGGAAGAGAGTGACTAAAGTAAATGTTGGTCCCTTAGAAGATGAGAAGGGGGATTTAATAATGGAAAATGTGGAAATGGCTGAGACCTTAAACAATTATTTTGCTTCTGTCTTCACAGTGGAAGACACAAAAGCCATGCCAAAAATTGCTGGTCACAGGAATGTGGGAAGGGAGGACCTTGAGACAATCACTATCACTAGGGAGGTAGTGCTGGACAGGCTAATGGGACTCAAGGTAGACAAGTCCCCTGGTCCTGATGAAATGCATCCCAGGGTATTAAAAGAGATGGCGGAAGTTGTAGCAGATGCATTTGTTATAATCTACCAAAATTCTCTGGACTCTGGGGAGGTACCAGCGGATTGGAAAGCAGCTAATGTAACGCCTCTGTTTAAAAAGGGGGCAGACAAAAGGCAGGTAACTATAGGCCGGTTAGTTTAACATCTGTAGTGGGGAAAATGCTTGAAGCTATCATTAAGGAAGAAATAGCAGGACATTTACATAGGAATAGTGCAATCAAGCAGATGCAACATGGATTCATGAAGGGGAAATCATGTTTAACTAATTTACTGGAATTCTTTGAGGATATAACGAGCATGGTGGATAGAGGTGTACCGATGGATGTGGTGTATTTAGATTTTCAAAAGGCATACGATAAGGTGCCACACAAAAGGTTACTGCAGAAGATAAAGGTACGCGGAGTCAGAGGAAATGTATTAGCATGGATAGAGAATTGGCTGGCTAACAGAAAGCAGAGAGTCGGGATAAATGAGTCCTTTTCGGGTTGGAAATCGGTGGTTAGTGGTGTGCCACAGGGATCGGGCTGGGACCACAACTGTTTACAATATACATATATGACCTGAAAGAGGGGACGGTGTGTTGTGTAACAAAATTTGCAGATGACACAAAGATTAATGGGAAAGCGGGTTGTGTAGAGATCACAGAGAGGCTGCAAAGAGATTTAGATAGGTTAAGCGAATGGGCTAAGGTTTGGCAGATGGAATACAATGTCGGAAAATGTGAGATCATCCACCTTGGAAAAAAAAACAGTAAAAGGGAATATTATTTGAATGGGGAGAAATTACAACATGCTGCGGTGCAGAGGGACCTGGGGGTCCTTGTGCATGAATCCCAAAAAATTAGTTTGCAGGTGCAGCAGGTAATCAGGAAGGCGAATGGAATGTTGGCCTTCATTGCGAGAGGGATGGAGTACAAAAGCAGGGAGGTCCTGCTGCAACTGCACAGGGTATTGGTGAGGCCGCACCTGGAGTACTGTGTGCAGTTTTGGTCACCTCACTTAAGGAAGGATATACTGGCTTTGGAGGGGGTACAGAGACGATTCACTAGGCTGATTCCGGAGATGAGGGGGTTACCTTATGATGATAGACTGAGTAGACTGGGTCTTTACTCGTTGGAGTTCAGAAGGATGAGGGGTGATCTTACAGAAACATTTTAAATAATGAAAGGGATAGACAAGATAGAGACAGAGAGGTTGTTTCCACTGGTCGGGGAGACTAGAACTAGGGGGCACAGCCTCAAAATACGGGGGAGCCAATTTAAAACCGAGTTGAGAAGGAATTTCTTCTCCCAGAGGGTTGTGAATCTGTGGAATTCTCTGCCCAAGGAAACAGTTGAGGCTAGCTCATTAAATGTATTCAAATCACAGATAGATAGATTTTTAACCAATAAGGGAATTAAGGGTTATGGGGAGCGGGCGGGTAAGTGGAGCTGAGTCCACGGCCAGATCAGCCATGATCTTGTTGAATGGCGGAGCAGGCTCGAGGGGCTAGATGGCCTACTCCTGTTCCTAATTCTTATGTTCTTATGTTCTTATGTAGGCCAGATTAGAAATGAGTTAATCATGGTACATTGATACATTAGACTATAAATTCTTGCTCAATGTACAACTGCACTGATATGAATAGCCAAATGACCAAAGGTCTAAATTCCATTTCAGTTTAATTTATGTTATTGCCAAAGTTGGGTAGCTTTGGGAGACTCAGAGATTTGTAATTTGCAAAATGGCTGGTTCCATTTGAGACAAAAGAATTTGTAAAACAGTCAGTGCCTGGATAGAGATATATTACAGCAACAGATCACTCACTGCAGAGACACAGCCAAATGCTATAGGCTATAAAAATCCTATTGCCTGGCTGCCTCGGTCAAATGCAAAGCATGACTTAAAATAGTTTTCACGCTGCCTGTCTGATCAACACTCCAACTCTGTAACTCAATCCATGTTGGACCTTCATTGACCTTCCCTCAGTAACTCCAAACCATTTGCTTCTCTATTTTTCCCACTCATCTACAGAAAGTGTTGGTTCGACTCATGTTGGGCCTCTGTATCAAGGGCATGAGTTGAACTCTTGTACCTCACCCAAGTGACTATTCTTTGTGTGACCCTAGATGGTGAATGTTGGGCAGTTATTTGAGAGTGGCATCTCAATCAAGCTAAGCCATGTCCTGGTGCGATGTCCATGCACATATAAGAATCTATAATAGTGAATGGAAGCCCTGGCTGATTATGTTTTCTTCTCTGGCCCAGGGACATTGTAAACACCTAATACCATTCTGACTGCCATCAGCTAACTCGGCATGTGGGAACTTCCTGTTCTAAATGGTTCAGTTCTATACTGAGTCAAATACCTTTTTCAACACTCACTGTCCAGACCTTCACATGAAGCATGGAAACCTGAAATGGCTGACAGCCGTGGACCTGTGCCCCAGCAAAGGTCTGTGCCTTCAGGACTTCAGGCACGAGAAAGAGAAAGAAAACACACTTGACATTGCTTGAATTATATATTTTGGACTTTATCTCCTACACACCCCCTCCAACATCAACATTATTTAATCCATCTAAAATGCTGGTTCTAATTTTTTTAATGTAAACCGATCCTTTATAAAGGAACAGTTGAGTGGAGATAACTTTCCATTGTAAGTGACATAAACATCAATTATCTCCCTGCCTCTAACAAGATTCCATGCTTGAATTTTGAGTATTTTTCAGTTGATTTAGCTGATAAACAGAGTTAGCAGAACCAGTCAGCATCTGATAAAAAGAGTAATAATTCTACCCAACAGCAGAGCTGAAAAGCACCTTTGTTCAATTTGAGTAGAAACTATAGACTTTTGATTCATACCAGAAACACTCTCCGAAAAGAGTTTAACGTGCAAATTATATGTCGTGGCCATTGCAATATATGAAACCACTTTGCATCAATGCATACTGGATGATATAATTTGGGTGTGAAGTCACATGAAACGTGCATGGGAAAGAGTTATAAGGCCAGCTCTCTGGGGTAGTCCCAAATTGGCACCTAGTACAGTTCAATTGCAACTGGTTTGAAGTTCCCATTTGAATTATATTTTAAAAAGGACTTTTGGTTCCTTGTTTAACATTTAGAATTTAACCAGCATTAGGATGCTGATGAGTGGCACTAATTTCAGCCCATCTTCTAGAACTCTGCCTCAGATTTCAGTTTCCCCATCTGCACTCTCCTTCCTTGCTCTGCATGTACAATGTCGACAAGTGGAAGGCAATTAGAATTTGGTGTAATCTTTATGCTAAACCGTCTCCTGTAATTCAAGGTACATGTGAATATGTACGGATTAGGGATGACTCGCCAGTGCAGTCATCTGGGAGTTCAAGGGGGCTTTTGATGATGTTAGTCACTGGATTTTTATATAGGCTTAAAAATGGAATTAGAGATATTCAGCAATTCTCCTTCAGCTCCTATTTTCATAACGGAACCAACCTGTTAAATCAAAGCAAATGTTGTAATTCAAAGGTATGTAGCTGAGGCTTTACCAGACTACAGGTCACATAATGGGTTGTGGATCTCACTGGCCAAGACAGAAGAATTCAGGATTTAAATGTCCTTGCAGGGCAGAAGGACATCTGCTAGCTATGGTTTTATGTCTGCGAGATTTGTAGCTCAGAGGGGCAGTGAGGTATAGACGTCTGCAAAAGAGCTTTGCACTGGATTTCAGCTAGAGCTGTCACAAGTCTAATTTCAGATTGGGAGAATCCAGTTAATAAGCTAGCTGTCTGGAAATTTCTGAAATGAAAACTGGACACCAAAAGAGACGAAATTAGGTGCATTTGTGCCTCCCGTTAGCGTCCCTGGGTGTGGGGGGGAGAGGCTAACGGGGCGCAAATGCCTTTGCGATCGGGCGCGGCGATGACATCGACACCCGTTCTATTCGACAGGAGTTTTGCAGCGGTGCTATGGCTTTGCACCCCGTTCTCCTGCGCCCAGAAATTGTGACGTCATCGCTGTGCGCATTGCCCCGGTAGCGCCCCGGACCCAAAATTGCCTTCCGCCCCCTGCAGCATCGCCGGGTGAAAACACCGGCAGCTGCAGGAGGCGTGCATCGGGCTGCCGACCACTACCGGGACGATGATTATAGGCGAGGTGGCCGATGTAAGTAAAAAAAATTTTACCTTTTTCCTTCCAGTAGTGCCGGGCTAATTGTGCGGGAACATGACTGCCATGGTGGTCCAGGCAGGTACTTTTTATTTTGCAAAGCCTGCAGCGACGGCCCTTCCCTTTAAGGGAGGGAAGGAGCCTCTCAACGCGGCAGCACTGTACGTCCTAGTGTGCAGTGCTGCAGAACTCACCACCCCGCCTGCTGCCAATTGCGCTCCAGGAAAGAAGTGCAGCGTTTGATGTAGTGCTTCACTTCCTTCTTGGAAAGCAAACTGCAAATTTATTAAAGTTTGAATTCGTTAGCGCCTGGCACTAACTTTTCAAACTTTTGAATGTTACACGTCACAAACGGGGCGATAGTGAATTTGTCCCGCAAAGTTTTTTATTTTTCTTCCATTTCTTTCTGTGATTTACAGAATTAGTTATTGAAGTTAGGATTTTCGTAATTGAAGAAGCTAATGTCAGAATTCAAGCCATGGTCCGTCCCCACCCCCAACAAACACATCCTGGTCCCTGTCTGACTAGGCAGAAAATTCAAATCCAAATTCCAGCAAAATCACTGGGGCAAACTCAGAACCTTGCGTGTGTGCTTTCCATCTCAAAACAAGTGGGGACATCGATGCAAATGCAGGTTCAGATCCATTCGCATCCCTGCAGCTATAACAAAAGCCAGGCAATTATGGTAAACCTCTTGTATTGGTGCCTTCTTTCTACATCCATAGTTAGCTATCTCGCATCTGCCATGCAGTATTGTAGTGGACATGAGAGCTCTCAGATTTTGGAAAGTAGTAGAATAAATATTCTCATGGGTCAGGCTATTCACGACAGAACAAGTTTATTGAAAGTATCAGATAGACAGTGACTATGAAACCTCACAGAAGCTCACAGAACATAACTATATCACATCAGATTTAGAGATGCAATCCTTCAGTAATTCCCTCAGTAAACCTTGAAACTGTGATAGCTTCCCTTAACATTCGTCTTCCCCTTGTTGGTCTCAGAAGAATTGGTGAATGGAAATCATGCTCCCGGGAATGATAACACAGTAACATGTTACTGGGCTAGTAATCCAGAGGCCTGGACTAATGAACATGAGTTCAAATCTCACCACGGCAGCTGGAGAATTTAAATTCAATTCATTAAATAAATCTGCAATTTTAAAAAAAAAGCTAGTATCTGTAATGGTGACTATGTGATTGTCAGAAAAACCAATCTGGTTCACTAATGTCCTTTAGGGAAGGAAATCTGCTGTCCTTACCCAGTCTGGCCTATTTGTGGCTCCAGGCCCACAAGCAATGTTGGTTGACTCTTAACTGCTCTCTGAAATGGCCTAGCAAACCATTCGGTTGTATAGGGAAGGGCAATAAATGTTGGGCTTGCCAGCGATGCCCATATCCTGTGAAGAAATTAAAAAAAAAATACCCCTTTGCAGTTCGACTTGCAACAAATAAAATTTAAGATGTATCTTCCAAAGTGAAATAAAGCTGGCAATTATACAGAAACTTGGACACAGAAAATATATGTTACTACAGGCAACCCCTTGGAGAGTCAGTAATGTTCATCGAATAGAAGTTGGAGACAAATCTATTTGTCAACTAGGTGCAAAACCCATTTGACTTTAACTGGCTATTCCCTGAACAAAGCAAGCAGGTTAATGAGATTGCAATTAAAACATTAGGATATTAAGCCTACTTGACTCACCTGGCAGATAGATTCTGTTTATCTTTCTGTTCGTTGTATATCCAGACTGGCTTTTTTGCGGTAAATAAAATGTTAAAGGGACAAGCTACTGCTCAGGTAGTTGAGGTGATTGCAGTCACCCGCCCTAACAAATGACAGGTTGCACTGTGGCATTTCCACTCACATGAGAGGCATATGGATTTGATTTGCAGGGAAGCCAAAGAGAAACGCATATGTAAAATTAAAAATATTTTCTTATGATTTGAAATTGATGAAACTCCATGTTTATTACATCCACATCCTACATTTTGCCAGGCCCAGGGTGTACTGAGCTAGTTTCCAAGTAATTACATATTGTGTTTCCCTGTGTCAGCTGTGGCTCAGTAGGTAGCACACTTGCTTCTTGAGCCAAAAAGTTGTGGGTTCAAGTCCCACTCCAAGAACTTCAGCATGTAAATCTAGGCTGACACTCCAGTGCAGTGCTGAGGGAGTGCTGCACTGTTGGATGAGATGTTAAACTGAGGCCCTGTTTACTCTTTCAGGTGGATGTAAAAGATCCGTGGCACTATTTCAAAGTAGAGTTGGGGAGTTAACATAACAAAGCAGATTATCTGCTCATTGTCCCATTGCTGTTTGTGGGAGATTGCTGTGGGCAAGTTGGCTGCTGCATTTCCCACATTACAACAGTGACTACACTCCAAAAGTACTTCATTGGCTGTAAAGCAATTTGAGACATGCAGTGGTCATGAAAGGTGCTTTATAAATGTAATCTTTCTTTCTTTCATTCCCATAGAAGTTTTAACCCTTAATGTACGTCAACCAAAGCCAGACATATTTCAGCCTCACTGTTTCTGTGCAATGGGGTATTATCCTGCAACACATGAACACAGACTTGGTTTAGCCATGATCGTTAGTAACATTTTAAAATATTTATTGAGAGTTCTATGCTTGCATTGAATTGAGATGGGAATTAAAAGAGCAACATTGGCAGTATGCTGGGCTCCGGATCTGGGGTTTGATCCAACCTAGACTGATGGAGTGAAAGTTTCCACACATCATCTTTAAACTCTGCCTCTCAAAAGCTTTGTCTACAGAACATTTAGAAGCACAAAACTGAGGGCAGGTACTCTTTGATGTGTGAGACTATCCGACTAGCAGAGGGCCCTGTCTTCGTATTCCTTGATGACTTCTTTCCATCCTCAGGCCAATGTCTTAAATTATGAAACCATTTTGCAGCTGACAGTGTGAGTTAAAAGCAAAGATGAAGGGACTGTTCTGAATCCACAAATTCTGCAATGGCATCTGCAGGTTGCTAAGCAACGCAACACAAAGCCATTAATGTTGCTTGCTGCATTGCTCCTTTTGTTGAGTGTTATTCCAAAGCAGGGCTTAGGAAAAGCAGCAAATGAGTCTGGAGTGCCAGCATAGTCCTATTTGTACCCTTTACATCCAAATAAGCAAAATGATATGCAAATGCAGAACACCACTGGAGAAGGAAGGAAACTATACCCAGAGACACCTTAAATTGGGACTCGGTGTGTGAAAATCTACTCAACTGATAGGATAATTTGTCTAATCAATTTGGATCCAGTTGTGTATGGATGCACTTGACTACTTTGATCAAGTGTAACATC
Organism: Pristiophorus japonicus; assembly: GCF_044704955.1. Classification (NCBI taxonomy): domain Eukaryota; kingdom Metazoa; phylum Chordata; class Chondrichthyes; family Pristiophoridae; genus Pristiophorus; species Pristiophorus japonicus. The sequence goes on from NC_091993.1 coordinate 21,424,853, forward strand.
CAATAATATTAAACGTGCATACGGAGGCGGTCAGTTGATACATGCCGGATGTTTTCACTTTGAGTAACGAAGGCAGTGATCACAATAAAATTAAAGTTATATACCTGAATTTATGGTATTTTCATATTTTGAGGTATCAATTAATTGGTCACTGTTATGGGTTTGAACATTGAGTATAATGCAACTCAGAAAAATGCATAACATAAATCACTCACAAATAAATACGTGCAGAATAATCCATTCAGCTGATACCACTTTTGCCTCTGAGTTAGAAAGCTGTGGGTTCAAGCCCCACTCCAGAGCTTGAGCACATAATCTTGGCTGATACTCAAGTGTAATACTGAGGAAGTGCTGTATTATTGGAGTTGTCATCCTTTGCGCTGTTCCAGTGGACCCCATGGCACAATTTGAAGAGCAGGGAACTTTCCTAATGTCCTGATCAATAGTCCCCTCTCAACCTACGAAAACATTACCTTCTTCAATCATCACCACCATTCAGCTTACTGCTATTTGCTTATGTAACAGTTACTACACTGCAATGTAATGCATTATCTGTGCAGCACTGGATATTTTTGAAGAATTGATTTTCAAGCATCACTCCAGAGACCTGAACACATAATCCAGGCTGACACTTCAGTGAACTACTGAGGGAGGTGCAGTCTCTCCAATGAGATGTTAATCCAAGGCCCAATCTGCCTACTGGTGAATGTAAATGATCCCGTGCAATTATAGGAAGAAGAGGAATGAGATGTCCTGGCCAATGTTTATCCATCAACCAACACCAATAAAACAGAATGTCTGGTCATTAATTTCATGGATATTTGTGGGACCTTGCTGTGCACAAATTGGCTACTGCATTTGCCTGCATTGCAACAGTGACAACGCACCAAAATTACTTAATTGACTGCGAAGCACTTTGGGATGTTCTGAGAATTTGAAAGGCGCTATATAAATGTAAGTTATTTCTTTCTATCTGTCTCGACTGGATTAAAATTCCGCCCCAGGGAAGAAAGGTCAATGTCTAAAACATTTGATTGCCAATGAGCTTTCTTCATCCATTCCAAGCAATTCAAGCTGAATAAAGAACAACTCTACCTACAGGACACCAAAGTGGTAGTGGAGTTACACAATATGTCATTTATGAAACTATATGGCATAGGATGCTCTTTATGTTTGAAACGTGTGAAACTGGAACAAAATGTAGAAACCCATTACTGCGGAAGTGCAACTATCTGACTAAATTTTACCAAACAAATAAATAGGTTTTGCTGGCAATTTATAACACGTCAATAACTGCTTATCTTCAAGAATGTCTTACACCCAACTGAAATGGTCCAAAATCCTAATTAATTTTGTGGTACAGCGAAATGTGATCACAGGATTCAAGTAGAGAATTTCTACTGAGTTTGAGAATTTGCTCGGTCAGTAACATGAATGATCAAGCTCCATGTGGTGCAGGACCCCACCAAGGTTCGATAGAATATGAGATAAGACCAGATAGTGATTGAGTAACACCAAGCTTCAGTTTGCAAATCTATAGGTTGTAGGAGAAAGGCAAGACTCAAGGAGGGAAAGAGTTCTATACTTTTGGGGTTCTGGGGAATAATGAGTTAGAGTAGGAGTAAATACATTGAGAATGGGAAGAATAAGAGGAACATGTAGGACTGTGTTAGAAAGAACACGAGACAAAAATTCAGAAAAGCAATGAGAACAAAGCAAGGAAGACTGAGAGTGAGAGGGGTTAGCACTACTCCACACCACATTTGTTTTACAAACTCACAGCTCAAACTGTAATGATTGGAGCTTTGTTCTGCTTTGGCAACTGAGTACCTGAAATATTGATATTCTGGAACAATTCCTTATATTTTATATGCCACATGTTTCTTGTTTGCAACTAAACTTGGCCTAGGAATTCTCCGAGTGTTAAGTCTCACTGCTTTCATCCAGAAACTTGTTTAATAATTAATGGTTTTAAGTATCAATATTGAGTGGCATCACTCCACTCAGTCTTCACTTCCCCTACCCTGACATAACTCCTCTATTGACAGAGTAACGCTCCCTCTGTACTGCTTCATCAAGCACTCCTAGGTCAGGTACTGCATAGACAGTTCCGTTGGGCGAGCCACATTGTCCGCATGCCTGATACGAGACTCCCAAAGCAAGGCGCTGTATTCGGAACTCCTACACGTCAGGCAAGCCCCAGGTGGGCAGAGGAAAGGTTTCAAGGACACCCTCAAAGCCAAAGTGCAACATCCCCATCGGCACCTGGGAGTCCCAGGCCCAAGACCACCCTAAGTGGAGGAAGAGCATCCAGGAGGGCGCTGAGCACCTCGAGTCTCATCGCCGAGAACATGCAGAAAACAAGTGCAGGCAGTGGAAGGAGAGAGCGGCAAACCAATCCCACCCACCCTTTCCTTCAACGATTGTTTGTCCCACCTGGGACAGAGATTGTAATTTCCGTATTGGACTGTACAGTCACATGGGAACTCATTTTTGGAGTGAAAGCAAGCCCTCCTCGATTTTGAGGGATTGCCTATGATGATGATGATGAGATTAGACTGAGTACTGCTCTGTCAAACATTGCCAGGTCAGGTGCAGCATGGGTTTGATGCAGAGCAAAGCTATTTCTACATTGTTCAATAATGTGCCTTCATCCTAAACTTATAAGAGTACCTTTTACCTCAACAGGGTGATGTATTTCCTGATGGGGGAATAGGGCTGGAAAGTGGAGTTAAGTAAAAGTTCAGTCATGATCTTAATGAATGGCGGAGCAGGCTCGATGGGCTGTATGGTCTAATCCTGCTCCAATTTCTTATGTTCTTATGTTCCCACATCAGCTATCCTTGTGGCTATAAATCAATACTGATTGGTATTTTTGTGTTTTGGGTGTGTTGCCGCAGGGACTGTATACAAACTGTCCAAATCAATGTAATGTAGAGCCACAAAGACAGCAAATAGATGAATTTTATTAATTTTTTTTAAACACTTCATCCTATTCTGTAGGATTGTCTCCACGTTGAGATATGGTTCCATGGGGGTCCCCTCTGGTATCTCACCCAAATAGCCATTCTATGAGCCTACATAGTGAGAATTGGCAGGATGTTTGGCAGGACTGACATGGTAAAGCCTGATGCTGTCCACACCCAACTTTCACACACGCAGTTTCCAGTAGAAGTTGCTGAATAGTGATCAGAAATGGGAATGCTGGCTTATTTATATTTTTTCCTGCCATTTATATTCTCTCCTGCCATAACGCAGGCCAATTGTAGCACCCTACATCTGTGGGTAACACCGTGGAGATTGGAAGGTAGAAGGAGCCTTTCAACCCATCAGTCTGGGCTGGATTTAAACCCAGGTCCAGGAAGTTAAAGGCCGATGTCTGACCCAGTGAATTACACAGTGCCCAATTCTTTGCATCATGCAATCATGTAGAAAAGTTATATTATTTAAGTAAATGAGAGTTTTTTGATGGAGGAATGATTTATCGGAGTTAATGGGTTATTAGGTTAGGTCGGAATTGGGTCAGGAAAGACTAGATAAATTTGCAGAGTCATCTTCCAGCTCCATACATCATGGATTGTGTTTGTGATGGAAGGCTTTTTAAATATCAACCCAATATTTACAGTACAGAGCTCCCCCACTGGCCACTGAACAATATGCCACTTGGTGTGGTACAAAGTCCAAGGGCAGAATGTTCTAGGTTTGTTGTTTGCTTGTATTGTGTTGGCTTATCTCACTGGCTGGTACTGGCATCAATACCCCTGGGTTTGGAAGAGCAAAGATATTGCTCACCACTAACTAGGTGGCCATCAATGTGAATATGATCAGGCTTGGCTATGATGTTCTAATTGCAGCATAGCCAGTTGATGCTCAATGTCTAGGCTTGCACATGATTCTGTCACTTGGATGAGATACAAGAGGGTACTTGGTGTGTGTGTCAATGTCATCCTGAGAGGAGGGGGAAAAATTGCTGGGGGAGTGATTGCTAAGTCTGCCAGAGATTTGCTGTGCTGTTTTTGCTGGTGACGAATACTGGCCAACAATTAACATTGTAAGTAAATGGGGTTTCAGAATATCGTGTGCACTTAGCATCTTAAAGTAGGCTACAAGCCTCAAACTAGTGTGCACTTGTCTCAGTGGTAGTGCTCTTCTCTCTGATGCAAAAGGTTGTGAGTTCAAGCTGCACTCCAGGACCTCAGCATTTAATCTAGGCTGACTGACACTCCAGTGCAATTGTGAGGGCATGCTATGTTATGGGAGTTGCCATCCTTTGGGTGTGATGTTAAACAGAGGCCCTGCCTGCCGGTTCAGGTGGATACTAAAGATCCCATGGCACTATTGGAAGAGAACAGAGCATTCTACTGGTGTCTTGACCAACATTGCTCCCTCGATCAACACTGTTTTAGCACACAGTTGTTTGTGCAATCTTGTTGGGTGTGTAATGACTGCTATATTTGTCTATGTAAGTGACTACACTTTGAAATAATTCACTATATGGAACACTTTGAGATAGGTGAAACTAGTTATCAATACGGAGTACTAGTTTCACACTGAAATGCTGCGAGAGTCCTGGCAGGAAAGGTACGTGCTTGATAAACCTCTCCAATCCTATATGCTGCTGCATGCTGTAAATTGTCAACAGCAATTTTCAAGGGTTGGCAATTTTCATTTCTTTATAATCATACAATGTAACAACATAAATCATGTTGGCCTCCCTGCAAAACAAAAGGTAATTATTTCAATAAAATTCAAAATATCTTGCACAACAGAGCAGAGAATCTCGGGTTTAATTTTTCCAGTCTGTGCTGAGATAGCTGATTTCCACCATAGCTGTGCAGCGGTCCTCGGTGCTCCTGGGCTAGCGAGGAGGACACTCAGCCAGGCCTCCTGCTCCTGATTACTAGCTAGAAACTCCTGCTGGAAAGTGCATTTGTGCAGACACAGGCTGAGTATCAGATTGGACTGGACTGTGATACTGGCATGATCAAATAGACTGTTAACGTTCACTGTTCATACATGAGTAGCCACTTGAGTGAGATATTGGAGGACAGCTCATACCCATGTAACCACAGTACAACAGAGACCCACAAGGAGGGCAGAAAGCTGGCAAAAATTAATGTGCAAAAGGAAGCTGCATATGCAGACAGACAGGTGCATGTGTGTTCACTGTCCATCTCCGCATTACTTACAGTGGAGTTGGGAACGCAGTGGGTACACTGCAGGGTTTCAATTTTAGATGTGTAATCAAGTCAGACACCCGATAATTATCCAAACAAAACAGTTGAGTCTTAAAGTGCGGAGCCAGGAGAGCTCAACAAAATGACAATTGACTGAAAGCGGTGTCCTGGGATTGAACACGTCTTCTTATTAGCAGGTCCCAACTTGTCCCAGTGCACTGGGACTAAGCTGCTTTGTTAGCAGAGATTAGACCGAGTGCTCCTCGGAACTATGTTAAAGGAAGACGCAGATAGTAATATCAAACAGCTGGGGTGGGGGGAAGCAGCTGATGGGAGGCCAGGCAGTTGGGAGTGTGTTCTGCTGTGTGCTGTGATATGAAAATAGACTGGGCAGAGTGATCTGCTAGAACAAAAAAACCATTCAACAACTTGTGAAGAGAAATGACTGTCATCACTATGAACTGTAATCTTCCTCACTTCCACATGTGCCATCTGGTCCCACTTTGAGCAAACCAATAACTAGGCATTTCATATAATTAGCTGTTGTGCTGTTGTCAGACCTGTAGGTTTCAACAGAATATACCTTGCTTGGCATAACCCTACAATTTGTCCCCCTCCTCCTCAAATCCCAAAGACATTGACTCCTTGCTGGGGGTACAGTTCAACAGTTGCTTGTTAGTACCTTGCTCAAGTGGCCTGCATTCATGTGAGTCTCACCAGTGAGTATCAGTTGGACAAGGGGGACCTCATATATATCTGAGCTGAATTCCATCCTCATCTAAGATCCCTCCAATTTCACGCTCGCAATCAGGAGCAGGAACCCGAGCTGATTGTAGCCCCACTCAACCTAAGGGTGCTGAAACCAATTGTAGTGATCTTATTATCATCTTGACTGTGATCAGCTAACTCAACACTGACCAGGAATTGAACCTGGGATCTTCCAGTTATCAGGTGGGGGGGTGGCTGAAGAAATAAAGACTTGCATTTATGTAGCACCTTTCACAACCTCAGGACATCCCAAAGCGCTTTACAATCAATGAAATACTTTTGAAGTGTTGTCACTGTTGTAATGTAGCGCAGCCAATTTGTGCACAACAAGCTCCCACAAACAGCAAAGTGATAATGACCAGATTTTGCTACATTGATTGAGGGATAAATATTGGCCAGGACACCAGGGATAACTCTCCTGCTCTTCTTCGAAGTAGTGCCATGGGATCTTTTATGTCCACCTGAGAGAGCAGATGGGACTTGAATTTTAATGTCTCATCCGAAAGACGTCACTTCCAGTACAGCACTTCCTCAGCACTGGAGTGTCAGCCTAGATTTTTATGCTCAACTCTCTGGAGTAGGAGTTGAACCCATAACCTTCTGACTCAGAGGCGAGTGTGCTACCCACTGAGCTAAAGCTTATACTCCTACCTACCTACCTATGTTTATGCTCCCACTAATATATTTATGAGCATTTATCTGTACTCCAAATTGTCTGCTGATTCGAGTTGGTGGTAGGGCAGTACAATTGATGACCATGTCCCTGTGTTAGGGAGGGGGGAAATCTGCCATTGTTCCTGCACAATATCAGTGGTTCTTGCTGGAAAGTGGATGTGTGGAGACATTGGGATCAAGTTCAAATAGCCTGCTGGCACTCACTGCATTGGCTCACACATGAATTGGCCACTTAAATAAGGTATCAGAGGATGGCTGGTGCTCTTGGAACTGTAACCCAGCCAGAGGCAGCAACTTCAAGAGAAACATAGAAACATAGAAAATAGGTGCAGGAGTAGGCCATTCGGCCCTTCTAGCCTGCACCGCCATTCAATGAGTTCATGGCTGAACATTCAACTTCAGTACCCCATTCCTGCTTTCTCGCCATACCCCTTGATCCCCCTAGCAGTAAGGACCTCATCTAACTCCTTTTTGAATATATTTAGTGAATTGGCCTCAACAACTTTCTGTGGTAGAGAATTCCACAGGTTCACCACTCTCTGGGTGAAGAAGTTCCTCCGCATCTCGGTCCTAAATGGCTTACCCCTTATCCTTAGACTGTGACCCCTGGTTCTGGACTTCCCCAACATTGGGAACATTCTTCCTGCATCTAACCTGTCTAACCCCGTCAGAATTTTATATGTTTCTATGAGGTCCCCTCTCATTCTTCTGAACTCCAGTGAATACAAGCCCAGTTGATCCAGTCTTTCTTGATAGGTCAGTCCCGCCATCCCGGGAATCAGTCTGGTGAACCTTCGCTGCACTCCCTCAATAGCAAGAATGTCCTTCCTCAGGTTAGGAGACCAAAACTGTACACAATACTCCAGGTGTGGCCTCACCAATGCCCTGTACAACTGTAGCAACACCTCCCTGCCCCTGTACTCAAATCCCCTTGCTATGAAGGCCAACATGCCATTTGCTTTCTTAACCGCCTGCTGCACCTGCATGCCAACCTTCAATGACTGATGTACCATGACACCCAGGTCTCTTTGCACCTCCCCTTTTCCTAATCTGTCACCATTCAGATAATAGTCTGTCTCTCTGTTTTTACCACCAAAGTGGATAACCTCACATTTATCCACATTATACTTCATCTGCCATGCATTTGCCCACTCACCTAACCTATCCAAGTCGCTCTGCAGCCTCACAGCATCCTCCTCGCAGCTCACACTGCCACCCAACTTAGTGTCATCCGCAAATTTGGAGATACTACATTTAATCCCCTCATCTAAATCATTAATGTACAGTGTAAACAGCTGGGGCCCCAGCACAGAACCTTGCGGTACCCCACTAGTCACTGCCTGCCATTCTGAAAAGTACCCATTTACTCCTACTCTTTGCTTCCTGTCTGACAACCAGTTCTCAATCCATGTCAGTACACTACCCCCAATCCCATGTGCTCTAACTTTGCACATCAATCTCTTGTGTGGGACCTTGTCGAACGCCTTCTGAAAGTCCAAATATACCACATCAACTGGTTCTCCCTTATCCACTCTACTGGAAACATCCTCAAAAAATTCCAGAAGATTTGTCAAGCATGATTTCCCTTTCACAAATCCATGCTGACTTGGACCTATCATGTCACCTCTTTCCAAATGCACTGCTATGACATCCTTAATAATTGATTCCATCATTTTACCCACTACCGATGTCAGGCTGACCGGTCTATAATTCCCTGTTTTCTCTCTCCCTCCTTTTTTAAAAAGTGGGGTTACATTGGCTACCCTCCACTCCATAGGAACTGATCCAGAGTCAATGGAATGTTGGAAAATGACTGTCAACGCATCCACTATTCCCAAGGCCACCTCCTTAAGTACTCTGGGATGCAGTCCATCAGGCCCTGGGGATTTATCGGCCTTCAATCCCATCAATTTCCCCAACACAATTTCCCGGCTAATAAGGATTTCCCTCAGTTCCTCCTCCTTACTAGACCCCCCGACCCCTTTTATAACCGGAAGGTTGTTCGTGTCCTCCTTCGTGAATACCGAACCAAAGTACTTGTTCAATTGGTCCGCCATTTCTTTGTTCCCCGTTATGACTTCCCCTGATTCTGACTGCAGGGGACCTACATTTGTCTTTACTAACCTTTTTCTCTTTACATATCTATAGAAACTTTTGCAATCCGTCTTAATGTTCCCTGCAAGCTTCTTCTCATACTCCAAGATGCAGCAACTTCAAGAGAGGAGGGAGGGAAATTGTCTTGGCCAAATGCCATGCAATGAATGAATATGGCACAAAACAGCCTTAGTATAATAGTTGTGTTTGTTTAGAAAGCACCCATCTTATTCCTAAAATCATGAATTTGTGTTTCTTCATAAAGAAAAGTCCCTGATGAGAGATCTTGGCGCCCCCATTCATTGCATTCTGATTCCTTTTAGTTTGTGGTTGCAGAGATGCTTCTCCTTCTTGCAGTGGAGCCTGAACAGGGTGACTTTTTTTTTTGTTCTGTGTAATTTTGGATAGAGCTTTAGCCAATATTTCTCCATGAGGGGGAAATATTCTGGACTGGAATATAAACTAAAATGAGTTCAGTGACTTATGCAGGCCAACAGTCATGTTTTAGGCTGCTGCATTTACCCTCCTGTTGGTAGTGTCACTCCAGACTGCAAACAACCAATTAGTTTCTTCTAAAAGCAGTGATTTGACCTAAGGGTATGATTCCATAGAAGCGGGCATCAACCAAACAACCAATTTTCATGTGTGGGCATTGACTGTGAAAGCTATTTATTTATGGAATATCACAATGAAGTTTGATATTGTTTTCATCCAATATTCACACAGGCACTTTTTTATTCATTCATGGGATGCGGGCTTCGCTGGCAAGGCCAACATTTATTGCCCGTCCCTAATTGCCTTGAGAAGGTGGTGGTTGAGCCACCTTCTTAAATCACTGCAGTCAATGTGGTGAAGGTACTCCCACATGTGGTGAAGGTACTACCACAGTACTGTTAGGGAGGGAATTGCAGTAGGGGTCACTGGATAGTGATCAGGAGCAGGAACCATGAATGGTTTTCTCTTGTCCCAAGAACAGTGATTTGTTCCGAGAATGGATACAGCACAGAAGGAGTCTATTTAGCCTGTTGAGCCCATGCCGGAACCATGGCTGAAATCAGCTAACTCAGCACAAGTGCAGAAATTGTTGGGGACCTTTTGTTCTGTACTGCTACACCGGATATCACATTACCCACTGGGCTATTGGGTTAGCCTCCAAATAGATGACTTTAATGGAAGAGTAAAATCCCCAAATGTAGGCATCTTTTTTGTGGAGTGACTGAATTTGCAGTTGCAATTTGGCCAAATGTCAGTAAAGTCTTAAAAAAAAGAAAATAAATGACTTTAATTGTTCAATGTGTGAGCATAGACAGTGAGTGCTGGGGTGCTATTTTGCCTGGAGGGTATCACAGTCAGGCTTAATTTACTAAAGACCCAGGATAATCAAGTCAACCCCAAGAGTCCCATGGTTTCAGAGACAGTCTGTGCCACAACTAGGTTGCATTATTGGGCACTCTGGGTAAGTTCAGAGTTGGCCCCGGTTTTAACATCATAGTTTGCCTTGGACATCCCATTAACCAGGTCAAGCACTAGAAATCTAGAAATTAGCTTTACAGCCACTTATTAGCCTGACGTGGGGTCTGTTTTAAACTGAGCGACAGAGAGCTGGGACCACAGAGGAGGCAGAGCAAATTCAAGAAATTTATTTGAATCTAAGTTTTAACATTACATTTAAAATAATTAAATAAAAGGGAGAAGTGAAGAGCAGACAACAAGAATAATAAGTTTTAAAAGTTATATTTAAAATTGTATAAAATTAATACAGTAGCAAGTGACATTTAGATAGCATTTTATTATTTGAATATTTGTTTCAAGGTCACAATGCATGAGCTGATTTTTTTAATGGCCATCCCGAAGACTGGAATTCTCCGAACAAGCCCGCAGTTTGAACCTGTGGTCATACTGCAGCTGCCAATGTTCGATCAGTATCTGTGGAGTCAGGTGGGCAGTCGGCGGACCAGAGTTAGACTGCTGACTGCACCTCACTGTGGGTGTCATTGAGAGCAGCACGTGTTAGAAGACGTGCTTCACCAACACTGGAAATGTTGAAAATTAAATGTATAAGAGTGCAGGTCCTCCAAGCTGTGCATTTTTAATAAGTGGCCTCACATGAGGGTGAAGTTATATTGCATCTGATATGAACTCAAACTGGTTTGCGACCATCTCCCGGGTTAGTCGGATCAGCACGCAGTTACACCGCCACTCTTGTCAGCGCCTGTCCCAAACCGCTTCTCACAACTACATCCCAGGGCTCCAGCCCAGAACAGCACCAGAGACAAACACAGCACAAATTGACCGCTGGAAACTCATCCTGTCCATTTTCTATCTAATCATTTGCAATATTTTGAAGCTGGGTTCGGGCGGTAAGCGCACGACAGATACAGCGTGGATATGGTACTATTTCCAATTTCACAATACATTCCAAAGGAAACTGGGTCCACCCAAGTGCGGCGAGATTGAAAGCAAATAGTTTGAACCTTCCCAAATCGAGCTCTCATGGTTTCGAAGCGTCCACAAGATTGCAATTGGAGTCACAGTGAACTCTTGTATATGGTTCTAAAGGTGTGGCCGGAACATGGGCCCAATTCCAAATATCATTGTGTCTTTTGAATCTTTTGCAAATAAGCTGAGCCCAGCATTGAAAGAGCAACAACTGGAGTCATTCCAGCCTCAGTACTTATCCGACTGAATGGCGAATTTCACCATTAAACAAAATCAACTATAAAATGCAACGGTTCAAAAAATTAAACACTGATCCACTTGCAAACCAAAGTTGAGTCGGATTCGAAGGATTTCAAAATTATATACGTTCTGTACAATATAGAAACAGGTTAACAAATACCCAAATGTTGTAATAATCGATTTAGAAATTAATATATTGTTTGAAACCAACTGTTTCTAATTCTTGTCCAATAACACTGTGTATTACTCCAGATAAGTGTCCAGATTTACAATTCTGAAGGGGTGGAACAAAAATCTTCAACAACTCTAATATCTAACTGCAGTTTATTTAAAATATTTCTGATGTATATGTATTTGTGCCGACTGAACGTGTATTAATGCTGGTTGTGTCCACCAATGGAATGACATTAAACCTAATTTTAATCGGTCACATAGCTGAGGTGATTTGAACCATTTTCATTCTATTCATAAAATCTAAATGTATTGAAGAAACTATTTTAATTATATATTGAACCAACTGTAAAACAATTTAAATTCCGAAATGTGCGGTTGTTAAAATTCTGTGGGTTACTTCGTTCTAAGGTTGTGTAATTTCGGATTCATTTGAAAACAAAATATTAAAATTATTTGGCCATATTTAAACATATCGCTTTTTGATAATTACCTTGCGATAACTTCGCTTGCTAAAAGTAGTGCATTAACGTGATGAGTATTAATTCACGCGATTACAGCCGATAGATAAGACCTGGAGAACGAATAATTTACAAATATCGATTTAAATCGAGACACAACCAGACCGGAGTGATGGCCATTGTTTAAATACCTATTTGTTTTACACACGATCCCTCTTCTCGTCAATTCCAAAATGATCTGTTTAAATCCGGTTAGTTGCACTAATGAGACAACCAATTTAATGTCGGTTCAAGACAGAACAAGGGAAAGGATTAATATTAAAATGTTAATCATTTCGTTGAACCCAGATATTTAAATGTTCTCATTTTCTTCCCTCTTGTATTGATATGGTTATTTATATAATTGATATCGAGCTGTCCTAGATCTGATACAGTACCTCATTTGCCTCACTCAAACTGTTTTTCAATAGAATTTCGATCTAAAGTTATAATCTAATTTTAAAGTCAGCTTTACATTTTAATAGTGACTAATTTTCTCTTGATAAAATAAATATTACATATTTAAAGAACTATTCTGTGAACAAAATATTTGAACATATTTTAGACGGCGAGAAATCGGCAATAATATTGTCCCGTGAAATAGCAATTTTTGTTGCAATGTTAAAATATCCAGGGGAGCTAGGGGGATATTTGTCACCGGATATAAAGTCAGAGAAAAATAAACTTTCATTATAAACCAATATCAGTCTAGTAAAGAATTTAACTTTATAGACAGAGGAAAATATACATCGTGCCCTCCTGGTATTTCATTCAGATGCAAAGCAAAATCTTGTCTTATATCCGATATAATAAATTGAACAGCAGCCCATTAAACAAAGAAATACAACTTAATTTCGGGAAGAAATTAGAATGTTACACTGTGATTGTGGGACTTTTACCCAACTTATTCTGCCAATTAAGACATTTAATTTTGCAGAATTTCATCTAACTGGGGCGACTGTATCTCTGGAAATAAATTGAAATGTCAAGTGATGCTTAGTAGAGTGTGTTTGCGGGAGGTGGAGTTGGGTGTTTTAAAAACACACTACAGAACGAAATAGTCTGTTTCATTGAAGAAATTGTTCCAAATTGTGTCTCTGACGTGGATTTTTTTATCCCATTGTTGGAGTTTTGGTCGAGTCTGTGTATCTAAACACTTCTCCGGTTGAAATTCAAACTCTTCGATATTGGCCTTCTGGCTTTCAGAATACGATTTTTTTTGGTTAGGTCTTATCCTCTCTGGAAAATGATTTCCTTTTGTCTATCATCCAATCCTGTACATGGCGAAAGAGGGGGAATTATTTTTTTTTAAATCTTCCTTTAAATTAATTAAAAAACCCCGGTTACTGTCAAACGAAGTATGCTGGTCCCACGGCTAATTGTGCAGAAAAGGTATCAAATCTGTAATTCAGAAATTCGTTCGCATTACAGTCGCAAATAGTTCGAGACTAAAAAAAAACTCAGCGAAAATAATCACAGAGCGAACTATTTCTGGCTGGAAATGTGGGATCTATTTTCAAGTACCACTCGCTCCATTGTACAGCAATTTTCCTTAGTAATTGCAGGCGTGTGCGTGTATGGTATATTTTACCTATCTTGACAATGAGTGGCCACACACCATGCATTTAGTCATAGAGGAAAGGAACTTGAAAATGCTGCAAATCTGAAATAAAAACAGAAAATACTGGAAATACACAGAGGAACAGTCAGCGCTTGTAGAGAGCAACGTGAGTAAGCTTGGGGTGGGGCTGGCTTGGAAAGGATCCTATTTAAAACTGTCATCTGTTTCAGATGCTGTCTAACTTGCGTATTTCCAGCACATTTTACTATTTTGTAGAATCATTTTAGATCGATTTTTGGTACCGTTCAAATCTCTAAGAGGTTCTTAACCACTTAATATTTCCTGATTTAAAAAAAACATTTAATAAAAGCGGAGAATTGACTGGGGGTTTTAACCAGTATATTGCCTTGTTTTTTTATGGGAGGTCTGTTTCTCGTTTGATACAGAAAGCTGCAATCCGCAAACAGTTAAATGTACATGACCTGTTTTGCCGAGTTTTAAAGCTCATCCCTTCAATCTGCAATAACAAACGAGAGAGTACAATCTAACTATAGCACATTAATCCCTGTGTTTAAATGTCAATAAGGGCTTCATCTCAATTTGAAACATTTTTTGGTTTTAAGAGGTATTTAACTGCAAGGCAGTGATACATTAACTGTCGACTCCCTCCCTAAATCCACCCACAGGATGGAGAGTGTGAATCTGAGCAGAGCTGATCCTGATTTTTGGAAGCTTTCCACCAAACTGACAGAGGGATATGTTCATAGAGCCGTGGGCTGCGCAAAATCAAATCTTATTTGATGTAAAATGGAAAGGAATGACCTTATTTAACAAAAATTCAATCGTTTAATATTTTAATTTTTGATTATATTTTAATTCCAGTCTGTGGATGATGACAGTTACAGTGTAACCGCGGTAACAGTGCATGTCATTGGGTTTTAGTTATTTGTGACTCTTTCTCCCTCCTCCCCATACACAAAATGAAATGTTCTTCATCGATTTAAAGGTGAAATGGTGTAACACTGAGTATATATGGGCGATCATTTATACTTTGATTTTAGCATTGCCATCCTGCTTAACATGATATTACCAAAAATAGCTTGTCTCTTAACAGGATGCATTCCCTCTCCACCTCAATACCTGTGAGAACCACTCGGTAATTGACACAGCTCGAAGGCTTTCTTGTACATTTCAAGCTCCAGCTACCAACAAGTGATATGTGCGTGTGTGTTTCTGTATGTATGTGTGTGTGAGTATGTGCATTTCTGCCTGTGTATCAATGTGTGTATCTGTGTGTGCTTATCTGTTTGTGTATGTGTGCATCTGTGTATGTGGCTGTGTATCTATGTGTGTGTGTATTTATTTGTGTTTATCTCTGTGTTGCTTCTACCATGGGCTTGAAAGTAAATGAAGTGCAGAGGAGAGAGAGATGCGTTTTTCTAGATATTGAGACAAATAGTAAATTCCATAAATATAAGTGGACTGCTCACCTTCAGGTATTTTACTCCTGTAAAAGTCCAGTAACAAATAGTCAACTTGTCTGATCAGTTACTCCGAAAGGACGTTGGGACAATTAGATATTATTGCAAATAAACATTGTAAAAATGTTATTAGATGCCTAAACACAAGTCGCTAAATCGCGGCTGGAAATGGTCCAATAATAACCTCCTGCACCTATTTTCTATATTTCTATGTTTCTATGTCTTCCATCTCTCTGTGTATTATGCAGAAAATACTGAAAATACATAGCAGGTCAATCAGAACCCAAAAGAGAAAAGACTCGTGTTTCAATGGGATCCTCCACTTGTACACCTAAACATGGACCTAGCTCTCTCTGATCGACCTGCTGAGTATTTCCAGCATTTTCTCTTTGTGTCCCAGATTCCCAGTATTCGCGATTTAAAAACAGATACTGTAGTGCTTTATATTTTCGTCTAATTTTATAATTGCTGATCTTTGACTCGAGCGGTTTAATCTCTAGCTCGGTAGTTAGAACTAAAGCGTATCAGTGTTAATGTCATAATGACAATCAAATAGAGCTACTCCTCATCACTCAGTCTTGTGGAGAATGTTACATCCAGATATAGCACAACATTCCCTCACAACCTGGCACCAGATCAATTCATCTATAGAGACAAATCTGTTCCCTTTCGGTTAGACAACTGCAGTGTACTAAACCTACGGAGAATGTAGTTAAAATGATCATTAAAAATAACGATATATGTTGTTTTAAGTACAGAATTGCAAGACGCGCTCTTTGGCTCAGGGTCTGATTTGTGAGGGAATGATATACAATTTATTGCAGGAATATTTGAACATACACTAATAGCTCGGTTGTTCGGCTAGTCAGGCCCCGTAGCCACAACCAGACATCGGCTTTGTGATTTAATGATACACACATAGATCTATTGTATATGTAATGCACCCCGAATCCCTGAAATATCTAAAACATCCACGTTGCTATTTTGTGAATAACAGAAATGCGCCTACCTGTAATTAATACTGTAATAATTTTCTGAGGGGAAAATGGTTGGATACAATCTGTAAACGGTCACAGATTAAGCTCATCACTAAAGATGAACAATAAAAACAGATGTTGAAACAAAGTTTTCTTAAGTGTGTAAATTAAAGTGAGCTGATCTTTTAATTGTGTGCATTCACTGCACTGTTCGAATATTCTTTTAGTTTAGAATCTTTCGTGTTGGATGTGATGCACAGGCCTGTGATACTATGGACAACACACTGGCATTAGGAATCTCCAAAACTGGGAAGATTATTTTTCAATAGTGATCTTGGGTAATTAATTTTAATCGAGTCTTAAAAATTCTACACTGAAATGCATAAATCTGTAGATACACTGCAATTATTTCCTCTGGTGGGAGATTCCAGAACAAAAGGGCACAATCTTAAAATTATAAGGGAAATCAGGAAACACTTTTTCATCCAAAGACTAATGGAAATGTGGAACTCTCTCCTACAAAAGACTATGGATGCTGAGGGTCAATTGAAATTATCAAGACTGAGATTGACAAATTTATATTAGGTAAGGTTATCCAGGGATGTGGCGCACAGGCAGGTAAATGGTGTTGAGATACAGATCAGCCATGATCTAATTAAATGGTGGAACAGGCTCAAGGGGCTGATGGCCTACTCCTGCTCCTATGTACTTATTGAAAGTTTAATACTCGCTCCCTCTTCCTTCCCCTCCCATGTTGCTTTTTGAAATGTTTTTGCTAATGGTTGTACCTCTGAATCATCTCCAGGATCCTCCAACGATCAAAAAGATTTTTCAAATTTGTAAAGAAGAGATGTAATGTATTGGAAATGCTTTGACTTTTGAATGTTTCCCTATGCTGGACCTCAATGGCAGAATCTGAGTCAGTCTGCCCATCAGAATGGGACTGGGACTACACCCTGAATAATTACCTTGCCTCTGCTGAAAGCATCTAGCCAAAGCTTTGATTGCTGTATTTTATCAATGAAAGATCAATTGCAAACTCAATCACAGTTAAAGTAAAATGTGACAATATTATAGGATGAGTACTGTAAAATGGTCTGCTTCAACGTCACACTGAAGGCAAACTGGCATTTACCTGCCTGCGCTCCACATCCCTCGATATACTTACCTAATATAAACTTGGCAACACTTTGGGTCTTGTGAGCATCTGGAGCAGGCAGTTTGCCGACACTTGTGCTTCACACCAGCTGCAATATAACTCCAACCAGGGCAGAGCTAACTTCCTTCAATTTTAAAAATAGAGCTTAAAACATATGATGGACTGGAGCCAGTGTTTTTAATGGGCCTAAAATTGAGGTTGGAGGCTTCCTTCGTACAAACGCCTCTGATGCCAAAAAAAATCTACGAATCTACCTGTTGGTCTTGGAGAAACGTAAGATCCCGGTCAGAGGCCTAGATTCATTGCGTAGTGCATGGGGACCTGTCTTCGAGGTACACAAGTCCAAGCTGGAGTCGCCTGAGCCTGGACAACCAATCACGATGCAGTATTCTCATTGATAAAAATGGGAACTCCATTTGTGTAAGTTCCCATTACTGTCAATGAGAAAACCCCCTAAAACACCCAAACACAGTACAATAAATAAATTTTAAAAAACTCACATATTTAAAATTAATTGAAATCAAATGCAATTAAATGTTTTAGAAAAAATATATTTTTTAGAATTTTTTTAAAATGTGTTTTAATATTGTTAAAAATAAACTTACCTTAAACTTAATGGACAGGGTTTTTAACTATAAAAATGTGTATTTAAATTTAATTTTTATATGTTTTAAAACTCTTACGCTGGTAAAAGTAAGCTATGTGCCTGCTTTCAGCAGGCGTAAAAGTTTGAACGACATTCACTGGGCATGAGTTGGGCAAATAGCCCAATCTATTCCGCGCGATGTCCTTTTTCTGGGGATGCAGAAGATCTGTCAAGATAAATCTTTGACAGATTGGAAAAGCTAGTTTTCGGCACATGTGCATCGTGCCCCGAAAACTGGCTTTTGTGAGGCCTCACCGCGTGTATGCGCATTTCGTATGGACCCGGCGAGGTCAGAATTTTAGGCCCAATGTTCGTAAAAATCCATCAGTCCCACATGAACAGTGAATCATAGAAATTACAGCACCATTTGGTCCATCAGATCTGTGCAGGTACTAGCTCCTCAGCTGAACCTATCAGCTCTAATCTCATTTCCCTGCCCTTTTCCTGTATTATTTTACTTTCTTTTCAAATCTTTACCCAATTTCCTTTCAAATAGTCTCTACCTCGATAGCCACTGGTAAAACATTCGTGTTCTAATAATAATCTGTGAAAAACATTTTTGTCACTTCCTCCATTTTCTAGTGATACCCTCCTGAGCATCCCTGATTATAATCACTCAACCATTGGTGGCTGAGCCTTCTGTTGCCTGGGCCCCAAGCTCTGGAACTCCCTGCCTAAACCTCTCTGCCTCACTACCTCTCTTTCCTCCTTCAAGACTCTCTTAAAACCTACATCTTTGACCAAGCTTTTGGTCATCTGCGCTAATTTCTACTTATACGGCTCGGTGTCAAATTTTTATCGCATAATACTCCTGTGAAGCGTCTTGCAACGTTTCACAACGTTAAAGACGCTATATAAATACAAGTTGTTGTTGTTGTTGTTGTTGATAATCACGACTTTGTGGCCCCAGAGAGGAGCACAGTGTTATTCAGGAACAGTACCTCTTTAGTTTAATACTCAATCATATCTCACAGGTTGCATACCGAAACGAAAGACAAGTGTACATTTGTCCTGTTTGTTATTGTCTGTTAATAATTATTTAATAGGTTATTTAATATTTCAATGATTTGCTGCTCATATGAATGGCTTATTTAGCTATAACTCTGACTGTTATAGGCAAACCTTATTAACATTTACATATAGAGGAGGGTTAACAGAAACTTAACTGGACCAGCCAGATGAATACTGTGGCAACAAGAGCAGGTCAGAGGCTGGGTATTCTGCGGCGAGTGTCTCACCTCCTGACTCCCCAAAGCATTTCTATCATCTACAAGGCACAAGTCAGGATTATGATGGGATACTCTCCACTTGCCTTATTGAGTGTAACTCCAACAACACTTAAGAAGCTCGACACCATCCAGGACAAAGCAGCCCGCTTGATTGACACCTCATCCACCACCTTAAACATTCACTCCCTCCACCACCGGCGCACCATGGCTGCAATGTGTACCATCTACAAGATGCATTGCAGCAACTCGCAAAGGCTTCTTTGGCAGCACCTCTCAAACCCGTGACCTCTACTATCTAGAAGGACAAGGGCAGCATGCGCATGCGAACATTACCAGCTCCACGTTCCTCTCCTAGTCACATACTATCCTGACTTGGAAGTATATCACTGTTCCTTCATTTCCACTGGGTCAAAATCTTGAACCTCCCTCCCTAACAGCACTGTGGGAGTACCTTCACCACACAGACTGCAGCGGTTCAAGAAGGCAGTTCATCCCCATCTTCTCAAGGGCAATTAGGGATGGGCAATAAATGCTGGCCTTGCCAGTGATGCCCACATCCCATGAAAGAATTCAAAAATATATAGAGAAGGGTTGTTTAATAAATTCTCTTGGGTGCTTCAAACAACAGCATCTCGAGAACTGAATAATGACCAGTCAATTACTAGATTACACAAGTATGTAAAAGATACCATGGGACTATTCGAAGAAGAGCAGGGAAGTTCTCCCAGTGTCCTGGTCGACATCCTTTAAATACCTAAAACAGAAGATCTGATCATTTATCTAATTGCTGTTTGTGGGACTTGCTCTGCGCAACTTGGCTACTGCGTTTCCTACTTTAGAACAGTGACGAAACGTCATTGGCTTTGGGACATCCTGAGGTTGTGAAAGGAACTGTAGAACTGCAATCTTTCTTTCTTTAATACAGAATGTACGTGAGGTTCCAAATCCCCCCCCCCCCGCCCCACCCCCCATCTCTCTTGAAGGTGTTGACTCAACCTGTCTACAGCTGCATAGCCACTGGTTGTCCTCCAGTCGCTCGTGGCCATTCTTCAAGCATGAACTTTGATAGAAACATAGAAAATAGGAGCAGTAGTAGGCCATTCGGCCCTTTGAGTCTGCACCGCCATTCAGTATGATCATGGCTGATCCTCTATCTCAACACCATATTCCTGCTTTTTCCCCATACCCCTTGATGCCCCTTATTTCTAGAAATCTATCTATCTCCCTCTTAAATATATTCAGTGACTTGGCCTCCACATCCTTCTTTGGTAGAGAATTCCACAGGTTCAACACCCTTCGAGTGAAAACATTTCTCCTCATCTCGGTCCAAATTTCCTACCCCATATCCTGAGACTGTGATCCCTTGTTCTACTCTTCCCAGCCAGGGGAAACATCCTCCCCGCATCCAGTCTATCCAAACCAGTTAGAATTTTATACATTTCAATGAGATCCCCTCTCATTCTTCTAAACTCTAGCAGTTAGTTTTGGCAGGTTATTAAACCACAAAGGGCGTTATAGCCAAGCAAGTTCCTGTCCTCACCCAATGGCCATGTATACTTTTCAGCACGGATCATTAGATGATGGTCAGGATCAAGATCAGTTATCATCCATCCTAGTTCAGGGGTACTGAGACTAATTACAGCACTCCTAACTGAATCTGAGCCTAGATGAAGGTCAGCACAGGCAGGGGGGGATAGATCCCAAGATCCCTTCAGTCCAAATGGCTTGATACCACACTGGACAATGAATTTATCCACTTACTAAAGATATTGAAATGCATTTAATTAAAATTTAATGGTGAAAATGGGATGGGATCAGCGGTGATTGAGCTGCCAAATAAAAAGGATTGCCAGGTAAAATTCCTTTAAAATTAATGGTAGGCTGCTTTATATTTAATCAGGACTGGGTGGTGTAATTCTGTTGCTGCGTACGTGAGAGACTGAATTTCTGGATAATCAACAGTCGACTTTCAGTTGTCAGTCTATTTAAGTATGGATGTTTTCCCCTTGAGATTGTTGTCATGGTAACTATTGGGGTGGGCCAAGCTACAAATAAGCAGGAACCTTGATGCAACTTGTCTAAAGCAGTTCCGATGAAAACATAGAGGGGGTGGGGGTTTATGTTTTTTGCAGTGACTGCCTGTTACCTTAAGAGTGTAGTTTCCCTATTGGTGTTCAAACTAATTAACAGAATGCAGATCAATAACTGTAATTTATATCAGGCCCAATTAAAGGGCCAGGTTCCCTGCACTGGGGAGTGTGAAGGCAGCCTCAGTTTCTGCTCACTCTAAAATCTCAGCTGCTGAGGTAAGCCGATAGGGAGTTTATCTTAAAACTTTAAAAAACGTTGTTATCCTTGGACGTTTTCTCCTCTTCTGCCCTGAAGGTGCTGATCCCCAATGGCTTACGACCCCACAGGTGACTGTCGCCCTTCTCTACCTTACCCAAGACACCATTTTGTACTTGTACTTAGAGACTGAGTGAGGAGTGGGGTGTGGAATCATGACAGCCAAGCCAGATCCTGTCGTGATGTTATATCTGATTCCAACAGGGATCACTGTATAGCGATCAGGAATGGAAACCCTGGCTGATATGTTTTTCCCTCACCCCTTGTTTGGGGACTCTGGTAGTGACTGTGGGAGTTCCCACTGAGATCAACTCACCAAGCACAGAGCAGAATTGGACCAGTAAACTGTCATTAGCCGAGGCACAGAATACAAGAGCAGGGAGGTTATGCTAGAACTGGTTAAAACACTAGTTAGGCCACAGCTGGAGTAGGTTGCACAGTTCTGGTCACCACATTGCAGGAAAGATGTGATTGCACTAGAGAGGGTACAGAAACATAGAAACATAGAAATTAGGTGCAGGAGCAGGCCATTCGGCCCTTCGAGCCTGCACCGCCATTCAATAAGATCATGGCTGATCATTCAACTTCTGTACCCCTTTCCTGCTTTCTCTCCATACCCCTTGATCCCTTTGGCCTTTTGAATATATCCAACGAACTGGCCTCAACAACTTTCTGCGATAGAGAATTCCACAGGTTAACCACTCTCTGAGTGAAGAAGTTTCTCCTCATCTCGGTTCTAAATGGCTTATCCCTTATTCTTAGACTGTGACCCCTGGTTCTGGAACTCCCCAGCAACAGGAACATTCTTCCTGCCTCTAACCTGTCCAATCCCGTCAGAATTTTATATGTTTCTATGAGATCCCCTCTCATTCTTCTAAACTCCAGTGGATACAAGCCCAGTTGATCCAGTCTCTCCTCATATGTCAGTCCTGCCATCCCAGGAATCAATCTGGTGAACCTTTGCTGCACTCCCTCAATAGCAAGAACGTCCTTCCTCAGATTAGGAGACCAAAACTAAACACAATATTCCAGGTGTGGCCTCACCAAGGCTCTGTACAACTGCAGTAAGACCTCCCTGCTCCTATACTCAAATCCTCTAGCAATGAAGGCCAACATACCATTTGCCTTCTTCACCGCCTGCTGTACCTGCATGCCCAACTTCAATGACTGATGTACCATGACACCCAAGTCTCATTGCACCTCCCCTTTTCCTAATCTGTCACCATTCAGATAATATTCTGTCTTCCTGTTTTCGCCACCAAAGTGGATAACCTCACTTTTATCTACAGAGGAGATTTATGAGGACATTGTATGGACTTGAAAATTTTAGCTCGGTTGGATAGGCTGGGATTATTTTCCTTGGAACAGAGGAGGCTGAGGGGAGATTTAATTGAGGTGTTTAAAATTATGAGGGACCTAGATAGAGTAGTTCGTAGGACTTATTTCCCTTCGCAGAGAGGTCAATAACCGGGGGCATAGATTTAAAATAATTAGTAGATGGATTCGAGGAGAGTTGAGGAGAATTCTTTTCACAGAGGGCGGTGGGGGTCTGGAACTCACTGCCTGAAAGAGTGGTAGAGACAGGAACCCTCACCATATTTAAAAAGTACTTGGATATGCACTTGAAGTGCCGTAATCTACAAGGCTACGGATCAAGAGCTGGAAAGTGGGAATAAGCCATATAGCTATTTCTCGGCCGGCACAGACACAATGGCCGAATGGCTTCCTTCTATGCCTTAAACGTCTATGATTCTTCCATGATTCCATGGCCAGTATGGCTGAGCACAATGAAAGGCAATGCATTCAACAACCGAGCCAATAGAGGACTCTTATGCTATTATATTGCTTTGCCTCCAGTCAACCGCACCATTGTAATATCATTGTAATCTGCTCCTCTCCACTCGGGATGTGGAGGAGATTCTCTTTATTGGCTAGGCTAGCATGTGCCAATCCATGATCTCCAGTCCAATTAAATGTCTCTCCCCCATGCAGATAATTTATCAAATGCCCAGGTGCGTTGTGACATTGTGCACACCACACCACGCACAATTCATAGATGGGGTGTCGTTTTCAAGGCCTGGGACCTCCAGAGTTAAATGAGCTGTAGAATAATCCGATAAAGTGTTTGTTGTGTTTTTTATGGTGTATCCTAGCAACAGCAATTGCAGTTAGCTCTAAAAAGGGCTTAGATTAGCTGAAACAGGAGAATAAATGTCACCACAAGCGCACATCTTGCTGATATTTTTAATTTTTTCTTCTTCCCTAACTAAGGGGCACTGAGGCCGATTGTCACCCTGACTCCTTCCCCCTCACCGCTCCCCCATGCCAAACTGGATCAGGCTTCGATCAGATAGCTCAGCACAGGCCAGGAATAAAATCTAACACCTTCCTCGTCTGTGTGTTTCAGTTACTCACTGTACAGTTATGCGCTGAGCCCAATCACCATGACAGCAGTATTATGGGCTGTGCTGGAGCTGCTGAACATTACTTTTAAGTAATGAAAACAGAAAATGCTGGAAATCTCAGCAGGTCAGGCAGCATCTGTGGAGAGAAACATTTTGGGTCTGTGACCCGTTGTCAGAACTGGAAAAGTTCAAGATATAATAGATTCTTAAGGAAGTGCAGGGGCACTGAAAGGGGGAGGGGAGGAAAGAACAAAAGGGAAGGTCTGTGATAGGGTGGAAGGCAGGAGAGGTTTAAGAGACATGAGGGATGATGAGCAAAAATGAGATGGTAATGGCACAAGTTATGAAACAAAAAATGAATCTAGATAGGGTGTGAATGGCAGAATTATCAGCTGCCATGGGAAAGAGAAAAAAATACTTTAAGTGTTGGATTGTTTCAATGGTAGTACTCTCACCTTTGAGGCAGAAGGCTGTGGGTTCAAACCTCACAGCGGGACTTGAGCACATATTTTAACTGATGCATCAGTGCAGTACTGAGGCAGTTTGTTACAGGGTGCTGACTTTCATATGAGACGTTAAACTGAGGCGCTGTCTGCCTGTTCAGGTAGTTGTGAAAGATCCTATTCTTTTGCAGCCTCTTCAGTACACATGTCCATGACTGGTAGACACTAGGGAACAGAGTGTCTGGTTGACACTGCTGCCCGTATCCTAACTCGTACCAAGTCCTGTTCACCCATCACTCCTGGTCTGGCAACGCATCGATTAAAAAAATTCACATCCTTGTTTTCAAATCCTTCCATGGCTTCACCCGTCCCTATCTCTGTAATCTCCTCCAGCCCTACAATCCTCTGAGATCTCTGCGCTCCTCCAATTCTGGCCTCTTGCGTATGCCCGATTTCCTTCGCTCCACCATTGATGGCTGTGCCTTCAGCTGCCTAGGCCCTAAGCGCTGGAATTCCCTCCCTTAACTTCTCTCCCTCTCTCACTTCCTTTAAGTCACTCCTTAAAACCTAACTCTTTGACCAAGCTTTTGGTCACCTAATATCTCTTTATGTGGTTTATTGTCAAATTTTGTCTGATAATACTCCTGTGAAGTGCCTTTGCACAATTTACTACGTTAAAGGAGCTATATAAATGCAAGTTGTTGTTGTTATTGGCCACTCAGAAATATCCTTAGTAAACACTGGCCCACGGGATGCTCTGGCACACTCAATGGGACCTCATAATTTATTTTAAAAGTGTGATTTTTTTTTTAGGTAGGTTTTGTGCACATCAATCAATGATCATTGATACTGGGATGTTGATGTTGAGGAGCAAAACAATTCTCCATTTTGGGTACATTGTGTCAGCATGAATCACTCCTATGCTGTTAAATACACTCTAGGGAGCAAATTTCCACAGGAATCTCCTGCTTGTATTCCATAACTTTGAGTCGTGGATAATCCCGGGAAAATGGATTAAACAGAGTTCATGCAATTCCACGTTTTCTGCGGCTCACCCGCTGAAGTTACGACGGATGAATGGGAGGAACTGCATGGAAATTCACCCCCTCTTTCCTTTCCGCTCTTAGATGTGTTTTTCTTTATTCGTTCACGGGATGTGGGCGTCGCTGGCAAGGCCAGCATTTATTGCCCATCCCTGATTGCCCTTGAGAAGGTGGTGGTGAGCTGCATTCTTGAACCGCTGTTTACCGTGTGGTGAAGGTGCTCCCACGGTGCTGTTAGGGAGGGAGTTCTAGAATTTTGACCCAGCGATGATGAAGGAATGACGATATACTTCCAAGTCACAATGGTGTGTAACTTGGAGGGGAACTGCAGAGTGATGATGTTTCCATGTGCCTGCTGCCCTTGTCCTTCTCGGTGGTAGAGGTCGTGGGTTTTGGAGGTGCTGCCGAAGAAGCCTTGGTCAGTTGCTGCAGTGTATCTTGTAGATGGTACACACTGCAGCCATGGTGCGCCAATGGTGGAGGTAGTGAATGTTTAAGATGATGGATGGGGTGCAAATCAAGTAGGCTGCTTTGTTCTGGATGGTTTTGAGCTTCTTGAGTGTTGTTGGAGCTGCACTTATCCAGGCAAGTGGAGAGTATTCCATCACACTCCTGAGTTGTGCCTTGTAGATGGTGGAAAACCTTTTGGGAGTCAGGAGGTAAGACACGCATCACAGAATACCCAGCCTCTGACCTGCTGTTGTAGCCACAGTATTTATGTGGCTGGTCCAGTTAAGTTTCTGGTCAATGGTGACCCCCCCCCAGGATATTGATGGTGGGGGATTCGGCGATGGTAAAGCCATTGAATGTCAAGGGGCAGTGGTTAGACCCACGCTTGTTGGAGATGGTCATTGCCTGGCACTTCTGTGGCACGAATGCTACTTGCCACTTATGAGTCCAAGCCTGAATGTTGTTCAGGTCTAGCTGTATGCGGTCATAGACTGCTTCATTTCCTGAGGAGTTGCGAATGGCACTGAACACTGTGCAATGATCAGCAAACATCCCCACTTCTGACCTTATGATGGAGGGAAGGTCATTAATGAAGCAGCTGAAGATGGTTGGGCCTACGAATTGCCCTGAGGAACTCCTGCAGCGATGTCCTGGGGCTGTGATGATTGACCTCCACAACCACAACCATCTTCCTTTGTGCTAGGTATGACTCGAGCCAGGAGAGGTTCCCCCCTGATTCCTATTGACATGTTTTACTAGGGCTCCTTGATGCCACGTTCGCTCAAATGCTGCCTTGATGTCAAGGGCAATCACTCTCACCTCACCTCTGGAACTCTGCTCCTTTGTCCAAGGTTTTAATGAGATCTAGAGCTGAGTGGCCATGGCAGAACCCAAACCTACAAAACTACGAACCAAGAGCTGGAAAGTGGGATTAGGCTGGATAGCTCTTTGTCGGCCAGTGTGGACACGATGCACTGAAATGGCCTCCTTCTGTGCTGTAATATGATTCTATGAAACTATGTATTTCAAACATTTTCTGTGTCAGCTGTGGCTCAGTGGGTAGTACTCTAGCCTCTGAGTTAGATGGTTGTGGGTTCAAGTCCCACTCCAGGGGCTTCAGCACATAAATCTAGGCTGACACTCCAGTGCAGTGCTGAGGGAGTGCTGCACTGTCGGAGGTGCCATCTTTCAGATGAGATGTTAAACATCTGCTCTCTCGGGTGGATGTAAAAGATCCATGACACTATTTCGAAGAAGAGCAGGGGAGTTATCCCCGGTGTCCTGGCTAACATCTATCCCTCAATCAACATAACAAAATCAGATTATCTGGTCATTATCGCATTTCTGTTTGTGGGAGCTTGCTTGTGCGCAAATTGTCTGCCACGTTTTCCACATTACAACAGTGACTGTATTCCAAAAGTACTTCATTGGCTGTAAAGTGCTTTGAGACGTCCGGTGGTCGTGAAATGTGCTGTATAAATGCAAGTCTTTCATTTTTTTAACCACCCTAAGATACAAAAGGCTAGAAATGACTGTGGGTGTAAATAGCAGATAAACACTTCATGAATTCATATGACATGTCACTGTCTGCTATTTTAGCGGAACAGTTAACCCATTTAAAATAAACAAGTTAATGGCTCTGTTAAAGTATCAGACAACAGAATATCATACAAAGACAGTAAGCTATTGCCCGTTGTTGTCAGCCATCTCTAGCCTTTATTATTGCTCCTTGACCTTGTCAATAAAGGTCTATTTTCTTACACTGGAAATAAGTCGTCATATTCAGCAGTCACTTTAAAAAAAAAAGCTGAAGTGTGTGAAACAGTGGTTTGAAGGAACAGGAACAGGAACAGGTACAAGAGCTGTATATTCTGCTCGTGGATGGACCTGGCTCCTTTCACTCTGCGGTTTGCAATCTATTATAGTCTTATTGATTATATCTATTACAGTCTTATTGGTTATAAGAACATAAGGATTACGAGCAGGAGTCGTCCATTTGACCCCTCGAGCCTGCTCTGACATTCAATAAGATCATGGCTGATATTTTATCTCAACTCCACTTTCCTGCACTATTCCCATATCACTTAATTCCCTTAATAATTATTAGTCAGTCCCCAAATTTTTCTGTGATGCTGAGTGCTGACTATTCTAATATGGATGAGGTTGGTTCCATACGCTGTTACTGGACCGTGTCCATTTTTTCATTAAGTAAACCCCCCAACCACACCAACCCTGCTCACCTATTTTATTTCCAAACTCTGGCAATTCCAGTAAAGCCAGTTAATGCATCGGCACAGGGAAACATACTCTCTACTCAAAAGCACAACTGGAGCCAATCTTGAACAAAATAAACCTTTAAAAGTGCAACAGTCAGCCATGCACATAAAGTGCCTTTCAAAGAAATAACATTTTTAAACATTTTTTGTCTTGTGAAATATTAGCTGACCGGGTGTTTGTTCTAAGATGATGGCTGCCTCTATCTCCTCCTTAAGACGCTCCTTAAAACCTACCTCTTTGACCAAGCTTTTGTTCACCTGTTATCTCCTTATGTGGCTCGGTGTCAAATTTTGTTTGATATCGTTCCTGTGAAGTGCCTTGGGACATTGGGCTAGAGTTTCCCGAACCTGTTTTTTTGGTGCCCTCACCCGAGGTGCGCCGTTTTTGTTCGTCTCCAAGCGCTCCGAAAAAAGACGTTGCTATTCTGGCCGCTCCCCAGCCTCTCTTCAGTTGTGGCGCAGTGTGGCCCAATGGATTGGGGGCGGAGCCAGGTCCCGGCGCTGAAAACAGTGCCGGGACTTCTGCACATGCACGCTAGAGTCTGCGCACATGTGCAGTAGCTCCTGGCAGGCCGAATCTGTGAGTGCGCGCTGCAGGCTGTGTGGGAGGGGCCTGAAGCACGCCGTCCCTAGCCCTGGCCAAATGGGCTCCCTCATCAGTGGCCTGCTGCGTTCCCTAAGGTAGGACTTCTATTTTTTATTTGTTATTTACTGATTGATTTTGGTGCTTTAGGTGCATGGTTCCTTCTATTTTTTTATTTGTTATTTATTGATTGCTTATTACTTTGGTCTTGGTGTTTTAGGTGCAGGGTTCCTTCTATTTTATTTGTTAACTAATTGTTTATTACTTTTTGTGCTTTGTTTGGTGCTTGGTGGTGCTTTAAATGTAATTACTTGCACCGATTCCTTAACTCTAGGTAAGGTTTTTCTGTGCGGACAGAAGTGGCAACATACGCTGGCCTAAGTTAGTTTCGAGCAACTATTTGCTGGCCAAATGACTAAAACAGGGGTAAATAGTTGGGAACGCCCCCTTTTGAAAAAAAACCGGAACTAAAAAAAAGCCTAACTAACTCACTTACACTGGCGCAAATTAAATGATCAGAATTGCAACTAAAAAGATAGTCCAGAAAAATCAAGTTGCTCCAAAAAAAAAGGAGCAACTCCTGGGGAAACTTGGGCCCTATATAGTTACTACATTAAAGATGCAAGTTGTTGTTGTTGTACTGACTGTCTAGCAGACTTCCAAGCAGCCCTGGGATTAAGTTGGTGACCAGTCGGATGTGGAATTAGACACTGGGGCATCGCAGAGAGTAATAACTCTAAATTCCAGCTTTGGTGTCAGTTAATGGTAAAGGCCACCTTCCCATAATTTACATAAAGCTTCTGATTTCTGTTCAGGTCTGTTTTGCGCTCAGAGTCAGCGCTAAAAATACTAATGATAACATTTCAGCAACAGATTAGCAAGCAGTGTGGTCTTCACTTGTTCCTAAACTCTTTATGCAATGTACCTGACAGGAAGACAATGGGTATCAAGTGACCCAAAGCAGTGAAGTTTTTCCTTTATTGTCTCTGTGCCCATTGAACCAAAAAGACTCATTTGAGTTAGTTCATTCCATTTACATTGCATGTACTTTGTACCTGTTGGACAAGGATCAATTTCTGCGATTCCACCTTCCCTGCCTCCATTCAGACATTCCTGCATTGTAGAACTGCCTGTTATCTTGGCCAGAAACAAGAGATGAGATTGTTGAATGGAGATGGAGGTCTTGTTTGATTCAATAGGGTGAGAATTTGATTGTGTCCTTTGCACCTACACCAGATTGAAGCTGTTTACTCGTGGGACCTTCAGGGGGGTCTGGGTGACATTGTTTGGCTTATTCACATATGAGCTTGTATTCAGCTTGGAAGCCCTGAAATATCCTGGTTAGGGTGAGTTCTATAACATCAAATTCTTCAAAACCTTCTGTACCATTCTGACTTCAGAATAAAGCTCCTGCTCCCAATTCTCCATGTAGCTCAATGGACCAATATACCACCCACTGTGCCATACTTACCAGGAAGGTCCAATGTCCATGATCTCA
Source organism: Pristiophorus japonicus (assembly GCF_044704955.1). NCBI lineage: Eukaryota > Metazoa > Chordata > Chondrichthyes > Pristiophoridae > Pristiophorus > Pristiophorus japonicus. Next base: position 21,455,014 of record NC_091993.1, read on the forward strand.
ATCAAGGAGGTAGTAGGGATACTTCAAGCTGATTTTGATACGGGGATGGGGGTGGGGGGATAAATTGAGCTAAATAGCTCCTGATTGCTATTTAGTGACCTCTGCTGGAAAGCCTGTAGATGGTGGATGTTGAGTGAGCACAGGATTGGCTTTGGCTGTAATTCATCAGTGGAATAATCTGTCACTGTTCACCTTATTGGCTTACGCATGACGAATGGCTGTTTGGAAGCTGAACCATTGGGCAACTGGCAGTTACATCTCTGAACTCTATTTCAGCTTGCAACAGTTAACTTGGCACTGACCAAGGACTCAGAATGCAACCTTCCTGGCTGGTACAGCTCACCATCACACCCGGTGATGCATTTACCCACTAAGAAAAGAAAGAAAGACTTGGATTTATATAGCGCCTTTCATCTCAAAGTGCTTTACAGCCAATTAAGTATTTTTGGAGTGTAGTCACTGTTGTAATGTGGGAATAAGCTATGAGCTGAGCCCATGAAGGTTATTTCTAAGCATTTTGGAACATAGGTAATGTTTTGAATATAAGTGAATCAACATTCATCCCATTAAAGAGTTAGTTACCTTCAGTCCTCCCTGTGCTGTTAGAATGAAGAATGCTAGGCAATTGACTTCCTGTCCCATTGGATGTGCTTTGCACACTGGAGGCAAACCCAGCTGAATAAATCAATTACTGAAGCACGTAAAAAAAACATATGTCATGCATACTAATTTCACTTGGATTCCACAGCCAGTGCAGACCACCATCTGAGCCCAGCCCTCTGTGCTTCACTCCATACCCCTCGCAAAAAACCCCCCACTGACTTGTAAACAAAAGGCTGGAAAACTAAATGGCTTCTGACAGCTGCATAATCTCTGGTGCTAATCCCTTTCCATGATCAGCTTCTTCTTCTCCATCTTAAAAAAACACATTCCTGGAGTCTAGAACTCATGGTTGACTTTTATCACTTTAAAGTTGTCCGAGGGCTCTTTTCTGCAACAGATATTATATCTTGCCTTCAAATAGGCCAAAGAAGTGATGTTACAGTCAATATCTATCCAACATACAAGGCAGTACCACTCAACCAACAAATATGTGGCTTATCTCATCAGTGACCAATGGCCCTGGTTGAAGCATGTGTTTAAGGGACACAACATCCATTTTTTATTCCCACTTTTCACTCCTCATCTCCAAAAGGCACTAAGGAGCTTCAATATGGAGCCATAGCTACTCAAACCCTTGTAGCACTTTACCAAGTTGTCATTCTTTAAGTGTGAGTCTATAATGTCGGTAAGTTATTAATCCAAACTTCTGATGAGGATGAGATCCAGCTTGCAGTGCTGCACACATGTGAACTTTTGAACAAAGACCAATGGCTGGTGATCAGGAGCGAGAACCTATGGATTACTTTTCCCCCGATATATAATATGATAGACTTGCATTTATATAGCGCTTTTCACGACCACTGATGTCACAAAGCGCTTTAAAGCCAATGAAGTACTTTTGGAGTGTAGTCACTGTTGTAATGTGGGAAACGTGGCAGCCAATTTGCACACAGCAAGCTCCCACAAACCGCTATGTGATAATGATCAGATAATCTGTTTTTGTTACATTGATTGAGGGATAAATATCAGTGATAACTCCATTGCTCTTCTTCGAAATAGTGCCATGGGATCTTTTACATCCACCTGAGAGAGCACACGGGGCCTCATCCAAAAGGCAGCTAATCTGACAGTGCAGCACTTCCTCAGCACTGCACTAGAGTGTTAGCCTAAATTTATGTGTTCAAGTCCCTGGAGTGGGACTTGAACCCACAACCTTCTGACTTAGAGGCAAGAGTGCTACTTACTGAGCCACTACTGGTACTGATGCTGTTCTGGCTGTGATCTGACAATCTGACACAATAGGAGGATGGAATCTGGTACCCTCCTGACAATTATGGCTCAATACCACATTAAGCAGTGTTCTTACCTACTAAGTCATCACTCCTGTGCTTGCTGATCTTCGTTGGCTCCTGGTCTGGTAACCCCTTGATTTTAAAATTCTCATCTTTCGTTTTTAAATCCCTCCATGGTCTCACCCCTCCTTATCTCTGTAACCTCCTCCAGCCCTAAAACCCTCCGAGATCGCTGCGCTCCACCAATTCTGGTCTCTTGCGTATCCCCGATTATCATCGCTCCACCATTGGGGGCCCTGCCTTCAGCTGCCTAGGCCCTAAGCTCTGGAATTCCCTTCCTCAGCTTCTCCACCTCTCTATCTCTCTCTCTCTCCTCCTTTATGACATTCTTTAAAACTTTTCTCTGTGACTCTGTTCTACTATCTCCTTACATGGGTTAAATTTTGTTTAACTCTCCCGTGAACCGCTTTGGGACATTTTACATTAAAGGCGCTATATAATGCAAGTTGTTGTTGTTCGAGTCATGTATAGCTAATGGTACAATAACATTTCAAAGTGTTGAAATACATTTTATATGAAGGCAAAATGGAGATTAATTCCACACAATGAACAGGACAACAAGCAGCATAAAATAGGTGCTACATAGTTTGGTTATTTAGACTGTTGTGCTTCACGCTGGATCCTTAAAAAGCTGTTTTTATTTTTAAAAAACAACTCAGGTGAACAATGGAATTCAGTGAGATCAATCTTAATTTGAACGCATTAAGGATGCAAGAGGAGAAAAAGCATGTAGAAGCTTTGGAGAAAGAACGGAAGGGCTGAGGGAAGTAAGGAATCCCAGAATTTGGGAAAAGAATAAGTTAAAGTTGGAGACAGTGGTATTGAGAGATCGAGAGGTAATGGTGGTTGTCAATGCCTTCTCAGAAGAGATGTGGATGAAATTATGCAAGTGACCACTTCATTCGGCTGTACTGCCAGGAGCAGCAAGTTTTCATTTAAGAGGTGACCAAGAGCACACATGGACAAAAGGAAGGCGGAGCAGACAATCTGTTCTAGTCACAATGAAGTGCTTGACCAGTTAATTGTGACCATGTTGCAGTCTCCGTTTCCTAGCAATGGCAAGGTCATCCAGTGGCAACCAGCCATAAAATGTTGCTGCAGTGATTGAAAAGCAATTAGCCAGCAATACACTTGATTGTTATTTATAGAGCATTAAACAACAAGTATGCTTTTATTTTCTGGCTTATTTCACTTCATAGAAACAAAATTGAATGTTAAGTGGGAAAACAGCTTAGGGGCTATTGACCCATGGGGGCTAGGCTGGAAAACCGGTTGCGTCTGTGAGTGAATCTTTGTTTATGCTCAGTTTGCATGAGCCTTCCTGCAGCATCACTGCAAGTTCAATTTGCAGAGGTACAGCAATGAAGGGTCAGCTTGGATATAAACTATTACCCAGTAATGTGTCTGTTCAGAAAGTCTCTGGAGACAAGATGGACGGGTGGAAGGGGCAGCTGAAATCCATTTAGATTTGTGTTTCAATGAAGTTCTAAAAATCAGTTTCGCCTGTTGGTGTTGCATATACCCAACTCCTTTTAAAGAGTGTGTCTGGTGATTAAAGGGGAGGTGTCGCAGTGCTGGGTATTTTTAGGGAGACTCATTTCTTGGAACAGAAGTTTTTCTGTTTTCGTCTGCAACTAGTTTGATTACACACCCAGGTCAGGTAAGACAAATGTTTGAATCTAAGTAACGTTCCTTCTACACTGTCCCATCAAGCACTCTCCAGTCAGCTATAGTGTGAGTTAACTGTACAATAGCAACTTGCATTTATATAGTGCCTTTAATGTAGTAAAACATGCCAAGGCACGTCACAGGAGTGGAATCGACAATATTCGATACTGTGCCAAAGAAAGAGACATTAGGACAGGTGACCAAATGCTTGGTCAAAGAGATGGGTTTTAACCAGAGTCTTAAAGGAGGAGAGAGAGAAGAGGTTGTTTGAGGGCATTCCAGAGCTTAGGGTCTAGAAGGTGGAAGACATGGCCGCCCATGGTCAGGTGAAGGAAGTGGAGGTGCACAAGAGGCCAGAGTTGGAGAAACCTAGAATTCTCAGAGGGTTGTAGGGCTGGAGGAGGTTACAGAGATAGGGAGAGGTGAGGGCATGGAGAGCTTTGAACAGAAGGATGAGAATAAAGTTGCTTCTGGGTTTTTAATCTGGGTTTTGCCTTTCCCAGGAGATCACAAGGCTCCGGTTGCGGTGGAGTGTAGAATGTTTTAGTATAAGGGGTGTCGCAGTTGTGGTGAGTGGATTGGTTGGGCTGGGTGCTCTTTGCCTTTCCGTCATTGTTCATAGATTTATATGTAACCTTTAGGGCTGCTCACCAAAGGCCGTGTGGCCAGAATGGCCTGCTTCTGTGCTGTAAATTTCTATGTTTCTATGTTTCACTGTGATGTCGAGTTCCCTCGGATCAAGCGTAGTGCAGAGTAAATCTCTCTCCACTACACCAAAACTGTATCTTAATCCAAAACACAGAAGAGCAACTCATAGTGCAGGTTGTGACATTGCCAATCTGTAGTAAAGTCTCTTGTGCATGGCCCGCATCCATTAGGTATTTACACGGGACTGGCCAAACTGATCTCATTTAGAATCAAAATGGCAAACAGACAAAAGGCTTCTGTCAGATCACTTTATTGGACCTGGACCCAGGTCTCAAAGGTAAGAGTGTAGACTAACCCATTACACCATCAAAATTTTCAGTGGAAATTAATTTCAGAAAGGGTGACATCATCATACCCTGTGCTGCACAGCTGTGCTCTGGAACTCTACAGAGAATACTGGCTGATAAACAAGATTTTTATTCATGAGTAGAGATTAAGTGGCGAATTACAGGGTGTAAACTGGGTTCAGTGATATCCTCCCCAGAATTCATTGCCTAAAGAAAGAGCATCCTTCTCATTACTGGGAAAAATGCAACGTAGTTAAGTTCCACTGCAATGCAATTGCCAGTGCTCTGTCCGTGCACTGGAAATGAATTTTGTTTCTAAATAAACTATTAATCTTAGGTTCTGCAGGCAAGTTTACCCTTCTGGATGTTGTTGAAACAATAGGGGTTGTCATAGAGTTTTTAAAAAAGTGTGGGAATGATGGGTACATCGGTGGCACAAAACCATATCAATCATTCAGTTTTTGCCATATTATTGGTTCCCGTGATAATGATGGCCCTCTAAATTAAACATTTCTTCAGACACACACACTCTTTGCATGCCTTTTTGTCCATTTGCAAGTCTCTCTGTGTATGTGTCTCTCTCTAGTTCTGTCTGTGTCTCTCTCGCTGTCTCTGTCTATTTTTATCTTTCTCTCTTTGTCTGTTCCTCTGTGTCCCTGTCTGTGTGTGTGTGTCTCTCTCTCTCTGCAGTGTGTGTGTTGTGTTTTTCTCTTTGTATTTCTCTGTCTCCTTTTTTTCTCTCTCACATGTACCCCTGCCGTTATCTATATTATTATTGGTCACACACTCACAATCTGCAAGCTTCTTTAATCTGGTCACAAATATGAGTGCCAGAGTACAGGGAAGGGAGAACTCATTTAAAAATGAAAAACAAAGTAATTCAGTATTAGAAGTTCACGTTTACCGAAATTCTCTTTCCAGATGGATTCACAGTAAGCAGTGAGGTTGCAACTACCACTATGGTGAAAGAGTTCATGTTCGTACACCTTTACCTCAGGACCCCTTGGCAGGGTAAGCTGACACACTTATTCTTTCTTTGCTGCTGTTGATGTGGTTGCATTTGTGGGTTTCATTTTGCTATATTTACTTTTTTGGACTAAACTGTTTTTATAGGCCTTAGAAAGGGTGCAGAAAAGATTTACGAGAATTATCCCAGTGATGAGGGACTTCAGTTATGTGGATAGACTGCGATATGTGTGCGCACTAGGTCCGTGCAGCAGTCATCTTGGTTAATCCTTGCCACCGGACCAAGACCAAGCTCTGTCAAGCCTGTGTGGTGGCTGGTGTGCAACGGCCACCACACATGAAAAAAATCCACGCAAAAGCATCTTCCACCCTTCAACATGTAGTTTGGGACCTGGAATATTGGGTCCTTCATTGTGAACACATCCCTTTTTGGCGTGGAAGCAAGTCATTCTTGATACGAGGGACCGCCTAAGAAGATGGCTAGACTGAAGAAGCTGGGTTTGTTCTCCTTAGAGCATAAACTTCTCAGAGATTTGATAGAGGTATTCAAAATCGTGAGGGGTCTGGACAGAGTAGATGGAGAGAAACCGTTCCCATTGGTGGAAGGGTTGAGAACCAGAGGACACAGATTTAAGGTGATTGGCAAAAGAACCAAAGGCAACATGAGGAAAAACTGATTTACGCACCGAGTGATAGGGATCTGGAATGCACTGCCTGAAAGGATGATGGAGACAGACTCAATCGTGGCTTTCAAAAGGAAATTGGATAAGTACCTGAAGGAAAAACCATTTCAGGGCTATGGGGAAAGGGTGGGGGCTGTCGGCAGTGAGCCGGCACGAGCTCGACAGGCCAAATGGCCTCCTTCTGTGTTGTAACTATTGTATGATTCTATATATTTTTTGCTGAATTTGCAAATAACTTGGATTTATCTGTCACCTTTTCATTTGAAGAGATCCACTGCTTCTTTCCAGCATCTATGTGGATAAGATACAGAGTTTGTGTTGTACAGAGAGTGGATTATGATTGGCAGTGTTCAAGGTTGCAACACGCTTGGTTGCTAGCTGAGATCAAAAATGGTGAAGGAAAAGTATCTGTTACATTGTTCCTGAATCTGATAGTGTTGTAACCGTTCATACATTCCCCAGGCATTTAACAATACATTCCAAGTTGCTTTAAAAATATATATATTCAAAAGTAGCATTGCTGCACATAGTACCTTTGTGTATCTCCATAATATACTCAAAATCTTATGTCAGCATGCACTTATAGTCTAAATTCCTATCTCCATATTTATTATAGAAACTGCAAGGGAATAATTTTTAACTGTTAACTCTGGCTGAAAAATGCACAATAGCCAATTGTTGCTCACCCAGTGACACAAGTTAAACCTCCTCCCTACCCCACTCATGTAAACACTGTAATTACACTCTCCCCCAGTGATGCTGCTTTAGCACCTCAGTTGTCTGTCTCCTGTACTATGCTCCTACCAACTCTACTACTCTGCTTCCTAAATTGCAATAAGTTTTGCTAAATAACATAAATCTAAAATCAAAGCATCTTATTCAATTCAATTCAATTCAATTCAATTAAGGACCGAATATTTATATATATATATATATATATATATATATAAAACATTAACATAGAAACTGAATGACATCTGTGTGCTCTCGACCAATCATTCGCCTGTCTCTAACCCCACTTCACCTGAAGATTACACTTGGGAGCTTAGTTTAACCAAACCTGCCTCGCAGGAAACTGGACTGAAAGTAAAGTCGGGCTGGGTGTAAACTGGGTGGCCAATTGAATCCTATTGCTTTACTATTGGGCGGATGGGGTTAAAATAGCCCTTCGGTCTTGGCTCCCCATATGCAATGCTGTGGGATATTGACTGGTTATATAACCTATATGGGGTTTAGAAGAATAATCTCATTGTCACATATAAGATTCTGAGAGGGCTTGACAGGGTAGATATAGAGAGGCTGTTTCTCCTGGCTGGAGAGCCTAGAACTAATGGGGCATAGATTCAGGATAAGGGGGGGGGGGGTCAACCATTTAGGGCTGAGATGAGGGGACATTTCTTCACTCAGAGGGTTGTGAATCTTTTTAATTCTCTACACCAGAGGGCTGTGGATGCTTAGTTGTTGAGTATTCAAGGCTGAGAACGCTAGATTTTGGACTCTAGGGGAATCAAGGGATATGGGGATTGGGTGGGAAAGTGGAGTTGAGGTCGAAGATCAGTCATAATCATATTGAATGGCAGAGCAGACTCGTGGGCTCTGCTCTTCTTTCTTATGTTCTTATAACTCTGTTCCAGATATATTGCTTCTGTGTATTATATAATCACACACTGCTACTGCTTTTAAGGCCCCTGTGTATATTACATAACACATTGCATGTTCCCAGGTATAGTAATATGGAACACACCACGTGCTACTGTGTATATTTGTTCCATGGATTGATTGGTCTCGGTTGAGTGGGACATAGATATAACATTAAATGTAAAAAGTTTGTGATAGAGCCAGAGAAACTCTTTTACAGAGAGGGTTGTGAAGCTGTGGAATGCAGTACCACAGTTAGTGATTAAAGCAAAGACCATATCAACATTTCGGAATAGGTTAGATCGATGGTTGAAGTAAAAGGATATGGGAACATAGCGGGCACACTGGGATTGCCTGCTTGGATGATAAACACCAACGTGGACTCGAATGGTCTACTTCTATGTTGTAATTTGTATATAATTCTGTGTATTTTGAGATATGTCTGTCATGCAATTTTTGTCACCTTTTTAAAAAAAAATTAAAAGAAAGAAAGAAAGAAAGAAAGACAGTCTTGCTAAGCTGATTTTAGAATAACATCTCCAGCAACAGAAAATACCACAGGATGTGCCTTTTTGCAGCAGTTGAACCATATGCTGTTAAAGAGTCAGAATAGTTTACACATAGTTCCCTTTTGGAATAATGCATTGTGCATAACAGCCACCGTGGCAGAAACTGCTTGAAGGCATTCTACAGTACACAATGCTATAAATAAGCATCTAAGGAACATAGTTATCATTGGGAGCCATCAGGCTGCGTTCAAAGCTCAGACTTTCCAAACCTACTGGAACTATTTGAGGAAATTACCAAGTGAGTGGATAAGGGTGATTCAGTGTGTGTAGTTTGCTTGGATTTTCAAAAGGTTTTCCAGCACCTGAGGCTGGTAAGGAAGATTAAAGCTCATGGAATATTTGACAAATTTCTGGGTGGATTGAGGCCTGGCTGTAGTGGAAGACAGTTGATGGTAATTAACGGAAAATGCTCTCTCTGGGGACAAAATTCTTGGCTTGCCCATCCAGAACGAGCCCCAGTACACCCCATTGCAGTAACTCATTGGCTCCTGAATGATATCAGGGTTTTCACCTTTATTTTACGCTAACCAATGCACAGTTTGCTTTAAGAGGGATAAGTCAAATTCCAGGAGGAGACAACAGTTTCCTCACCTTAAAAGGGCAAGAGTATTACAATTGCAAAGAGGGGTATTTAAAAAAAATAAAATCAAACTCATTAAAATAACAAACTCAAATTGAGCGTTACAGAAATACTGCAGCAATGCCTGATGTTTTTTTTGTTCGTGAGAGATGGAGGATGAACTTAATGTTCTTTAAAATAGAGGATCAAGGTGGCTTTAGGAGAGGGGAGAACATGATAAAATAATCATGCATGAGTTCTAGATGGAGCAGGCTGATGCCTCTGTCACTCCAAACCTTGTAATTTGGTCCATCATGTCCTTTCTGGAGAAATCCACAACTAATCTCACTGCCCAGCTCTCTCTCCATAGCCCTGCATCTTTTTCTATGCCAAATGTAAATCTACTCCTCTGTTTGAAGGTGCAGTAATGCACTTGGGGTAGTGACTAAAGGCCAGGTATGGTCTACTGAATGACCACATATGTTGAGTGTTGTCTTGGGACCAATCTATTTTCTTCCAAGTGTCTCTCGGCTCCTTCTGTTTGCTTGTATTCACATTTTCAAATTGTTGACCAGAGGCAGAGCATATTCTCCAGTGACACAGAGAATGGGATGATGGTCTGCACACCTCATTTATGATCTTACTAAAAAGGGAATTGCTTAACAAAATGGCTGCTCCTAACTAGCAGTTTGAATTCATAAAACACAGGAACAGGTCAGGACTGAAAGACTACAGTAAGTATATAAACCCTTTATAACATTTAAGATTGCGTAGTGATTCAGCTGTTCCTTAAATGTTCCTAGCAAATAGTCACTACAGCAGTTAGTCTGAATGTATTGAACTGTCTTGGTACTCAGCAGTGTGTACATTAAGTGTAATGCTGTGGTAGCTGGTTAGTTTATTATAGATGTACTAGGCTATCAGCCAACATAAGGCCTTAAAAGGGGAAGGGAAATCTACTGGAAGTACCTTTTGTTCAAGTTCCTCCCCCTTGTTATAAAAATATTGATGTCAGGAGGATGTTGACTCTCATTTCCTCCATAGCGTGTGAGGTCCAGGATTGTTTCCTCCGCCCCGAACCCCAGCTAGGCTTCTCCTGGGAAATCAGTGATTGGGAGCATCCTAGAGCCGCCCCATAGGAAAGAAAACTACTCGCTATGCTGTGAAAAGGAGACATGATTACATCAACAATCTGGATAGGGAGAATAAAAAAACAACCAGGGTTCCTGTTCCTGATTACTGTCCACTGCCCCCTGCTGGAAAGAGTGTCTGTGTGCAGGCAACTGATGACAGAACTGTCTGCGGTGCCCTCGATTGGCAAATAGTGCAACAGCAATTATCATCTGTACTCAATTAAGAGCAGTCATTTGGGTGGAGCATTGAGACCACTTAGTGTCCATGGAGCTACATTTAGCGTCACTCCCTTTGGAAGAGGAGGGGGGAAATTGGGCACGCCAACCATGGGATAAGACGCCTTGTGCGAAAGTCTCATTATGGGTCCCTGCTTTAATGGAAAGTATCCCACACACAGCCTCGAGTGCTATTTTTCTGCAACAGGTATTTTTTTTATAGACGCTGTTTCCAAGCCACCGGAAAATATATATATTTTTGTTTTTAATCACTCCTGACTAAATGATATATATATTTTTTTAAATAGAATTTAAATAAAAACTTGAAATAGGTGGGGTCTGCATGCATTCACCTGTTTCCAATGCAAAGTCTCATTAGTGTGTGTTGGTTTGGTCTTGTGCTGCCAATATAAGTAAGTGTGGTTTTTAACATTTAGCGAATCAATTATATAAAATGCTTCCTGTAAATGGCTCTTAATTAGAGATGAGCATTAATAAATGGTTTTGTTAAAATACAGCTGCATCTCCCTCACTAAGAGGAACCTCTCTCATCTTTTATGTAGGTTGGTGGCACTAGAGAGATAAGAGGTACTTTACTCGTGGATCAATGAGGAGTTTATTGTGGAAGCTGTAGAGATGGGTAGCATGCACCTCGTTCCCACAGGCTTCCTGAGACCCATGCTGGGCCAACCTTGTGTCACTTTTTAACATTCTAACTCCATTCATTCTGAAGTGGCAGGGGAGGGGAAAGTGAGCAAAGAGGGAGCGGGTGCTGCAGGCATGCTGAGCTCCAGCACTAGCTCCACACTCAGGGGATTGATGGTGCTTATCATTCTGAAGCAAATTAATTTGATTGGCTCCTGCACTGGAACAATGTTAATGTAGTTTGAGTTGGACACAAATGACGTAATTTCCGGTCTCTGCATAGCTTAGCTGGGAGAAACAAGGATGGGTGTGGAAGGGCCCACTTATAGGGGGCTTTTATTATTCATTTATTCTAGAAATCCCCCATATATGTCATTGAGCCTGTTGAAAGATTAGAATTAAAAGAGATGTCTAATGTCATGCACCTTTTACTATTTGAGGTAGCAAAAAATACGGATCAACCACCTTGAGGCTTCTAAAATAGAAGATAGTTGTTACTTGACCACAACTTCCTAATTTATCTCATTCCTAGTCTTTTCAACACTGGTGGATTTCTGGATTGTGGCCCCTGATCCTTCATCTAGGTTTCTCATTACGTAAAGTGAGAGACTGATTATAATTAGAAAAGGTCATTTGGTCCAACCAGCAGACTCGACTGAACTCTGTTTCCTAGACAAGCCATTCATCTCCATCCTTCCCAAATGTGAAGTTTGTAAGCTTCCATCAAGCGCCCCCAGGTCAATTGTAGCACAGGTTAGATGTATTGTAAAACTCTCTTTGACAGCGCCCTATGAATTTGTCCCATCTGAAGTACAACATGGTTTAGCTGCAAAATAAAGATCCCTCTGTATTGGCCCATCAGGCACTTCTAGGTCAGGTATACCATTGGTGAGTTGCAACCATGCAAATTATGGCCTTTTTAAAATTCAGTTTAATGGAAATGAATGTTAAATTATTGAGTTTTATGCTTTGGAAACATAGCTACTTAGACCTGCACTGAGCCATAAACTCCTTTCACTTAGCATCCTTCTGGCCAACAGAGACTGTCATCCCGTGCAACTAAGTAGATAACTATTTAAATACAGTTTCCCATGGCACTGAAGGTGTATTATATTGCAATTCAGGTCTGTGGATTGCTGGAGATGGTGTTGCATTGGAGGTGTGATACCCAGCAATTGTCAGGAATTTGGATAGAGGAAAAATGGAGAAGGTGGGGTTCATTTTCTTTGGAAAAAAAAAAGGACTGACTTCATGGCGATATAATTGAAATCTTCAAGGTTATGACAAAATTGATCCAGGCAAATTTTTCACCATGGTTCAAAGGTTTCAAATCCCAGGGCACGAGTCATAAGTAAGGAAGATGAAGAAGTCAGAGCTTTTTTCAACCAACGGGTAACAGAGTTGCGACATAAGTTGCCACAGAAGGATTTTAAACATATAAATGAAATCAAGAGATGATTAGGTTTGTGTCTGGGGAGAAAGGCTTGAGGGAAATGGCGAGAAGTTGGATAGATGGGATTGATCTATGAAAAAGGGACTGACCTGGGTGTAATGGTCTTTTCATGCTCCTAAAATCCTTGTGTTCTTGTATCAAACTGCACCACAAACTATGGGGGAGACTGTAGATTGTGCAGATTGTTAGAGAGGGTATATTATTGGTCTGTACAAACTCCAAACTTGAGGTGTCTTTGAATAAGCCGGAGTAGAATTGTGTGCTGTTATTGTGAGTGTAGCTGGTTGATGTACTTGACATTTGACCTTACCATCCTGTTGGCCAGTCTCTCTCAAGTTTAACTAGTTAGCTCATTCTCACTCTTCCTGTACTGTTCAACCAGCGGTAATGGCAAGCGACTGCAGGCTGTCCACAATTATAATTAATGTGGAGTTGTCCTTTTAGTAGGTTTAAAACATTGTCTAAATGAGCGTAATTACCATAATTATGCACTAAATTAACTGAAAGGGAGATTTGGTGTAGGACAAAATGTTTAGCACCTCTGAATTTCCACTGTAGGAAGATGAAATGCAATCAGGGGTATTCATGAAAGGCTGCAACCCCCATTATTAATAGATATGTGTTCTGAACACACTGTGTGCTCATCGCTGATGTTTCAAGAGAAAATGAGTGATGAGAGCGTTGTTTCTATGCTAAATCCTGCTGTCTGTTGAGCCCTGTTTTGTTTTACTGTGCTCAGCAATATCTGCCATTTGACTTTGTAGCCAGGCAAGGGGTGCTTTTGCTGCATGCATCCTGTACTAACATCCTTTGGGAAACCTAGGTGAAGGGCCAAGGCCCATGGTGCAAGGTGCCACCAAGGTTGGGAAAAGTAGAACAGAAGAGTTAAATCTGGAATTAGTGATTAGGTGACACCAAAGGTTGGGTTTTAAGGAAAGGAAAATAGTACTGAGGCATTCCACAGTTTTGAGATCTGGGGAAAGAATGAGTTAGAGTAGGAGACTGTGTAGTAAGTGTTGGCAACAACACAATGATGATACAGTGAGGGGCATGATGTGTAGGGTGGTGTATATGGAGCTTAGGGGGAACAAGAGAGAAATGTTCATGGAGGCAATGATAGTGGGTGAGTTGAAAGATTAAAGGAACAAATCCTTCAATTGTGCCAGTGCACTGTCAGTTTAACATGGTACAGAACAGATTATTTTCATTGCTGATGCAGCACAAGTGACAAACAATAATGGCCCAGAATTTGCGGTCAGCGGCAAAGCGACGGCGATGTCCATTGACCTCGAAGAAAGCTGCCCACAAAGATCTTACAAACTCTGTGGCGAAAACTTTAAGCTTTCTCGACCTTAATTTGACTGTAGCACTGTCAAAAGGGGACCTCCAGCATACAGCAGCAGTGATGCCATCGAGCTGTCTTAGCAGCCAATCACATTGAAGCATTCTCATTGGCAGCAATAAAAAACAGCTTGCATCATTCACTTTTAAAAATGTTTACAGAGAGCAAAATAAAGACTGAGATTACACATGGGGTTAAGGTTGAAGCTGAAATATTATAAACAAACTTTAAAAAAAAATTAAAATATTTTTCATTATGATAAAAATGACTAGATTTTTAAAATAAAGGAGAAATTTGACATTCTACAATTATAAACTTAGTTTTTCAGAGCTAGAACAGTTGTTCATTAGTCAATAAGCCATGAAAACCCCAGTTAAAACTCTTTCAATAAGGCTTAACGTTTTATGGGGTGTCTAACAGCGATACTAGAGTGGAAAAGGGAAAGTTCTCGTCAGTTCAAGTGATTTCCCTGATTGCCGGCTCTCGGGAGTTCTGCAACGCAGTCTGTCCTCATAAGCAGTCCCTCGAATCGAGGATGACTTGCTTCCACGCCAAAAAGTTCACAAGTGTTTCAATGAAGGACCTAATATTCCAGATCCCAAACTAAATCTTGAAGGGTGGAAGATGCCTGTGCGTGGATTTTTTTAACGTGTGGTGACCGTTGCACACCAGCCACCACACGGGCTTGACAGAGCTAGGTTTTGGTCCAGTGGCAAGGATTAACCAAGACGACTGGAGACCTGCTCTGCTGCAAGGACCTAGTGCGCACACCTATCACACAGTGTGGGCTGGCCCGTGCTGCCCCTGGGCCCTTGCCTCTTCTGGGTCCTGAACTCACGCCTCTCCTGGGCCCCGATCACATCCCTCTGCAATCTCTCGCCACTACTTCGCCCCGACGTCGCCGCTCCTGCAGTACCTGCCCGAACTCCAATCAGCGACCTGGATCCAATCAGCTACGCCCTCTTCACTGGCGTTGCTTTCCTGCTGCAGCACGAGCTGCTCCCTGGAGTGGTAGGCCGCCACGTTGCTCCTTCCGCTCCCCGGCCTGCTCCGATGGCGCAGCAGCCTTTCACACAGTCTGTGGCGGAGCAGGGAATGACTGACCGCAAATTCAGAATTTCTGCGTTTGTCTGCGCACGCGCTAAATCCTGATGTTACAGTCAGTTTTAGAGGGGTAATAAGGGCGAACACTGAGAGATTTGCCGTCATTGCCACTGCAAAATCTGGGCCAATAACTTGTACTTTTGTATATATTTTGCCGTGAATATAATAAAATGTCCCAAGGCACATCAGACAAGTGAAAATGATCAGACGCCAAGCAGTGTTGGGGGGAGGGTTTACAATGGTGATCAAAGGAAAGGTCCGAGTTAGGTTTCGAGGTGGCTTTGGAAGTGGAGTTGAGAAGCAGCAAAGCAGAGGGGCTTAGGGAGAGAGAAGAATTTTTGTCATGCTCAGCACATGTTCAGTATTTAAATGATGCTGCAGACTTCATTCACCTCTGCAGCTATTTTATGTCCTTTCATATGGGACTTGGGGTTGAATGCTTGATGGACAGCTGTTCACAGTTTTAATTCTTTCAATCGCAAGAAGGCTCCCTATCAAGGCTTCTTGAAACACCAGGTTGAGGCTGTAATTCGTTTTATTATTTTGTTTATCTGTAAATAAAAATCTTTTAAATAAGGCTACAAATAAACAGTAAGTGATTATATATGATTTAATTACTGAGCCAGACCGTCAAGACAATTGTAATGATGTATGTTGTTGAAATGGGGAGATTGCTTTAACACTCGGTATTAATAACTGTATCATTCCCGTTGGTAATCCAGCTCCCTTACTTTATCAGGCTCAGTAACTCCTCCCAGCCACCACCCTATGTTGCTGACTGGATCCAGCTCTCTCGCCCTTGTTGCTGACTGGATCCAGCTCTCTCGCCCTTGTTACTGACTGGACCAGCTCCTTTATTGCATGTTACTGACTGGACTGGACTCCCTAGCACTGGCTGTTCTGTAACGATCATCCTTGAAAGCAGTCATTATGATAATGCTGCTGCTTCCTTTTGAAGGACCAAACTCCAGTCCCTCTGAGGGCTCAGTGGATAAATGCACCACCTAGTTTAATATTGAGTGATTGAGGTCAGATTTGATCCCTCATCCCCGCTGAGTTAGCTGCTCTCAGCCCAGGTAGCAGTTGGGGTGCTACAGTTACCTCAGTAACTCTGAATTAAGGAGAGGCAAAGACATCAATCAGCTTTTCCAATCACTATCCAGTCGGAGATGCCGTCTTTCGGTTGAGAGGTTAAATCGAGGTCCCTTCTGCTCTCAGGCGGACGTAAAAGATCCCATGGCATTATTGTGAAGAAGAGCAGGGGAGTTATCCCCGGTGTCCTGGCCAATCCCTCAGTCAACATAACAAAATAGATTATCTGGTCATTATCACATTGCTGTTTGTGGGAGCTTGCTGTGCACAAATTGGCTGTCGTGTTTCCCACATTACAACAGTGACGACACTCCAAAAGTAATTCATTGGCGGTGAAGCACTTTTAAATGTCCGGTGGTCATGAAAGGTGCTATATAAATGCAAGTCTTTCTTTCTTTCTTGTTGGAAGTGTGGACGTTGAGTTTGTCAACCTCAGATTTGACGGTAATGACCCTTACAAGTGAACAACTCACCACTGCTTGCTATCCAGGCCCATAAATGAAAAGAAAGGACACTTGGGCAAGTTAATGGAGGATTTATTGTGGATGCATACCCTTGTATGAGTCATGCTTTCTGAAAGAATAGAAAATTGAAGGGGAGGAAAGGATGCTCTCAGTAACATCTCCCGACCCTCCATCTACATCCCTCAGATTTCCTTCCCCTTGGTAAGTTATTTGAGAATGGAAAACTAATATCTCATGGCAAGATTGAGGGATTTAATTCCCTCCATGTATTATTTTTAACACACTACTAAATGTGTTTGTGTTAAATTCTTCTCTGTATTTTTCAACATTAGTTAACCAAAAAAGAAATTAAACCCCTTGCTGTAAATTTTGAATGAGACTGAAACCCAGTTGTGTGCCCATTTTCTCTTCTCCCTCAGTATCTCCATTCTGAAAAGCTTTATAAAAACAGATAATTTTATAACATAGCATAATGTAAAATAATGATTATCATCATAGGCAGTCCCTTGAAATCGAGGAAGACTTGCTTCCACTCCTAAAATGAATTCTTTGGTGACTGAACATTCCAATACGAGAGCCACAGACCCTGTCACAGGTGGGACAGACATTCATTGAGCGAAGGGGTGGGTGGGACTCGTTTGCCACACGTTCCTTCCGCTGTCTGCGCTTGACCTCTTCATGCTCTCGCCGTTGAGACTCGAAGTGCTCAATGCCCTCTCGGATGCACTTTCTCCACTTAGGGCGATCTTTGGCCAGGGTCTCCCAGGTGTCAGTGATGATGTCACACTTTACCGGGGAGGCTTTGAGGGTGTCCTTGTAACTTTTCCGCTGCCCAGCTTTGGCTCATTTGCCATGAAGGAGCTCCGCATAGAGCATTTGCTTAGGGAGTCTCGTGTCTGGCATGCAAACTATGTGGCCTGCCCAGCGAAGCTGATCAAGTGTGGTCAGTGCTTCAATACTGGGGATGTTAGCCTGGACAAGGACACTGATGTTGGTGCGCCTGTCCTCCCAGGGGATTTGCAGGATCTTGTGGCGACATCATTGGTGATATATCTCCAGTGACTTGTGGTGCCTTCTATACATCGTCCATGCCTCTGATCCATACAGGAGGGTGGGTACTACTACAGCCCTGTAGACCATGAGCTTGGTGATAGATTTGACGGCCTCGTCTTCGAAAACTCTTTTCCTCAGATGGCCAAAGGTTGCACTGTCGCACTGGAGGCGATGTTGAATCTCTGTATCAATGTCTGCCTTTGTTGATAGGAGATATGGGAAATGGTCCACGTTGTCGAGGGCCGTGCCGTGAATCTTGATGACTGGAGGGCAGTGCTGTGCGGCGAGGACAGGTTGGTGGAGGACCTTTGTGTTACGGATGTCAAGGCCCATGCTTTCATATGCCTCGGTGAATACATTGACTGTATCCTGGAGTTCAGCCTCAGAATGTGCACAGACGCAGACGTTGTCCGCATACTGCAGCTCAACGTCAGAGGTCGGGGTGATTTTAGACCAGGCCTGGAGGCAACATAGGTTGAACAGCTTCCTACTGGTTCTGTAGTTTAGGTTCACTCCAGCGGGGAGCTTGTTGATTGTGAGGTGGAACATGGCGGCGAGGAAGATCGAGAAGAGGGTTGGAGCGATGACTCAGCCCTGTTTGACCCCGGTCCAGACGTGAATTGCGTCTGTAATGGAACCGCTGGTAAAGATCACGGCCTGCATGTCGTCGTGGAGCAGGCAAAGAATGTTGACAAACTTTTGGAGGCATCCGAAATGGAGGAGGACGCTCCATAGACCTTCACAATTGACAGTGTCAAAGGCCTTTGTAAGATCGAAAAAGGCCATGTATAAGGCCTGGCGCTGCTCCCTGCATTTTTCCTGCAACTGTCGCGCTGCAAAGATCATGTCCGTTGTGTTCCGTAGGGGACGAAATCTGCACTGTGATACCGGGAGGAGCTCCTCGGCCACAGGGAGAAGACGGTTGAGGAGAACTCTAGCGACAACTTTCCCAGTGGCTGATAGCAGGGAGATTCCCCTGTAGTTGGACCTGTCCCCTTTTTAAAAAATGATCATGATCAGGGCATCTCTAAGATCTCCCGGCATACTCTCCTCCCTCCAGATGAGAGAGATGAGGTCATGTATCCACGCCAACAGTGCCTCTCCGCCATACTTTAGCGCCTCAGCATGGATTCCATCTCCACCCGTAGCCTTGTTATTCTTGAGCTGCTTTATGGCTTTGCCTACCTCATGCAGCGTTGGAGTTTCACTCAGTTGGTGGAGGGTCGCATGCTGCGGGATGGAGTTGAGAACACTCGAGTCAAAGGCAGAGTCTCGATTGAGGAGATCCTCAAAGTGCTTCTTCCATTAGGCCCTGACAGCCTCGATGTCCTTGATGAGTGTTTCCCCATTCTTGGCCAGGAGTGGGGTGGGGCCTTGGGAGTTTAGACTGTAGGTGGCCTTGACTGCAATGAAGAATCCTCGCATATCGTGGCTGTCGGCCAGTTGTTGTATCTCCTGTGCTTTCTCCATCCATCACCTGTTCTTTAGGTCCCAGGTTTTTTGTTGGACTTGAGCCTTGAGCCATCTGCAATGTTGCTTTGCAGCTCCCGAGTTGGGTTGTTGCTTCAGGCTCAGAAATGCTTTGCGCTTGCGATCTATAAGTTCTTGGATCTCCTGATCATTTTCATCAAACCAGTCCTGGTATTTTCTGGTTGAGTGACCAAGTGTCTCTTCACAGGCACTGGTTATAGAGGCCTGGAGGGCAGACCAAGCGCTGTGGGCATTCAGCATCTCAGGGTCATCAAGGCACATCAGATCAGCTGTGAGGCACTGGCTGTATAGGGCTCTCTTAGCTGGGTTTTAAAGTACCCCGGCATTAACTTTTTTGCAGCACTGCTTCTGCTATCCCCCCTGCTTTGGGGCTATGTTAATGTTGATGATGGATCGTATTAGAATAATGATTAACCGGATTGCTGTGTAACACTGTCCAGTACACATATAATTCTAGCCTGCAAATATGGACAAAGGCTTTAATGGAAAGTTTTGTTGCATTTTCAAGGAGATAGATATTTGTTCAGCAACTTTTTAAACGATTCTTTTTATCCCCAATAAATAAATGGATTACTGTGATACTATGGCAGATATATCATGGTTTACATAGGATATGCAGCACAGAACCAGGCCATTCGGCCCAACCAGTCCATACCAGCATTTATGCTCCATTCAAGCCTCCTCCCGTCTTTCCTCATCTAACTTTATCAGCATAATCCTATATTCCCTTCTCCCTCAAGTGCCCTTAAATGCATCTATACTATTCAGTTCAACCAATCCCTGTGGTAGTGAAGATTAGTGAAGACAAATGTAGGTCCCTTGCAGTCAGATTCAGGTGAATTTATAATGGGGAACAAAGAAATGACAGACCAGTTGAACAAATACTTTGGTTCTGTCTTCACGAAGGAAGACACAAATAACCTTCTGGAGGTACTAGGGGACCGATGGTTTAGTGAGAAGGAGGAACTGAAGGATATCCTTATTAGGTGGGAAATTGTGTTCGGGAAATTGATGGGATTGAAGGCCGATAAATCCCCAGGGCCTGATAGTCTGCATCCCAGAGTACTTAAGGAAGTGGCCCTAGAAATAGTGGATGCATTGGTGATCATTTTCCAACAATCTATCAACTCTGGATCAGTTCCTATGGACTGGAGGGTAGCTAATGTAACCCCACTTTTTAAAAAAGGAGGGAGAGAGAAAATGGGTAATTATAGATCAGTTAGCCTGACATCAGTAGTGCGGAAAATGTTGGAATCAATTATTAAAGATGAAATAACAGCACATTTGGAAAGCAGTGACAGGATCGGTCCAAGTCAGCATGGATTTATGAAAGGGAAATCATGCTTGACAAATTTTCTGGAATTTTTTGAGGATGTAACTAGTAGAGTGGACAAGGGAGAACCAGTGGATGTGGTGTATTTGGACTTTCAAAAGGCTTTTGACAAGGTCCCACACAAGAGATTGGTGTGCAAAATCAAAGCACATGGTATTGGGGGCAATGTACTGACGTGGATAGAGAACTGGTTGGCAGACAGGAAGCAGAGAGTTGGGATAAACATGTCCTTTTCAGAATGGCAGGCAGTGACTAATGGGATGCCGCAGGGCTCAGTGCTGGGACCTCAGCTATTTGCAATATACATTAATGATTTGGATGAAGGAATTGAGTGTACTATCTCCAAGTTTGCAGATGACACTAAATTGGGTGGCGGTGCGAGCTGTGAGGAAGACGCTAAGAGGCTGCAGGGTGATTTGGACAGGTTAGGTGAGTAGGCAAATGCATGGCAGATGCAGTATAATGTGGATAAATGTGAGGTTATCCATTTTGGGGCAAAAACACGAAGGCAGAATATTATCTGAATGGCGGCAGATTAGGAAAAGAGGAGGTGCAAAGAGACCTGGGTGTCATGGTACATCAGTCATTGAAAGTTGGCATGCAGGTACAGCAGGCGGTGAAGAAGGCAAATGGTATGTTGGCCTTCATAGCTAGGGGTTTTGAGTATAGGAGCAGGGAGGTCTTACTGCAGTTGTACAAGGCCTTGGTGAGGCCTCACCTGGAATATTGTGTTCAGTTTTGGTCTCCTAATCTGAGGAAGGACGTTCTTGCTATTGAGGGAGTGCAGCGAAGGTTCACCAGACTGTTTTCCGGGATGGCTGGACTGACATATGAGGAGAGACTGGATCGACTGGGCCATTATTCACTGGAGTTTCGAAAGATGAGACGGGATCTCATAGAAACATATAAAATTCTGACTGGACTGGACAGGTTAGATGCAGGAAGAATGTTTCCGATGTTGGGGAAGTCCAGAACCAGGGGACACAGTTTAAGGATAAGGGCAAGCCATTTAGGACTGAGATGAGGAGAAACTTCTTCACTCAGAGAGTTGTTAACCTGTGGAATTCCCTACCGCAGAGAGTTGTTGATGCCAGTTCATTGGATATATTGAAGAGGGAGTTAGATATGGCCCTTACAGCTAAAGGGATCAAGGGGTATGGAGAGAAAGTAGGAAAGGGATACTGAGGTGAATGATCAGCCATGATCTTATTGAATGGTGGTGCAGGCTCGAAGGGCCGACTGGCCTACTGCTGCACCTATTTTCAATGTTTCTATGTTTCTATGTTTCTATGTAGCGATTTCCACATTCTCACAGCTCTTTGGTTAAAGAAGATTCTTCTGAATTCCCTATTTGATTTCTTGGTGACTATCTTATATTGATGGTCTCTAGTTATGCTCCTCTCCACAAGTGGAAACATTCGCTCTGTATCCATTCTATCAATACCTTTCATAATTTTAAAGAGCTCTATTAGCTCAAGAGAAAAGAGACCCAAGCCTGTTCATCCTTTCCTGATAGGTAAACCCTCACATTTCTGGTATCATCCTTGTAAGTCTTCTCTGCCTCCTCTCCATTGACTCTGTATCCTTTTTATAACATGATGACCAGATTTGTAATTTGTACTCCAAGTGTGGTCTAACCAAGGTTCGATACAAGTTTAGCATAACTTCCATACTTTTCAATTCTATCCCTCTAGAAATAAACCCTGGTGCTCGGTTTTCTTTTTTATGGCCTTTTTAACTTGTGTCGCTACCTGTGCTCAATATCCTGATTAATACAATGAATGCCATTGGAAGACAGCAGGTCAAACAAATCAACATGTGAAAAGAACCACTACATACTTTGGAGGGAAAAAAACACTTTTGCAGATACATATGAACAATGACCAGCTGGTCCATTTGTGCCATTCCATCCAGCCTGTGTGCCACATCAACCTCGCTCCCTCCCCCCTCCAACACCTCAGCAGCCCTCCCTGCCTGTTACACAACACCCAGTGGCAGGCAAAAGAGAAAAACAGAGAAAAAAAACTGAGCCCAATTTAGGGGAGAAAAAATCTGTAAAATTCTTCTCCAACTCTCGAAGGCAATCAAATAAGTTCAATCATTGGGGGTGGGTTTGGAAATGAAATCACTATTTTACAGTAAAATCATTTAGATTTTTAAAATTAAATGTAATATTTTCTGTTTTTAAAACTTGATATTAAGTAAAGTAACCATCTTTTTATTGTGTTTGGAAGGACTTCATTTTCACACAAGTTTAGAAATCCCAAGTTCATTTCCTTTGTGTTTATATTTCTATTAATTTTTCCGAAGTTCACATTCAGGTAGGCACCAGTTTAGGAAGCTGTTGCAGATTCTGATTGCACAAAAATAATAGGAAAGTACATTGGGACATTGGAGGCCAATTTTATCAAAAGGTAGATGGGAGAAAGAAATTCATCTCAAATAATTGAATCCATAGTTCCCTCTGGATATCACTGGCTAGTAAGTCTGTTTCAGGACCAGCAGTTTCACGGGCTGAAAGCTACCTTGTGTCTACTTGTTCTGCTGAAATTAGCAAAGGCAGGAACTTTGGCTCCTAGGAGCAGTGCATTCTTACAGGATGAAACTGTTCAATATCACATTTTCTTTGCTTCTTTGAAATCCTCCTAAAAAGCTTCTTCTGTTTTCCTCCTTGTCTCTGAGCCTGTCTATTGGCACTGACCCAACTACCCCACACAGAGTCATCATCTGTGCAGGTATCTCTGTGCCGAAACTTGCTAATGATGTGTGCCTATGTGGCCGGGTGTCCATGATGAGCGGGTAATGGATCTAAATGCGAAAGTGAATGCCTCTGGGCAATATGAAACTGTTAATCAGCGGAGTTAATCAAATATTGGGGTCCATGTGTGAGGAATTGGATTACAAGCTGCAATGAAACTAGTCTGACCTTGTACAAGATGCCAATGTGGAATCTGGGATACAGCACTTTCAAAAAGATATTAATATGTTGGAAAGGGTTTAGAGAACATTTGGATGACTTGGGGCTCAAAGTTGTGAAGAAAGAATACAGAACTACAGAACTAAGCTTGGTTTCTTTGGAGATAATTGACGATTAAAATGAATGGCCCGAATAATGCAGGTGGATGTAAGCAGGCTATCTAACTTGGACTTAAAGTACAGAATGTGAGGACATCAGGCTGATAGGATGTCAACTGAGCCTTGTAAATTAGAAGAAACTTCTCCCAAAGAGTTGTGGATGTGGAACGGACTCTAGGAAAAGCAGCTGAGGCTGAGACATTAAACTTCAAAAAGGAACTGTATAAATATCTGGTCACAAGTGGGATTGGAGGTTTCAGGGACAGATACTTGAAACACTCAACAACAACAATGACAACTTGTATTTATATAGCGCCTTTAATGTAGTAAAATATCCCAAGGTGCTTCACAGGAGTGTTTTAAGATAAAACAAATATATTTGACACTCCATGGGACATGATCTTTCCTGTTCTGCTGGATAAGGGAAATTACATCTGTGGAAAACAACCAGCCAGGGTTGGACAGTGGAAATATGAGAATAAATGAATATTCTGAAGATTTGCTCGATTGACATTTGGAAATGAGAAGAAACTGTGGTGTGATCACCTCTGGAGATTAAATGGGTTGGGTAGAATTTATGATCGAATGGACTGTGGAAGGCCTAAATTTCTGGCAGTACTAGTTGCCTTGGGATTTATACTTCCAACTTCTGTTAATCTATGTTTGCGATATCAGTTGCTTTTCTATATATTCTTAGTTGTTGCTATCAACTCTATCCACCAGCACTGCCTTGTTTGAGAGGTGGTAGTTTTGAATTGTGATTATTATTTAAAATAATTGACTGAGCAAAATATTTGTCACTCCGAAACAGCCTAGATCCTGGCCAAGAGAAGTGAAAAATGGGGAAAGTACAACCTAATGGACCGTTGGTTTGATTATTTGTATCTCTGATTATGCAACTGGTCTCATTTTCTTTTGACTTTGTACCAACAGTGACAAGTATTGGGGAGGAGGGAGAGGGAGGGAGACTGAATCCTTCCAGGGTGCACATTTATACTTTATTGAAACCTTTATAACAAAAAAACTTCCGAGAGATAGAATGACAGTTCAGTCTTTAGATGGTTAAACTTGTTCTTACGTGGTGACTGTTAACTCGATGGATCAGCGCTCATAGAGTCGCCTGTCCCGCTGAATTACACCAGAGTCTGCAATCTCCATGTTTCTCGCTGTGAACATGACCTGCTTAATTAAATACGTCTTGTATGCGTAAATAGCTGGTTTGCATAAAATTTTGGCCTTCAGATTGAATCCCACCTGATAATTTGCATATTTCATTGCCACTTGGTCTCCTGATCCAACCAGCTCCAATCAAAATCCCTGGCTCTCCTGACAGACAGGACAGCTGAGCACATCCTGTCATGAGGTTCGAAATGACAGAGAAAATCCATTCAAACTGAAACGATTCCATTTTTTGTGTACTTGACATTAGCTTTTTTTTTTAAATCGCTTTAAATTCCTTTGCTGAAGGATAGAGGAATATTTTTCTTATATTTTTTGTCTCCTCCAATGTGGTTTCCCGAAGACGCTGATTCGTGTTGGGAACGTGGTTCCATCAGCACTGCGCGGTTTATGGAAATATTTATGTTTGTGCTGCAGAACTATTATATAGCACAGGTTCACCTGGAGAGTGACTAACTCCATAGCCCACTTAATTGCATACAAACCGCCAATCACAACACCACAGAGATTCATTGAACTGCATTTATATTTGATATAAAGCACTTTTTCAGCGTATTAATCCTCTGGGTACTATGAAAACCTGCCCTTTCCTTGGTTGCTTAACCCACCTGCAAAATCATCTCCCCGAATCCCTTGTGTATCTTATCAAAGCAAATCGCAGAAATGTATGGCAGAGAGAATAATAATTATGCTCAGATTTTTTCTTGTTGAGTAAAGTTAAATAAATAAATTGATGTGTCAATTACGGTGATGCGCAAAACATTTGTAGAGCCCTCGGAGGGCTGCAGAGTGCTTGAATCTGTGCTGTTCTATCATTTTGTTTTCTCTGAAGCCATCTCGTCACATTTCTGTGGTGCTTTAGGACTGAAATTCACATGAAACTGACACTGGTGCATTTGGCAAAGGTGGTAATAGAATTATTTTTTTTTGCAAATCCGCAACAGAGCATCAAAACCAAATGAACATCAAATGTTCTTAGCTGGCAGCAAGCATTTGGTGCTGTATTAAGAGCTTTTTGTTTTTACATCAGAACAATGAGATGGGGTTAAAGCTCAGCCCGGTACCAACTGCAAACATGTTTAGAATGATTCTGCAAGCAATCAAATCAAGCCTGTGCATGGAATTGAGCATTTGTGGGTGATTTATAAAGACAATGGCCCTGATTTTATTTCATATCTTTTTTTTAATGCCAATTATTGGCATTAGTGTGGTGGTAGTACTACTGGTTATTGGTCTTTGGATATTCCCTGCTGCTCACTGTGTTATTCATGATGGTTTACACAGGCTCGAAACAGTCCGAGCTGTAGCACAGTGTAATTCAATGGTAGATTTTGGTTCTCTTGACGATGTAAAAAAGAAAAACTTGGATTTATATAGTGCCTTTCACGACCACTGGATGTCTCAAAGCACTTTACAGTGTAGTCGCTGTTGTAATCTGGGAAATGCTGCAGTCAATTTGCGTAAAAGCAAGCTCCCACAAACCATCATCATCATAGGTAGTCCCTTGAACGAGGATGACTTGCTTCCACATGAGTTCACAGATGTGTGAATGAAGGACCCGATAGTCCAGTCCTGAATTCCAGTTGAAAAGGTGGAAGATACCTGTGCGTGGATTTTTTTAACGTGTGGTGACTGTTGCACATCAGCCACCACACGGACTTGACAGAGCTAGGCCTTTATCCAGTGACAAGGGTTAACCAGGATGACTGGAGACCTGCTCTGCTGCACGGACCTAGTGCACACACAAATCGCAGTGTGGGTTGGCCCGTGCTACCCCTGAGCCCTTGGCTCTTCTGGGCCCCGTACGCTCATTTGCCGCACCTCCGCCACAATCTCTCGCCACTCCTCCGCCACAAACATTTGCGCACCTCCACCTCGATCTCTCACCGCTCCTCCGCCACAAAACACTCGCCGCACCTCCGCCACGATCTCCCACCACACCTCCATACCAAACAAGCAAGCTCCCACAAACAGCAATGTGTTAATGACGAGATAATCTTTTATCTGTTTTTTTGTTATGTTGATTGAGGGCTAAATATTGGCCAAGACACCAGGGATAATTCCCCTGCTCTTCTTCGAAATAGTGCCATGGAATCTTTTACGTCCACCTGAGAGAGCAGACGGAGCCTCGTCTCATCTGAAAATCAGCACCTCCGAGAGTGCAGCACACCATCAGCATTGCACTGGAGTTTCAGCCTAGATTTTTTGTGCTCAAGTCCCTGGAGAGGGACTTGAATCCATAACCTTCTGACTCAGAGGCGAGTGTGCTACTTGTAACATAATAAACTGTCTCAGGTGAAAATGCAGTCATGCCAGAGATCGATAAATTTAGGCGGCTACTTCGAATAAGACCAGAGGCGCCATTCTCAATTTGAAGAAGCCTGTTTTCTTCACATAGATCGATGCAAACATTTCTGACTGGGACATGTGAAAGATTCGGTGGAATGCACTGTCTTGTTGGAATCTCCATTACCAGAAGCATGAATTATATTTTCAGTAAACATCCAGGTTAAAAAAAAAAAAGGATTTTAAAGAAAATTGTTCATTTTAACCCCTTGCTTATTAATACATTTCAACCAATGCGTGAAACCATAGTGAGTGCAACGACATGGAAACGATCCGAGTTACATGTCAGACCACGAAAATGTACAATACAATGCCAAAGAATTCCAAAGTATGAATAATGCAAAAAGAGCCATAATGAGCACAGACTCGACTGAATCCATTACTACCCAATCTCAGGTAGGAAGGCCAGGCACTACCCATTTGAGTAAAGAACCTTCACTATGAGATCAGTAGAGTGCTTGGAACAACAAGGAATAAGGTAGCAAGGGTTTGCTGAGACCCAAAGTAAACACCTATCAATAATAAGGAGTAAAACAACCCTGTGAAATAACACTAGGTTGCACACTCTCATGCATAGCCAATACCATGTTCAAGGTTTCAACTGACGGATTTACCTATTCCTCGATCAAAGTTGTGAAATAAAAACCCCAGCATTATCTCTGTCCAGATATCTGACATTTGTCGTCTCTTGACATGTAATTTATCTAATTAGAAACTCTAGGTGACAACTGACCAGTTTCTTAACATTTTCTGGTCCGTGATCACTTGTACGAGTTGTGTGTCAATTCTATCTTGTATAGTTAGTGTATGTTTCTTGCGTTCAAATCCCTCCATGGCCTCGTCCCTCCCTATCTCTGCAACCTCCTCCAGCCCTACAACCCTCTGAGATCTCTGCGCTCCTCCAATGGCCCCTTGCACATCCCCAATTTTCATCACCCCACCATTGGTGGCCATACCTTCAGCTGTCTAGGCCCTAAGATCTGGAATTCCATCTTTAAGACGGTCCTTAAAACCTACCTCTTTGACCAAGCCTTTGGTCATCTGCCCTAATTTTTCCTTGTGTGGCTCGGTGTCAAATTTTGTTTGATAATGGTCCTGTGAAGCGCCTTAGGGCGTTTTACTACGTTAAAGACACTATTTAAATGTAACTTGATGTTTCAAAATATTTGTACAGTTGTCAATCCATTCTTTTAGAATGCTGCTTCAGAACTTGATAAATATTGTAAATATAAAATAAGTGTTTTAAAATACAGCTTTGCAAAAATGAACAAGAATGGTGAAACTATCTGTTCAGAAAAGAAGGTACTCCCTTTCCCCACTGTTCTGCAGGTGAAGATAAATGTGCAGTAACCTGAGTATGGACAAAATGCATTGTACTAAATAAACATGGAGCTGATTTGGTTTGCGCTGGCTTGGTCCTGGTTTGACTTGCCTTGACTTGGCTTGGTCATGGTTTGGCTTACCTTTTCTTGAGTTGGTCTGACTTGTTTGGGATGTGACTTGCATTGCTTTGGTTTGGCATGGCTTGAAGTGCATTGCTTTGGATTGGCATAGTATGACTTGCGTTTCTTTGGCTTATTAAGATATTACCCGATGAGAGTGACAAATGTAGCACAGAAAAATCCTATATTTCAGATCAATTTTCAAACATCTTAACATTGTTATTGGAATCATGATTCGTAAAGAAGTGTGAAACCTACGTAAAATATCCCAACCTCTCAATCACGAAAACAACCTGTTATGCAATGATACAGCTTTAAATATTGTATATTTTTCTTGGACTGACAGTGGTTTGGCTTTACATGGGTTACCTTGCCCTTGGTTAGGTTCATTTGCCTGTACAGAACTAAAAGGAGATGTTATCCATGTAGATATGGTCACACCCCCTACCCCCCAGATAGATAAAGTAACTGTAATACATGCAACAGAATATGAGTGGAACCAAAGACAGAGGATGTCCTTACAGAGGAAATATCTTCATGATAAAATAATTCAGCAAACCATTTCTGATTGCGTTTACAAAGCTGCGCTGAAATGCAACTTTTATTAAAATTCATCTCTATGTGATGCCACTGTGACAAGTACACATGGTTTTACTCCCTCTCCTAACCCCCACCCCCCCACCCCCAAAAAAAGAAAACATGTTTGCCAAATATCTTCTTGAGGAAAGGGGTAGGTCTCCATATGTGTCCATCTAATAGCGAAATGAACATCAGAAAAAAATAAAATACTCTTTTGCATTTGCCAAATATCAGTGGGCCTGAATTATTTCTGGAATTTTAGATACAGGGCAAAGCAAATAAAACTTTTCCTCAATGAACAATTCTAGAAACCTGTTGTAAAGTGTAAACAAGGATGCATCAGGTATCTGAGATTGGAGAGCATTGGCTTGTTAGAGAATAAAATAAAACTTCATAATAAAATAGCATCATTGAACAATGATTGAAGATGTTGGAAATGTTATTTAAGTCTATGGAGAACAAATTAAATCCTATAGAGCCTATAATGAATCAAACTTTAAAAATGAAAACACACAAATTTAATTTGTAAAGGATTCCTCAACGTCAGGTCTCTGAGGTGGCTAAAGGACAATGTCACAAACACGGTGAAATCATAGAGAATGACATTATATATACAGCGAAAGAAACTGTGAATGCTGAAAATCTGAAACAAAAACAGCAATTGCTGGAAAAACACAGAAAGCCTCTCAACATGTTTCAGGTAGGCACCCTCCTTCACCTTTTGTAGGGTTTGTTGAGGGACTTCCATCTGATACATTAATCTGTCTTTGTCTGAGCTCTGATTAAAAAAACACTTGTCAAATTATAAGAACCGAATCCATCAATTTTGAAACAAATACATTTCGACATTCTTCAAAAATAGAAGTTACGGATTTGAATCTGTTTATTTTACTGAGATAATTTAATATTACATATTAAAAGCGCTACAGCATGATTGTTTTAGTGACTCAGAGGTTAGGGTGTTTTGTGGTGTCGTCTTGTGTACATATTACTTGCATTTCAGTGTATAAATTCACACTTTGTCATGTTCCATATGAATCATGACATTTACACCAATGATAAGGTTGTTTCAAAATGTAATCCGAAGCACAGAATTTTTCTGTACTGAATTTGTCTGCTGTCACCCTCCAAACTGGAATCCCTATTTTAAGCTCTGTAAGCAGCTTGTATCAGATATAGGCTGAGGGATGGAAGTGTTCCGATTAACAAGCAGCACATCAGAGCCCGGAGTCCAAAATACCACAAGAAAAGGAGGAGGAAAAATCAAACAGCATTTACAAATAATCTTCGAGCAATCTATTAACACCGGGGCTTTCAGCTAAACATTCAGTTTATTTAAATACTCGATTTGTATTTATTGTGTTCATTAGGAACCATCTTTGGTTGTATTTTAAAATGTTTGTGAACCTGGTTGTGAGGTTTCCATTGCAAAACAATAAGAGAGAAATATTGAAAATGTACCAGCACCTGAAACAGAAAGGACAAGTTAACTTTTCTGACTGAAGTGTCTCCCCCCACCCATCCCCCAGAACATAACCCAATCTTTTCGCTTTCAAATGCTGAAGGTCAGGTGGCACTTTTTATCGATTTTGATTTCAAACTTCCAGGGTTCACCGTTTTTCTTTCTATTTAATGTTTTAAAAATCAAATGTTAATGCTAGACAGCAATGAACCATGTACACTTTGTGTATGGGACCAGATAGACCGAGACAAACTATCCCTGTGCATAATTTAGCAGCTTATAAAAACTGAGACAAGCACCAAGCCCAGTAATATGTCCTCACAAACTGCAACACCCTTTTCCACATTTTATATTTCACTGCAAATTTGAAGCTAAATCCCAAATATTTTTTTTTTGTTCTCGGAGAATTTAAAATTGTGGTATAAAATATTTTCACCTGTTTGGTTT
Organism: Pristiophorus japonicus; assembly: GCF_044704955.1. Lineage (NCBI taxonomy): Eukaryota > Metazoa > Chordata > Chondrichthyes > Pristiophoridae > Pristiophorus > Pristiophorus japonicus. Next base: position 21,485,903 of record NC_091993.1, read on the forward strand.
TACAAATTTGCACAACTGCTTAAACCTTTTGTTTGAAAGCATTGGCAGTAATATTCTGTTTTGTAGGATCTAGATTTTTTTAAGATTGAAGGAAAAAATATAGTTGTTTGCAAAATAAATTAAATGATATTTCTTTCTCCCCCTGCCTCAACTTTGGCTTTGTTTCTCTCCCTGTCCTACAATATAAAGTAGTCGAGACATCCTGGGTAACACCTCGTACAATGAGAGGAATAAGATCCTTATATTTGTGATTAGTGTTATATTGAAACAAAACTGACACAAGCCGCAACACCATGAGAATTTTGAGATAGCAATAAGTTTATATAATTTTACATGAAGGGCAGTGGCTGCTAATCTGGCTCTTAACCCCATAATCTTTGATAATCCAGAATGATTTGACATATTTGTGTGTTTTTTTACATGCACTCTTTTCTTTAACAGCCTGTGTAGGAACACAAAGAGTATTGAACAAATGTGATTGTGTGGCAGCCATGTTCAAGAAATTTAAAAGCAAAATTAAAAATAATATAGGTTTTATATTCCAAAATATGTATTTGAATAAATCAAAAAACAGCTAAAATTATCTTTCTTTTCCTCTTTTTCCGTTGATCTCTTTATCTTTCCTTCTGTTTTCTATCTTCTTTTGTTTGTTCCCCTATTTCACATGTTTTATCCGTCTCCCTCATTCCTCTGTCTCTCCCTGTCCCTCTTGTTCCCTCTTTCTTTATTTCTCTCTCTGGTTCCCCCTCTATTTCTCTGGCGTTCTCGCTCTCTCTTTCTACTTATCTGTAATACACACATACGGAGAACACCAGGAGATATTTTTCTTGTTTAATTATGCCATTGTTTGACCAATGAACACTTCAAACTGGCAGCAGTACCAGAGTTGAGCAATCTTGCTTCCTCTCTGTATTTGTCAATTGTCTTTGACAATGAGATTAACCCAGGCTGCTTCAGTACCAAAATTCCAAATGACAAATCAGCACATTACAATACATTTTCTCTACTTCTACGAATCAGAAAAGTTATTTGCCTCATTATTTTTCTCCAATCCCGATTTAAAATCAATATCAAAAGTAGGTATTATGTTTTGATTGTTTATTGTATTTAGAAAACTCGAAAGAGTGTCAGTAAGTTGTGAATAAAGCAAGCAGATTGGAAAGAGAATTTAGCAAACATTCGTACTTTGCCAATCTTCCTGTTTGCGATCAGTGACAAGAAAATGATTCTTTTCGGAACAATAATAATTTCAGAATAACTCCTTATAGAATAATAAAAGTCAAGACTGATTGCACCATCTCTGATCCAACTCATTCTTTCTCAGCAACTCAGAACTGTGTAACGCCTCACCTCCCTCCGTCTTCCTGTCATCCTACAAACTTTTCAATCCTAAACTTGCATCATCTAATCAGTATTTCCCAAATTACTTTGTCTTCGCTCCTACTCTTTTCAACCTGCTCAATTTAAAAAACAATTGGCACTTCATCCCACAGCTGAGAGTTATTTCTAAGTCTGGGAGATCGTCCCTAAATAACCAGACCCTAAAAATAATCTGATGAAAATTTCAGTTTGGATTTGAAGTGTTATTTGAAATTTAATATCTTCCGATAAAACTCGTTTTCTCCCCCCCCCAAATTATTTTATTTGGACATTGCAATTTTAATCAGAACATTGGAAATAAAATGTCACATCTAAATGATGGGCTTTAGCTATAAAAACTGCAAATGTAGTTGCAGCAAAACAACACTGCAAACCTTCACAATGGTTCAGAACTTATGAATGTTTTACAGTATCAAATGATATAAAGGTGTAATGAAATTGTGCAGTGGTTAAAGACTGAACTCCAACTGTATCACCAACCAAAGGACATTACAGATGGACAGAATCCATGAATCGGCATTGGGTTAGCAATGAAAAGGTGCAATAGGCTCTACAGAAAATACGATTCTTTTCCAGAACAGTGCCATGTGAGTTTTGCAGTCGGGCCCCTGGTTTATCGTGAACCCATCCTCTGACCAATCGTGCTGTCAGACGAGTTTGTGAAATGACTAAGTTTGGAGGCTGTTGTCTAAAATCCGTCCTCACATCCTTGCTCCAGTCACTCACTGTGACAATTTGGCTGCTACCTTCCAAAATTCACTCCTTAAACGTTTCCCAGGCCTAACACAATGGTTTAGCTCTTGCTGTTCAGTGTTTGAATCATTGTTACTGAATACCAATGAGTTTTGCAGAAACAGCCTTTGTAAACATTAATAAAACAAATAAGAATTTAAGGTTAGCTTTTCGATGAGCAATTGGTCAAAACATAGGATTAGAGCCCTATAATTTCCAAGGGACTCTTCTAGAATAGAAACTTGTCGCAGATTTTAACCGTTTTTGATTTTAATGTTTAGTAATAGCTGAAATTAACTTGTGTCTATAAAATTTCATTCCCATGCATATATATCTAAATGGTAAAAAGGGTCATAATGAACAGGGGTCTCTCTTGTTTTCTCTCTCTCTTTCTCGCTCACCGACTGCATTCTGTACGCCCATCTCTCTCTTTTTTTTTCTTTGTGTCTTTCTTTTTCTGTCTTTGTCTCTTTTTTTGAATCTTCTTTTCCTCTCTCACTTCATTGGTGCTGGCTTGTAGGCCTTTACATTCAAAACAAAATGGTTAAGGAACTGAGGAGGTTGAAATCCTCCTACTGTGTACATCAACATTGTCACGAAAATTACAGACAAGATGTATTTCACCCATGAAAGCTAAAGGAAAAACTTGTGCTGCTCAATGTAGAAATACGTAGACCTTTTTGACAAATGGCTCAGTATATTTAAATCCTATTCCTCATATAACAACCTTCTCAAGGAGCGCAGTATTTGTGCTAGGGTCTCTCTTGGTTTTTGTACTTGTAAAGCGCTTTGGGACGTCCTGAGGTCATGAAAGGCACTATATAAATCCAAGTCTTTCGCTTTATGGTTCTCAAAAATAAAAATATTTCAATACTAATGAATCTCCCATGGCACTGCTGATGGTAAATCAAATGTTTTATAAGGGCAAGGTCATTGTACAATATAAAATATAATGTAGGTATGTGTCCTTTTAAGGGTAGATGATGTGATTGCTATGCATTCTTGAACTGAATGGTGGGGTCTCAAGGTCTGGCTTTAGATCAAGACATGAGTTTGTTTATTTGATAGGTCAGTTAAGAATCTGAAGACGTTGTGGAAAGCTGTATGCTCTTGTAGAGAAGAAACTGAATCACACAGCATCTTAAGATTGTTTTGCGTCTGCAATAAAGAGTGGAGCGCAGGACATAGAAAGTGTAAATTATCCTTATTGCAAGGAACTTCTCTGTATTTATACGTAGCTTGGAGCTGTTCTTCAGTTTGTTTCAATTTATTTGTCTATGGCCTCTCTGGGCAGCCACCGTTCTTGAGAAAGTGGAACTGGGCCTAGGGAGTTCAGGGTTGGGAATTGAGCAAAATAAAATGACACTGTCGGCTATGATGGAATAAATTTGCCTATAATTAAAACAGAAGCATCACACAAACTGTTATAAGAAATGAGGTGTGTGCTATGGGCAGGTTTGTTATCTACATTTTTATGTCAATAATATATAATCTTAATACTGTGTTGCATTGTAAATTTCTGTGCCCATGTTTAGAATGTAAAATGCCTTTGTCACAATGTAATTACCACCTTCTTGCCAGCGATGGCACTGTAGTGCCCCAGTTCTGAGTTGCCTAGCTCCTTGGCCTGCACTGAGGAGAAGCTGTAATGCTCCAACTCTACATCTCTGCCTCCCAAATTGCTGTACCTTTGTGCTAATTAACTTTAAATAATAATATGAAATCAAAGTATTATATAAAAATAAGGACCGAATACACAAGCTTCAAAATAATGATTGAATTGCATCTGCGGACCCTTGCCCAATTATTCCCTCGGCCTCTAACTACTTCACCTGAAGATTAAGCTTGGTGCTACCTCCCAGTGTGCAACACTATGGGAGAGCGACCAGTATACATTACAAAAAATCTACTTCCACCTCATGTTGGATCTAAATTAAAATATACAGAACCAAAGTGATCCTTTATCAAATAGCGTTGGTATTTTAAAGGGACCATTTTCTAACCTGAAACAAATTCGTCAATAATTTTGGAAGTGAGCACAATCTTAGGATTGTTAAAGGGCTAGAAGTTGGCCAGCTGTCGATATTTGTTTTTTAACGTCATTTTGGGGAAAAAATAAGAATAAAAATGTCACCATTTTTTCAGGGGGTAAATTTGGCCCAAAAATACACCTGGCGATAAAAATCGGCATTGCTGGAGGATTCGTGGTGGAAACCACGATCCTTGCCAACTTTAGACCAAGACCCATTAACACCAAAAATACATCCCTGGGAGGGGAGAAAACACACACAAAATTGCAAAAATAAAAAGATAAAAAAATCAGAAAACATTCACAATAAACCAAAGTAATGAATCGTTGAAAAAGAATTAAATAATAAAAACTTCAACTTATCTTTTTTGTAGGTCTTCATACCTGCTGACATTTCTGAGGCTGCAACGCATGCTTTTCTCATGTGTTTTTTTTCCACCCAAGTACGGATTCGCTGAATGACCAAATTTAAGTGGTCGTATTTTGGGGGGATTTCTACGTTTGGCGATCCACTTTTCGGTGATATCTCAAAACCACCATTCTTAACCTTTGGCCAAATTTGGTAAGTGTTTTTTAAGGACAAAAATGGCGCGATATCTGTGCACTTAAAGTGCTGTAACCTACAGGGCTACGGACCAAGAGCTGGAAAGTGGGATTTGGCTGGATAGCTCTTGGTCGGCCGGCGCGGACACGCTGGGCCGAAATGGCCTCCTTCCGTGCTGTAAATTTCTATGATTCTATGATTCTATATCACTGAAAAAACATGCATTAGGCTGGCCAAATTCTGGCTCTTAATATCTTATTCACACAAAATAAGTTGAGAGTAGGACAAAAGGATATCGATTCAAATGAGTAAAAGATGAATTTAAGACTGATATCAGTTTTTTTTTTACACAGATTGATGGAATAGACTGCCATATATAGTGGAGGTGAAAATCCTGGTTTCACTGAATAACCGGTTGGATGCTGTAATGAGGGGATTTAGGGTCATTCTGGAGATTTGAATTAAGATGGGCCGAATAGCCGCCCTCATTTGTAATTACTAGTAACCTTGTAGGAGCAAGTCTTGATTTTGGCCCCGTGAGGATGCCGGAGAGGCAAGAATTTATAGAGTGTTTACTGTTGCACTTGAATTCTATAAAACAGGAGTGAAAGAGGCAAGATTTTTTCATGTTGTAATTCTATATAGTGGCAGTAATTTCATACATTGCAATTATATGTTTGGATGATGTGTATGTTTATTGGGAGTTTTATTGAGTTTGTCAGTGTCAGGGCTTAATAGACAGGACAGTGACTCGTTAAACCATTCATACAGAACCCCTCCTGCATGACATGATATTTCTCTTGTTAACCAGTTTTGTGCTTTGTTTCACCTTTACACTTCCAAGTATTTCCTACTTTATTTGATGTTAAGATGTCGTGATTTTTTATGCTCGTCAAGATGAGGTACATCAGTGATTATATAAAAGGGAAACGGGAAATACTAAGATATCTGAAATAAAAATGAAGAATGTTGGAAATGCACAGCAGATGATCAACATCTGAAAGAGGATGGCTGTTCAATGGTTCAGTGTCCAATTCAGGACCCAACACATTGAGGACGTAGAGACAAGGAAGGAGTGTGTGGGATGGCGCATTTGGAGATTTTAAAGAAAGACATTTTGAGGAACCAGAGAAGAAAGTAGAAAGGAACACTAATCCCAAATGCATGGAGCGAGAGAAAGAGAGAGACAGATCGCCATTGAGACGAGAGGAGAAAAATCGCCTAACAAATGATGAGGCTTTTTCTTGTACCCTGCCCAGGACAGATACTAGAAAAGCTTTTGCAGATATGGGAGTAGGATTGAAGCCTTGGTTAAAATTGGTCTTTCTACAACAATAACAACTTGCATTTATATAACACCTTTAATGTAGTGAAACATCCCAAGGTGCTTCACAGGAGTATTATGAGATAAGGCAATTTGGCATCGAGCCGCATAGATAGAAATTAGCGCAGGTGACCTAAAGCTTGGCCAAAGAGGTAGGTTTTAAGGAGCATTTTGAAGGAGGAAAGAGAGGTAGAGAGGTGGAGAGGTTTAGGCAGGGAGTTCCAGAGCTTGGGGCCTAGGCAACAGAAGGCACGGCCATTAGTGGTTGAGCGATTACAATCAGGAATGCTCAAGAGGGCCGAATTAGAGGTGCGCAGACATCTTGGGGGTTTGTGGGGCTGGAGGAGATTACAGATACAGAGATTCCAGAGAGTTAATACTTGTGAAGCGGGGAGGGGGAGGTGCAGGAAGAACTATTTGGCCTGAAAGGTGAAGCCAAGTTTCTTGGAAGCCATTTTAGCAATGCGGTTGGACTTCCATATGAGAGCAGAGAAGTTAGTGAGGTTGAAAATGTTGGTAGGTGAAGGAGGACTAAGTGGAACTGGGAATTGGATTGTCAAGAAACATGAAGGAAGTATATCTTTGAGGAATTGAGAAACAGGAAGGGAGACTAGATACAAACGTTGGATAATGGTAGTGTTAAAATAAAAATCAGACATTGGAAATTCACAGCTGCTGACATGGGACAGAGATGGGAGGCGTATACCAGCGCTAATCTGTGCCCTAAACCTCACCACACAGTCCCTGTGTGAAGGACCTTCTTCTCCCCATAGTAAAGTGTATTTACTGAACACTACGACTAAGGACAGAACATTTCACAAACACTGTTAAGTGATATTTTCTGATTTACACAGGCTGCAGTACCCAAACAAGACTTTACAATTGGAAATGAGCCCTGGAGAAGTTGATTCAAATCCTCTCCTACTCTCTTTTTTTTCCTATAAGCCCATGTTTTAAAAATCTGAACTATGATGCGAATTTCTCATGACATTCCCCTCTGTTCATGTGTTAAGTGATATGACTGCAGCGGTCAAAATCTAGCAGAATGTCGGTCCCCAATCCATGAACCCACGTGAGGCAGCTTCATGTTCAAAACGTACATCTTCAGATCATGTGTCCTTTTTAACTGTTAATTTAATAATTTCAGTGAGGATCGTAATGACAAATTATTTACAGCCGATTCCCCCTCTAGCCTCCAATTTCTCTCCGTCACAGTCTTCAATATCTTTTCATTTTCTCAATACTACAGTCAGTGGCCCTCTGAACTTTCTGGGTTGTCCTAAGCTCAAAATTCCCCATCTTATATTGCTCGTCCTTCCTGCATTCTCACTGTGTTGAAATCGAAACTTATCATGCCATCTCTTACTCGAACTTCAAATTTGTGGCGCTCCTTACCTTTAGTCTTTAGTTTCCTCCTATAACCTACATGCATTTAAAACCTCATCCAAACCTGGCTTTTTGATTTACTTCTTCTTCTGTTTTACTTTTCTCATCATGCGTCTTCTGCATTATGGGCTTTGACCGTCAAGTTATTCCTCAGTTATTGTTTTAAATTAAAAAAAAAAACACTGGGTAGATCTTGACGGTGCGATAGTGTAAAACGGGTGCTAGCAAGTTGGCATCCCGTTTTACATCTCTGCCGAATGTTATTTCCACTCGTTTCAAATCAGGAGAGATGTAAAATGGGCCCCAACACGCTTTCACCTATTTTACACTATCTCACAGAGTCACAAACCTACCCCACAGTGTCCATCATTTGAGAGTTGCTTCCTGATTCCCAAATGTCCCTTAAAATTGAAATTAATTGTTGAGACACACAATATGTATTTAATATATTTCTGATAATTATGTAATAATTCTGCACTAATTGTGCTGAATAAAAATTTGTCTGTTTAAATACAAAAAAAATTCTGGCAGTGAATTTTCTACAAATATGCATCTATTTTCTAACTGTCTAATGCTTAATAGAAAACCCGTGAATTTGATGGGTTTAAACAAGCACTTCACATCTAATGGGGAAAAGTACTTTTTTTTTTTAAGCAGTAAGGTATTTGAATTCAACACCCATCCCCATTTAATTTACCTCGGGCAATAAGCTCCCTAATTTAATTTAAGAAAACCATGTCACAAAAAATTCAAATATTTTCATGTTCACTTTAAAAAAAAAAAAATCAGTTTCCTTTTCCCCTCGCGTGCAAATGGAATCTTCTTCACCTGTGTGTTCTCGACATTCATAACAATTTGTGATAATTACTCAAATGGGTCGATGAGTCGAGTTTTTAATCCCGTGACTTTTTTTTTAAATCTGCTCTTGTTACGATTTGACGCTGGCAGCAGCACCTTCCATTAACACAAAGCACCCACTTGTAAAAATCAGACACGATTAAGACTTAAAAGGAAAAGCGGCAAATACTGGAGATCGGAAACAAAACCAGAAGATGGTGTAAGTACGCAGCAAGTCCGTTGCACCTGAACGAGAGGATTTAACATTTTGGGTGCGACTCCTTACTGAGAACTCTGCGACTTCCCCCATCACTCCGACCCATTGAAGAACGGTTTCACTAAAGCTGTAACCCTTTTCCCTTTCAAATGCTCATGCACCTGCTTTTATTTCAAAATAAATACAGTAGAATAAATACCATTGGATGGGCTTAGGGATCATTCAAAATGAAGGCAGACTGTCCTGCGAATCTTTTCCTCTGACTGCAGCCTGCTTGTTGCGTTCAATGGTATTGTAGCTCTAGAGGATACAGGTATCATAAACAATAGCATAACATTCAAATGGGGCCTTTGGGACTGTACAGTTCTTTATGTATAAATGACACCATTTTTAGTTAATTTTTCCCCCCTCGTTTTTTCATGTCCCACACACCATTCTGTTATCAAAGGGCCAGATGATTGCTTGTTCCTTAGCATTTGCCAATGGTGTCTTGTAACCGCTCACCTCACCGTGCAGCGTGCATTCTGGTGGCTTATCTCATCTTCTCCTTCCCCCTTTCTGCTGGGAAAGGACCTGAACTACACTTAGCACCCAATGGCCATCACAGCGATGCTCGGATCGGGAACTGGGGGTGGGAGAGGGGAGGGGGTGGGTGGGAAGGTGGGAGAGAGAGTCAATGGGCATGTAACCAGTGACTTACAACTCAATGCCACAGTACGTGAAAGCACCAACGCAACCTGCCATCTGACGAATGCCTGCAAACAGAATCCTTCTCGAAGGGCCACTCACGGCAAAGCTTAATCTCTGCAGGGAGGCCCCAGGAACCCGAGGAGCCGTCGCTAACTCTTAGCTGTAAACAGATCAGTAACAATTCTATGGAATCCTGTACTTTATTGATTAACGTTAACAAAGTGTCTGTACAACCAGGAATCTAGCGAAGGGTGCCTCATCTCTCAGTAACTTTGTAGACAATCTTCAATATTTTGTCAGGGCTCCAAGAAGTCAATGTTAATTTCTTTGTTTAAAATCGAACCGATTTATTCCCGGCAATAAAAAAAAACCCCGTTATAACTGCGTCTCACTTCAATTAAACCACGTTTGACTGAAGGTGTTA